>NC_062579.1:84601271-85298771 GCF_022837055.1 Prionailurus viverrinus | reverse complement strand
GAAGCTACTTTCCAGTCTACTTCTCTATCATGGCCTCCATGCTCTTGGCTCTTCCAAAGACCTTTGTAGCCAATAAATTTTGTTTCTTGGAGATTCTGTTTTGCTCCTGGGTTGCAGTTAAGATCTTTAATTATAAAAGTCTTTGATAAAAACAATGTGGCACTGGCTTTTTGGTGTTAAGAAATAGCCGTTGACAGATCAATAAGAAATAATTTAGTAATTAAAAAAATACCAAGGGGGGTGTGCCTGCGTGGCTCAGTCGCTTAAGCATCCGACTTCGGCTCAGGTCATGATCTTGTGGTTTCTGAGTTTGAGGCCCACGTCAGGCTCTTGCTGACAGCTCAGAGTCTGGAGTCTGCTTTGGATTCTGTGTCTCCCTCTCTCTGCCCCTCCCCTGCTTGTGCTTTGTCCCTCTCTGTTTCTCAAAAATAAATAAATGTTAAAATTTTTTTTAAATAAAAAATACCAAGCAAAACATTTAAGGCAGAACATAAACTAGTGAGTAGGGTTTGGTAGCCGTGGGAAAACAAGCTTGAACAAATTCCTACTAGCTTGAGTAGTCCAGGTGGCAGGAGTCCTTTTGTGTGGGTCACTCAAAAAAGTATCCTAAATACAGGGAAGACTCCACATATTATTCATAAAAGGCAAAATTGCCCTCTACTCAGGGAAGTTTAGCTATGGTTAGTACACATGGAAACAGGCAGGACAATTATCTACCATGGCTTTTGGTTGGCACCTATATGATATTAGAAACTGAATTCCATAATTTCTCAGGGACTGCCTAACTTATGTTGTCTTCTATATCATTGCAGCTTGAACTTTCTTTGATACCTCTGGTTGAGGCTATTTTCTAATCCATATTACATAGAAAACACAGGATTTCCCCTTAACCTGCAAATGAGATGTTGACACATTTCTCCATGTTGTCATTTACACATAGGTAGTTCTAACAAAGTTCTTGTTTTAAAATTAAGAGGTCATAAATAAGTCAGAGAAAGACAGATATCATGTTTTCACTCATATGTGGAATTTGAGAAACTTAACAGAAGACCATGGGGGAAGAGAAGGGGAAAAAATAGTTTCAAGCAAACCATAAGAGACTCTTAAATACAGAGAACAAACTGAGGGTTGATGGGGGGGCAGGGGAAAGGGGAAAATGGGTGATAAGCATGAAGGAGGGCACTTGTTGGTATGAGCACTGGGTATAGTACAGAAGCGATGAGTCATGGCAATCTACTCCCAAAGCCAAGAGCACGTTGTATACACTGTATGTTAACTAACTTGACAATAAATTACATTAAAAAAAATAAATTAAAAGAAAAGAAAACAAAAAAGAAATCAGGAGTCCAGCATTATCTACCATAGCCAAATTATGGAAAGAGCCCAAATGTCCATCGACTGATTAATGGATAAAGAAGGTGTGGTGTGTATATATATACGTATGTGTGTGTGTGTATATATATATGCATATATATATATACATATATACGTATATATATACATATATATGTATACATGCATATATACATACGTGTATATATACGTATATATATACATACATATATACATACGTGTATATATACGTATATATGTATGTATATATATATATACGTATATATATACCTATATATATAATGGAATATTACTTGGCCATAAAAAAGAATGAAATCTTACCATTTGCAATGATGTGGTTGGAAGTAGAGAGTATTATGCTAAGCCAAATAAGTCAGTCAGAGAAAGACAAATACCATATGATTTCACTGATATGTGGAATTTAAGAAACAAATGACCATGGGGAAAAAAGAGAGAGAGGCAAACCAAGAAACAGACTCTTAACTATAGAAAACAAACTGATGGTTACCAGAGAAGTGGGAAGGAGGATGGGTTAAGTAGGTGATGGGGATTAAGGAGGGCATTTGTGATGTGCATCAGATGTTATACAAGTGCAACAAGATGTTATGCAAGTGTTGAATCACTAAATTCTATACCTGAGCCTAACAGTACACTGTATGTTAACTAACTGGAATTTAAATAAAAAATGTAAGAAAAGAAAAAAATACAATTCAGGAGTCCCTCCAACTTACAATGGCCTTGACTTCAATTGCAAACTGTTAATCGTGCTCCCCAAATAGGAATTTGATAATGTGATATTTGTGGCTTGTGGGTTTGTGAGGAAGGGAGAAATAAAGGGGGATAAGAGAGAGTTCATAGAAGGAGTTCCATTCTCTAGTCCCTAGTTCCTGAGAAGAAAGTATACAGCAAATTATGAGGTGGGGTGGAGGTTCCTTCTGAACATTTCCTCCAATCATCAAGTGTTCACTGAGTGCCACTCTGGGGTCTTCATCTGAAAAGACAGAGGGGATTTGTATGAGCCGAGGGAAATATTTACCTATTGAGAGAAAAGTGGTTACGTGATGAGCACTGGATGATGTAAGGGAAGTGTTGAATCACTATATTTTACACCTGAAACCAATATTACACTGTATGTCAACTAACTGGAATCGAAATAAAAACCTAAAACAAAATTGCAAACAGAAATTAGAAAAGGGTGAGTTTTTAACAATAAAAAATGTGACACTCCATTTGATTCAACTTAGAAGGTTCCGGTTTGTGATATGCGCTTGACGAAGCATACTCTCAATAGGTCATTCTGGAGCTACTGCTAGCCATATTTCCACATTTACTATGCATCCAGCCAGTTATTGGAAATATACTGTAATATTTCAGAAGGATTGCCAGTATACATGGGCCTCCATACCAAACTCCACGCTAAAGGATTCCACCAGCTGTGCATGTAACCATAGGTAGCTGGGTAATAAGGCCCAGGTGAAGTCAGGTGGATAAGGCTCTACCCAAGGCTGTGGAGATAGAGCTCTCCCAAGGTTTGCAGAGTATCTGTGGAGGTAGGAACAGTAAATGAAGAAGAAATTAATAGAGCCCTATCCAGCTACAGAAAGATTGCAGCTTGACTGAATTATTTCATTCATTCATTCATTCATTCCACATTAAATGATCACTTCCTATATGCCAAGCACTGAGCTAAATGCTAGGAACACGGAGATAAATAACACATGCTACCAATCCCTGCCCTTACAAAACTTGCAGGTGCACTTGGGGGAAGTGGTCACCTAAACACATCATTAAACTGGGATAGATCAAAAGTTCCAAGTATAGTGACAATAGGAGTGGGGGAAAGGCATAAAGATAAGAGACACTGGAAAATTAACTGATCAAGTATGGTAGTGATTTGGCTCTGTGAGAAAAGAAAATAGTCCAGTTCTCTTTTATTTGCCATTGAATCTCTATCATTTTTCAGGAATGATTTTGGATTCTTCTGTCACTCATCCATTCACGCATTCATCCATCCATTTGGCCTACTCTGTGCCAAACACTGTATAAGGTACTGTTGATAGGGGCGCCTGGGTGGCGCAGTCGGTTAAGCGTCCGACTTCAGCCAGGTCACGATCTCGCAGTCCGTGAGTTCGGGCCCCGCGTCAGGCTCTGGGCTGATGGCTCGGAGCCTGGAGCCTGTTTCCGATTCTGTGTCTCCCTCTCTCTCTGCCCCTCCCCCGTTCATGCTCTGTCTCTCTCTGTCCCAAAAATAAATAAACATTGAAAAAAAAATTTAAGGTACTGTTGATATAAAGTCAAATAAAATATTTATTTACAGAACATTAATATAGAGAGAAAATTCAAAAGAAAAAATAGATTTGGGGTAAGAGGAAAGAATATTAAGAGCTCAATTACTGAGTTGTTGAGTTTTATGTTTTTAGAGGATATCTAGGTGCAATTGCCTTATAAGCTTTTAGATATTTGAATCTGACGCGAGGAAAAACATCTGAGCTAGTGATAAAGATTTAGGAATAATTAGCCTATTTGTCAGAGTTAAAGCCGTAGGAGTGGATGAGATCTCTCAAGGAGATTATGTAGCATGAGAAGAAAACCTGAGGAAAAGGAAAGGCAGAAGCAGTGGAAGACACTAAGAAAATCTCCATAGTTCCATAGCCAAGATTCTTTACAAAATGTTCTGGCACGCTGGGGGAAGAGAGAGAGAGTAGTAGCTAGCAGGAGCCAGTAATTCTCTGCACAAATTAGAATTCAGCAACCACTGCTCAGGGGAAGTTCACGATTCCCAGTATGTGTGAATATTGTGTGTGGGGAGACTGGTTGAACCCAAGGGCCAACCCTTAGACGTTTTCTGATGAAAAGTTTTTCCTCTGCCATAAAAATTGTTTTCTTCTGGCAAAGAAGTTGCAAAAGCGAGAGAATGGAAGGAGAAAATTATGATGATGGTGGAAGAGGGATAGTGGTAGGTGGCAGGTGGGAACCATCTGGATATCTGGGGGAAAAAACCCACTTCAGTCCAAAGACTGGGTCACACAGGTTTCAGTTGCAAAACCTCTAGTGAACATGTAAATGATGAGATATGATAAAGCCGCTTCATGCATTGCCGTTCTCTCTCTGAATCGTTGGTATCTCTTTAGCAAATTTGGGCCTTACCCAAGTCAAAATTTTTCACTAGAATTTCAGTAGAACATGATCATGTTCACATCTTGTTTTCGCCAAAAAGTACTATTGGTTAGGGCAAATCATTTGAATAGTTGTTTTAACTTATTGAGGTATCATGTGAACACAATAAAATGAACAACCTTATATTTTCAGATCTATGGATATTGACAGTTGTGTACACCCAGGTCAGGTCAAGTTTACAAGCCGCTCTCATCACCCCCCACCCCGGGTACGTTTGCACAGGGCTCTGCGGACCACTCTCTACTGATTAAGGGCTTCCCACTGGCTCAAGGCTTTGACTCAACTCTCCAAAATGCAGTGGTCAGGCTGTTCCCGGTACTTGACTCACCCTCTTCTCCTGGTCTGGATGCCAGGCTTACCTAACCCTGATGGGCACAGTGGGCAGTTTTGTCCCACTACAGCCTTTTCATTCTGCCCACAGCAACCAGAATAATTTGTTTTTAATTTGTATATGTGGTTCACATTATATTTCTACCGGCATGCTTCCATATAAAGTAAATAGGCCCTCTTTTTTCTCTTTCATAGCACCTGGATCTTTTCTCCCTAGTATTTAATGTGAGCTATAATTATATCATTTATCTTTGCATCTCCAAACACATTAATTCAATAACTATTTCATTAAGCAGTTTATCTGTCTACATTGGGTCTTGCCTTCTTCCTTTCCAGTCTCAACCCTGCAGTCAGAGTGATATTTGAAAAATGTATCGTTGATCCTGTTATTCATCCTGTCAAAACCCCTTCTATAGTTTTATGTTTGAACGAAGTCCAAATTTCTTAATGTTACTGCTTTATTCTGGATACACTGTGGTAACAGATTAACCCTAAAACTTCAACAGCAATTTATCATCAGAACCATATAGTGATCAATAGATAAATTGAGCTGGTGGCCCCATCTTGTAGCTGAACTATCTACAGTGTAAATACATTATTTTTCAGATACTTGGTTCCTCACAAATTTTCCCTCTCCTAAGTAGCCTTTAGCAACCCTGAGAGAACTAAGCCCTAATGTCCTAAGGCAACGATTTTATGTGATGCATTAACCCATCTCCTATGCATTGATGATGGTATTCTTTATGGATCATCTTTGGGAGAATTGAAAAAAAATAGTCATAAAATCACTTTCTGTGGTTCACACGAAGAAACTTGGTTGAGAAAGTCTGCAAGTCTGGGAGGGTTCCTGACACATAGCAGGTAATGGATCTATGTCTCTGTCTTTTTAAAATAAGGGAAGCTGTAAATTTAAGACTAGAAGAGATGTTGTAAATCATCTAAGTTAATGGTCTTCAACCCTGGTTATGTATAAGAATAACTTAAAGAAGTTATTAAAAATTTAGATTCTTCACTCCACTTCTAGAGATTCTGATTCAATACGTCTGGCAGGGGAACCAGGAATGTGTGTTTTTAAAGAAGACCCTCAGGTGATTGTGATGCAACCATTTAATTACTGCTTTTGGCTAAAGAGCAGGAATCTGAGTATCATGTTTTATTTTTCACATTTGGAGTATCTTTGTCCCTTACGTGCAGAATACAATTCAGAGGAATAAATTATTTGTTTTTTTCCCTTCAAAGCCAACATTCTCATCCTTAAGTTAAAAAAAAACAACAGTTCTTGGGGCACCTGGGTGGCTCAGTGGGTTAAGCGCCTAACTTTGGTTCAGGTCATGGTCTCACAGTTTGTGAGTTCGAGCCCCACGTCGGGCTCTGTGCTAACAGGTCAGAGCCTGGAGTCTGCTTCAGATTCTGTGTGTGTGTGTGTGTGTGTCTCTCTCTGCCCCTCCTCTGCTCACTCTCTGTCTCTCTCTCAAAAATAAACATTAAAAAATTAAAAATAATAATAATAAACAGTTCTTCCTAGGATTGAATTGAGCCATAACAATACTAGATGCTTTGCAAGGTCTTCAGCTCTAATATTCTGGGAGATTTCTTTTTTAAGCCAGAGCATCTCTTCTTGTGAAGGAAAACCATTGGGGCACTCGCTCTTAGGAGTTAAAGATGAGAACAAGAGCAGGAATAAAGCTGGATGTGTTGGAAAACACTGTATGATTATGTTTGTTTCCAATCTCAGATGAGTCAAGAGTTCTGATTCTGAAGAGGCCCTCTAGAAGTCTATGAAAACAGCTTACACCTGTGCTGATCTCTTTACTGTAACAACACCAACTGGAAAATTCTAGGGTTTTAAGGCTACATTTCATGGCCTAACACTGGTATCTTTTTCATGGTTATGTCTTTCAAAACGCATCAAGTCTAGAACCTTAGCTGGGCTCTGAAGGCTATTTAGCTTAATAATACAGCATAACCTACAGTTGTTTAGGGCTTCACACAGGGCTTAGAAAGCATGCTGGAGTAGACAGGTGCCAGCTCAGTGGAAAGTTTAAGTGTTTGGCTCACTTTCTCAAACTTCACTCTCTTTAATCAGTAGTGAGAGGTGAAAGGGTTTTTCCTTCTTACTGGAAATAAAACATGTTTCCAACACAGTTCCAATGGGAAATCCATTCCACCAGTCCCAGCAAACCACAACCTAGAAGAGTTGTATGTGTGTTTGGTGCAATCTTTTTCCTTCGTGGTTTTCAAGACTGAAGACATATGTGTTAATATAATAAATTTATAAAGCACCTTTTATATAGTTCATTGACCAACATTTGCCAAACAATATTCTGATGTACTGTAGTTCCTCAGGATGCTCTGAGAAAAATGAATTCCATCATAAAATAAATTTAGTAAGGCTGTATATTTCAAATCTCATTTTGTACATTTACAATGCATATAATCTTATTAAAGACTCTGAGAAGTCCTACAGCTATAAAACCTGTTTATCTTTGTTACAGCCATCATATCCCAGTCATATAAACAGGAACCTTTTACTAGAGGAATATTTTATGACATACTATGGATCACCATTTGGAAAATGCCTTCAAAGACTGAAAAATATTAGTTAAGGGGCCTCTGAAAGTCATACAATGCAACACCAAACCTGCATTTAGGACTTACTTGGATTATATGCTTGTAACCATTTCTGTCATTCCCTAGGTCAGAAATTAAAAGCAGACCTTTCATTATTGAAAGGGCCAATATAATTATATAGTAATAAACATTGACACTTCTGTAACCCTTTATTTTTTCAAGTTATTTCTGAAGTAGCATGGAATAATTTTTTAAAAGGTATTGGATTAGGGATCCAAAGACCTAGCTTCTCTACCAGCTCTGTCACTAACTAGCTGTGTGCCTTTGTACCAGTTGATCAACTTCTCTGGGTTTCCATTTCTTTGTTTATAATTGACTGTACAAATAACAATATTGCCTTATCTACCCCGTAGGGTTGCTGTGAGGACCAAACAACCAAATACATTGGATAATTATTTCCTGGAATTGCGGAAGGGCACAGATGACAGTGGGGCAGGATTACTAAGGTAAGAAGTAGGAACAAGCAAACTAGCATTGTATTGGGGTCTATGATATTGTACATAAAGCACGGTCCCGTCGTTACCTCAGAAGGACTGAAAGTCAAAAGAAAGGCTGAGGAAATGCGTTATCCTGAGCCCACATTTTGCAAATCCCTTTTACTCCCCCCCCCCCCATTTTGCTAGATCAGAAACATCAGAGCTGAAGGCAGCTGGAGCACAAGGTAATGGAAGCACATGCATGATGTCTCAGCTCTGACCTTTATCCTGTCTCATGTCACTCCACAACCCCAGTCCCAGAAAACAATGAAGCAGGCTTAGTGGCTATTTGCAGATGACTCTTACTTCCTTACACCATCCTGCTCAGGTTAATATTCCCCATTCGCCTTCCAATTGATTTTCTCTTCAATTCACATAGCACATCTTGGAAGCTGCAAATGTGACAGGAGCCTTCTATTTCCCCCTTCTCATGCAAGTCCTCATTGTTCAAGGGAAGACTTGAAAAGGAGGCCATGGAGGAGATTTTGTCCCATTGGGTCTCTGGCAAACACAGATGCCTAGGCTGACTAGGCCGTGAGGCTGACCCAGGCTACCAACTCTTTGGGGCTTCTGGCCTTAGTCTTCAGTTGAAATTTCTTTCTCTATGTATTTGATTCTATTTCCATTATGTGCCCCTGGTAACAATAGGACAAGAGCATTTTCTAGAATATTAATTCTCAAATAGTCCCCTTACCCACTGCCTCATAATGATAAGCACTGCGATCTAATGTTTGTTGTCACTTATATCCTTACCACATTACAGAGCCCTCTCCACTGTTCCCCTTTCCATGAATGAGCTCAGAGACTGATTTCCCTGTTGTTTTAGTTATTCATCGATGCACAACAAATCACCCAAGTGTTATGGCCTACAATATCACACATTTATTACCTCACAGTGTCTGTGGGTTGCACATCTATGGATGGCTTAGCTTGATTATCTGACTCAGAGTATCCCACAAGTCTTCAAATAAGGTAATGGACCGGGCCACAGTCACCTCCAGGCTCTACTGGGATAGGGTGAGCTTCCATGCTTACTCAGTGGTTGTTTGCAGGATTCAGGGATGTTGGACTAAGGGCCTCAGTTTGTCACTGGCTGATGGGTAGAGGACACCCTCTCTTCCTTGCCACATGGGTCTCTCCATAGAGCAGCTCACAACATGTAAGCTGGCTTCATCAATGTGAGCAAGTGAATGGGAGCAAGAGAAACAGAGTGTACAAACACAATGGAAGTCAGTCTTTTATGACTTAATCTCAGAAGTGACATCCCTTCATTTTTGTTGATTTCTATTAGTTAGAAGTAATCCACTAGATCCAGCCCACAAACTAGGGGAGAAGACTGTAAAAGGGAATAATGAATTAAATCTGTTTCCACAGGAGAGGGACCATTTCGTAAGGGTATGAATACTGAAAAGCGGGGATCACTGGAAGGGGTGGAGAATCTCAGAAGGCTGCCTACCACAACTATCCTACATTGGGTGTCCTGAGAACTCTGGGATTTTTGCTCCTTTTCCTAGAATATCCCAGTCTTAGAGTAGTTTATACTCATTGTCTCTTAAGGCTTTTTGCTTCCTGCAACCAGAAATTTCCTTTTATAATGTAACAACTTAATTCATCCCATCCTCGGATGTCTTAGGCTCTTAAATCTGGCAGAATTTCTTATTCTTCTCTGCACAACTTTTATTTACTGGACTCCACTTCCATCACAGGATTATTTATCCCCATTTTTAATTAGCTTCACTCTGAGAATGTCCTTATTCCTTTACTTTTTTTTTTGCCACCTTTAGTACTTCATCTCTGTATGGCCTCTGACTGTTCTTTGAAATAAGCCAGAATCCTGTTATTGTTGTTTAACAATCAAAGGACATGGGATCTAAAGTTTCCTTCATCACTTCTAATCCTTTTTTCTTGATTAAAGACAAAACGTAAACCATCAGTCATCTCACTGAGGAATTCTATGTCATTTATTCCAATTTCCTGCACTAGAGGTAGATTTACTTTCTATTCTTTAATCATAACAGAATCACTGTTCCACCAGGCAGTGAAAAACAATCTCCAAAAGGTAACATGCCCACTTGGCATGAGATGGGCCTAGCTTTGTATTTAATGAAGCCAAATTAAATCTGTTTCCACAGGAGAGGGACCATTTCCAGCATTCTGCAGGATTGGTTTTATATCTACCATAAATTAGGCAGTCAACTAATATTTATCAAATCTCTATAATAGACCCAACACTATTCTAGGCTATTAAAGCATCCGAAAGAGAACCATAATACTTAGTGTTTGCTGTAAAAGACATGATAGTCTGTGGTTCCCCCAAGGTAGGTCTCATTTGGCTTGAATGAGATACATGACATGAATTTCAACAATCTCATGGGGGACCTGTGGAGCTGTACCTTAGAGTATGCAGAGGATTTCATAGGCAGAGGGAAGAAGAAGGAGAGAATAACATGAATGCAGATGCAGAATCAAGCAAGGTGTGAAATAATATTTTCATTTTCATTGTTTTTATCTTCACAAATGTCTTCCCATTTTAAAAAACTGCTTCTCAATAGTAGGTTGCATGAGCTGCTTGAGTTTTCTTGTGATTCTTACTTGTAGGGTGAGACCACTTTTAGTTCATATGCTGTCCAAAGCTGCAATCTGCCCATCTGTATGCTCTTTGGTTTCCATTTCCTCTGGTCTACAACTGCTTTTGTCCACTTTGGGCTCAACTACTGATACTTGGTACAGATTTGAAAGTTGCCCTGCACTTCCTCTTTTGTTCTTCATCTTTCTGTCAGTGCTGTCTGCAAGTTCTTCTATTTTTATAAGCATTTATAAAGTGCTTACTCTAGACTAAGCTTTGTGATAAGGGCTGTAAGTAAATACCAGACATGAATAAAATATGCCCCTACCCTCAAGGAGTTCACAGTCCAGTGAAGTATGGGGACAGATAAGATGACGCCAATAACTCTCAATCAAGACAAACTGGCCAATGCCATTGAGAACGCTCAAGCATATTACTACAAGGAACGTGAGTTCTGGCTTTCTCAGTTGGACATATAGTGTTTGTTTTCACCTATGCATTTTGTAGACCTCAATTGTGCCACATGTTTTGCAATAAGAAAGTGGGTGGTATGTGTGTGTGTGTGTGTGTGTGTGTGTGTGTGTGTCTTTTCCCTGGCTTGATCTCTGGAATGGCTGAAATGTCATTTCATAATGAGCTGAAGTTATGCACTCTGGTCTATTACCCTTCAACCATCTCTGGTGGTGTTGGGGAGGTCAGGGAGGGAGTTAAGACAAAGCTGTTCTTCTTGGACAGGAAGCATCCCTTTGACATAACAACTGGGATAGGTGGAAAGAAATAGCAAATAAACTGAGTCACTGGCACCAGTGTTGAGTCAGGCCTTCTGATGAAAAGGCTTTCCTTTCATCCTTTCAGAACTGAGAAGAATTAGTCTCATCAGAATAAGTAGTTTCCTAATCCATCAGAAAGTAGGTTCTTCTATGCTGACATTTGGGTCATAATGAAAATGTGATAAGACAGCAGGAGGGAGGTAGAGTCCGGCTGTACTGGGCTGATAACAGACCTGTAAATACAGCCCAGCTTGACATGATGGCAATAGGAAAACTTTCAGAATATATCTGTATCAGCAAAACTAACCCAACTCTCTACCCAGAGTCCTCAAAGTAGTAAGGATCACTGCACATTGTGTCTGCTAAGACCTTGGCAATAGCCATGTTAAAGAAATGGCCACAGAGGTGCGAGGGGTGATAGTTGTTTATTATTTGTACAAATGGAGAGAAGAACCTGTGGGGCAGGGATGGAAAAAGGCTGGATGGGTAATAGTGAAGAAATATATTATCTGCTGAGTCAGGATAGAGACAATAAGAGACAATAGGCATATTTCATAATGACCTATCCTTCTGTTCTATCTGTGGGTTGAAGCTCTGTGATACTGGTCCTCAATACGAGGGTGAAGAGGACATAAGGAACATCTTGAGATGAAGGCAATTAAGAAGCAGCAAACACAGGAAGAGCTATTTGCTCTCCCCCATCTGCCTAAAAGAAAGACAAATTCTTCATTGTGAAAGTGTTTCTTATCCTCTTTTTCCTACTATGAGAACAACCCTTATAACTTAAGACAGAAAGTTGGCACAAGATGGGTCTGCACAAAAGGCATTACTAAAACAACCCTTAACTTCCATGAGTTTCTTCCATGAATTTACTTTCCCACAATTCACCATGTTTATAAGCCCAACCCCTTTTCCTTTGTATTGCCACTTTCCCACAATTTGCAGGCTCCAGGTACAGAACTTAAAAGAATAGAGTGAAAATATTTTTCCTTCACTACAGTGGCAGGGGATTGGTTTAGAAATACTTAAGATGCTTTTTGAAAAAAATCACTCACCCCTGATTTTCAAAACATTGAGGACCATTGCTCTAGGAAAACTCCAGACCTTGGAGTCCAAGTGAATGAAGTCAGCTTGCCTCTGCTTGGTAATTTACCCTGATTCTGCCCCAGTGGCAGTGAGCCAGGCACTTTGTTATTTCCCTTTGAGTAGTTCTCCACTCCATACCCCTGTTTCAATAACTGGGCCCTTCAGCAGTCCCTGACATAAGCTCTTGAAAAGATAGTTTCCTCAGAGCCCACATTCTTCTAAAGGAGTTGTCCTTTAATTTTAGAGTGCACTGGAATTAAATGTACTTTGCCAGATAAATACAGCTGCCCAGATAAACCTGAATTTCAGAGAAACAACAAATAATTTTTAGCATAATTATGATGAATGCAATATTTGGGACATATTTGTAATAAAAATAATTCATTATTCATATGAACTTCAAATTTAATTGGACTTCCTATATTTTTATTTATTTTATTTTTCACTTGAATTTTTAATTATTTTTTGTTTCAAGTTTTTACTTAAATTCTAGTTAGTTAACACATAATATAATATGGGTTTCAGGAGTAGAATTTAGTGATTCATCCCTTACATATAACACCCAGTGCTCATCTCAACAAGTGCCCTCCTTAATACCCATCACCCACTTAGCCCATCCCCCCACCTCCTCTCCATCAACCTTCAGTTTGTGGTCTATAGTGAAGAGTCTCTTATGGTTTACCTCCCTTTCCTTTTTCCCTCTCCTTTCCCCTATGTTAATCTGTTTTGTTTCTTTTTTTTTTCTTTTCAATTATTTACTTAAATTCGAGTTAGTTAGCATACAGTGCAATATTGGTTTTTGGAGTAGAATTTAGTGATTCATCACTTACATACAACACTCAATGCTCATCATAACAAGTGTCCCCTTTAATACCCATCATCCGGACTTTTGCAAGATGGCGGCTTAGGAGGACGCTGGGCTCACCGCACATCCTGCTGATCACTTAGATTCCATCTACACCTGCCTAAATAACCCAGAAAACCTCCAGAGGATTAGCAGAACGGAGTCGCTGGAGCCAAACGCAGACGAGAGGCCCACGGAAGAGGGTAGGAAGGGCGGCGAGGCGGTGCGCGCTCCACGGACTGGCGGGAGGGAGCCGGGGCGGAGGGGCAGCTCGCCGGCCAAGCCGAGCCCCCGAGTCTGGCTTGCAAAAGCGGAGGGGCAGGGCGGACTGTGTTCCCACAACAAGCGCGACTTAGCGTCTGGGAGGTCATAAGTTAACAGCTCTGCTCGGAAAGCGGGAAGGCTGGAGGACAAAGGGAGGGAGAGCTGCTGAGCCCCCTGACGACAGAGCTCAGTTTGTTGGGGAACAAAGGTGCTCTCTAGCGCCATCTTCCCCGCCCATCCCCCAGCCAAAATCCCAAAGAGAACCAGTTCCTACCGGGGAACTTGCTCGCTCCGCGCAAACACCAAACTCTGCGCTTCTGTGGAGCCAAACCTCCGGCAGCGGATCTGACTCCCTCCCGCTGCCACAGGGCCCCTACTGAAGTGGATCACCTAAGGAGAAGCGATCTAAGCCTGCCCCTCCTGCCCCCGTGCACCTTGCCTACCCACCCCAGCTAATACGCCAGATCCCCAGCATCACAAGCCTGGCAGTGTGCAAGTAGCCCAGACGAGCCACACCACCCCACAGTGAATCCCGCCCCTAGGAGAGGGGAAGAGAAGGCACACACCAGTCTGACTGTGGCCCCAGCGGTGGGCTGGGGTCAGACATCAGGTCGGACTGCGGCCCCGCCCACCAACTCCAGTTATACACCACAGCACAGGGGAAGTGCCCTGCAGGTCCTCACCACGCCAGGGACTATCCAAAATGACCAAGCGGAAGAATTCCCCTCAGAAGAATCTCCAGGAAATAACAACAGCTAATGAGCTGATCAAAAAGGATTTAAACAATATAACAGAAAGTGAATTTAGAATAATAGTCATAAAATTAATTGCTGGGCTTGAAAACAGTATACAGGACAGCAGAGAATCTCTTGCTACAGAGATCAAGGGACTCAGGAACAGTCACGAGGAGCTGAAAAACGCTTTAAACGAAATGCATAACAAAATGGAAACCACCACAGCTCGGCTTGAAGAGGCAGAGGAGAGAATAGGTGAACTAGAAGATAAAGTTATGGAAAAAGAGGAAGCTGAGAAAAAGAGAGATAAAAAAATCCAGGAGTATGAGGGGAAAATTAGAGAACTAAGGGATACACTAAAAAGAAATAATATACGCATAATTGGTATCCCAGAGGAGGAAGAGAGAGGGAAAGGTGCTGAAGGGGTACTTGAAGAAATCATAGCTGAGAACTTCCCTGAACTGGGGAAGGAAAAAGGCATTGAAATCCAAGAGGCACAGAGAACTCCCTTCAGACGTAACTTGAATCGATCTTCTGCATGACATATCATAGTGAAACTGGCAAAATACAAGGATAAAGAGAAAATTCTGAAAGCAGCAAGGGGTAAACGTGCCCTCACATATAAAGGGAGACCTATAAGACTCGTGACTGATCTCTCTTTTGAAACTTGGCAGGCCAGAAAGAATTGGCACGAGATTTTCAGGGTGCTAGACAGAAAAAATATGCAGCCGAGAATCCTTTATCCAGCAAGTCTGTCATTTAGAATAGAAGGAGAGATAAAGGTCTTCCCAAACAAACAAAAACTGAAGGAATTTGTCACCACTAAACCAGCCCTACAAGAGATCCTAAGGGCGACCCTGTGAGACAAAGTACCAGAGGCATCACTACAAGCATAAAACATACAGACATCACAATGACTCTAAACCCGTATCTTTCTATAATAACACTGAATGTAAATGGATTAAATGCGCCAACCAAAAGACATAGGGTATCAGAATGGATAAAAAAACAAGACCCATCTATTTGCTGTCTACAAGAGACTCATTTTAGACCTGAGGACACCTTTAGATTGAGAGTGAGGGGATGGAGAACTATTTATCATGCGACTGGAAGCCAAAAGAAAGCTGGAGTAGCCATACTTATATCAGACAAACGAGACTTTAAATTAAAGGCTGTAACAAGAGATGAAGAAGGACATTATATAATAGTTACAGGGTCTATCCATCAGGAAGAGATAACAATTATAAATGTCTATGCGCCGAATACCGGAGCCCCCAAATATATAAAACAATTACTCATAAACATAAGCAACCGTATTGATAAGAATGTGGTAATTGCAGGGGACTTTAACACCCCACTTACAGAAATGGATAGATCATCTAGACACACGGTCAATAAAGAAACAAGGGCCCTGAATGAGACATTGGATCAGATGGACTTGACAGAAATATTTAGAACTCTGCATCCCAAAGCAACAGAATATACTTTCTTCTTGAGTGCACATGGAACATTCTCCAAGATAGATCATATACTGGCTCACAAAACAGCCCTTCATAAGTTTACAAGAATTGAGATCATACCATGAACACTTTCAGACCACAATGCTATGAAGCTTGAAATCAACCACAGAAAAAAGTCTGGAAAACCTCCAAAAGCATGGAGGTTAAAGAACACCCTACTAAAGAATGAGTGGGTCAACCAGGCAATTAGAGAAGAAATTAAAAAATATATGGAAACAAACGAAAATGAAAATACAACAATCCAAATGCTTTGGGACGCAGCAAAGGCAGTCCTGAGAGGAAAATACATTGCAATCCAGGCCTATCTCAAGAAACAAGAAAAATCCCAAATACAAAATCTAACAGCACACCTAAAGGAACTAGAAGCAGAACAGCAAAGGCAGCCTAAACCCAGCAGAAGAAGAGAAATAATAAAGATCAGAGCAGAAATAAACAATATAGAATCTAAAAAAACTGTAGAGCAGATCAACGAAACCAAGAGTTGGTTTTTTGAAAAAATAAACAAAATTGACAAACCTCTAGCCAGGCTTCTCAAAAAGAAAAGGGAGATGACCCAAATAGGTAAAATCATGAATGAAAATGGAATTATTACAACCAATCCCTCAGAGATACAAACAATTATCAGGGAATACTATGAAAAATTATATGCCAACAAATTGGACAACCTGGAAGAAATGGACAAACTCCTAAACAACCACACTCTTCCAAAACTCAATCAGGAGGAAATAGAAAGCTTGAACAGACCCATAACCAGCGAAGAAATTGAATCGGTTATCAAAAATCTCCCAACAAATAAGAGTCCAGGACCAGATGGCTTCCCAGGGAAGTTCTACCAGACGTTTAAAGCATAGATAATACCTATCCTTCTCAAGCTATTCCAAGAAATAGAAAGGGAAGGAAAACTTCCAGACTCATTCTATGAAGCCAGTATTACTTTGATTCCTAAACCAGACAGAGACCCAGTAAAAAAAGAGAACTACAGGCCAATATCCCTGATGAATATGGATGCAAAAATTCTCAATAAGGTACTAGCAAATCGAATTCAATGGCATATAAAAAGAATTATTCACCATGATCAAGTGGGATTCATTCCTGGGATGCAGGGCTGGTTCAACATTCTCAAATCAATCAACGTGATACATCACATTAACAAAAAAAAAGAGAAGAACCATATGATCCTGTCAATCGATGCAGAAAAGGCCTTCGACAAAATCCAGCACCCTTTCTTAATAAAAACCCTTGAGAAAGTCGGGATAGAAGGAACATACTTAAAGATCATAAAAGCCATTTATGAAAAGCCCACAGCTAACATCATCCTCAACGGGGAAAAACTGAGAGCTTTTTCCCTGAGATCAGGAACACGACAAGGATGCCCACTCTCACCGCTGCTGTTTAACATAGTGCTGGAAGTTCTAGCATCAGCAATCAGACAACAAAAGGAAATCAAAGGCATCAAAATTGGCAAAGATGAAGTCAAGCTTTCGCTTTTTGCAGATGACATGATATTATACATGGAAAATCTGATAGACTCCACCAAAAGTCTGCTAGAACTGATACATGAATTCAGCAAAGTTGCAGGATACAAAATCAATGTACAGAAATCAGTTGCATTCTTATACACTAACAATGAAGCAACAGAAAGGCAAATAAAGAAACTGATCCCATTCACAATTGCACCAAGAAGCATAAAATAACTAGGAATAAATCTAACCAAAGATGTAAAGGATCTGTATGCTGAAAACTATAGAAAGCTTATGAAGGAAATTGAAGAAGATTTAAAGAAATGGAAAGACATTCCCTGCTCATGGATTGGAAAAATAAATATTGTCAAAATGTCAATACTACCCAAAGCTATCTACACATTCAATGCAATCCCAATCAAAATTGCACCAGCATTCTTCTCGAAACTAGAACAAGCAATCCTAAAATTCATATGGAACCACAAAAGGCCCCGAATAGCCAAAGGAATTTTGAAGAAGAAGACCAAAGCAGGAGGCATCACAATCCCAGACTTTAGCCTCTACTACAAAGCTGTCATCATCAAGACAGCATGGTATTGGCACCAAAACAGACACATAGACCAATGGAATAGAATAGAAACCCCAGAACTAGACCCACAAACGTATGGCCAACTCATCTTTGACAAAGCAGGAAAGAACATCCAATGGAAAAAAGACAGTCTCTTTAACAAATGGTGCTGGGAGAACTGGACAGCAACATGCAGAAGGTTGAAACTAGACCACTTTCTCACACCATTCACAAAAATAAACTCAAAATGGATAAAGGACCTAAATGTGAGACAGGAAACCATCAAAACCTTAGAGGAGAAAGCAGGAAAAGACCTCTCTAACCTCAGCCGTAGCAATCTCTTACTCGACACATCCCCAAAGGCAAGGGAATTAAAAGCAAAAGTGAATTACTGGGACCTTATGAAGATAAAAAGCTTCTGCACAGCAAAGGAAACAACCAACAAAACTAAAAGACAACCAACGGAATGGGAAAAGATATTCTCAAATGACATATCAGACAAAGGGCTAGTATCCAAAATCTATAAAGAGCTCACCAAACTCCACACCCAAAAAACAAATAACCCAGTGAAGAAATGGGCAGAAAACATGAATAGACACTTCTCTAAAGAAGAAATCCAGAGGGCCAACAGGCACATGAAAAGATGTTCAGCGTCGCTCCTTATCAGGGAAATACAAATCAAAACCACACTCAGGTATCACCTCACGCCAGTCAGAGTGGCCAAAATGAACAAATCAGGAGACTATAGATGCTGGCGAGGATGTGGAGAAATGGGAACCCTCTTGCACTGTTGGTGGGAATGCAAATTGGTGCAGCCACTCTGGAAAGCAGTGTGGAGGTTCCTCAGAAAATTAAAAATAGACCTACCCTATGACCCAGCAATAGCACTGCTAGGAATTTATCCAAGGGATACAGGAGTACTGATGCATAGGGCCACTTGTACCCCAATGTTCATAGCAGCACTCTCAACAATAGCCAAATTATGGAAAGAGCCAAAATGTCCATCAACTGATGAATGGATAAAGAAATTGTGGTTTATATACACAATGGAATATTACGTGGCAATGAGAAAAAATGAAATATGGCCTTTTGTAGCAACGTGGATGGAACTGGAGAGTGTGATGCTAAGTGAAATAAGCCATACAGAGAAAGACAGATACCATATGGTTTCACTCTTATGTGGATCCTGAGAAACTTAACAGGAACCCATGGGGGAGGGGAAGGAAAAAAAAAAAGAGGTTAGAGTGGGAGAGAGCCAAAGCATAAGAGACTGTTAAAAACTGAGAACAAACTGAGGGTTGATGGGGGGTGGGAGGGAGGAGAGGGTGGGTGATGGGTATTGAGGAGGGCACCTTTTGGGATGAGCACTGGGTGTTGTATGGAAACCAATTTGTCAATAAATTTCATAAAAAAAAATACCCATCATCCATCTACCCCATCCTTAACCCACCTTCCCCCATCAAACCTTAGTTTGTTCTCTACCTTTAAGATTCTCTCTTTCTCTCTTTTAATTTTAGGAAGAGAGAAGAGAGCAGGGGCAGAGAGAGAGGGAGAGAATCTTAAGCAGGCTTTGCACTCAGTGCAGAGCCCAACACAGGGCTTGATCTCAGGACCCTAGAATCATTACCTGAGCCAAAATCAAGAGTCGGATGCTTAATTGACTGAGCCATCCAGGAGCCTCATCTATCTTTAAGAGTCTCTTATCATTTGTTTCCCTCTCTCCTTTCCCCCCTCCCACATGTTAATGTGTTTTGTTTCTTAAATTACACATGAGTAAAATCATATGGTATTTGTCTTTCTCTGGCTGAATTGTTTTGTTTACCATAATACATTCTAGCTCCATCCACATCATTGCAAATAGCAGGATTTCATTCCTTTTGAGGGCTGATTCCATTATATATTATATATATCACCTCTTCTTTATCCATTCATCAGCTGATGGACATTTAGGCTCTTTCCATACTTTGGCTATTGTTGATAATGTTGCTATGAACATTGGGGTGCACGTGTCCCTTCGAATGATTATTTTTGTATAAATTGGGCAAATACCTAGTAGTGCAGTTGCTGGGTCATAGGGTGGTTCTATTTTTAACTTTTGGAGGAACCTCCATACTGTTTTCCAGAGTGGCTGCACCAGTTTGCATTCCCATCAACAGTGTAAGAGGGTTCCCTTTTCTCTGCATCTTCGCCTACATTTGTTGTTGCCTGAGTGGTTAATTTTAGCCATTCTGACAGGTGTGAGGTGAAATCTCATCATGGTTTTGATTTGTTTTCCTGTGATGATGAGTGATGTTGAGTAGCTGTTCATGTGTCTGTTACCCATCTGGATATCTTTGGAAAATTGTCTATTCACATCTTCTGCCCATTTCTTAACTGGATTATTTGTTTTTTGGATGTGAGTTTGATAAGTTCTATATAGATTTTAGATACTAACCCTTTATCCAATATGTCATTTGCAATACCTTCGTCTGTTCCATTAGTTGCCTTTTAGTTTTTTTGATTGTTTCCTTCGCTGTGCAAAAGCTTTTTACCTTGATGAAGTCTCAATAGTTCATGTTTGCTGTTATTTCCCTTACCTCCAGAGACGTGTCTAGTAAGAAGTTGCTGCAGCCAAGGTCAAAGAAGTTGTTGCCTGTATTCTCCTCTAGGATTTTGATGGTCCCCTGTCTCACATTTAGGTCTTTCATCCATTTTAACTTTATTTTTGTGTATGGTGTAAGAAAGTGGTCCAGGTTCATTCTTCTGTGTGTTGCTGTCCAGTTTTCCCAACACCACTTGTTGAAGTGAATGTTTTTCCCATTGGATATTCTTCCCTAATTTGTTGAAGATTGGTTGACTATATAGTTGTGGGTCTATTTCTGGGTTTTCTATTCTGATCCATTGATGTATTCATCTGTTTTTGTGCCAGTACCATACTGTCTTGACTACAGCTTTGTAACATAACTTTAAAAGTCCAGAATTGTGATGCCTCCAGCTTTGTTTTTCTTTTTCAAGATTGCTTTGGCTATTTGAGGTCTTTTGTGGCTTCATACAAATTTTAGGATTGTTTGTTCTAGATCTGTGAAAAATGCTAGTGTTATTTGATAGGGATTGCATTAAATGTGTAGACTTCTTTCAGTAGCAAGACATTTTAACAATATTTGTTCTTCTAGTACATGAGCATGGAAGATTTTTCCATTTCTTTGTGACCTTTTCAATTTCTTTCATGAGTGTTTTATAGCTTTCAGTGTACAGATATTTTACCTGTTTGATTAGGTTTATTCTTAGGTATCTTATGTTTTTGTGTGTGTGTGCAATTGTAAATGGGATCAGTTCCTTGATTTCTCTTTATGCTGCTTAATTATTGGTTTAGAGAAATGCAATGCATTTCTGTATGTTGATTTTGCATCCTGGACTTTGCTGAATTTGTATACCAGTTCTAGAAATTTTTTTGGTGAAGTTTTTCAGATTTTCGACATAGAATATCATGTCAGGGGAGGAGCCAAGATGGCAGAAGTTTCTTTGTGTCTCACATCCATGAAATACAGCCAGATCAACACTAAACCATACTGTACACCTAGGAAACTGATTTGAGGATTAACACAACAATCTGCACAACCTGAACCAGAGAACTCAGCAGGTATGCAGCATGGAGAGGTGACCGGGGGGGAGAGAAGCTGCAGAGGGCAGGGAGCTATTTTTGCTTATGGAGGGAGGACAGAGACGGGGGTGGAGAGAGAGTATGGGAAAACACCCCCCCCCCAAAAAAAAAGCAGCTGGAGAGAAAGTGGAAGAGTGGAAACAGCCTCAGGAACTGAACTAAAGAGGGAGAAAGGAGAAAGGAGAGGGTTTAAATTCCATTAAGACTCTATAAACAGGGGGAGCACAGAGTCTGAAACTCTGCAGTTCAATACCTGGCAGTGCTCTGGTGGGAAGGAAGAATCCCCAGGAGCAGAGTGGGGTCTGGGAGTCTTCAGCCCACATGGGAAGAAGCAATTCCACAGCTGGAAGGACTTTTGGTAGAGGCTGTGGGGAAACCCAGTCCCAACAGACCCCAGAGAACAACCACATTCGCTGGTGGTGGAACAAAGTCATTAAGGATGAAGCCTGGTTCCAGATGTGTGTTGTGATTTTCCAGAATCCCTGAAACTCTGCTGCTACACAATCACGTGAACTTTTTCTAGAGCAGACTGGCACCCAGTTACAGTCCTGAGGCATCGTCAGCAGTATGGTCCCGCAAATGTTCCTGGGTGTGGCCAGCACCTGGCCATTGCTCAATGAGACTCTCCCCCAGAGGATCTGAGCAAGTCAAATTTGCAGTCCCTCAGAAGTGAGGGGTTGGGAAACACAGCTGCATCTGAGATAAAACTCAGGAGGAAGGTGCTGCCTGGCAACCTGATGGCTTGGTCACAGACAGTGTAAAAGCCAGGAGTGAAAGAAAGCCAGAGACAAAGGATGGTTGAACAATTGTTGGTCAGGGAGAGCACAGAGTTCTGATACTAGAGACTGGGTAACTGGGTGACACCATTTTCACCCCTCCCACTCATGTACATACACACCTACAAGCACCACAACAATCAACCCAAGTAAGTTGAGCAGTGCCATCTAGTGGAGGACAGAGCCATTACACTAAGCGCCCCCCAACTGGGCCAACCTTGCTCTTCAGGAACGCCACAAATCTCTCCACCTGCTTAGTTTACAGATTATAAATTGCCTCATAGTTTGACCTCTAGGGGAAAACAATGTAATTTCAATCATATTTCAGTCTGTTCACAGGTCCATCTATTCAATTTTCTTTTTTTTCTTTTTTGCTTCTTTTCTTTTTCTTGAATACAGAAAGAGAAAAAATTTATTTTTATTTTCAATTTTTATTAAAAATATTTTTACTTTTTCTACTACATTTTTACTTTTTTGTAAATTTTTCAAATTCTATTTTACTTCCATCATTTCATTTTATTTCATCGTATTCATTTTCTCAAATTTTCAAAGGTTTTCCTTTTTTCTCCTTGCTTTTCTTTTCTTTTTCCTTTTTTTCTTCCCTTTTTTCTGTAATATAGCAAGCTCCTTCCAATAACTAGACCAAAACACATCTAAGATCTAGCATCTTTTTCTTGATTTGTGTTTGTGTGTGTTGTTTTATTTTTTTAATTTAAAACTTTTTACTTTATTAATTCCTTTTCTTCCTTCAAAATGACAAAATGAAGGAATTCACCCCAAAAGAATGAGCAGGAGGAAATGACAGCCAGGGGGTTAATCAACACAGATACAAGCAAAATGTCTGAACCAGAATTTAGAATCACGATAATAAGAATATTAGCTGGGGTCGAAAATAGATTAGAATTCATCTCTGTGGAGATAAAAGAAGTAAGAGCTAGTCAAGATGAAATAAAAAATGTTATAACTGAGCTGCAGTCTAGAATGGATGCCATGGCAGCAAGGATAGATGAGGCAGAGCACCGAATCAGTGATATAGAGGACAAACTTATGGAGAATAATGGAGCAGAAAAAAAGAGGGAGACTAAGGCAAAGGAGCACGATTTAAGAATTAGAGAAATCAGTGACTCATTAAAAAGGAACAACTTCAGAATCATAGGGTTCCCCAGAAGATGAAAAGAGAGAAAATGAGGTAGAAGGGTTATGTGAGCAAATCATAGCAGAAAACTTTCCTAACCTGGGAAAAGACACAGACATCAAAATCCAGGAAGCACAGAGGACTCCCATAATATTCAACAAAATCCGACCATCAACAAGGCATATCATAGGCAAAATCACAAAATACTCAAGCAAGGAAAGAATCATGAAAGCAGCAAGGGGAAAAAAAGTCCTTAACCTACAAGGGAAGACAGATCAGGTTTGTAACAGACCTATCCACAGAAACCTGGCAGGCCAGAAAGGAGTGGCAGGATATATTCAATGTGCTGAATCAGAAAAATATGCAGCCAAGAATTCTTTATCCAGCAAGGTTGTCATTCAAAATAGAAGGAGAGATTAAAAGTTTCCCAGACAGAAATAATTAAAGGAGTTCATGACCACTAAACCAGCCCTGCAAGAAATTTTAAGCGGTACTGTCTGAGGGGAGAAAAGGTGAAAAAAAAATACCAAAAGCAACAAAGACTAGAAAGGACCAGAGAACACCACCAGAAACCCCAACTCTACAAGAAACATATTGGCAATAAACTCATATCTTTCAGTACTCACTCTAAACGTCAATGGACTAAATGCTCCAATCAAAAGACATAAAGTAACAGAATGGATAAGAAAACAAGATCCATCTATATGCTGTTTACAAAAGACCCACTTTATACCTAAAGACACCTTCAGATTGAAAGTAAGGGGATGGAGAATAATCTATCATGCTAATGGTCAACAAAAAAAAGCCAGAGTAGCCATGCTTATATCAGACAATCTAGACTTTAAATAAAGACTGTAACAACAGATGAAGAAGGGAATTATGTCATAATTCCACCAAGGGGTCTATCCACCAAGAAGACCTAACAATTATAAATATTTATGCTCCAAATATGAAAGCACCCAAATATATAAATCAATTAATCACAAACGTAAAGGAACTCATTGATAATAATACAATAATAGTAGGGGACTTCAACACCCCACTTACAACAATGGACAGATCATCTAAACAGAAAGGCAACAAGGAAACAATGGCTTTGAATGACACACTGGACCAGATGGACTTAACCGATAATATTCAGAACATTTCACCCTAAAGCATCAGAACAGATATTCTTCTCCAGTGCACATGGAACATTCTCCAGAATAGATCACATACTGGGACACAAATCAGCACTCAACAAGTACAAAAAGATCGAGATCATTAACCGTGCATATTTTCAGACCACAATGCTATGAAACTCAAAATCAACCACAAGAAAAAAATTGGAAAGGAAACAAATACTTGGAGACTAAAGAACATCCTACTAAGGAATGAATAGGCTAACTAAGAAGTTAAAGAGGAAATTAAAAAGTACATGGAAGTCAATAAAAATGATAACACCACAGCCCCAAACCTATGGGACACAGCAAAGGAAGTCATAAAAGAAAAGTATATAGCAATCCAGGCCTTCCTAAAGAAGGAAGAAAGGTCTCAGATACACAACCTAACATTACACCTTTAAAGAGCTGGAAAAAGAACAGCAAGTAAAACCCAAAACCAGCAGAAGACAGGAAATAAAAAAGATTAGAGAAGAAATCAATGCTATAGAAACAAACAAACAAACAAACAAAACAGTAGAACACATCAATGAAACCAAAAGCTGGTCCTTTGAAAGAATTAACAAAATTGATAAGCCACTAGTCAGTTTGATCAAAAAGAAAAAAGAAAGGATGCAAATAAATAAAATCAAGAATGAAAGAGGAGAGATCACAACCAACACAGCAGAAATAAAAACAATAAGGGAATATTATGAGCAATTATATGCCAATAAAATGGGCAATCTGGAAGAAATGGAAAAATTCCTAGAAACATATAAAATACCAAAACTGAACCAGGAAGAAATAGAAAATTTGAACAGACATATAACCAATAAAGAAATCAAATTAGTAATCAAAAAAAAAAAAAAAAAGAGTCCAGGGCCGGATGGATTTCCAGGAGAATTCTACCAAACATTTAAGGAAGACTTAACACCTATTCTCTTGAACCTGTTCCAAAAAATAGAAATGGAAGGATGACTTCCAAACTCTTTCTATGAAGCCAGCATTACCTTGATTCCAAAACCAGACAAAGACCCCACTAAAAAAGAGAACTATAGACCAATTTCCCTGATAAAATGGATTTAAAAATCCTCAACAAGATATTAGCCAATCGAATACAACAACACATTAAAAAAATTATTCACCACAACCAAGTGGGACTTATACCTGCGATGCATGGCTGGTTCTATATTCACAAAACAATCAGTGTGACTCATCACATCAATAAAAGAAAGGAAAAGAACCACATGATCCTCTCAATAGATGCAGAGAAAGCATTTGACAAAATATAGCATCCTTTCTTGATAAAAATTCTTAAGAAAGTAGGGATAGAAGGATCATACCTCGAGATCATGAAAGCCATATATGAAAGATCCAAAGCTAATATCATCCTCAATGGGGAAAAACTGAGAGCTTTCACCCTCAGGTGAGAAACAAGACAGGGATTTCCACTCTCACCACTCTTATTCAATGTAGTATTGGAAGTCTTAGCCTCAGCAATCAGACAACACAAAGAAATAAATGGCATCGAAATTGGCCAGGAGGAGGTCAACCTTTCACTCTTTGCAGATGACATGATACTCTATGCGGAAAACCCAAAATACTCCACCAAAAAACTGCTAGAACTGATCCATGAATTCAGCATAGTGACAGGATATAAAATCAATGCACAGAAATCGGTTGCATTCCTATACACCAATAATGAAGCAACAGAAAGAGAAATCAAAGAATCGATCCCATTTACAATTACACCAATAAACATACAATACCTAGGAATAAATCTAACCAAAGAGGTGAAAAATCTATACACTGAAAACTATAGAAAGCTTATGAAAGAAATTGAAGAAGACACAAAAAATGGAAAAAAGATTCCATGCTCCTGGATAGGAAGAACAAATATTGTTAAAATGTCAATACTACCCATAGAAATCTACATATTGAGTGCAATACCTATCAAAATAACACCAGCATTCTTCACAGAGCTAGAGCAAACATTCTTAAAATTTGTATGGAACCAGAAAAGACCCCAAATAGCCAAAGAAATCCTGAAAAACAAAACCAAAGTGTGAGGCATCACAATCCCAGACTTCAAGCTGTATTACAAAGCTGTAATTATCAAGACAGTATGGTACTGGCACAAGAACGGACACTCAGATCAATGGAACAGAATAGAGAACCCAGAAATGGACCCACAAACATATGGCCAACTAATCTTTGACAAAGCAGCAAAGAATATTCAATGGAATAAATATAGTCTCTTCAGCAAGTGGTGCTGGGAAAACTGGACAGCGACATGCAGAAAAAGGAACCTGGACCATTTTCTTACACCATACACAAAAATAAACTCAAAATGGGTGAAAGACCTAAATGTAAGACAGAAAGCCATCAAAATCCTTCAGGAGAAAGCAAGCAAAAAACTTTGACCTCAGCCACAGCATCTTCTTACTCAACACACCTCCGGAGGCAAGAGAAACAAAAGCAAAAATGAACTATTGGGACCTCATCAAAATAAAAACCATCTGCATGGTGAAGGAAACAATCCGAAAAACTAAAAGGAAACCAACGGAATGGGAGAAGATATTTGCAAATGACATATCAGATAAAGGATTAGTGTCCAAAATCTACAAAGAACTTATCAAACTCAACACCCAAAAGACAAATAATCCAGTGAAGAAATGGGCAAAAGACATGAATAGACTCTTCTCCAAAGAAGACATTCAGATGGCTAACCTACACATGAAAAAATGCTCAACATCACTCATCATCAGGGAAATACAAATCAAAACCACAATGAGATACCACCTCACACCTGTCAGAATGGCTAACATTAACAACTCAGGCAACAACAGATGTTGGCAACGATGCAGAGAAAAGGGAACCTTCTTACACTGTTGGTGGGAATACAAACTGGTGCACCCACTCTGGAAAACAGTATGGAGATTCCTCAAAAAATTGAAATAGAACTACCCTATGACCCAGCAATTGCACAAATAGGCATTTATCCAAGAGACACAGGTATGCTCTTTCAAAGGGGTGCATGGACCCCAATGTTTTAGCAGCACTATCAACAATAGCCAAAGTATGTAAAGAGCCCAAATGTCCATTGATTGATGAATGGATAAAAAAGATGTGGTTTATATATACAATGGAATTCTACTTGGCAATGAGAAAGAATGAAATCTGGCCATTTGCAGCAATGTGGATGGAACTGGAAAGCATCATGATAAGTGAAATAAGTCAGTCAGAGAAAGACAGATATCCTATGTTTTCACTCATATGTGGATCTTGAGAAACTTAACAGAAGACCATGGGGAAGGGGAAGGGGAAAAAAAGTTACAGAGAGAGAGAGGCAATCATAAGAGACTCTCAAATACTGAGAACTAAGGGTTGATGGGGGTGGAGGAGAGGGGGAAATGGGTGATGGACATTGAGGAAGGCACTTGTTGGGATGAGCACTGGGTGTTGCATGGAAACCAATTTGACAGTAAATTATATTAAAAAAATAAATAAAATTACTATCTTAAAAAAACAATAGCCAAAGTATGGAAAGAGCCCAAATGTCCATCAATGGATGAATGGATAAAGAAGATGTGATATATATACATATATATATATATATATATATATATATATATATATATATATAGTGGAGTATTACTCAGAAATCAAAAAGAATGAAATCTTGCCATTTCCAACTACATGGATGGAACTAGAGGATATTATGCTAAGCGAAATTAGCCAGTCAGAAAAAGACAAATTTCATATGACTTCACTCATATGAGGACTTTAAGATACAAAACAGATGAACATAAGGGAAAGGAAGCAAAATAATATAAAAACAGGGAGGGGGAAAAAACATAAGAGACTCTTAAATATGGAGAACAAAGGGTTACTGGAGGGGCTGTGGGAGGGGGGATGGGCTAAATGGATAAGGGGCATTAAGGAATCTAATCCTGAAATCATTGTTGCACTATATGCTAACTAACGTGGATGTAAATTTAAAAAATAAATTAAATATAAGAAAAGAATATCATGTCATCTGTGAATAGTGAAATTTGACTCCGTCCTCACCAATTTTGTTGCCTTTTATTTCTTTTTGTTGTCTGATTGCTGATGCTAGGATTTCCAGTACTATGTTAAATAACAGTGGCGAGAATGGATATCCCTATCTTGTTCCTGACTTTAGAGGAAAAGCTCTCAGGTTTTCCCCATAGAGGATATTAGTTGTGTGTCTTTCTTGTATGGCCTTCATGATGTTGAGGTCTATTCCCTAAATCCTTACTTTGTTGGGCACTTTTATTGAGAATGGATGTTGTACTGTGTCAAATACTTTTTCTTAATGTACTGAGAAGATCATATGGTTCTTATACTTTCTGTTACTAATTTGGTGTATTACTTTGATTGATTTATGAATATTGAACCACCCCTGAAGCCCAGGAAGAAATCCCACTTGATTGTGGTGAATGATTCTTTAATGTAGTGTTGGATTGAATTTCCTAGTATCTTGTTGAGCATTTTTGCATCCATGCTCATCAGGGATATTGGCTTGATGAATTTTTCCTTTTAGTGGGGCCTTTGTCAGGTTTTGGGCTCAAGGTAATGCTGGCCTCATAGATTGAATTGGAACGTTTTCCTTCCATTTCCATTTTTTTTTTTTTGGAACAGTTTGAGAAGAATAGGTATTAACTCTTCTTTAAATGTTTGGGAGAATTCCCCGGGAAGCCATCTGACTCTGGACTTTTTTTTGTTGGAAGCTTTTTGATTACTAATTCAATTTCTTTGCTGGTTATGGGTCTGTTCAAATTTTCTACTTCTTTTGGTTTGAGTTTTGGTAGTTTCTACGTTTCTAGGAATTATCCATTTCGTTTAGAATGACCAATTTGTTGGCATATAATATTTCATAGTATTCTCTTATAGTTGTTTGTATTTCTGTAGTGTTGATTGTGGTCTCTCCTCCTTCATTCATGATTTTATTTATTTGAGTCCTTTCTCTTTTCTTCTTCATAAGTCAGTATAGAGGTTAATCAATTTTATTAATTCTTTCAAGGAACCACCTCCTAGTTTCATTGATCTGCTCTACTGAATTTTTTTGTTTGCTTCTATGTCATTTATTTCTGCTCTAGTCTTTATTATTTCTCTTCTTCTGTTGCCTTTAGGCTTTATTCAATTGTTCTTTTATAAATTCTTCACGTGTGAGGCTAGGTTGTGTATTTGAGATTCTTCTTACTTCCTGAAGCATGACATTATTGCAATAGACGTCCATCTTATGACTGCTTTTGCGGCATCCCAAAGGTTTTTGACTATTGTGTTGTCATTTTCAGTTGCTTCCATGTATTTTTTTTTTATTTCTGCTTTAATTTCCCTGCCAACCCATTCATTCTTTATTAAGATGGTCTTTCACCTCCATGTATTTGTGATCTTTCCAATTTTTTTCTTGTGGTTAACTTCAAGTTTCCTAACATTGTGGTCTGAAAATATGCATGGTAGGGTTTGAGGTGGACAACATGGCAGAGAAGCAGGGGTGGGGGGATGCATATGTCCGTGTCTCTCAAACAAAGAAGTGTAGAAGCCAGAGGACTTTGAACACCAGAGCCTGGGAGGAAAAGAGACTTAATCTACTAGGAAGAAAATGGGAAAGCTGTAAAAAAGATAGGTGGGTAACTGCAAAGTGGAGGAGATAAAAAAAAAGGCCACGTGGGCACAGAAGGGAGGGACCCGCTTCTGTGGAGAGACAAAGGGAAGAGAGAGAGCAGCTAGAGAAGTGCTAGCTAGAGAAGTGCTAGCTAGAGAAGTGCTAGCTAGAGAAGTGCTAGCTAGAGAAGTGCTAAGACTGTATGGGTACGGGAGAAAGACCTCCGACTGAGACTGAGAGGGATCTGATCTCTAACTGCGGGGCTCTCTTCAGACTGGGGCCAGCTCCCTGTTTGCACAACTGGGGAGGAGGGGAGCCAGCCCTCCGTGCGGTGGTAGGTCAGAGGCTCAGTCCACAGCTGGAGAAAGTGGTTCCCTCCTTGGAGGGCTGCGTGATACACAGAACCTGCCTGTGTCCACCACCCTTGGGGCACAATGCTTGGGCTGAGGGTGCAATCTGCAGGAGGAAAAGGCAGCCGTTTCCCTGGAGTGCTGTGGGAATAGACAAAGCCTGCCTGTGTCCGCCACCCCAGGTGGCTTGCCCCCGCGAGGGCGGCCGGCTCAGTTCACAGTAGAAGCCAGTCCTCCCTGAAGTGCGGAGGCACAAAGCCAGCCTGGACCACAAATCGCCGCCCGCAGAGGCACTTCCCCAGCACCAAAGTGCACGGAGCTGCACTCAAATCCTAGCCAAGCGCAGGGTCAGGGGAGTTGGTGGAGCGAGAAGGATCACCCCGTCTGGGCCCGCAGCACAGTGAGGACGACTCAAACTGAGTTCACCCATCTGGCTCGGTGGAGAAGAGACTAGGGATCACCACTTCCCACCCCCCACCCCCCCTCAACCCCTGCCGCCATCACCACCACCACCACCACGACCACCACCACCAAGGTAGAGCCTCAAGGATCATTCCAGGGGCCCATAGTGGAGGTGGGCTCAGATTATACAAAACCACGCCCCTTTGTACTGGTAACTGCTCATCCCCTGGAGTGGCACATACCCTGCAGATAGCTACTACCTACAAGCGATGCAGCATTGCCTGGATTAACTCTAGGTCAATTCTGGATAGATAGATATATTCTCCCCCTACCCCCCATTTATCCTCCTTATCTCTTCCCTCCCCTAGGCTGGTTACTCTGGTTATTGGTCTGTCTAAACAGTCATATTTCGTCCATTGTCTTGATACATGTTCTACACCTCCTTCTTTACACTCCTTCCTCTCTCAGAATAATCAAGCCATATAGTTTCTCTGGGTAATTTTATCTTGGTTTCTTTTTCCCCACCTCCTTCTCTATTTTCCTTTTTTTCTCTCTGGATTAAGCCTTTTAGTCTCTCTGCCAATCAACGTTTATTTCCCCCCCCTCCCCCTGCTCCTGTCATTTCTCTCTTTGTAAGTACTCTTCCATCAGCACCGCCTCCCCCCTCTTTTTACTTGTAGTCCGTGTTTTTGGGTTTTTTGTTTTTAGCCTACCTGTTTTCCTTTACAGGGCTACCCCAAGGAACAAATCAAAGCACACCTAGTGGAGGGTCCAAAATATTACTATGAGTAGGGTAATAAAATAACCGAAGTCATAACAACAGAGAGCAAGTAACAATCCCTGAGAAAACACCTCCTGAAGGGCCAGGCCCTGGACAGTGTACGTCCCTCCTTTAATAAAGCAGTGCTCCCAGGTGCAGAGCACACAAGCTTTTAAAACGCATAAGGGACAGAAAACTAGCCAAAATGATGAAACGGAAGAATTCTCAAAAGAAATTTCAGGAAGTAGCGACAGCGAACGAATTGATCAAAACCGCTTTAAGCAATATAATGGAACAATAATTGAATAATAGTCATGAAATTAATCGCTGGGCTTGGAGAAAGCATAGAGGACAGCAGAGAATCTGTTGCTACAGAGATCAAGGGACTAAGAAACAGTCAGGAGGAGCTAAAAGATGCTATAAATGAGCTGCAAAATAAAATGGAGGCGACCACAGCTCGGATTGAAGAGGCAGAGGAGAGGATAGGTGAATTAGAAGATAAAATTATGGAAAAGAGGAAGCTGAGAAAAAGAGACATAAAAAAATCCAGGAGTATGAGGGGAGAATTAGAGAACTAAGTGATGCAATCAAACAGAACAATATCCATATCATAGGAAATCCAGAAGAAGAAGAGAGAGAGAAAGGGGCTGAAGGCATACTTGAACAAATCATAGCTGAGAAATTCCCTGATCTGGGGAAGTAAACAGGCATTGAAATTCAAGAGGCACAGAGAACTCCCCTCAGACGTAACTTGAATCGATTTTATGCATGACATATAGTAAAACTGGCAAAATACAAGGATAAAGAGAGAATTCTGAAAGCAGATAGGCATAAACGGGCCTTAACATACAAAGGTAGACACATAAGGGTAGTAGCAGACCTATCTACTGAAACTTGGCAGGCCAGAAAGGAATGGCAGGAAATCTTCAATGTGATGAACAGAAAAAAATATGCAGCCAAGAATCTTTAACCCAGCAAGTCTGTCATTCAGAATAGGAGATAAAGGTTTTCCCAAACAAATAAAAACTGAAGGAATTCATCACCACTAAACCAGCCCTACAAGAGATCCTAAGGGGGATTCTGTGAGTGAAATGTTGCAAGGACCACAAAGTACCAGAGACATCACTACAAGCATGAAACCTACAGACATCCCAATGACTCTAATGAACTCTGCATCCCAAAGCAACAGAATATACTTCTCAAGTGCACATGGAACATTCTCCAAGATAGATCACATACTGGGTCACAAAACAGCCCTTCATAAGTATACAAGAATTGAGATCATACCATGAACACTTTCAGACCACAATGCTATGAAGCTTGAAATCAACCACAGAAAAAAGTCTGGAAAACCTCCAAAAGCATGGAGGTTAAAGAACACCCTACTAAAGAATGAGTGGGTCAACCAGGCAATTAGAGAAGAAATTTAAAAATATATGGAAACAAACGAAAATGAAAATACAACAATCCAAATGCTTTGGGACGCAGCAAAGGCAGTCCTGAGAGGAAAATACATTGCAATCCAGGCCTATCTCAAGAAACAAGAAAAATCCCAAATACAAAATCTAACAGCACACCTAAAGGAACTAGAAGCAGAACAGCAAAGGCAGCCTAAACCCAGCAGAAGAAGAGAAATAATAAAGATCAGAGCAGAAATAAACAATATAGAATCTAAAAAAACTGTAGAGCAGATCAACGAAACCAAGAGTTGGTTTTTTGAAAAAATAAACAAAATTGACAAACCTCTAGCCAGGCTTCTCAAAAAGAAAAGGGAGATGACCCAAATAGGTAAAATCATGAATGAAAATGGAATTATTACAACCAATCCCTCAGAGATACAAACAATTATCAGGGAATACTATGAAAAATTATATGCCAACAAATTGGACAACCTGGAAGAAATGGACAAACTCCTAAACAACCACACTCTTCCAAAACTCAATCAGGAGGAAATAGAAAGCTTGAACAGACCCATAACCAGCGAAGAAATTGAATCAGTTATCAAAAATCTCCCAACACACAAGAGTCCAGGACCAGATGGCTTCCCTGGGAAATTCTACCAGACATTTAAAGCATAGGTAATACCTATCCTTCTCAAGCTGTTCCAAAAAATAGAAAGGGAAGGAAAACTTCCAGACTCATTCTATGAAGCCGGTATTACTTTGATTCCCAAATGGGATAGAGACCCAGCAAAAAAAAAAGAACTACAGGCCAATATCCCTGATGAATATGGATGCACAAATTCTCAGCAAGATACTAGCAAATCGACCTCAATAGCATATAAAAAGAATTACTCATCATGATCAAGTGGGATTCATTCCTGGGCTGCAGGGCTGGTTCAATATTCGCAAATGAATCAATGTGATACATCACATTAAGAAAAGAAAAGAACCATATGATCCTGTCAATCAATGCAGAAAAAGAATTTGACAAAATTCAGCATCCTTTCTTAATAAAAACCCTCAAGAAAGTCGGGATAGAAGGAACATACTTAAACATCATAAAAACCATTTATGAAAACCCCACAGGTAATATCATCCTCAATGGGGAAAAACTGAGAGCTTTCCCCCTGAGATAAGGAACATGACAGGAATGTCCACTCTCACAACTATTGTTTAACATAGTGTTGGAATTTCTAGCATCAGCAGTCAGACAACAAAGGAAATCAAAAGCATCAAAATTGGCAAAGACGAAGTCAAGCTTTCACCTTTTGCAGATGACATGATATTATACATGGAAGACCCAACAGACTCCACCAAAAAACTAATACATGAATTCAGCAAAGTCGCAGGATACAAAATTAATGTGCAGAAATCAGTTGCATTATTATACACTAATAATGAGGCTACAGAAAGACAAATAAAGAAACTGATCCCATTCACAACTGCACCAAGAGTCATAAAATACCTAGGAATAAACCTAACCAAAGATGAAAAAGATCTGTATGCTGAAAACTATAGAAAGCTTATGAAGGAAATTGAAGAAGATACAAAGAAATGAAAAAAATATTCCATGCTCATGGATTGGAAGAATACATATTGTTAAAATGTCAATACTCCCCAAAGCTATCTACACATTCAATGCAATCCCAATAAAAATTGCACCAGCATTCTTCTCGAAGCTAGAACAAACAATCCTAAAATTTGTACAGAACCACAAAAGGCCCCAAATAGCCAAAGTAAGATTCATGAAGGAAACCAAAGCAGGAGGCATCACAATCCCAGACTTTAGCCTCTACTACAAAGCTGTAATCATCAAGACAGCATGGTATTGGCACAAAAATGGAATAGAATAGAGAACCCAGAATTGGACCCACAAAAGTATGGCCAACTAATCTTTGACAAAGCAGGAAAGAATATCCAACGGAAAAAAGACAGTCTCTTTAACAAATGGTGCTGGGAGAATTGGACAGCAACATGCAGAAGAAGGAAACTTGACCACTTACACCATTCACAAAAATAAACTCAAAATGGATGAAGGACCTGAATGTGAGACAGGAAACCATCAAAACCCTAGACGAGAAAGCAGGGAAAAACCTCTCTGACCTCAGCCGCAACATATTCTTACTTGACTCATCTCCAAAGGCAAGAAAATTAAAAGCAAAAATGAACTATTGGGACCTCATCAAGATAAAAAGGTTCTGCACTGCAAAGGAAACAATCAACAAAACTAAAAGGCAACTAACAGAATGGAGAAAGACATGACATATCAGATAAAGGGCTAGTATCCAAAACCTATAAAGAACTCACCAAACTCCACACCCAAAAAACAAATAATCCAATGAAGAAATGGGCAGAAGACATGAATAGACACTTCTCTAAAGAACACATCCAGATGGCCAACAGGCACATGAAAAGATGCTCAATGTTACTCCTCATCAGGGAAATACAAATCAAAACCACACTGAGATACCACTTCATGCCGGTCAGAGTGGCTAAAATGAACAAATCAGGAGACTATAGATGCTAAAGAGTATATAGAGAAACGAACCGTCTTGCACTGTTGGTGGGAATGCAAACTGGTGCAGCCACTCTGGAAAACAGTGTGGAGCTTCCTCAAAAAATTAAAAATAGATCTACCCTGTGACCCAGCAATAGCACTGCTAGGAATTGACCCAAGGGATACAGGAGTGCTGATGCATAGGGGCACGTGTACCCCAATGTTTATAGCAGCACTCTCAACAATAGCCAAATCATGGAAAGGGCCTAAATGTCCATCAACTGATGAATGGATAAGGAAGATGTGGTTTATATATACAATGGAATACTGCTTGGCAATGAGAAAGAATGAAATCTGACTTTTTGTAGCAACGTGGATGGAACTGGAGAGTGTTATGCTAAGTGAAATAAGTCAGGCAGAGAAAGACAGATACCACATGTTTTCACTCATATGCGGATCCTAAGAAACTTAATAGAAGACCATGGGGGTAGGGAAGGGGTAAAAAAGTTACAGAGCATGAAGGAGGCAAACCATAAGAGACTATTAAATACTGAGAATAAACTGAGGGTTGATGGGGGGTGGGGGGGGGGAAGTGGTTGATGGGCATTGAGGAGGGCACCTGCTGGGCTGAGCAATGGGTGTTGTATGGAAACCAATTTGACAATAAATTTCATATTAAAAAAGATGAAAATATGCATGGTATGATCTCAATCTTTTCTGTACTTCTTGAGGCTTGATTTGTGACCCAGTGTGTGATCTATTCTGGTGAATGTGCCATGTATACTCAAAAAACATTCTTGTTGTTTTAGGGTTAAATGTTCTGAATATATCTGTTAATTCCATCTGGTCCAGTGCGTCATTCAAAGCCATTGTTTCCTCATTGATTTTCTGCTTAGATGATCTGTCCATTGCTATATGCAGGGTGTTTAAGTCCCCTACTATTATTGTATTGTTATCAATGAGTTTCTTTATTTTGTTATTAATTGATCTATATATTTGGGTTTCGCCAAGTCGGGGGCATAAATATTTATATTGTTAGATCTTTGTGTTAGACCCTTTTCTAACGGTATAGTGCCCTTGCTTATCTCTTGTTACAGTCTTTGTTTTAAAATCTAGTTTTTATGATATAAGTATGGCTACTCCAGCCTTCTTTTGATGTCCATTACCATGATAAATGGTTCTCCATCACCTCACTTTCAATCTGCAGGTGTCTTTAGAGTCTAACATGAGTCTCTTGTAGACAGCATGTGGTTGGGTCTTGATATTTTTTATACATTCTGATACCCTATGTCTTTTTATTGGAACATTTAATCCATTTACATTCAGAGTGATTATTGATAGATATGAATTTAGTGCCATTATGTTACCTGTATAGTCAGTGTTTCTGGAGATTTTCTCTGTTCCTTTCTAGTCTTTGTTGCTTTTGGTCTTTCTTTCCCATTCAAAGAGTCCCCTTTAATATTTCTTGCAGGGCTGGTTTAGTGGACATGAACTCCTTTAGTTTTTATCTGGGAAACTCTTGATCTCTACTTCTATTCTGAATAACAGCCTTGCTGGATAGAGTACTCTTGGCTGCATATCTTTCTCATTCAGTGTGTTGAATATATAATGCCACTCCCTTCTGGCCTGCCAAGTTTCTGTTCAGAGATCTGCTGCTTACCTTGTCTTCCCTCATAGGTTAGAGATTTCTTTTCCCTTGCTGATTTCAGTATTCTTTCCTTATCTCTGTATTTTGCAAGTTTTACTACCATATATCTTGGTGTTGGCCTGATTTTGTTGATTTTGATGGGAATTCTCTGTGCCTCTTGGATTTGGATGTCTGTTTCCTTCCCAAGATTAGGTACGTTTTCTGATATAATTTGCTAAATAAACCTTTTCCTTCTGTTCTTCTCCTGGGACTCCTATGATACCAATGCTATTATGCTTTATAGGGTTGCCGAATTCCCTAAGTCCACATTCGTGATCCAATATTTTTCTTTCCTTCCTCTTCTCACCTTCATTATTTTCCATAATTTTACATTCTATATCATTTATTCATTCTTTTCCTTCTTCCATCTTTGTGATCATTACATCTGGTTGACACTGCCTCTCAGTTATAGCATTTTTTTCATTTTGGTCTGACTTATGTTTAGGTCTTTTATCTTTGTGGTAAGTGACTCCCTGGTGTCTTCTATGCTTTCCTCTATCCCAGCTAATATCCTTATGATTGTTGTTTTAAATTCTGATTCAGGCATATTACTTGCATCTTTTTTGACTAGATTCCTGGCTATGATCTCTTTTTCTGTCTTTTGGGATGTATTCCTCCTTCTTGGCATTTTGTCTAAGTCTCTGTTTTCTGTATGGTAGGAAAACCTGTTATGTTTCCTGCTCTTGAGAGTAATGGCTATATTGAGAAGAAGTTATACACTGTCCAAGGCCTGGTGCTTCAGGACATGTTTCTGGCGTGTGCTGTGTGCACTCTGCTGTTGTGTTTTGGCTGCTCTGTCCCTCAAGTCAGTCCTCTGAAGAGTTTTTCCTTACCTCCAGTGGGGAGTGTTTGGACCTTGTCCAGAGTGTGGCAAGTTTTAACTAGGTGTATTTTGATCTGCTTGTTAAAAGAGGCTAGATCCTATTTCCCTTAGAACTGAAGCTTTGCAGTACTTTGTGGTCAGTAGACTTGGAAGGTGTGAAGGGTTTGTGCTGGTGTTCAAGGGGAGGGGCCTGCTGCTGCTCTGACTCTCAGGCACACTTGCCCTAGTAAAAATGCACCTGTAGAGCACAGGGAGGTGGAGCTTTGTGTAAGCAACTCAAGCCTCCACTGTGGGCAGTATGCTGCTCTCTGAAATCCGCCAGTGCTGATGGCAGGGGTAAAAATTGCATCAGCAGGCTCTCTCATCCCTGAAGAGGAGAATTTGTGCCCACCACTGTTTAGGAAGCCCTCATGGAAGAGCAAACAATCTTCACTCATTTATCCCAGGCTTCCCTCAGAAACCTGCATTGAGCCTGACTGTATCCGAGCTGTCTTTTGCCACACAGTGGCACAGTGTTCCTGTATTTTATCTCAGGTGCACCAGCCTGATTCCAAAGCTCCAAATTTTAGGGACCTGGCATGGCACCAACCTTCACTGATCCTCTTGTGGAGGGTCTCACAGCACTTTGGCTGGTGCCAGTTTGTCCCAGGAGGGCAGATGCATGATTATGTAAGGGTTTGGGGTTTATGGTAAAGTGCAGCAAAAAGCTAGCTGCCTTCAGCACGTGCCTCTGCTCTTATGCTAATGAATGGGGCAGTTCAATGGTGCCCACTAGCTCTTTTGTCCCCTGTGAGGCAGTTCCATCTCTCTCAAATGCACTCCAAGAAGGGGAACTCTCTTTCCCAGTGCAACCCAAGGGATCCTCAGACCACATTATCGACTCCTAGGTCTCTGCCCTCCTTCTCCACAGGAGCACATCTACATCTGCCAGGCTTCACTCCAGCGATGGTGAGGACTTCTAATACTTTAGACTTTGAACTCCACTCATTCTAAAAACTTGAGATTATCAGCCCCTCTCATTTTACCTATCAATGGTTTGGAGGAAGTATTTTTCTTTTCTTGTCCAATGCCCTGCACCCTGTCCTCTCTCTCTCTCTCTCTCTCTCTCTCTCTCTCTCTCTCTCTCTTTCTCTCCTGTCTTGCTGACCAGGGGTCCCTCCCCACCACAGCACCAGTGATTCTTTTCTCCCCCAAATCACATCTCTGCATTTCCTACCTTCCATGATATGGCCTATTTTTTCCCTCTGGTTGTTCAGTAAGTTCTCTCAGTCTTCAGATCGATTTCCTGGGTGTTCAGAATGATTTGATATTTATCTATCTGTGTTGAAGGGATGAGGCAAGCATAAGGTCCTCCTACTACCCTATATTTTTATTTTTTAAATCTGGAAAACCAATCTGGGAACTTTGGTAAATATGTAGATTTCTGGGGGTGCCTGGGTGGCTCAGTTGGTTAAGCATCCCACTCTTGATTTAAGCTCAGGTCATGATCTCAGGGTTTGTGAGATCGCGCCCTGCCTTGTGCTTTGCACTGTAAGTGCAGAGCCTCTTTGGGGTTCTCTCTCCCTCTCTCTCTCTGCCCCTTCCCCACTTGCAGTCTCTCTCTCTTTCTCTAAAAACAGATTTTTTAATGTAAATTTATAGGTCCCACTCCCAGAATTCTAATTTGACTTATCTGAGTTAGGGAATTTTTAACAGATAAATGGAGACAGGTATTTATCTAAAAAATATACTTTATGAAACCATCATCTAATATTATATACAATTTATAGCCACTGTTCCCTAGTACTTCTGGAGCCTGGAGTCCTTCCCTAGAACTTTAGTTCTTACCTTACCTCTTCTCCAATTCCAGATTCTCAAATTCCCAGCACTTGTGTGTCTATGCAAAGAAGCAAATCAGTATAGAAATGTTTCTCAAAGCTCATAGCTCTAAGGAGTAGAGAGGAATGGTGTGAAAGATTCAAAATACTCTCAATTGATAATAATAATTATAAAAATAAAAACAACAATTCTATCACTTATATAGCACTTAGTTTGGGCCATACACTATTGTGTGCTTTTACATATGTTAACTTTAATAAAAGTAGGTACTTTTATTATTCTCATTTTAAGATGAAGAAACTAAAGTACAGAGATTTTAAGTGACATGACTAAGGTCACCAGCAGAGCCAGGAACTTTTATCTTTTTCCAGTTTGGATTTTCCTCCAAATCCTTGGAGGGCAAGGTCCAGTAATGGCCCTAAACAAAATTGTGAGGTAGGAAGTTTGTTTTTCTTTTCCCCATCTTTCTTCTGGTAACCTTCTTTCCAGCCCCCTAATCATTTTTCTATATTTTCTAATTTCTTCCTTGTGTCCTATAACATAATCAGTTCTCTGGGTTCTCTAAGCATCACTAAAACCCCAGGGCACAATTACGAATAATGCCCTTTTTGCTTTCAAAACTATTTCAACAAGACCTTGCAAGAGATCTGGAGAGTTAGAGATATAAGGGGGAGAGCCTAGGTGTCTATGTTCTGGACAGGATGAGAGGCACCCAAGTAAGCGTACTCATGTAAAACTTTCTAGATAAATGTAGGCAGCTTCAAGGAAAACTAATGATCAGTTATTACTGTAAGAGGAAATTATGCCTGACAGTTCTTGAAAGTAAACAGGAAGATTTTTCTTCTCAAAAACTGGAGGTAAGATTGTCTATTGACTATAGAATCAAGCTTGATTCTATTAAACTGAACTATATGTATCTCCTTTCTTGTCCCTGGAAACAGTCCCTAACTCAGATGAAACCTGCCTCTTTAGCTGCAGAACTCTGGATAGAATACTTCCTGTCTGTGTCCTAATTAATACCTCAGTCCAGCTGAGTGTAATTGGCCTAGAATACAGAGCTGTATTCAGTGTCTCTTGGGCTAGTTGCACAATAAGAGTTCAACTGAAGATACAGAAAAACTTGTCAGCAGCAAGCTGAGACCCTAAGAAATGAAGCTATTCATAAAAGGTTGAGGAACAGTAGAATGTTTCTGGAAGAGACAGAACAACAAAAAAATAAACTGATGAAGCTAGCTAGGGAGGTGTGTGTGTGTGTGTGTGTGTGTGTGTGTGTGTGTGTGTCTTACCATAAAGAGAGAGTGCTGGGAATGATTCATTTATTTTTTCATCCACTCATTCATTCAGCCATTTATTCAACATTTAATGTGGGTCTCCTCTGTGTCAACCACTATTTAAGGAGCTATTGATACAAAACATGAAAAGGAAAAAAGGTCTAGCTTTTATGAAACCTATGTTCTAGGAAGGAAAGATCCAGTACAGAATTCTGTGATTTTGAGTCAATGACATGGATCAAGACCACGTCCCATTGTCCCATTGAGGTCACTACAAGCAATGAGCCTGGGGTCACTAGCAGTCAAAGGTCAAAACTAGAAGGCAGAGCTAAGCGTTGCTATTTGGGTGCCCTCCTTTATTGCTTCTCAGTCAAAGCCTACTTGTTATTCAAGGTTTCCCTTCTGTTCCACCCTTCATAAAGCCTTTCCAACCATTGCTCATAATAAAATCTCCTTCTCTTGTTATCTAAGTCTGTAGTCTTGCACTTGATTATGCAGTGTCTCATTTCCTAGCCATTTTTATGTCTTGTTGGTCATAAGGGCAAGTGAGGGGGTCTGTAACTGATAGAATAAAGGATGAGTCTGAGTCTTCCCCACAGAAATACAGGATCCCTCACGATCTGGCTGTCAGATTCCCTGCAGATGCTAGCAAATATGACCTAAACCTCAAATACGACACTGCATCAATATAAAAGGAGTCATGAAGATAATTCACTCTTTCAAATGATTCAGGAATTCCTTAACCAGTCATGTTTCTTTTAGAAGCAAATGGGACGTGCTAATCTATGTAGGTTTGGGGTCTGGGTTATATGGGTAGAGGCTCTGCATATCAGTTAAGATTTTTAGTTGTAAAGAATCAAAACCCAAATCTGACTAGTTTAGGCAGAAAGAAAATTATACGATGCTTGTTAGGAGCTTATACAATCCATGAGAAAGCCAAAGAACCAACTTGGAGGCAATGCAATAAAAAATAATACTCAAAATCGCAAGGCAAAAGTAGAAACATGACTGACACTATTGCTGGACACAAGGCCACAACTTGAGCTATGAGAAAGAGAAAGGCAGAGCCGGACATGAGGGAGCTGGCCTGGTGCTATCACCCAAGACTTGGTGTTGCTAGATGGTCTGGCCCTCATGGCTAGGCCTTAGGTGTTCTTCTGTTGAAGATAAAAAATTTCACAAAACAGCAACATCAGTCAGGTTCACTCTGTAATGTGATAGATCAAGACATATATGTAAACATTGCCTACATCATAAAGAAGACCAGACATCCCTTTATCCTGGTTAATATTAATGACTGCTCTTTCTTTACCAATTAAAACTTTAGCTTTGGTTTAGCTGCCCCTCTCCAGGTAAGATTTGTTGATATATCCAATCATGGAATTACCACTGCTTCCTGACAACATCCAATCCAGAATGAAGCCGCACTTCCTTAAACTTTCCCCCAAATCCCCTAACAATTTCAAATTCTATAATAAGTCCTGTCTAATATCCTCCTTGTGGTGTTCATTTTCCCTTGTAGCAATGAGTGATAAGCCCAAATTGTTCATCTACAAGGTATTTTCTTGGTGGTCTTTGGCTAGAGAGCATTGACAACTGCCAGTGCCACTTACTGTGGGCATCAGACATTGCCCCTAGAACTTTTGCAACTCTTGCCTCTAAAACTTAAATGGAACTTCCTCTGCATTTGCTAGAATGGAGTCCATATAGTATCTGCTCTTCTGTATCACTAGATTCCAATTCCAGGTCCAAGTAGGTGCATGTGATTGAAGGAGCATAGGTCACATGCCTATACTCTAGCAACAAGGAGGCTTCAAAAGCAAATGCTGGTTTCTTTAAGGAGTCTGGGACTTCTAAGGTGAGGAATTCACAAAACATAGGAAGGGTGTTCAAAAGAGCAGACTAGTTGTAGATCCCAGATCCCCAGGGATCCCTTTTACTGGTCTGCTCTGCTCAGCTCATCCCCCAGCGGCTGTGGGTACTGCTGCTAAAGGCTCACATCTATAACCTTCTCTGTAGGACTGCCTTTGAGCAACTGAAGCCATCCCATCTGAAGGTACCTGGGGATTATATCTGCCCTCCAAGGCTGATCACAGCCAATGACTGACTGGGGCAGCAGTACCAAATCCCCACTGTTCTGTCTCAAGATAGGATAGACCCTTCAGAGCCATTTATATACACCAAGAACTACCTGGAGGAACAGGTTAAGAGTAGATTTCATCTGAAAACACATCTTTGTTTGGCTTCCTCCACTTCCCTATCTTGTTTTCCTCACAGAGTTCTCCAGAGAACATTCTCCTAATAAGTCACTTGCACAAGAATCCATTCTGGGGAACTAATTCTAAGACAATGTCTAATGTCCTTTGGCTGACTATTATCAACATGTATCCTTTCCCCATACTTCACAACAACAAAAGCCTCCATATAATATAATGCAACTTTTCCTGATATAAATGAAAACATGCAAAGTGGTGGCATCTCAAATTCTGATAAATTACTACATCCAACTCTCAGTCCAGGATCTTTGGATGATGTGCATTTTTCACCTGGTCCCATCACAATTCTATCTTGAAATTCTGTAAACTAGAAGCTCTGTGTAAAATAACTAATATAAAAGAGAAGAATGGGAGGAGGAAGTGGAATATGTCACAATGAAGAAACTATGCATAGATATTATGGTTTGTTCTGCAATTTTCCCTCTATTACTCAGTCAGTATTTCCTTTGTACCTTCTTCATATTCATATTTCTTTACCCCAGACACGACCTAACCCTTCATTCCTGAAGTATCATGGTCCTTGGTGTTCTTGCCTATTTGTGAATGTCCAAATATTCCCTTTTAACATTTACCACAAGAAAGGCAGCAGAAAGAGGTGCCTTGAAGGATCCTCTGTGTCCCAGACATACTCTTCCCCACCTTCACTCTATGGTGACAGCCCTGTGTCGCATATTCTGGCATGGAAATTCCCATTTTGGCTGTTGTTCTGGTGATGTGAATGGCTCAAAATAGCCAGGTAGCTGTCTTCTCTTCTAGGTAGCAGATACATTGTTGTGTCTGTCCAGAAGAGGTATATCTCCCTTGAGTACTGAAACTTCTAAACCAGGAGAACCATATACTTTTTTGAGTGGGATATTAGATCTAATATTGAGAAGAGACACTCCAACTTTTCCCCCTTGGTTACAAAACTACTGGTTATAACAGAAACAGCACTGTCTATTGGCCACTAGTTCAGAACATATTCCATGTCCTATAGGATATCACCTCCAATTTTCAGATCTTGATTCCTGGAGATTCCATTGTTGGGTTTTAGTAAACAATTGCACTGCTCTGTCAGGGTAACTGCTGGATAACTGGTTAGCTGGATAAATCCAGCATAACTGGTTTATGATGTCTGTGGTAAGATCAGCGAGTTTTGTATTAGTTCATCACCTTCCTTCTTTCTCTGCAAAACACGTTCCTTATGAAGGATACAAGGCTGCGAAAAGAACATTCATTAAGTCTATGGGTTGTGGTTCTGGCAGAAGCTTTGCAGGCTGGAAGAGCAAATCTGTATCAGAGTAAATATCATTTCCAGTGAGAACAAATTGGTTCCTCCTCTATAGTGGAGGGCATCCAAAGTAATCAACCTGCTACCTGTTCGCTCTGGAAAATATGGCCCTATTGGGGGCTTAGCATCGGCCTCTGGTGTTGGCATGTGGGCACTCAGCAGAGACAGTAGCCAAATCAGCCTTGGGAAGGGGGATTCCATGTGACTGATGCCATGCATCAACCTCTGTCTCTACCCACCAAGCACATTTTATGTGTGTGCTCATTGAGTACCCCTGGGGTAATTGGGAAAAGAGGCTGACATCCACGACAGAGACATTTTGTTCATTTGATCATTGAGAGGTTTCTCCAGAGTGGTGATTTTTTTGGTGAGTCATTATATGGGACATAAATATTTTCTTGAAATGGTACAAATACTAGTCCTAGAAAGCTGAGATGATATTGCGGGTGGTGCAAAATGAGACAGTAAAGGAGTTACCGTCAAATCAATTATAAAATATGGTTGAGGTACCTATACTCAGCCCCTTGAGAATGGCCAAGCCGGAAAGCATTTGAGTGATGATTGAGGTTTGCACCTAATTGAGGATAACCCTCTGAGGAGAGGAAAACTCTTAGAGGAGTCTTGTTGATGAAGAGGTAAAAAGAACCTGGGACTTAGGATCTGAAAACCTGAATTTGACTTTCAGCTCTGTCATTTAGGACCTATGCTTTGCCTCTCTTAGTATTACCTTCCTTATCCATAAAATAGGGTTGATAATAGTTTCTTTGCCAACCTCATGGAATTTTAAGGTCTAAAATGAAGTAATACATTTGGAAGCATGCTGGAAGCAGAGCTATCCCAGCCTGAGTGGCAGAGCCCGGGCTGTGGACGGATTGGTGACTGCAGGGCGGCCCGCCGACAGTGAAGCTTCTTGTCTTCCCGCTTTTAGGTAATTTGGCCTTAAAACTACCTGGGGTATTGTCTGTTGGGGAATTGCCCTCGGCAGACCCCCTGGGAAAAGAACCATTAGGGAAGAAAATAAGGCTTCGCAAGAAATTGTGCAACCTTACGTTTAGCCCTTGCCATCCCCTAAGGAGACTCCTCTACTTACAGGAAGGATAGCCTCATACCTTTGCCAGCAAAGAGGGCCTGTAAAGGAGAGACATGGATTTGAAAGCCCCACTCCGGCAACTAAGGAGTGTATCTCTGGGCACAGGTGACTTCAACCCCTAGGCCCACCTGGCCCCCCGGAGGCATTCCAGATGATGACTGAACCTAGTCAGTTCATTGGTTCCTAGGTGCATTGTCTCTCTGAGAATATATGAGGCATGGGTTTCTAAGGCTTTTTCAGCCCCTTTCTGGCACCTCGGACTGAGGCAAACACATTATTATTCTGGCCTCATGTGGTTAGGAGGTCATGTCCTTGTAACTGTTCCACTTGAGGTGTTGAGAAATGGAGGGCCTTTCACAAGAACAGCAAAGCAAATGCTTTGTAGATTATAGATAAAGGCAGATGCATAATGGAATAATGTAAGATATTAATCTGTAATCAAAGGGTATGCGGGAAAGTTAGGGGAAAATCACCATGTTATTTCTTAAAAGTTGTTTATACATAGGAACATTTTCAAAATTAGATAATGTTAGAAAAACATAGATGACGTATGTTACAAGGAAATCACTAGCATATATAATGCCACGTTTACTGCAATAAATCGGCCAGTTCAACACACTGCTGTTGTCTGTGTCCATTTTTATTTTTTGTTTTTATTTTAGTTTTTTATTTTGGTTTTGTTTTATTTTCACTTTTTCGCCGACGCCGTTCATCCTTCGGGAACCCCGGGACCTGCTGGAGCTGGACTCCGGCAGAAGCACTTAATAAACTTTGAAGTGTCATACAAATACAAAATGAATTATTGCCATAATGGAAAGACTTCCACAAACTCTGTTTAAATTGGAGGGGAAATGGAAAAGACCAGGCCAGATGCCATGACTTTCTTGGGGTATGGTCTAGGCTGATGGTCAGCGTCCATAATTTCTAATTCCTTTAACTCTTAACTTTAGACCAAGAGGCCCATGGGGCTGGCAGAAGTGCCATAATCTGGAAGAGTCCATCTGAAGGAAAGTTTGAAGTCTATTTCTGGCTGTACCATTTAAATCTCTCCGGGCGCCTGGGTGGCTCAGTCTGTTAAGCATCCGACTTTGGCTCAGGTCATGATCTTGTGGGTCTTGAGTTTGAGCCCAGCATCGGGCTTTGTGCTGAGCCTAGAGTCTGCCTCGGATTCTGTGTCTCCCTCTCTCTCTGCCCCTCCCTTGCTCGCACTCTGTCTCTGTATCTCTCAAAAATAAATAAACGTTAAAAAAAATTAAATCTGTCTCAGTTAATGGAGAAACCAACACGTGGACACATGTTCTGTATTAATAACTCTCTTGATGGGTGACTTGAAAACCATGAGAACAGATAATAAGGGAGCCACCAAGGGTTTTTATTGGCATTAGAGTCAATGGAATTACTTTTATAAAAATGTGATGTTCTAAAACAACACACTTTTCTTCCCTACTTCAAATATTGGATACGTCTCATGAGTACAGAGTGAGATGGATAAGTGATGAGTCTGCTTCCTTAGACTTATGTGGGTGATCAATTTAAATAACTCACAAAAATAGTCCACTTTGAGGCTGTGTGTGTGTGTGTGTGTGTGTGTGTAATCCATCCCTCCTTTGTGTGCACCCCCCACAAAATTTTCAAAAGCACTATTATATCTTTATAGTGCAACATTAATAGGTAAATGAGAAAGCAAAAGGCTCTGGAGAACAGTGGCAATGAATGATCCTGGAGAAGAAGTGAGGCTTGATCTGAGATGTATTGGCCATGGATGGGCCTAAGGGATAAAATTGCTTTTGGCTGAGGATTCAGGGTTTGCTGTTATGCTGATAGCTATAGGCAATCTTCTTAATTAGGCAATGCTGCATTCTACATAGCTACAAAGTGTGATGGGGAACTCACTTGTTTTGGCTTTCTCAAGGTCTTGGCTCCCCAGAAGCTTCCAGTGAGAACAGCAGGTGACATTGCCATATCTCAGATAACCATTGGCCATAGCAATCGGGGCTATTGAGCCAAAACCCTCTATGTTCCTAACTTCAGCATCTGCTTTCCGATTCTTGGCTTCTTGTTTCCAAAGGAAAGGTCACATAACTATCAAGGGGAAGAGCCAGGATTCACACACAGGCTGCCCAGTTCCAGAGCCCGAATTTAGATGATGGCACAATTTCTGCTTGCTGGGAAGCAGCAGCCTCCACCATTTTGCAAACCTCCACTCAAACTTTGTAAAAAGGAAACCCTGCAGGTTATTTTCCCAAAATAGGCCATTCTCTATTACCCACTCCCCACAAACTCCACTCTTCCCCACCCTGTATACCTAAATCCTGAGGTTTTTCCATCATTTTTTAGACCTCTTCTGAAATTACATGGCAGGGAACCAGTACCAGGTACTGGGTTAAGGGCCGTTGGAGTCTGTCCCTGCAGGTTTTGTGCGCAGAAGGTTGAATTCTCAATTACATTCTCTCTGCTTCTGTGCCCTGCATCCTGGAGAATCGTGAAGCACAGCCCGTGAAACAAACCACAGAGTGTCTAGGGATTTGGTCATTAGTTGTCAGGGCTGAAAGCTTTAATGTGGCTCTCTGTAGAGCAATGGGAGTTGGTGAGGACACTACGTGATTTTATTTTATTTCCTTATTTTTAAAATTTTTTTTAAACCTTTATTTACTTTTTTGAGACCGAGAGAGACAGAGCATGAACGGGGGAGGGTCAGAGAGAGAGGGAGACACAGAATCCGAAACAGGTTCCAGGCTCTGAGCTGTCGGCACAGAGCCCAACGCGGGGCTCGAACTCACAGAGTGTGAGATCACAACCTGAGCCAAAGTCAGACGCTCAACCGACTGAGCCACCCAGGCGCTGCGACACTACATTATTTTAAAAGACACCAAAGATTCCTTCTGATGGTCCTTTGCACTGAGAATTTGTTCAGCAAGTACGCTGTGCTCAGCACTGTGTTAGATGTTATGAGAAGGTCAAGGCCCAAGAAACGGCCTCTGCCCCCAGGAGTTTTCAATCTAATTGAGAAGGCATGGTACACACTTAACAGTTTAGTAGAAAACACTTCATAATTATGTAAAAAAAAAAAACTACATGTAATCTGGTACATAAAAGGTTCTCTGGAAAGTCAGAACAAAGAAAGAAATAATATTAGTAATAACAATCAGACTTATGCTTATTGAGCACTGAATATGGGGCAGATGTTTTCTAAGTACTCAAAAGCATTAACTTCTTTAATCTTCTCAACAACTCTATCGAGTGCCGCCCAGTTTTGTCCCAGTTTTAAAGATGAGGAAATTGAGGCGAAGAGTAGTCAGGGACCTTGCCTAAGGTCACACAGATGGTGAATGACAGCCCGTGGATTTAGACTTGGACAGTGTGGAACATTCCATCCTAAATACTATCACACTGGTTATAATCGGCCACCTTTTAATTGGGCCCCTAGTAGGCAGTTTTATTTTGCAATGTAATGGATTGTTTGCCTGTCATACTGAGACGGTGTAATGCATAAGAAGAACACGGGCTGTGGCGTCAGACAAATCCAGGTTTGGGTTCCGGATCTGTTTTTGCTAGCTGCGTGACTATGGCTCAGTTACCTTACCTGTCTGAGTTACATACAAAAACACATTGTCTTTAATCAGCTATCTTTTTATCGCGCGCTTAGTAGGTGCCATGAGCTTTACCTGAATTATCTCATTTAACCCTCATGGCAACTCATGAGTGAGGGATTACTATCCTGAGTTTACAGATGCGACAACTGTTCAAAATCAAATTGTTAGTAAGTAGTAGCATAGGGATGCCACTCTTGGCGGGTGATTATGTCCTGTAACAGCCTGATATTCCTGCTCAGCCACTACCACCAACTAGGCCAGGATTTTAGCTGGGTGGCCAGAGCTGAGACTCAGTTTAAAGGTGCAGAACAGGGGCGCCTGGGTGGCGCAGTCGGTTAAGCGTCCGTCTTCAGCCAGGTCACGATCTCGCGGTCCGGGAGTTCGAGCCCCGTGTCAGGCTCTGGGCTGATGGCTCGGAGCCTGGAGCCTGTTTCCGATTCTGTGTCTCCCTCTCTCTCTGCCCCTCCCACGTTCATGCTCTGTCTCTCTCTGTCCCAAAAATAAATAAACGTTGAAAAAAAAAATTTTAAGGTGCAGAACATTGGAAAAGATTCTGAGCTGATGCCGAATACTTTGCCGTTTGACCACAAATCTCACACAAATTAAAAGAGAAACGTAAAGAACTTTACATTTATTAAAGGTTACTAAATGTTAAATTCCTAGCCTAAATATTCATTTAGGTTGTTGAACCATCTTATTGGTTGATTATTAATTTACAAGAATAAATAGGCAATAATGCAATGGTGGGGAAGGGAAGAAGAGTGAGAAGAAACCAGCTCGACCAGATATTAAAACAGATTGCAAGGTGACAAGATATAAAACATGGTGGTATGTGAGAGGAGCAAATCAACAACAACAAAAGTACATAGCACTCCAGTAGGTCCTTGTATAAAACTTACTAGACACATGATAAAACATGAAGATTGTAGTGTTAAATAACAAAAATTCAACCAAGTAAATTTTAAAGATCTAGCTGGCTTTCTTAATTGATTCATGTATCTGTTAAAAAATTAAAACATCAAAAAGTTTTTTAAAAAGAGGCACCTGGGTGGGTCAGTCGGTTAAACATCTGACTTCAGCTCAGGTCATGATCTCATGGTTCGTGAGTTTGAGCCCTGCGTCGGGCTCTGTGCTGACAGCTCGGAGCCTGGAGCCCGCTTCCAATTCTGTGTCTCCCTCTCTCTCTGCCCCTCCCCTGCTCATGCTCTGTCTCTCTCTCTCTCTCAAAAATCAATAAACATTAAAAAAATGAATTGTTTCATGTATCAGGCAGCATTCCATCTAGCAAGTAGAGGGGAGCTCCAAAGAGCTACAGAAAAGGAAAACATTTAAATGTAGAGAGGGAATAGACAAAAGGAAATTATTAGTAAAGAATCCATTGTTTTAATCAAGGTTACCTTCCTAAGGGGAATGGAAGGAGTCTGTCAGTAAAATTCCTAGTGCTGACCAGAAAATGTCATGGTAACTGGTTAAAGGCTACATTCTGGGCGGCTGAAAGTGCAATTAGGTATTAAGTCTTGATGTACTGGCTTAGGGCCTTAAGCTAAATGACACCATTTGTGGCCTGTGGTTTTCTTTTTAACATAGGATAAGTTCCTTTTATGTGCTGAGGCTCTTTCTACATATTATCATCCATAAACATTACAACAGCCCTATGAAGTAGGTATTATTCACTTTCATTGTGTGGATGAGGAAAGAGAAGCCAAGAGAGATTAAGAAAGTGGGCCAAAAATTGACATAGCTCATGAGTGACAAATCAAGACATAAACCCAGGTTATCTGACCTCCCGGCCTGTTGACCTCCTATCACATCACCCTGATCGGTATGGTTGCAACCTGCAAACAATCTACCGCAGAGCAAAAGCAAGCTGCAGGGAGAATACAGAGCAAAATAGTGGTAGTGCTTGTGTTAGGGAGATTGGCTTGTGGATTTTAAGTTTTGGCTTTTTCCTATTGCCTATGTATATAATTTAGAAAAAAACCCTGTTCTATGGGGCACCTGGGTGGCTCAGTCGGTTAAACATATGACTTCAGCTCAGGTCATGATCTCATAGTTCATGGGTTCGAGCCCCACATCAGGCTCTGTGCTGGTAGCTCAGAGCCTGGAGCCTGCTTGAATTCTGTGTCTCCCTCTCTCTTTGCGCACCACCCCCCCCCCCTCACTTCCTGTTTCTCTGTGTCTCTCGAGAATAAATAAACACTAAATTTTTTTAAAACCCTGTTTGTACAAAATAGTGATGAACAGTAGAGACAGTACCAGATAAAAAGAGAAAACCAAGGTGACAGAGAATACTTCCCTCTAAGAGAATATTTCTCAAGGACTGAGACCATGCTTCATTGAGCTGCTACCTTAAACTGAATTATTGGAAACTCAATCTTACCCGAAATGGCAAAAGAGCTTGAATTACTCTCAGTTCTTTCCGGAAAGAAATCTAGTGAGTGCTTAAGGGAGCATGACCTTACATGCTTGGGTCAGTTTGCCCACTGCCCTGAACGGTGCCTTGGAATCTTAGACTGGCAAGGCAATGCTCCATATCACTGCAAGCAGCAGGGGTATCTGGGAGTTATTGAAGCTATTGGTTTCGACTATCCTATCAGATACACATTTCACAACGCCTCTTGACAATAATCCCTCCGAAGGCACGCTGGGAGATAGTTTATTCTACACGTGCACTCCAAAAATTAGTCTAAGATTAACATGTACTCATCCGCCTGGCAGAATGGTAGTCTGGCTGAAATGATGGACTGATTGGGAATTTTCGGTAGAAAAGACTGAGAAAGATCTTCTTCAAAGCAAGTCATGTTTTATTTAAAGGTTATTTACTTATTTATTTTGAGAAAGAGAGAGAGAGAACAAGCAGGAGAGGGGGAGACAGAGAGGGAGAGAGAGGGAAGCCCAAGCAAGCTCTGCACGATGCAGAGCTCGAACCCACGAACACTGACAGCGTGACCTGAGCTGAAACCAAGAGTCGGATGCTTAACCGACTGAGCCACTCAGGCGCCTCCAAAGTAAGTCATCTTAATATCATCAGCAGCAGCAGCAGCAGCAGCAACACTTGTTAAGTGGGTAATATGTGCCAGGCCCTGGACTAATTGATTTACAGGTCATTTAAGCCTCACAACAAATCTTGTAAAGTAGATACTCTTATTATCAGCCCCATCGGGCAGAGGAGGAAGTTAAAAGACTAAGGAACTTGCCCAAGGGCATGCAAGTGCTTCCCAAATGTGGAGAAATTCCTTCTCCGGCTTTGACCACTGATTGAGATTGTTACCTAATTGCATCTGAATTCAACCCAGGAGGAGGACCACTGCACAGGCTAAACTCTCCCAGTCCTCAATCCACTGCCAGTAGGATTATATTTTGTCTGCAAAGCGATGGCAGTGAAAGGCATGAGGATTTAAGATTTAGGCCATTGAGCATTCATGGGCCATTGTTGTCTCGTCCACGTCTGCATTGAAAATACCTGCACATCCCCTGCCTGCCTCTCAGAGATGTTTTTCCACAGGTGATTCTCTGTGTATATCGGGATCTGTTTCACCTGTTGAAAAGACAAACCATCCGTCATGATTCCTGCCCTTGAGGCATCTACCATCTAGACAAATGGTAATGTTGTTTCTGGATAGCATAACCGCTTGCATGGTGAAAAAAAATGTGGAAAAAGCACACAGATGCAAGCCTAAATCCGTTGAAGCAAAGAAGGGACATTCTGCATTAATCAATGCCTTGGAGAGAGTGACGATGCAGGGGGTTCACCTGTTGGGAAAGATAGTACCCAAGGAGATGTTGCACTAACTTTTGACTGTATGACCCATTGGGAAAACAAGAACGGATGGAGTAAACATGGCACATACAGGTGTGAGAGAAAAATCTTGATATTGGCAGCGTTGAGAGAGGGTTTAGAAGAAATGGAAAGCCTGAGTATGAGAGTATTGAGAGGACAATACATATAGCTTTTTTTTTTTTTTAATTTTTTTTTCAACGTTTATTTTTATTTTTTGGGACAGAGAGAGACAGAGCATGAACGGGGGAGGGGCAGAGAGAGAGGGAGACACAGAATCAGAAACAGGCTCCAGGCTCTGAGCCATCAGCCCAGAGCCTGATGCGGGACTCGAACTCACGGACCGCGAGATCGTGACCTGGCTGAAGTTGGATGCTTAACCGACTGCGCCACCCAGGCGCCCCATACATATAGCTTTGAATTCAGTGGATAAGCAAGAACTTGTGTTTATGCAAGAGAAGGCACATGGAGTTCTTCTACTCAGGCTGGGTGGTAAATGTGGATGTCACATATTTTACAGTAGAAGGAAACTACTCTGGCTCTCTGGACTCAACTGATCTGTTGAATTATTGCCTCTGAGTTCCTCTCCTTGCAGGTAAAGGCCAGCTTCTCACACAGAGCTGGCATTTATTGCCTCCCTTCCATGTGCTAGAATCTGGCTGAGCCCTTCATAGGTATTATATCATCTTCATAACACCTCCGCAAAGTACAGTCCCTAACAGATGGGAAATTTGAGTCCTGCGGAGATGAAGTGACAAGTCCAAGTTCACACAGATTGTAAGCGGCTGAGATCAGGGCTCTTTGACTCCACAGCACACATGCTTTCCCAGACACTTCATCTTGGGCGATATACTCATCTTTCTATTTTCTACAATATGGGACAGACCTCAAGAAATTAGTGTGACCAGCAGGCAGGCTAGTAGTTCTCTGGTGGGCCTTCTTGTAAAGGATGTATCCAATCATTTATGATTCCACCTGCCTCTGTTATTGAAATCCACATGTCATACGAGATAACAGTATCATACTCCACTCCTCACAGTTAAACTTCTTACCATGATAGACCACATGGAACAAGAGTGACCAGTTTTTGCTCGTTGATTCAGTGGCAGAACATCTGAGCAAATCAGTCAACACAGAAAACAGGAGGGAGGAAGGAAGGGCAATAAAAGAGGCCTTCCAGGCATTAAAGCTCCAGTAGGCGGTTAACACATGAATTCCTCCATGGCTCCCCATTAGTTATAGGAAAATATAAACATGGATAGAAAATTCTGGGCACTGCCTGGTCCCAGGTAATATCAATAATATGGGGTGAGACAAGTAGCTCTTCTAAGAGATGAGGCCACAGGGTTTTCTATAAGTATCTTTTTATAGAAAACTCTAGTAGAGCCAGAATCCCTAGATTCCCCCCACGATTCTATTTATATATTTTTCTATTTTTAAAAACATTTTTTAATGTTTATTTACTTTTGAGAGAAAGAGAGAGAGAGAGAGAGAAAGAGCATGAGCAGGGGAGGGACAGAGAGAGAGGGAGACACAGAATCGGAAGCAGGCTCCAGGCTCCAAGCTGTCAGCACAGAGCCCGACGCGGGGCTCGAACTCACGGAGTGTGAGATCATGACCTGAGCCAAAGTCGGACGCTTAATCGACTGAGCCACCCAGGTGCCCCTTTTCTCCTATTTTTAATTTTAAAATATTTTAAAATATTTTATTTTAATTGTGGTCAAAAAACATGACATAAAATTTACCATCTCAACCGTTTTAAGTGTATAGTCCAGTAGTGTTAAGTATATTCACATTGTTGTGCAACCAATCTCTAGAACTTTCTCATCCTGAAAAATTGAAACTTGATGCCCACTAAAGATAAACTTCCCATTTCCCCCTTCCCCCAGGCCCTGGTAAGCACAGCTCTTTTTGTTTCTATTAATTTGAGTAGTTTAAATACTTTAGATAACTAGAATCATACAGTTTTTGTCTTTTTGTGGCTCGCTTATTTCACTTAGCATAACGTCCTCAAGATTGATATGGATTGTATTTTTAAATCTTTTGAAAGCCCTTCTTGTAGGTATGAATGAGAGTTGTGACTTTTTTTATTATAGTGAAATACCTAAAACATAAAATTTACCATTAGTGACATTTTGTGCATTGGCAGTGTAGTACAACCATCACCACTATTTCCAGAACATTCTCATCATTCCAAAAGAAACCCCGTACCCATTAAGCAGCCAGTCTTTATTTCCCCCTCACTCTAGCCCCTGGCAACCACTAATCAGCTTTCTGTCTGTATGGATTTATCTATTCAGGGTATTTCATATAAATGGAATCCTGTAATATGTGGCTTTTGGAGAGTCTGGCTTCTTTCACTTGGCATAATGTCTTCAACGTTCATCCATGTTGTAGCATGTGTCAGAACTGCATTTCTTTTGTGGTTAAATAATATTCCATTGTATGGATATAACACCCATTTTGTTTATCCATCCATCATTTGATGGCCATTGAGTTGTTTTCACCTTTTGGGATACTGTGAATAGTGTTGCTATGAACACGTGTACACGTTTTTGTTTGAATACCTTTTTTCAATTCTTTGGGGTATTTATCTAAGAGTTAGGACATTTTATTAAGGGAAATTTTTCCTGTCTTACTTGTCAGGAAGTTGTATAACTTTCTGCACCCTTTCACCTTTGAGACAGTTGCCACTGCCCCCCCCCGCCCCCACCCTGTGGGACATTCCAGAACATCATTTTTAGGAGGTAAATCTATAAGCCACAATCTAGAGAAATATTAATACTATGATTATCAATACCTGCTACCTTCTAAATACTACTCTAGTCTACCAATTCCATGAATCATCCTCTTGTAGTATTAATAAAACTCCATGCATTCTTATGCATAATGTATCATTGATTTATTTATTTATTTAAAATGTTTATTTATGTATTTATTTTTTTTTAATTTTTTTTTCAACGTTTATTTATTTTTGGGACAGAGAGAGACAGAGCATGAACGGGGGAGGGGCAGAGAGAGAGGCAGACACAGAATCAGAAACAGGCTCCAGGCTCTGAGCCATCAGCCCAGAGCCCGACGCGGGGCTCGAACTCACGGACCGCGAGATCGTGACCTGGCTGAAGTCGGACGCTTAAGCGACTGCGCCACCCAGGCGCCCCTAAAATGTTTATTAATTTTTGTCAGAGAGAGAGACAGAGCATGAGCGGGGGTGGGGCAGAGAGAGAGGGAGACACAGAATCGTAAGCAGTTTCCAGGCTCCGAGCTGTCAGCACAGAGCCCGACGCCGGGCTTGAACTCACAGACCGCGAGATCATGACCTTAGACAAAGTCGGATGCTCGACCGACTGAGCCACCCAGGCGCCCCCATATTTTTATTTAAATATAGCATTTGTGAATTCCTAGCTTCTCAAACTAGAAACCAATTAATTCCTTCTAGGGCCAGAACTATCTTACTTCTCAGATATCCTCAGATGCACATAGACTAGTGACTATACAAAATATCCGTAAGAGCATGAGTTCTCGTCCCCGTCCCCATTTCATCACTTACCAGCTGTGTGACCTTCGACAAGTTTTGTGCTTGTCTGGGTCTTGGTTCCTTCATCTATGAACTGAAGGTCGTAGTAGCGTCTATCTTCATCGGGGTTTTGTGAGGATAATGACTTAATGCATATGCAAGTACTTAGAATAACGTCTGGAACATGGGAAGTTCTTAGCAAATATTAGATGGTAGTGGTAGTAGTATTATTTAGGATCAGGTGGAGCTGAGTTCAAACCCCAGTTCTGTCAATGAATTAATATACTTGCATGCTGTGTCATTGTGAACTCGTTGCTTGCAGGATACACACTCGTACACACAGGTGCAGGCTTCTGTGTTATATCTCTGTGACAGGTGAATTTTTTACTACCAACTGCCATCTGTGTTCTCTCGTTTGGTGTCCAGTAAAACTGGACTGGTCCTCCTCCTATTCCTTTCCCCTAGGATGCTGGTTGGATGCAGAGGCTCTAGTAGAAAGCATCAAGGCCCTAGAAGAAGACGGGAGGAGACCGGGACCCAGAAGTACCTTGCAGGAGGCTGCTTGCCAAAGACTTCATTGGATCACGGAGTAAGTGAGAAATAAACCTTTTACTATGTTAAGTCCCTATGAGGTTGGCTTATTTGTTATAGCCATTAACCTTTAAGACTAACAGTTTGCTAATTTTGTGTGCTCAGTATTCAGTTAGATGAAAATTGCAGCAGCCGCCATTGAAATACACAAATTTAGGTATGAAATTCATTTCTAGGCCTTTCCTGCAGTTCTGTACAAACTGATCCATCCACGCAGGCTGGGACGATGATGAGGCAAGTGAGGTGCCTAAAGACACTTCAATGATTCCCTGCTTCCATGACTGCTTGGCTTCTTGTTCTTCTGGTCACCCCCTGGCATCTGTGTGTACTAGGACACATGGCCACGGATTTCTTAAATGGAAGAGTTATGGCTATAAGCCCAAAGAAACTTCATTTAGAAATCCAAGCCAGTTTCAGGCCTGGCCCTTACTTGCTAAGCAGTCAAAGGGAGCCTGCCTGTACTACCTCTCCACCAGCTGCTTTCCTTTGCTGAGCTGACTAACCTGCCCCAACCTCTCCATAAAGATGATCTGCTCTGCTCTGCTTCCTTGGGGAATTAACTTGCCCTTTGCTTTGGCTTACTGGCTGTCTCTACCCCCAGGAACATCTGTTCAATGGCCATATTTGGCCTTGGAATGGGCTGCAGGTGCAGCATTTTGTGGCTGGTGATGAAGCAAACACAGGGAGCTCTACCAGTCCAGCACTCTCCACCCACAATATGGCCCCAACGCATACACCTACATACATGCTTATTGTGCCTGTTGTTAAAATATAACCCTCTAAGGATTCCAGTAGAGGTAGCTCCTAGGCTGCGTGTTCTGATTCTCCGAATTCATATTAGTCTAGGGGATGGGGTTCCCCCCATTTTAATTTTGAATAAGAGAAATTGGGAAGAGGAATGGAGATATGGAGGGTGGAGATGCTTTGCTGCTAAAAATAATGCTGCGAGAGAGGCCGAGAAGAGAGAGGAGGAAAAGGAAGAGGAGGGAAGGGGAAGGGAAAAGAAGAGACAGAGAGATGCCAGGGGATAGGAAATCTGAAATAGAAAGGAGTGGGGGATGCTACAGGGGATGAGAACAGAAATAAAAAAGAAAAGAAAGGAAGACAAACCAGAAAAGGAAAAACTTCAGGACACAAACACAAGGGAAAAACATAAATAGAGTTGTGAGAAGGAAACAGACTGAGAAGTAGCAGTAGGGGGTTGAAAACTCCGGAGCAACTGAGCAGGGGTGGGGGGCGGGGAAAGGGGGTGTGGGAGCAGGGCTTGTACCTGAAACAGCTCAGCTCAGGCAAGGCCAGATAGTGCTGAAGGAGAAAGGCGAACCCTGCTGTGGCAAGCCCTAGGGTAAGCACATTAGACTGTGAACCTTCTGTAAGGCTCTGCTGACTCACCCGGGACCATTTCCAGAGTGTTTTCAGATATCTGAGAGGCCTCATCACAAGGTTGCTGCAGCTTTATTTCCTTTGGTGTCTTTTATGAACACTGGATCAAATGAAGAAATAAGAGACATAACTGTCCCTGGCCACTGCTTTTTCACAGTTTTTGCTTCAGGATCCTAGATTTGGGCTCTGCTCTCAGAACAATGGTGAAGGAAAGAAGGGAACTGTGAGGAAAGCTAACAGGTAGGTAAGGGGTACTGGGTCAAATTGCCATCCATCTCAAAGTCTCCCTTGTTTCTCCAAGGGAATCAGGTAACGTGATCATTTAGGGCAAAGCAAGAGCGTGAAGAAAAGAAGAGGAAAGGTAGAGCTGGGATACCGCTGGGAGCCATGTTGTTAGCCACTCCTCCCGGGCCTCCTCTTGTGAATGCTGGCAGTGAGGAGGAAGTACACGCCAATTCGACAAGCCTGAGAGACCCACTCCTTCCATAGCCTCCCAGAGTTAATGCCAATCCCTCAAGGCACAAGGGCATCTCAGGAACATGAAGCCTGGCTGAGCTCGATAATCCACCTCTCGGGGTGACTGTGTATGTGGGTAGGGTTAGTGAAGAGTTGTTGGAGGCCAAAGGTGAGTGGGGAGTTTTGTAAGTTAAGTGACTATTACTCCTAAATCTTCAGAATTCTCCAAACTTACCTCTGTCTCTCTCCCTATCCCTCTCCACCTCCTCTCTCTCTTCTTCATTTTTTATACTTGGTACACACAGTTGGATTATTTACATATTTATATACATGATATAAATATATCATGATATATAACAATATATCATATCAGATATATATTAAATTATATATTGCTATATATCATGATATATTGCCTTCATTGGCCTATACATGGATTTATTTATGTGTTTGTTTGCTTGTTTATTTATGTATTTACAACAACAATATGATGAACACCCGTGAACCTACTGCCCGATGAAAAAAACTAAGACATCACCAACAAACTTACATCTTCTTATGTGCTCCTTGTCTACCGTATCCCTTTGTCCCTTTTGTTGGTACCAGAGGTAACAGTTATCCTGTCTTCTGTGTTTATTGTTCCTGTTCCTGTTTATTGTTCCTATTCTGAGTTTATTTACATCTCATTTTATCACATTTGTAAATATACACTGGCATTTTGGCCACTCAGCCATTTACCTAAATGTGTGACAAAAGGCAAATTTCTTAGTGTTTTTGAGTCTTAGTTTCCTCTAATTAAAAAAAAAAAAATGACAATAGGGGCACCTGGGTGGCTCAGTCGCTTAAGCGTCTGACTCTTGATTTAAGCTCAGGTCGTGATCTCACGATTTTGTGAGCTCAAGAGCCCGCATCAGGCTCTGTGCACTGAGCCTGCTTGAGATTCTCCCTCTCTCCCTCTCTCTCTGCCCCTCCCCCTGCTCGCACTCTGTTTCTATCAAAATTATAAATAACAAATAAAATTCAGAAAAATATTTTTTGTGTTTATTTATTTTTGAGACAGAGAGAAACAGAGCATGAGTGGGGAGGGGCAGGGAGAGAGAGAGAGAGAGAGAGAGACAGAATCGGAAGTAGGCTCCAGGCTCTGAGCTGTCAGCACAGAGCCCGACACGGGGCTCGAACCCACGAACCGGGAGATCATGCCCTGAGCTGAAGTTGGACGCTTAACCGACTAAGCCACCCAGGCGCCCCGAAAAAAATATTTTTTTAATGACAATAATACATGCCTCAGAGGGCTGTTTTGACCATTTGGTGCCTTAAGGCATTTAAAGCATCTAGACAAGAACTTTGCATGTAAGTATGGGTAGTGATAGCAGTAATGTGCTGATGTTGCCTGAACTGCCCTTTCCCCCCGCTGTGCTAACTCGTGCCATCCCCTCCAGGAAAACTAACCTAATGACCTCAGTTGAAACCAGTTGTTTCTTTTCTCTACATTCCCATGGTACCTATTCACACCTTCATTCTGGCCCATGTTTTGTACTAGTGCTAATAACAAGTTGTCCTTTAAGCAAAGGTTCTTAATATTATCAGCACATTAAAATCATCTGGGACCTTTAAGCATCCTGATTCAAGCCCTACCAGATAAATGAGCATCTCTACCAGTTAAATGACCAGTTAAATGAGCATCTCTAGGAGTGAGATCCAGACAGCAGCATTTGCTAAAGCTCTACAGGTGGTTCTAATGTGCAGCCCAGGTTAAGAACCATGCCTTAGAAGAAGACTCAGAAAACTCCGGCCCACACACGAACTCTCGCCCACTGCCTAGTTTTGTAAATAAAATTCTATTGGCCCATTTGTTTATGTGTTTTCTGTGACTAATTTCACACTACAGTGGCAGAGTTGAGTAGTTGTAACAGATACTATCTGGCCCTCAAAGTCTAAATCATTCACTATCTGAATCATTACAGAAAGTTTGTTGACCCCTGTCCTAGAAAATAATCTGAGTATAGGGACCATGTCTTATTTATCTTTGCCTTTTCTGAACATGACTAACACAATGTTTTGCCCATCGTTGCTTACTGGTTGTCCAAAGAGTGGATAGAAATGAGGTGGAAGGCCCTGTCCTCCAAATTCAAATCTCAAGTTTATTTTTACAGTAGTGCTGACATCAGCCAGTATTTTGACACACGTGACTTTCAGTCTCCTTGTCGGTTGGGAGAAGTTGACCTAGAGAGAGCACTGGAGACAGAAAGCTAGGAAAGCTACCTTGCCTTGCTTCCTGCATCAATTCTCAGAGCACAGCGCTGGCCTCATCACTGCCATCTCCTTTTACGATCTCTAATTGGTTTCCAACTCTCCCAAGTTCCTCCAGTTGGAGAAACACTTGAATTGACTTTTGGAGATCTCTTCAAGATTTCTCTTATAGGTCATGTTGTAGTTTAATCATTTATGTCACAGTGGTTAAAAACTGAGGCTGGGGCGGGGGGGGTGCCCGGGCGGCTCAGTCGGTTGAGCGTCTGACTTCGGCTCAGGTCATGATCTTACAGTTCGTGGGTTCGAGCCCCACACCAGGCTTGCTGCTGTCAGCCTAGAGCCCACTTCAGATCTTCTGTCCCTTTCTCTCTGCCCCTCCCCCCTTCGTTCTCTCTCTCCCTCTCTCTCTCTCAAAAAATAAATAAACATTTAAAAACAATTGAGGCTGTGGTGGAGTCAGGCAAATCCAGGTGGGAATCTTGGTTGTGTGACCCTGGTCTCACTACTTACTGGCTTTAAATCTGTTTCTGATTCTGCTAAATGGGCATAGTAGTGCGTACCTTATAGGGTTCTTGGAGTAAATGAGATAAATGCCTAGAAAACACTGAGTCCTGGGTAAACAGTAAGCACTCAGTTAAAGGCCACTCTGACCTTCTTCATTATACCTATCATCACCACCAAAGGTCTCATCTACTCTGCCATGTTATAAGCCCCTTAAAGGCAGGGGCCTTGTCGTAGCCATTTCTGCCTCCCTGTCATGCCCGGCACATAGTGGGATCTCAGTATGCATTAATTGCCTGAATGGTATCTGGTCACCCCAAATAAAGCTCATGACAAGGATGCAGATATCAGGCTCCACTTTACCTCTCACTTTCCAATGCCTGCATCCCTAGGCATCTGGGTGTTAATCAAGGCCATATATCAAAAAGAGGCACTGACATATGTGGTAATTCTACCAGCCTCGGGGCCATCAAAAATTAATTTGTCCACATTCTCCAAATGAACAGTACCTTCATTAAAATTCCCACCTGTGACAAATACCTAGTGCATTAATTTTTCCTGGGGAAAAGAACTGCCGCTGAGGTGGTATTTCCAAAACACTTGTCTCAACAAGTCCAAATTACTAAGATAGTGCTTAGATGCAAATCTAGAGAACATATAAAAGGCCAAACCCTCAGTGTTTGATGGGAAAAAATATATAGAAAAGGCATTCAAAGGCTGGCAACCATTTTTCCAGCTTCAACACTGAATTGGGCTCAGGGACTGCTATGTTAGCCTGGGAATAATGCCCTGTGATTTGGAAATGTAATTGTTTGTATTAATAAAATGATACTGGACAGAAGCTGCCAGGCCAGCATGTCTGGACTTGGCCACTTCCCTTGATTTTCTTGACACTGTCCTCAGGAGACTAAATGGGCTAGACACCTCAGCCAGGGAGAGATCACTGTGGGTCCGAATAGAAACCCTTGTCTGTTCCATAGCAATCAGCCCAAGAGTAAAGGTCAGGTCTCTGAGTACTCAAAGCCAATAACAAAATCCTCAGATGGGGAAGTTTACTTTCCCTAGATCCTGTTTCTTCTTTCTGTGCCCTTTGCCTGGCTACCACACCAATTCCACAGTGGGTGATATATCTCTTTACACTCAGTCTTCAATTAATGACAAAGCTTATTGTAGGCTCTTCCCAGGGAGGGTTGCATTTATATAGAGGTTACTGGGTTCAGAATAAAGGATTGACACGCTACTAGTAGATAAATCTAAAGAGGTTCATGCCAAGACAACTGAACACAGTTGTCCTGGGATCAAGCTCTACATCAGGCTCCACGCTGAGTGCGGAGCCTGCTTGGGATTCTCTTTCTCCCTCCCTCTGCCCCTCCCCCGATCTCTCTCTCTCTCAGAATGAATATGCTTAAAAAATAAAGATAGAAGAAAATATTGACAACTAAAAGGGAGAAATAAAACGTGGCCCAGAGTGGACCAAAAAAACAAAACAAACAAACAAACAAACAAACAAACAAAAAAAAAAACCACAGTTCAGATTTCAGCAGATTTCTCATCAGAAACCATGGAGGCCAGAAGGAAGTGGCACAAGATTGTTAAAGTGCTGAAAGAAAAGATCAACCACAAGTTCCACACCCAGGAAAAATATCCTTCAGGAATCAAAAAAAATTCTTAGATGAAGGCAAACTAAGAACATTTGTTGCCAGCACACCTCCCTCAAAAGATGGCTGAAGAGGTTCTTGAAAAAGAAAGGAAATGATAAAAGAAAAAATCTTGAAACACCAATTAGGAAGAATGCTCATGTCACACTGGATGGGAAAACAAACAAAAACAAACAGAAAAACCCACAATTTTTGAGTCCATAGTGAACAGGGAAACAGGGGGAGGGAAGAGTAGGCAGGAATGGAAGGTCCCTTTATAGAAATGCTAGCTAATAACTGTAGAAGGTAAGGTAGAATAAGTCACCATGTTACATCCCCTGGTGTATTAACAAGCGCAAACATAGATGATCATTGGGAGCTAAAACCATCGGGTAAAAGTTTTTGGGAGCTGATAGTCCAAAGGTCTCAGGATAACACCATGCAATTGATTTTAACTATAAAGGAAACAAAGGTATTATTTACAATGTGGAGAGCTGGTGGACCACCCATGTAACCATGGGATCAAACACAGCATCACCATTATAGGGACAAACCAACATTGTAGGCCTACGTGATACGGTGGGAAGTTCACAGCATTACTTATGCAGTGGTTTTTTTCAAAATAGTAAATCTGAATATAATCAGGGAAACTACAGGTCAATTCCTCCATGTGGGATACTCTACATGATAGAACTGACTGGACTGTTTGACACTATTAATGTCAGGAAAACAAGCTAGCAACAAAAATAGCCAGCGACTATTCAAGATTGAAAGAAACTAAAGAGACTTCACAATGCAAATGTAAATGGAGGACCTTAACTCAATCCTGAATCATAAATAAAGCTGTAAAAGACAATTTTAGGAGAAATGAAATAGTTATGGACTAGACGGTAGATGGTACTATTGAATTAATGTTAAATTTCCTAAATGTCATGTAGAATAAATTTTTATTCTTAGGGGATGCCTGCTAAAGTATTTAGAGCTGAAGTGCCATGATATTTACAACTTTCACACACATAGAGAGGGAGGGAGGGGAGGAGGGATGAGAGAGAGAGAGAGGGAGAGAGAGAGAAAGAGAAAGCAAAGCTGGCAAAATGTTTAAAATTGGCAAATCTATTAAAATGTGTTGTTTCAATGGTGCAGAGGCAGGGATTGGAGTTACTTCAAGACAAGGATCACCAGGAGCTACCAGAATCCAAAAGCAGCAAAGAAAGATTCTTCCATAGAAGTGCTTGGCTCTTAAATGAACAAATCAGGAGACTATAGATGCTGGAGAGGATGTGGAGAAACGGGAACCCTCTTGCACTGTTGGTGGGAATGCAAATTGGTGCAGCCACTCTGGAAAACAGTGTGGAGGTTCCTCACAAAATTAAAAATAGACCTACCCTATGACCCAGCAATAGCACTGCTGGGAATTTACCCAAGGGATACAGGAGTGCTGATGCAGAGGGGCACTTGTACCCCAATGTTTATAAGCAGCACTCTCAACAATAGCCAAATTATGGAAAGAGCCTAAATGTCCATCAACTGATGAATGGATAAAGGAATTGTGATTTATGTACACAATGGAATACTACGTGGCAATGAGAAAGAATGAAATATGGCCCTTTGTAGCAACGTGGATGGAAGTGAAGAGTGTGATGTTAAGTGAAATAAGTCATACAGAGAAAGACAGATACCATATGGTTTCACTCTTATGTGGATCCTGAGCAACTTAACAGAAACCCATGGGGGAGGGGAAGGGGAAAAAAAAAAAGAGGTTAGAGTGGAAGAGAGCCAAAGCATAAGAGACTCTTAAAAACTGAGAATAAACTGAGGGTGGATGGGGGGTGAGAGGGAGGGGAGGGTGGGTGATGGGTATTGAGGAGGGCACCTTTTGGGATGAGCACTGGGTGTTGTATGGAAACCAATTTGACAATAAACTTCATATATTGAAAAATAAATAAATAAAATAAAATAAAATAAAATAAAATAAAATAAAATAAAATTTGGTAAATAAGTAAAAAAAAAAAAAAAAAGAAGAAGAAGAAGTGCTTGGCTCTTGTCAACACCTTGATTTCAGGTTTTTGGCCTCCAGAACTGTGAGAGATTAGGTTTCTGTTGTTTTAAGACACCACATTTGTGGTAATGTGTTGTAGCACCCTCAGGAAGCTAATATGAGGGTACATCAGGTTTCCACCATACTTTCTTTTAGGTTTTCTGTAGGTTTAATTTGTCAAAATAAAAAAAAAAATTGAGGAAAAAGCCACTGTGACAGGTTAAGAGAAACTATATAAGAAACAAAACGTGTTATATTTTAATGCCTTTAATGGCACTTCCTTCCACTTTTTAAGTTGTTGCTTTATTTCTAGTTAGTTAACATACGGTGTAATAATAAGGTCAGGTGTACGATATAGGGATTCAATACTTCCGTACAATATCCGGTGCTCATCATGAGAAGTGCACTCCTTAATCGCCATCGCCTATTTCTCCCATTCCCCCCCCCCCACCTCCCTTCTTTCCTACTTTTTATTTATTTTTTTTAAAGTTCATTTTATGGGGCGCCTGGGTGGCTCAGTCAGTTAAGCATCTGACTTCAGCTCAGGTCATGATGTCACAGTCCATGAGTTTGAGCCCCAGGTCGGGCTCTGTGCTGACAGCTCAGAGCCTAGAGCCTGCTTCAGATTCTGCGTCTCCCTCTCTGTTTGTCCCTCCCCTGCCCACGTTCTGTCTCTTTATCTCTCAAAAGTAAATAAACATTAAAAAAATGTATGTATTTATTTTGATGGGGGGAGGGGCAGAGAGAGAAGGAGAGAGAGAGAATCCCAAACAGGTTCCATACTGTCAGCACAGGTGCAGTCTCACAGTTTGTGAGATGGTGACCTGAGCCTAAATCAAGAGCTGGTGGCTCAGCCAGAGTCACCCAGGCTCCCCTCCTGCTTTTTAAACCAGAGGTTCCACATCCTCCTTTCACTCTGGTCTCCACAAATTGCACAGCCAGCCCTGGTGTGGACCGAACTATGGTGTTAGGATGGACCTCCTTAAACCTCTCCACTCCGTGGTCGGTGTTGAGTAGCATAAGCCTGAATATGTGAGGGCGAGGGAATCCAGCAGGAAGAGGGCCAAGAGCTGCAGTGCCTGGGAACTGGGCAAGGCCTGATAAGCGACCTTGATGGCTTGTGAGAGTTTAAAACCAAATCAGATACACACTTGCATTGTTTTCTTTGTTTCCTGCTCATGTCTTCAACCATATTTTAAGATTTTGAAGTCTTAAGACCTTGCCTTCCATTTCTTTGAGTCTCTCACAGCTGATAGCATTGTGCTAAGCATAGTCAGTTTTTAATTACGACCTGAATTGGGGTTTGTGGTGGGCTAGAGGGAGAGTAGGGAATGTGGGAGACAGTAGAAGAAATCTGAGCACCTCTAACCTAGTCCTTTCTAGGTTGCTGAAACAAAACAAAAGCACATCTCTGAAATTGAGACCCATGTCATTTGAGGGATTAGGTACAGAAAAAGAAGTAGAAATGCATCCTTGGTTGGAAAGGGGATAGACTGTTATGTTTAGTTCATCCATATGTAGCCTCCAAGCAAGCCACTTCTACAACAGTCCCAACGCATAAAAGAAGAATCAATCATACAGGATTGAGAATTTGACAAGAATAACTGATTCTGAATATAGAGTTAAATATCGTTTCTCATCCAAAGATATCTGTGCTGTTGTTTCCATCATGCGTTATATGGTTTAGGATCATGTGTATTCTAACAGACCCTTTTTATATATCTTTCAAATGTCTGGGATACTTTTTGCCATTTATTAATTTTTTTTGTGGTTGTTTAACAAGTACTTCTATAACACTTATTATATGTCAGACACTCTTTTAAGTTTTTAAAAAATATTCATAATAACCTTATATAGAATAGGAAATTGGGGCACAGAGAGGTTAAGGAAATTGCAAAAGGTTATCCAGTTAGTGACACCTAGAGCAAGCGGAAGCTTACAATCCTTTTGGAAGGTGATTTTTAGTCTGCACATGGTCAGTCTGTATCTATCCGGTAAGCCAAAAAAACTCATGAATCCAGTAGATCTACAAAGCTTTGCCTGGCATAGAAGCTGGGAGTTTCTGTATTAGAGGGTTAAAAGTGGTGCAGAGTGCTTAAGATTGCCTAATACCCTTGGGGGGGGGGGCAATGTAAGAACCTCCCCCCCCCCCCCCGTTACTAGGCATTGATTACTCAAATTGATATATTGGGCTAAAAATAGTATAGTTTCAGTAGGGAAAATCATTTTATCAGGACTCTGGGTTTCAAAACACAGAAAACTCTACCTAATGTGCCTCAATAAAAGATTTTATTAGTTTACATGGCTAAACACGCTCAGGCATAGCTAGATTCAGTGCTTCAAAAACCATCAAAAGGATTTGGTTTCTCTCTACCCCCTCAGTTCTGCTTCCTCAGGATGTCTCTATTCTTAAATTGGCTCTCCTCTCGTAGTCAGACATGGCTGTCAGCACAAATCCAGACTAGACCTTTCTATATCCCATTCCAGCAGAAAACAAATTAATGAGAGGACTTGTCCAACATTTCCCAAAACAGCCATAAAATTCACTCTGATTGGCTAAGTTTAGGATATAAGCCCACACCTGGAATAGTCACAGTCACCAGGCAAATGCTGTGTGACCGTTGATTTAGGCCCGGGTCTTGGAGCTGGAGGTGGAATTTCATCCAGGAAGGTTGACTGAAGTGGGAAAGAAGTTGGATCTCTGTATGAAAATTAGGGTCCACTGGCAAAAGTAGAATACTTGCTGGGGAAGCAAATAGCAAAAGGCCCCCCCAACCGCATCTGGCCAATGTCTTAGAGTTGTTTGATGCAGAAAGTATGCATGTTGATAAAAGGCACCAATGAAATTCATTTATTTAGACTATTCAAAGCACCCTAAGCAAGCCTTTACAAAATCTCATTGTTTCATCATAAATATGGGATTAATTTAGAGGCAAGAAAAAAAAAAACATAGGGATAAATAGGTCATTTGAAAGGAGAAATATAAACAGTGAGATGCCCCAAAGGCTGGTCTGATTTAATACTTCAATATATTGTGGATCAGGGGTCAGGACACTTTTTCTGTAAAGGACCAGATAGTAAGCATTTTTGGTTTGGCGGGCCATACATGTCCTAGCATGAAAGCACCCATGGACGACATTTAAATAAATGAGTTAGGCCGAATGCCAATAAAATTTTATTTTTAAAACCGGTAGTAGGCTGGATTTAGCCCACAGGTGGTAGTTTGTTGACTCCTGTTATAGATGGATAGTAATGTTCTATGTAGGAATATGGGCTCTGTTGTTAGATGTGTGTGTATTTGAGTCTGGCCTCTTAATTACCAGCTCTATATCCATGGATAATTTCCTTAACTACTCTAAACCTCAGTTTCCTCATGTGAAGAAGTAATAATAAGAGACATATGTGAGTCATTAAGAGAATTAAAAGAGAAAATGCACATAAATCAAAAAGCGTAATGCATGTATGTAGTAAGTAGTCAGTAAATGGTAGCTCTTTTTATTATTATTAGGAATGTCCATAAGGAAAAACTATAGGAAAACATTGTGAGAGAGAAGAGAGATGAGCTTCAGTGTTGTTTTAAGGATACACATTTATTAAAACATTCCAACTAAAGTTTTAGAGTAGTGGGGTTTGTATCATCAATACAACTCAGGAAAGCAAATTGCATCTTTCAGGGAAGGGTCCACAATGACTCTTCTCTCAAGATTCTGATGAAACTCAAAAATGCCCCAGAATTACTGGATGCTATTTGTTTAAAAGGTTATTTATGTATTTTGAGAGAGAGAAAGACAGAGAGCAACCAGGGGAGGGGCAGAGAGAGACAGGGAGAGAAAGAATCCCAAGCAGGTTCCATGCTGTCAGCACAGAGCCCAACATGGGGCTCTAACTCACAAACCGAACCCATGAGATCATGACCTGAGCCGAAACCAATAGTCAGAGGCTTAACTGACTGAGCCACCCAGGTATATTCCCAGATGCCATTTTTAAAAGCATCAGTAATAAAAAATATATTATCTTGTTCAAATTTATTTTGTGCCCACACCTGGAATTCTGCATACACTTGTAATGATTGTCCTTCACTAAAGACAGAGTAGAGTTAGAGAAAATTTGGAAAGGGCCTGCTGGATAAATTACTGGTTTACGTGGGTGGACACATGAGGGTCCACTACATTTAAATTGAATTTATAACACTGACTTTACAAAGGTGTGGTGAGCATTAAATGCCATAAGTGGATATTCCATTTTTTAGTAATGTGAACTTGAGTATCATTTACAAATTAATGCACTCAGCACACAGCCTGGCATAAAGTAGGCATTCACCAAGTTTTAATTGCCTTTCTTCAGATGCACACAAAGCTAGACTTTATGCCCAAAGGGATGAGTCTTCCATGCATAGGGAAAACTGAATTTCTATATGACTCTCCACTAGGTTACTATGAAGCAAATGGGATTGGTGGAATACAGTCACAACCTGCTTATCACTGAACTGGACCAATAAGAGAACTAGAACCATGTTAGATATGTACTAGAAATCAGTGTTCAGGAAGCAGTTTCAAGTAAACCCAAGAATCAAAGCCAATACCAGGAAGTAATACCAAGAATTTAGTGCATAAATGCTCAAAGTTATAGTGGCAATCAATGACTATACAGCATGGTCTAGGTACCAAGATATTTCTACTGACTCTACTAAATGGTTTAACTCACTTCTGGAACTTTTGTTTTTAAAATGTGCACAGTGAATCTTGCCTGGAGATGATACTGAGGACCCATGATGCTATACTCCCTTGAAGGCTTTTCCATTCTCTTGGCCAAGTGAGACCTGAAGCTTCATAGGGAGGCAATGAAACATACCCACTAATGTAGAAGGCTTTACAGATGTGACATAAGCTCTCAGAGCTCTTCCAAGGACGTGTGGTGTTAGATTTTTGCCAAGATGCTGGTATATCCTAAATGGTCCATTTTGTTTAAAAAAATGACTATTGTAGTTATAGGATAGATAGTGCTGGGTGGAAAAGATCTCCCAGAGTCCAGAAAAAGGTGATACCTCTTTTACCATCCTGGATAGAGGTAAAGGCAGTGACAGCAGGGGTCCTATGTGTTGCCATCTGGGCAGAATAAAGATGGTGAGTGTTAGGACAATTATATACTCCTGCCTCTCTGTACATGCTTGTAAGGGGCTCATGTCTATAGTTATGTGTTAGGTCTTCATCCATGATGATATATTCTAATGGTTAGACTGAACCGTGTATTATTGTAAGAAGCAATTACTTAATAGCAGGTATCGTGGTTCTGGGTGTGAGTGAAGGTAACTGCAGGAATTAAAAACCACAGGCATTTTGGAATTTTATTACAGCTGTAGACAAAATGAGAGAGATAAAGAGGAAGGATGATTGTTGACGTAAAGCTCCAGGGAGAACAATCTTCAGTGGACTCAATACGGTTCACACTGTGGTGCTGACTTTGCATAGTGAGAATCTTATTTTTTTTTCCAATGTGCTCAGTAGTGATTAGGACCTGGAGGATTGATGCCATTAAAACCCACAAAAAAGATGATGTATAAGCCAAAACCAATTTATTTATTTATAATGAGAATTAACTGCTAAGTAGGCTATAATACTCATGTCAGCTGGCTAGCAAATTTTCTCCCCACAACAAAGTTTATATGGGAACATAATTACAATCATATTACTTCTCAGAGCATGGGGTCACAGCAAAGGGAGTTAGGTGGCAACCTTAATGGCTAATTACACAAATCGGAATGGCCTGATGCCTCCGCTCCACTGTACATAGACCTACGAAATCATCTCTTGGTCGATATCCCCTCTCTTAGTCTAGAGAGATTACAGATGCCCTATGGTTCTTTAATCCCCCCCCTTTTCTAGACTCCCTGAAGACCATTCTCTTGTTAACCATTCTTTCTTCAGACTTATCATAAAATCATTAGATTTTATCTTGCTGGATGGCAATCATGTAGCAGATCTGCCTCCCTAAAACTACAATCTTGATTGGACATGGGGGCTCCCCAAGCCTTTGTAGTTGCAGACTACATCTTTAAGTAGGTTATAGCTCATGTGTTCTCAGTAGATTTTAATTAGTTGCACTCTCAGAGAAGTTCCCTTTGGTATAAGTTTGGGGGCAAACGTCTGTAGAACTCTCTTTATGCTAAATAAAGAGTTTATTCTAGTTGAAGTGAATGGTGTCATTATAACAAAATATTGAAGGGGTAAATAAAATGGTTGCTAGCTAGTAGACAGTAAAGCATTATCCCAGTATCTTATTCATATGCTCAGTATGCCTGTTGGATTGTATCACATAGAGCATAAGAATTTCTTGTCTGAGAATTCCTCAACAAGGGGCTTCTAGAAATTAGAGGTTTTATAGCCCAGAATTAATGATCTGTTCTGAGAGGCTCTGAAAACTGAAGATTTTTTGGAGAAGAAGGTGATGTCGCTGCAGAGGGAAGGTCCAAACAAGAAATAAGGTGATGCATCTTTGTGAGAGAGCACACAATGACAAATTGTATCCCTAATATAAAGAAAGATTGTGATGAAGCCAACTGAATGCTACCATCAGCATTCTGGGGCCATACTGGGGTCAGTAAGGAAAGTGACTGGAGGCTATTGGGTTAGTTCTTTATTACAGAATTGGTGGCGCTAGATCAGGATACCTCCAGGCAATTGCAAGACACTTAAAGTTCGAAAAGATCTATTTGTCAGAGGCTTTCATACAAGCCCAGTACCACATGGGAATTTCTTGGCACAACTGGTCTCCTTGTTATGAGAGCATATGGAGTAAGGTGGATGTATAGCAAACTGTTGATAAAGGAAACCTCTTGTGAATGCAAATAAGGATTGGCACGGTGGTTAGCGAGGCATTGATGGACAAAACGATCTATTTGTTAGTGCTACAGGATGAAAACAGTAAGGCCTTAGCTGGGTTTAAGTACTGTCAAAGTTAGTATCCTTCTTCAGGAACAAGGCCAAAGTACAATGACGCTTCATATTCTGAGAGGTCTTGATGGTTGCTAGGAATTACTGATTTTTCTTCATGAAATCCATTATGGGGACATACATCAGCACCAAGAAGCAAGGAACAGAGGACTGATGATTACCAGCAAACATCAATTATCACTGCACATCTGTAACATTTTAGAAAATTGTGTCTCTCCAACATGGCACTACTTTTGTTCAGAAGCATTAGGAATCCATACACAGAGCTGCTGTGTGCTAAAACCACAACACTAGCAATCAAACCCTCACTTCTTCTTAAGTTTTATGTAGATGGTGTTAATATATTTGCCCCAGGATTTTTCAGATGGGATGGTTCAGAGAATTGTCTACCATTAATTGCTTTTCAAGATTCTCAACTAGATGAGGCTCCCCAGGGGTGGTCCATAAGGGTATAGAACTCAACATTTGGGCAGTGATCCCAAATGGTGACCACACTAAGGCCTATGGAGTCAGAAACTACTACAGGGTCTGACTCTATGTCTTTAGGGGAGATTTATTTAGCTAGGTTCCCTTACCCGCCAGGTATAATAGACATAGTAATTATGATAAGACTCCTTCCCCAACTCTCACTAAATATTTGTCAGAGGTCATTATCCTAGATCATTTTGACTTGGCTATTAGGCATACTATAACCTAAAAAAGGTTATTGAGGAAGAGGGGAGGAATCTGGAATTAATAGGGCCTTACTAAAACATGTACCTGCCTGAAAGGCTAGTTCTCAAGGAAGTGGACCAATAGTTCCAATCAGAGTGTTCAAAAGGCCATGCCATCTGGTTAGTCAATAGCCAAGAGATCCAGTTTTTTGGGTAAGCAGAAGTCTTTAAATGGCAACAAAATACATAGCTGTATTGAAAGGTAGTAGAGCTGTGTTTCCATAAGGGTTGGTTTGTGTTGAAGCTGGCCTCTCTTCAATAGGTGGAGCAGGTTTGAGCCTCCAGTAGAAAAATGTTGGTAGGATATGAAAAAAGAAAAGAAAAATGTTGGTAGGATACGGGATGCAATTAGGAATTCAACCGAAGGTCTTAAACCAACAGGGAACTAGAATATAGACTAATGAGGGTGAAGGTGAAAGTCTTGGGCCTAATCTTAGTCCCAGAAGACTTAGGCCAACAAACTCAACCCAGATCTCATTCACTGGAGGGAATGGAGTTCCAAGGGTACTTCCAGGGATATTTTCATTGGCTTAGACTGGCCAGTTTTGCCTACAGAGTTTCAGTACTCTTGGGTTATTGGTTCCAAATGCAGAGAGTGCCTGCGAATTGTTTTCATCATTGTTGGGTTTGGTTTGGTTTGGTGATGGGTCACCAAATGAACAAGATCTGATTATTTAAACTCCCAGAATCACATAAGTTCATGACTGTCTATGAAGTGGTATCACAGTTCCCCACCTCTATTTGAAATGTTAATGTGGGATATAAATTAATAAGGCTGGAGGTGAGAGGGATATAAGTTTACAAAGTGACCTGCCTGGGCTCTTTTACTGGCGAGTTGGGTTATTTATCCTTGCTGGGGCCCGAGAACGTTTGGCAAGGCAATCTCTTGTGAAGTGACCAGCCTGGCTGCAGTAGAGGCACAGCTGAGCTTCTTGCTGGCGGGCTCGTTTGGCTGGGGTGAGAGGTGGTTGGCTTCCACGCAACTGTATAGGCTCTTCCTTGGCTGATACATCTGTGGGGCTGGAAAAGGGTTGGTGTTGGATCAGGGAAGCCAACACTGGGAGCTGCGTCTCTGACTGTAGGAGCTCTGGCCTGTCACTACGTTTCTTGTCCAACTGAATACACTGAGTGATCAGGTCTGGAAGGTTGTCCATCATATCTGTGTCACTCACTTCATCCTGGATGGAGTCAGCTAGTCCCTCTTGGAAGTGGTCACTCTGATTGGTTTCATTACAGCTCAGATTTTGAGCAAGGAGATTGAAAGTAGAAGCATTCTGCTGAGAGGAGTTGTCCTCTTTGTTCATGGGGTCTGTTTCCTGTTTTGTAGGCTCACCAAATGATTGCTGGAACTCAAAAACAAACTTTTCATATTGTTTCAGCAAAGTGCTCTGGTTAGGCCCAGATATGACTCCACAACTTTCCATCTGCTGAGCTAGGTAGTTTAAAAAGAACTTGACTTGGACATCATCTGAAGGATTGGGGATCTTGACAGTCGTCAAGAGATTGTCAGGGTCACCATGAAACTGAGAGAGATGCTCAAGTGAGCAGGGTACAGACATCAACGGGGTGGCCAGGGCAGGCATGATTTGGCCCCTCAGTTCAGGGTTCTCTTCTGTCAGATGCTGTATTTGTGGCTGCAGAAACAGATTTTCTTCCTGAAGAGAGGAATGCTCTACCTGCAAGCTAGGTGGTGTTTCTGTGTACTTCTCCATTGTATCTTCTGGAATCAAGTGAGACTAAGGAGAACTGAGTGCCAGTATTTGAAACCAATGGGCAGACAGTAGGGTTTCCTCTGTTGTCAGAAAGATAGTATCTGAAGCAAGTAGCCAAAACTGCTGGCTATGAAGCAGTCACAAGGGGACACTGAGAGCTGAACTGGAGAGACGCCAAAATTGTTGTCCACTACTCAATGTTGTCTCTTCTCACGGAGAATGTCAATGTTCTGCACATTCAGAAGTGACAAATTACCTTAAGACACATAGAGGATTTGGAATTAAGAAGACGAAAACAAAAATCACAGTAGATTTCTCTCCCCACCCACCCCTTGTATACAATATAGGGTAAATTTTCCCTCAAACTAAGCCTTTGATTCTCAAGTACCTCTTTTTTATCAGCGAATCAAAGAATTTTACAACCCAAAGTGATCTTAGAGGTTATCCAGGGCAAACTCAGAATTTCATGAATGAGAAAACAGAGACCCAGAAAGGTAAAGATGTTTACCCAAGGTCACACAAGTACATAATATCAGAGCTGCATGCTCATCAGTACTGCTGTGTGAAACAGCACTTCCTCCAGGACCACAAATGTGTTCATTTGTACAAGCTACTTGGGCATGATGAGGGCTCCTGCCCCTTGCTATATAAAATGTGATCTGGAAACCAGTACCATAAGCATCACCAGGGAGACCGTTAGAAATGCAGGCTCTTAGGCCCCACCCCAGACCTACTGAATTAGTATTCCTCTTAAACCGATTTGCCAGGTGATTCAAATGTGCATTGAAATTTGAGAGAAAAGCTTCTCTAGAGAGGATTTAGTCCTCATTGGAATAATCACTGGTTGGACTTGAACCTCAACACCCCAATCCTGCATTGCTGTGGCGATCTGATTGCTGCAGTGGCAGTTAATCCATATTTTTCTAGATTCCTAGTCCTTATCTAAGGTCACATTTGGTTGTCATGGAGATGATTAAGCCGCCACAGGCAAGATGAAGAGGTGAAGTTGGAAACTTAGTAAACAAGAACAGAGTATTCATAGAAGTATAAAGATCAAAATGTTTAGCAGTTATCCTTGCATTGATAATAAGAATAAAGCAACCCATTAAAGTTAAAAACTAACCCCAAACATATGGCATATCAGTTGAACTATTGTGCAGCATAATTCCTCTCATGGTCCTTCCCTTGTGTAGCACACCATTTAATTGTATCAAAATCGGCCACTAGAGGGCGAAAATGTGTATCCTTGAATGTAAAACTTGATTCTTTAGGTTTGATGGCTTCTCCTCTCTCGATCTATGGAAGAGATTATTGGAAGACTGAAATTGTGTAAGATTGGTGGCCAGAAACTTAAACAAAGACTAGCATTAATCAGTTGGATGACACAGAAGAACTCATTTGGGTCTCCATTTCCTCTTTCATCTAATGAGGATGACTACCTTGTCTATTTCAGAAGGGTGTGGTGAATATCAATGAGACAGTAGATAGGTACTCTGAGTGGCAGAGAGAAAGAGAGAGACAGAGAGAGACAGAGACAGATGCTCCCCCAATTTTTTTTTCAACGTTTATTTATTTTTGGGACAGAGAGAGACAGAGCATGAACGGGGGAGGGGCAGAGAGAGAGGGAGACACAGAATCGGGAACAGGCTCCAGGCTCTGAGCCATCAGCCCAGAGCCCGACGCGGGGCTCGAACTCACAGACCGCGAGATCGTGACCTGGCTGAAGTCTGACTGCGCCACCCAGGCGCCCCTCCCCCAATTTTTTCAATGCAGGTAACAATACCGTTGGTGAGGCTCTTCCTTTATCGCATATTGCAAAAGTAGGGAGATACTGTCATATTCTTTCCTTCTTTCTTTCCATAACTTACCAATCTAGTCTTTCTATTTTCCAGGTGCCCATCCATGAGTTTATTGCTGCCAGTCTAGCTAGGTGTCAATTGAAAGGTAAGATGTTAGTTAATTAATTAATGAGGGTTAATGATTGGCCTTTCTCAAGGCATTCACTTTTTCCTCAAATTTTAATGTGCATAAGAATCAACTTGGTCTTAATCCCCAACAATTCCTATTCGATGGTCTCCTATTCAATAGGTCTGGGGTAAGTACCAGGAATCTGTACTTTAACAAGCTGCCCAGAGGATTTCTGGTGTTGGTAGTCCCTGTGAGAAAAGCCACCCAGATGAACCTCAAGGAATAAATCCATATTATAGCATCATAGAAGAGTAAGAATGGGGAGAGGACACATTTGGAAGTAGGAGGCATTCAAATGACATAGAATAGGTGGTAACCTATTGTACTTCTGCATAAAGCCCATAGAGCTCACACTGTTCTTTACAACTGTTCCTCTCTCTCAGACAGTAGACTGCAAGAGTTTAGCATGTAGGTTCTAGAGTTAGACTGACCTGGGTCCAAATCCTGGCTTGGCCAAAAGTTGCGTGACTCTGGAACGTTATTTAACCTCTCTGAGAATCCATTTCCAAACTTTAAAATGGAGGTGATTTTGGGGCGCCTGGGTGGCTCAGCTGGTTAAGCGGCCGACTTCAGCTCAGGTCATGATCTCACAGTCCATGAGTTCGAGCCCCGCGTTGGGTTCTGTGCTGACAGCTCAGAGCCTGGAGCCTGTTTCAGATCCTGTGTCTCCCTCTCTCTGACCCTCCCCCGTTCATGCTCTCTCTCTGTCTCAAAAATAAATAAACGTTAAAAAAATTAAAAAACTAAAATAAAATGGAGGTGATTTTAATACCTTCCTCATAGTGTTGTAAGTATTAAATGAGATGAAAAGAGATTAGCACAGCTTCGTGCAGATGGCACGGGCTTCATAAATGTTAGCTATCATTTTTCTAGGTCCGCAGTCTGTTATCTGACTGTGTTTTAGAATTTAATTTTTTTTTAATTTTTGAAAGGTAACACGGAATATGTACTGCTTATTATATAACACTCCCAGTTGTATCTGGGAAAACATCCTGTAATTAGGCAATTAACATTTCTGCAGGAAAATAAATGTCTAAATAGTCATACTAAAAGAGATCAAGACTAGGTTTATGTCAGTTTAGGTCAGATTTGACACCAAATTAATGAAAAAATATCTTCCATTTTACAGAGCTTTTTGATTTCAGAATTGAAGATAAGGGATATGGCTCTCTCTACCAAGCTCCCCTGTTGGTTGGAAAGTATGACTATAACTTCTCTGTTCCTGCTTTCTGCCCTTTCCTTTGACCCTCAGCAGTTCCAGACTATCTGTCGAGGTCTCCTGTTTCTTTACAGAAGTATGTATTCAAGGTGGCAGAGCATTAATTTTTCTAATTATGTAACATTGGTGAAACACTTGCTAAAATTTTAAGCATTTGCCCAATGCAAATTATACAACGGCGCTGTTGTCAATGGCAATTGCTTAATCCCTCTAAGAAAATCTATCTTGTCTTATCATTTTGGAAATTGCTCTCCTTTTAGAGGTCAGTGGCCTTCTATTAGATTGTCCCAGCAGATCACGGGGTAAAGCATGCCAGTCTGGAGATAAAGCAGACTGAGCTGGGACCTCAAATGCACAGACTTCAGAAATCAGACTAGTGACCCTGAACCAGATCTGACACAAAACTGCATACGTTTAAGCTTTTACTTGATTGGTATGTATTTCACCTACAAAAACAACAACACAAAAATAGGTCTAGTAAACTTCTACAGGCAGGCCATTTTGGTGTTTGTGTTCCATTTGGCTCAAAGACACGGTTGACAGTTTCCCTGCATATGAAACTATCCGTACTGGAGTCCCTTGAAACTCCATTTGGAGAAGAGCCTGAAGTACCTTGCTGCTTATAATAGAGCATTGTGACCTTACAATACCTTATTTTCAAGCTGTTCTACCCAACACTTTGGAGAAGTTTTGACCTATTGCCATGCAACTACCCAGAGCACTTGCATTTTTGCCCTTGAACTCCAGACTTTATAAGTAAGGGAACCTGTGGCCATGAGAGCTAAACTGAGACATAAACAATCCTCAAGAGGTAACCACAGGGACATACTGTTTAGACTTGTCTGGAGACTTGGATGTGACCCTAGCTCTGCCACCATCTAGACTGACAACCTTGGGCAAGTCACTTCCTCTCTCTGGGCCAGTTCCTGTATCTGTACAATGAAGGAATTGGGTTTCTCAAATTTTATCACACATAAGAAATTCTGATTCAGAAGAGTTAAGAAGAGACCCAGAAATCTGAATTTTCTATAGGCACTTCAAATGATTCTGTGGTAAGAGGTCTTCAGATTTTACCTTGGGAATCTTGGGTGACTGACCACACAGAGCTCTGACATTTGTCAGAGGTTCTCAACTTTCAGGGTACATAAAAATCTCTTGGGAGTTTAACATGCAGCTTCTTGGGCTTCACCCCTAGACAGTGTAATTAAGTGGGTCTGGGATGGGACCAGATAATCTGCATTTTAATCAAGCTCCACAGATGATGCTGATGCAGAAGTTTCTCTGGTAACACTTGAGAAACCCTAGGTTTAATACTCTCAAAAGATCCTTTCTGCTTGAGCACTATCTACACTTTTGAAGGTAGAAACTATTTGGCTGCAAAAGTGGCCCCTGAGGTGTGTGATATGTGGATTGCTTCCTTCCAAGGCTCTGCCTGAGTCTGTATGGTCGCATGCAAACAGTGGGCTAGTGCAGGGCTGGCTCAGGCAAGGTGAAAAGTAACTGGCTTGGGGGCAAGAGAGAGGGTCCCAATTGAGCTGACCTTGCTCTCAGTCTCTATGGTTCCTGCTGGGAGGTTTGTAATGCTCTGCTGTGCCTGTGGGGGGGCGGGGCAGAAAAGCCGTCCATGTATCCCCATATTAGAGAGAGAGCAGCAGCCCAGCTGGGGTCAATCTGGCCATTGCTATGACTCAGACCTCATACCTTCCTTTAACCTTCAACCTTTCTTCTGGCTCTGCTGGACCCATGGCCTAGCTGCTTATGAAGTTACACATGTCATGAATGCTCCCTACAAGTATCCCCTGTTAGTTTCCCAGTTTTCCTTTCTAATGGGCATAACTCCATTAAGGAGCCACACTTGCTCCAGCAGCCTTCCAGCTCCATGAGCCTATTTAACATTCCTCCTAAAATCATGTTTCCCTGTCTCCTCCTTCCCCCGCCTACTCCACTTTGCCTAGTGTCCCTGCTGGCAGCCAAAGCACAGGGCTGAATGTCCCTGTTTAGTCACCGGCCAGAACTCTAACTGATTGTCCAAGCAGTGCATGACCCACTTGCACCATTCATTTCTCTCAGTGCAGCAGAGAAGAAGACCTAGAAGGAACGGGCGAGTTTTTTTATATGAAGGAAAAGACCTGGAGGCTGGTGGAGGGCAAGATGAGCCACTGGGCAGGTATCATAACACTGTCACAGAGTATTATAAATAGTTATCAAAATATAAATGAGCATTACATGGAGTCAAAGAAAAACCCCAAAGAGAGACTCCATTTTGCCTCTTTATTGTACTTGCCTGTTTAATTCGGCCCCTGAGTGGTACTGACATTATACGGGTGGTGAAATGATGACTTCAGTGGAAGTAGGAGGTTTGCAAACTCCTGAAGATCAAGTGCGCTTAGAACTTACAGCTCACAAGAGATGTTACAACATATGGCAGATAACCTCTACGGCAGGACTGGCTCTGAGTCTCATTCAAACCTTCATGGTGGGCCCCTGGCATACCGGGAATGCAGAGGTTTTGCATTTGTACTTGATAGGAATGGAAAGGACAAGTTGTTTTTATCCAGTCGTACCGGACATTGTGTGGGTATTTGCGGTAATAATACGTGTCGTTTCTTCAGTGCCTAATTTATGTCAGCTTATAGACTCTAATTGGTACTAGCTGTCTGGAGCCTTATTTAAAAGTGTCCTGGACCTGGGGCCGGGCTCACTGGTAGAATGCCGTAAAGCACTGCCAGTGTTCGCCACAGACAATGGAGGAATAAATGCAACATGCTGAACAGGTATTTGCCATCTCTCTACCAGACCACATAATCCTCACAGCAGTCTTGTGAAGTAGGTATAATGATTTGCATTTTACACATAAGGAAATGAAGCCCCTACTTCCACTTCTAAACATGTAATCCTGCTCACTTCTGCTTTCAAGCTCTCTCACCTCACCGGAAAGCCAATTACTTTCTTCTTCCTATGCCCAGCTCGCATTCAGCCTCCTTGATGCGGCTTCCTCTCACTACCCGGGCCCTTATTAATACCTCCCTTCCCTGAGCTGCGGAAAGACACATTGTTTGAGCCCTCCAGGAAGAAGTCTCTTTCCTGTGAACCCCCATACACTTTGCACAGTGCTGGGCCCGCGAGCCTTATATAAATCTGTGTTCATAGGTGGGGCTAGGAGAAAGACAAACAAAAGAATCTCTATGAGTAGTCTGACATGAAATTAGGATAAGAAAAGTAAGATCGAATCGAGTCATGAAAATCTTGTCAAAACAAGAGGAGGCTGAATAAGCAAGCAGGGGCATCGAGTCTCAGTAGAAGTGGTCTGGACTTGAGAGAAGGGCCAGCAGGCCTTGCTATCACGAGTTCTTAGCTTTTCATTCCCCTGTTTTCCCATCTTCCTTAAGCCCCATACATTTGGTAATCTTGTTATTTTGCAATCAAAAATAAATGATGGGGCCTGATAAAGACTTCTCTGCTACTTCTAGGTTCAAGAAAGCAGTCTGAGGTGAAATAGGTAATGGGGATTAAGGAGGGCGCTTGTTGTGATGAGCACTGGGTGATGTATAGAATTGTTGAATCACTGTATTGTACATCTGAAACTAATATAACATTTTATTCTAACTGTACTGGAATTAAAATAAAACATGGACAAGTGTTCAGGATGGTTTGGATTATTAAATATCACAGCTGTCACATAATGTAGGAATTAAGCTACTGTTGAAGCTCTGAAACTGAAATTCAGCAAGTATGTAATAATTGTATTTTATATTTTATTTTGCTAAATATATATAACATAAAAGTTAAAAAAAAATAAAGCAGTCTGAGAGGATGTTTTGCATAACTGAATGTGCACCTTGCTATGTTTTACAAGAACAATGTGATAAAACATTTTAAATTGGGACAATCTCAATAAAGCTGGGTTGAGCTGTTATCATACCCATCTAAGCACCATCTAATCAATATGTGAAGATATTAAAAGAGCAACCAAAAAGGAATTATTAGCTTCCCAGTCCCATTGAGCTTCACTCTCTATGTGTACAAAGATTCAAATATCTTAAAAACCACTTTACATTCATTATTTCATTCAATATTGACTGCAATTCTGCCATTTTCCAGGTCAGAAAATCAGGGCACTAAGATACTAAGTTAAATTAAGGGGCAAGGAGGAAATGGGATACATGTATAGTTGTCTCCGAAAGACTCTCATGTAGAATACTTATCCTCAAGGACAAGGAAGGAGCTAACTGAAAATGCACTTGGGAGGGTGGGGGTGGAGATGGGATGAGTGTCTCCATAAAGTAACTTATGAGTTCCACATCATTGGAGGAATGTAAGCAGAGTTAGGATTACCACCTGGTGAGGAGTTAGAGTGGGGAGAATAAGATAAGAAGGCATCGTAAGGATGATCTAGTCCTTTCAAAGCTATAGATTCTATGACTTGCTTGAGGACACAGCTGAAATGTGGGCAATGACATTAAGAGTTGTTTGCAATCTAGAATCTGATCCTCAGATTCACAGTCAACCTGAACCTAACCCATCTTGCCTGTCTATCTGCAAGCTCCTATTCCTGGAGAGGACTCAGTGGCTAACGTATGGTAGGACTTGTTTATCAATTTGAGGGATTAGCTTGGTTTCTCTGTCCATTCCCAACGCCCCTGTCATTTCAAATAGTACATGCCGTTTGAGTAAACAATTAGGGGAAGAGTGGAAAAATTCTGATCTGCAGAACTCAGTCATAAAATTAGCCCTTTAAATTTGAAATGAAAGGTCTTCTCCTGCATTCGTGCTCCCTGCTGTCTCTTTCATCTTTAATTCATTAAATGCAATTCACTTAGTGCTGAATACCACTTACAACTGATGAGCTGACAGAGTTTAGCCCACTTAGATTTAAACATTTTTTACATTTCCAGGTCCTTGTGGTGTGCATGCAACCTGCAGCCCTATTCAAGGTGCTTAATATAAGCAATTTAGTATATATCATGTTTTTCAATTACAAGAAGCCTCCTAATAGTCAATAGAGAAAAGTATCAACTTTAGAGATGAAGAATTTCAGTCTCAAGAAATGGAAAATGATTTGGGTCATGGTCATGTTTATGAGTCTTATTGCTAAGTTCCAATCCCAAACCCTAGTCAGGCTTTCTCTCCCTCCTAGCCTTGACGATGAGTAAACAAGAAATACAGGGATTATATAGTGCAGAGGCAAACTTTTAATGTCATTCAATAATCCATAACATCTAGGCGCACCTGGGTGGCTCAGTTAAGCATCCGACTTTAGCTAAGGTCATGATCTCACGGTTCGTGAGTTGAAGCCCCAAATCAGGCTCTGTGCTGACAGCTCAGAGCCTGAAGCCTGCTTCGGATTCTGTGTCTCCCTATCTCTCTGCCCCTCCCCTGCTCATGCTCTGTCTCTCAAGAATGAATAAACATTAAAAAATAATAATAATTGGGAATATCCCACATATATGCAGAGAATTGTATGTGATCTAAGTATTCTCCTATCTCATTGTCATTTTGATAAACTATGAATTAGGCAAGGTGTGTATTTAACACCTCCTCCAACAGATAAGGAAAGAGTTGTCTAAGGACATACAACTGTTTAGTATTAGATCTTGGACTAGAATCCTCAACTCTTGCTCATAACATTATGTCCTGGAAATAGATTGAACCAATAGAAAAAAATCATTCACTCTGGATTTAGACAAAATTTAGATTAAAATCCCAATCTGAATTCAAAGCCAAAGATGTGAGACCTTGGGCAAGTTACCTCTTTGAGCCTCAGTTTCCACATCTGTAAAACCTGTATTGCAATGTAGCTTGATGAGCTGTCTTGCATACAGCAGACATTGGTGATAGAAGCCACCCAATATCATATTTTCTGCAGACACTGCCCCTAGATGTTATGGATATAACATGGGTACCGAATATCCTTCTTACCAGTTCCAGTTTCCAACTGGGGATTCTGCGGAAGGTAATTCTACCCAAGTCTCTTGGTGTGGAACAAATGGCTTAAGCTAAAGCTAACTCACTTAACATATAACTTGCCTTAGTGTTTCTTCTTTGCAACACTCATATCACTTGTAATTAATTGTTATATGCCTGTTTTCCTTACTAGACTATGAGCTAATCAAGATAGGAATTAACTAATTTCATTTCTGTGTCCACAAGTGCTAACATATTTCCTTACATATAGAGGTGCTCAGTAACCCTTTGTTGGATTTATAATATCTGCCTATGACATCCATAGTTAAAACTAGATATTAGCAAAGGTAGTCTTACTTTTCCCCACTCCCTATATATCACTTCTATTATTTTTCTCTGATGTGAGTGCAAAACCCAGCCCTGCTCCAGTGTATCTCAGCATGTTTTTGCTGAGATGCTTGAGTTAACCAGATAGAAATATAGACAAAGATTTATGTCTATGGGACTAATGCTCTGCAGGCAATACTTCAGTCCCAGTCCTGCACTTCAATGACCTTAGCCAGAGCACTGAGAAGACTGAGAGATCCTCGAGAATGTACTTTGCTTGGATGAATGGGTTGTTTAGTTTTTTAGAAGAGTTTCAGTTTAGCCTAGGCCCTAGGTCAAGACAATTATCTAGCAAACTTAGAAAGAAAACAGATGCAAAATAATCCAAACAGGAGTTGTTTAAAATATGATATTTTCAACCACTCTTATGTGAAGACAGGAGAATCACTTACCTCTCAGATGTTGGGCTCCAAGTGGAATCAGGCTACAGTGGGACAGGTCCTAGGGGATGGGAAAAGGAAAGTAAGAAGAGATGGGATTCTTTAGCATCCCAAACAGCATAAGCAACCTTAATTCTGTGCTCTTACTGTTAGAGTGCTCTGTTTTCACTGGCTGACACTCTCCAACCCTCTGACACTGGAACAGACACAGTCTGGTAAGTTTTGGACTCTGCCAGTTGAGAGCTGTGTGACCTTAGGCGTACTAATCTCTTTGAGCTTCATTTTCTTTCTTTCTTTCTTTCTTTCTTTCTTTCTTTCTTTCTTTTTTAGCTTCCTTTTCTTTATCATAAAATGGGGCCAATGATATCTACCACCATTGGCTATTCATTTATTCATATAATAAATCTTGACTGAATGTCTATTATATGCCAGACACTCCGCTGTAGTAAGCCCACGTAGACATGGGGATTCAAGAATTACTAAAGTAAGGTATGCAAACTGCTTGTTGCAGTACCTGGCTCATAACAATGATTTAATCAATGATATCAATTGTTTTAAGAATATGAGTTAGAAGGGTTTGGCAGTTAACAGCCCAAGCTCTGGAGTCAGACCTGGGTTGTAGTTATAGTATGGAGTATTAGCTTCACGTATTAGGAGAACTTGGGCAAATTTTTTAACCTCACATACTTAAATTTTCTCACCTGTAAAATAAGTAATAATGATCATAACTGTTTTATAAGCTTGGGAAGATCAAATAAACATGAATGTGAAACATCCAGCAAGTCTTCTTCCCTCTCAAGACTAATGACTTGAGACCGAAACAAGTCTACTTGGATCAAAAATAAAAAGCCTTTCTTTTTTTTTTTTAAATTTTTTTTTCAACGTTTATTTATTTTTGGGACAGAGAGAGACAGAGCATGAACGGGGGAAGCGCAGAGAGAGAGGAAGACACAGAATCAGAAACAGGCTCCAGGCTCTGAGCCATCAGCCCAGAGCCCGACGTGGGGCTCGAACTCACGGACCGCAAGATCGTGACCTGGCTGAAGTCGGACGCTTAACCGCCTGCGCCACCCAGGCACCCCAATAAAAAGCCTTTCAAAGAGAGTGTCTCCTTAGCTGCCTGAAATTTGTCTAGAGCAAAAAGAAAAGTGAAAGGAAGAACTATTGTTAGAAGGGCTGACTTGGGAACACCCAAATATATAAATCAATTAATAACAAACATAAAGAAACTCATTGATAATAATACCATAATAGTAGGGGACTTCAACATTCCACTTACAGCAATAGACAGGTCATCGGAGCAGAAAATCAACAAGGAAACAATGGCTTTGAATGACACACTGGACCAGATGGACTTAACAGATACATTCAGAACATTTCACCCTAAAGCAGCAGAATATACACTCTTCTTCAGTGCACATGGAACATTCTCCAGAATAGATCACATACAGGATCACAAATCAGCCCTAAATAGGTACAAAAAGATCAAGATCATACCATGAATGTTTTCAGAGCACCATGCTATGAAACTTGAAATCAACCACAAGAAAAAATTTGGAAAGTCCTTAAATACATGGAAACTAAAGAACATCTTAATAAAGAATGAATGGGTTAACCAGGAAATTAAAGAAGAAATAAAAAAATGAATGAAAGCCAATGAAAATGGAAACACCACAGTCCAAACTCTCTGGAGGCAGAAAAGGCAGTTCTAGGAGGAAAGTACATTGCAATTCAGGCCTAAATTAAGAAGCAATAAGGGTCCCAAATACACAACCTAACTTTACACCCAAAGGAGCTAGAAAAGGAGCAGCAAATAAAGCCAGCAATAAATAAAGCCAGCAAAAGAGGGTAAATAATAAAGATAAGAGCAGAAATAAATGATATAGAAACCAAAAAAGAAAAAAAGAAAAGAAAATACACACACACACACACACACACACACACACAGTAGAACGGATCAATGAAACTAAAAGCTGGTTTTTTGAAAGAATAAACAAAATTGATAACCCTCCTAGCCAGACTTCTCAAAAAGAAAAGAGAAAGGACTCAAATAGACAAAATTGTGAATAAAAGAAGAGAGATCACAACCAACACCAAGGAAATACAAACAATTTTAAGAGAATACTATGAAAAATTATATGCCAACAAACTGGGCAATCTGGAAGAAATGGAAAAATTCCTAGAAACTCACACTCTACCAAAACTGAAACAGGAAGAAACAGAAATTTTGAACAATCCAATAACCAACAAGGAAATTGAATCAGTTATCAAAAATCTCCCAACAAACAAGAGTCTTGGGCCAGATGACTTCCCAGGGTAATTCCACCAGACATTTAAAGAAGAGATATTCTTATCAAACTGTTCCAAAAAATAGAAATGGAAGGAAAGATTCCAAACTCATTCTTATGAAGCTAACATTACCTTGGTTCCAAGATCAGACAAAGACCCAGTAAAAAGGAGAATTACAGGCCAATATCCCGGATGAACCTAGATGCAAAAGTTCTCAACAAGATAATAGAAAAATTGAATTCAATAGTACATTAAAGGAATTATTCACCATAATCAAGTGGGATTTATTCCTGGGCTACAGAGCTGGTTCAATAGTCACAAATCAATCAATGTAATACACCACATTAGTGAAGGAAAGGATAACCATATGATCCTCTCAATAAGTGCAGAAAAAGCATTTAACAAAATACAGTATCCTTTCTTGATAAAATCCCTCAAGAAAGTAGGGATAGAAGGAATATGCCTCAACAGCATAAAGGCCATATATAAAAGACCCACATCTAATATCATCCTCAAAGGGGAAAAATAGAGCTTTCCCTCTAAGGTCAGGAACATGACAAGGATGCCCACTCTCACCACTGTTGTTAAACACAGCACTGGAAGTCCTAGACTCAGCAATCAGACAACAACAACAACAAAAAAATAAAAGGCATCCAAATGGGCAAAGAAGAAGTCAAATTTTCACTCTTCGCAGATGACATGATTCTCTATATGGAAACCCCAAAAGATTCCACCAAAAAACTGCTAGAACTGATATATGAATTCAGCAAAGTTGTAGGATATAAAATCCACATACAGAAATCAGTTGCATTTCTCTACACCAATAATGAAGCGGGAGGAAGAGAAATCAAGGAATTGATGCCATTCACAACTGCACCGAAAACCATAAGATACCTAGGAATAAATCTAACCAAAGAGGTAAAAGACCCAGGGGCACCTGGGTGACTCAGTTACGCACCCAACTTCAGCTCAGGTCATGATCCTGTGGTCCGTGAGTTCAAGCCCCGTGTTGGGCTCTGTGTTAACAGCTCAGAGCCTGGTGCCTGCTTTGGACTGTGTGTGTGTGTGTGTCTCTCTCTCTGCCCTTCCCCTGCTCATGCTCTGTCTCTCCCTCTCAAAATAATAAATAAACATTTAAAATTTTTCAAAAAAAGAGGTAAAACATCTGTATACTGAAAACTATAGAAAGCTTATGAAAGAAATTGAAGAAGACACAAAGAAATGGAAAAACATTCCATGCTCATAGATTGGGAGAACAAATATTGTTTGAAAGCAATCTACACATTCAATGAAATCCCTATCAAAATAACACCAACATTCTTCACAGAGCTAGAACAAACAATTCTAAAATTTGCATGGAACCAGAAAAGATCCCAAATAGCCAAATAATGTTGAAAAACAAAGCCAAAGCTGGAGGTATCACAATTCTGGACTTCAAACTGTATTACTTAGCTATAATCTTCAAGACAGTATGGTACTGGCACAAAAAAAGACACATAGATCAATGGAACAGAAAAGAGAACCCAGAAATGGACCCACAGATGTATGCCCAACTAATCTTCAACAAAGAAGGAAAAAATATCCAATGGATATTCAGCAAATGGTGTTGGGAAATCTGGACAGTGACATGCAGAAAAATGACCCTGGACCACTTTCTTACACCATAAAATAAATTCAAAATGGATGAAACCTAAATGTGAGACAGGAAATCATCAAAATCCTAGAGGAGAACACAGGCAGCAACCTCTTTGACCTCGGCCACAGCAACTTCTTATTTGACATGCTTCCACAGGCAAGGGAAATAAAGGCAAAAATGAACTATTGGGACCTCATCAGGATAAAAAAGATTCTGGGGTGCCTGGATGGCTCAGTCAGTTAAGCATCTGACTTTGGCTCAGGTCATTATCTCACAGTTTGTGGGTTTGAGCCCCACATTGGGCTCTGTGCAGACCACTCAGAGCCTGGAGCCTGCTTTGGATTCTGTGTCTTCCTCTCTCTCTGCCCCTCCCCCTACCCATGCTCTGTCTTTCTCTCTCTCTTTCTCAAAAATTTATTAAAAAGATAAAAAAAGATGAAAAAAAAGATAAAAAAAAACTCTTGCACAGTGAAGGAACAATCAGCAAAACTAAAAGGCAACGAACAGAATGGGAGAAGATATTTGCAAATGACATATTGGATAAAGGGTTAGTATCCAAAATCTATAAAGAACTTATCAAACTCAACACCCAAAAACAAATAATCCAGTGAAGAAATGGGAAGAAGACATGAATAGACACTTTTCCAAAGAAGACATCAAGATGGCTAATAGACACATGAAAAGATGCTCAATATTACTCATCATCAGCAAGTGACAGATCAAACCACAAGGAGACACTACCTCACACCTGTCAGAATGGCTAAAATGAACAACTCAGGCAACAACAGATGTTGGCAACGATGCAGAGAAAAGGGAACCTTCTTACACTGTTGGTGGGAATGCAAACTGGTGCAGTTACTCTGGAAAACAGTAAGGAGGTTCCTCAAAAAATTAAAAATAGAACTACGTTATGACCTAGCAATTGCACTACTAGGTATTTATCCAAAGGATACAAAAATGCTGATTCGAAGGGGCACATGCAGCCCAATGTTGATAGCAGCATTAGCAACAATAGCCAAAGTATGGAAAGAACCCAAATGTCCATCAATGGATGAATGGATAAAGAAGATGTATATATATCACAATGAAATATTACTTGGTGATCAAAAAGAAAGAAATATTGCCATTTACCACAAAGTGGATAGAACGAGAGGTTATTATGCTGAGTGAAATAAGATAACAGAGAGGGAGGCAAACCATAAGAGACTCTTAAATATGGAGAACAAACTGCAGGTTGCTGGATGGGAGGTGGGGGGGGATGGGCTAAATGGGTGATGGGCATTAAGGTTGGGATGGACACTGGGTGTCCTATGGAAGTGATGAATCATTGAGTTCTACTTCTGAAACCACTACTACACTATATTTTAACTAACTTGTATTTAATTAAATACATTAAATTAATTAAGAAAAAAGGAGGGCTGGTAACTCTAATGACATTCTTAATACAGATATGGTAGGGAAATAGTTTATAGGTGACATAAACAATTCCCTTCTTCACATTCATCACAGGTGAGAACATACTCTCATTATATGTGTGGCCCCTTCTTATAATACACTCAAAATACCTCCTTTGCAAAGCCCTTCTGTCTTCAGTCCCAGATTTCAGCAAAGTCATGTCTACTTCTCTCATATTTCTAATAGGTCGTATTTCCAATAAGTCTTAGTTCTTTCCACTTGTGTTTCTGTGTTCTTGATGAACTCGGTATCTAGGATGCTGCTGCCATTGACACTTGGACTGACCAAAGAATAACTGGGGATGTAAAGGGACCAGAAGTCACATGACTTTGCAGAAATCTAGCCTCTGATTGGCTTTAAAGAAAATCTGGGGGGATTTTGGGGGTATAACTCATGCATGATAAAATTCATCAATTTAAAATATACAGCTAATGAGTTTTGATAAATACATACATCTGTGTAAACACTACAACATTTGAAATATATATAGTTTCAATATATATAGATGTCTTTTCTGGGTATTCCATATAAATGTAATAATACAATAAGTGGTCTTTTGTGATTGGCTTCTTTCACTTAGCATAGTTTTGAGGTTCATTCATGATCATGGATATATCAGTACTTCATTTCCTTTTATTTCCTTTTTTATATTAAATATAATTTATTGTCAAATTGGTTTCCATACAACACCCAGTGCTCATCCCAACAGGTGCCCTCCTCAGTGCCCATCACCCACTTTCCCCTCTCCCCCACCCCCCATCAACCCTCAGTTTGTTCTCAGCATTCAAGAGTGTCTTATGGTTTGCCTCTCTCCCTCTCTGTAACTTCCAAAAATATTTTATTGTATTGATGCACTACATCATGTCTCACTTTGCTGATGAACATTTGGGTTGTTTCCAGATTGGGAACATTACAAATAAAGCTGCTGTAAACATTAGTGTACAAGTTTGTGTGCATATATATATTTTCACTTTTTATTGGGTTACCTAGGAGTAAGTCATGTGGTAAGACTCTTTACAAGATACTGAAAACTATTTCCTAAAGTGGTTATACCATTTTACATTCCCATCAGCAGTGTATGAGTATTTCAGTAATGCACTTTTGCCAACACTTGACATTGTCAAGTGTTTTACATTTTATTTGTGTGGTTTTTTATGGGAGATTCTGAAGGGCCATGAGCCATTTGTTCTTTCTCCTGTTGGCTGCTCACTATTATCCCTATCCCTATTTCCTTTAAAGAATATTGTAATGGGAGAAGTTGCATTAGGGGTAGGGCATCAAGAAAGCTACTGTTACCTTTCCAAAGAGCCTTCGTGGGAATAAGGAAGCAGTGTAATTCTGTGAAGAACAAACATTAATAGTATGGAAGCTTGAGGCAGATCTGGGATTCTTACAGCACAGAACTTTCCACAATTTAGAACGGCCTAACAACGAAGTCAATTTCATTAAAAAAAAAAAAAAAGCTTTCTATCGCTGGAGGTATTCAAGTGGTTGGACAAACTACTTGTAGGGGATGTTCTGAAACAGATTCATGTACCAGACAAAGGTTGGATGAATGTCCTCAAATGTTTCCATGAGAGTGTGAAGTAGACAATATTGAAATTTTGTGACTTCTGACTCTCTGCTTTCTGCCTTTTTACCTGGACTTCTGGCTGACCCACAATCCTTAATGCCCTGAAATCATAAATGTCTGAAAATCAATCCTCACTCAAATTAGCTGAAGGTTTTTCTTTCCCAGTGTCTGAGTTGTAGTACATTCTCCAAACAAGAAGTTCTAATGGTAGAATTTCAGGCAAAGTAACAACAGTGAGTAATATATTTTGGCTAGAATCTTCTGCCTGTCATCACTCACATTAGACATAGCACCCCTAGATCATGATCCAGTCTACCTACTGGCTAATAATGTGGGGCTTGAGAGAAGTCAAAGAGAAAGAAAGCTAATGCTTCCAAATATGATTTTCAAAGCAGGGCAATGGATGAAGACTAACAAACTCCTTCTCAGCTTGGTTTTCACATCCACATAGACCTATCAAAAATTGTCCATCTGCCAACTCTTTTTTTATATCCAACACCCTCTAGCACTGATATGGTACTGCATGTTTTTAGAATAGTGCTTACATCGACTGACAGCTTATATATATATATATATATATACCCATCAGGAGTGATGTATCTTTTATTCATCTTCACACTTTAAGTGTCTGTCAGACTGTCAAGTCACCCTATCTTCTGTAAGGATATATCACCACAAAGGAAACTGGTTGTGACCTGCCACCAGGCCTCAGGGATTCACTATGCAGGGAGACTTTGAAGATCCACACCACAGTAAAAGATCTCCAAGCTGCAGGATCCCCTTCTTCATAAAAACAAACCAAGAAAGAAATAGGATGAAATTGCATCAAGAAAATGTTTATTTAAAACTGAAGATGAAGTTGTGTGTGTAAGCAAAAACAATGGAATCAGTATACTCAGGGATGGCTAAAACACCAGCTATGAAATGGATTTGAGTTGACCTATAGTGGAGGCAGGGCATTGGGCTAAGTGGCCTCAAGCGTATTTGTCATTGATAGTGGCAGCTGTATAGAGGACGCTTTGCGTTCCTCTTCCTTCCATCCTTTTTTTTTCTGCTGCCCAGATGGCTTTTAATTATTCTCATATGTAAATATCATTTATAAGTGTATTGGCAGATTATTTTTCAAAATCAAAAGAGAATATACTGTGGGTAGCATCATCTTGAAATTTGAAGTCTCCCTCTTCTGGGTCATTCCAGGAAGCTAATTGAGACACAGAGGGAATGCGATCAACTCTCAGTGTTTCTAGGAGAAAGAAATGGAACTCTTAACTTACCATATCCAACCAGGGCCCCAGAGAGAGGACTGAAAGCCTAAATATCAATAGTGAGGAAGCCATGGTTTTAACTCAGTCAACTTTGGCCATCATTGCAGAGGATAAAGGAATGCTTGGCCACTAACTTCACTATGGATATAGTGTTTTGAACTCAAGACTGCATTCCAGTTCTCCAAAAGTCTACCCTTGATTTGGTGGTATAGATGAGGGGTTAATCTGCTGAAAGCCCTCATGACCCTACCAGTATTGGCTCAAGAACCAGTGTGAGTTGAGGTCTACCAATAAAGCCTCTAAGAAGATGGAGCTATGGAAAGCTGGAGAAAGCTGATGGGTTTACTTCCCTGATTCTGGATTCTATATGGACATTGGCTCCCACACTGTTCATTATATTAAAGCTTCATAGCTTCCATGATCTCCCAAGCAACTGAACTTTGCTGAGTTCAGAACCCACACTTCATGTCACAGGTATTACTACTTAGTGAAAGATGAGCAACACAAGCTCAGTTCAATGTAATTGAATGGCTTCTCTGGCTCTATCAGCAGATTAGTCAGGAAGGAACCTTTGCTCAAAGTTCTGGGTAGTTAGTATGACAACCAGCTAATCATGACCTAAAATAAATCTATGTATTAAACCTCTGGGAAATCTATAAGATCCAGGGTCATGACTCCAAATCAACTTGTGTTCATAAAGATGAGTAGGAACTTGACAAAGACAAAATCATTTTTGAAAAATAATGAAAACAGGCGTTTCGTTGCTGCAGACCCATAGCCTTTTGTACCAGCTTACACAATGGGCACTGGGCCCACCCCCAACAATGTTAAAAGAAATAAAACACGTGATGGCTATGAGTTCCAAAGAAAGACAACCAATAACTCCACCACCACCACCACCACCACTCACAGAGTACTTATTTGGGGATGAATGCCTCTTATATTATTAATTTCATTTAATCATGAAAATAAGCTAACGAAGGCATTCTTAGTCTCATTTCACTGATAAATTGAACCTGAAAGAATAGATGGCTGGGCTAAGACCCCACAGTAAGTAAGTGGAAGAGCCTAGATTCAAACCTAAATCTATCTGACACAAAAGCCTAGTTTTATAAACTAATTATGCTGAACTGCCTGGTAGAGATGATCTAGTAACAAATATGCTGGCATTGAGGGAAGAATCAATTTTTTAATTGGTGGAAACTCTTAAGTTCCCTCTCCATCCCTCCATTCATTATCTGCCATTCCACTTTTTCCAGAGAAAAGATACAGAAATCTGGGATAGCTGAGTTAGGAAAGCAGGCAGAAGCCAATGACCAACATAAGTTTGGAGGGATTTCCATGGAATTTGTTCATAATTTCCATATATTATAATTAACATGTGAAAGACACCATTTCTGTTTTATAGATGGTGAATCCAAAGGGTATAATATCTACTATGGGGGCCCAAAACCCTCAACACTAGTCCAATGTTTCTTATTTAACAGGCTATCCTGTGACTGTCATTAGGGCTTCCTATTGACTGCTGCCTTTTTCTGAGTGATGAGGAGATGACCCATGCAGTACAATTAGTGTTTGGGGCCTGTTCTGTGTCTAGCCCAGAGGGACAGACTGAAAGTTATACTGAACAACAGAGCTTGGGTTATACTTCTTACATCTGGGGTGCTAGAGAAGCCAGTGGAAATTTACTCTGGAAGTTCTACAATGAGAAATAAATTCCTCCTTTCACAATTGGAGGAAGAGTGATTTATCAGGGACTGCAAAGGAATTCTCTGGTTATTCTACATCTCTCATCAATCTCTATAAATATACATATAGAACAGAGCAACAAATCATATTTTCTTTCAGAAACACTGTTCTGTGTTCATGAGGAGACTGGTAATTTTATGAGACCTATTGATTTTTCCTAAAATAATATGATTTAGTCTTGAACTCCCATGCTCACAGATGAGGAGATGAGGGGTTGGCGCTTTCAATTATCGAGAAGATTTTTTTTTCCATTGTAAGACAGAGGTTAAGGTTTTTTTTCAAATATCTATGGCTTCTCCATCCGCTTTCACATTTTCCCCATGAAATATCCATAGCAAATCAGCTTTGCTAAAGAGGAAATGATGCCAAGTTAATTTAGAAGAAAAAAACTCTAGTATCGTATTTATAATAATATAACATACAAACCATGACATGTTTTTTGCACAGATATTAAATTTATTATATAATTCAAAGAAAATACATTTTTGAAATCAAGCTAATATTTTCAAAATTTGGGTGAAATAGCATGAAAAGGTTAAACCTGACCATCTGATAACTATCTTCCCTAAAGGGGTAAAAGAGAGAAATAAAGTGTGTGTATTTGGATTTAATAATCTAATGGATTCTCATATCCTTAAGAAATAAATGGGGGTGGGGGAATAGGTTAAACAGGTGATAAGGATTAAGGAGGGCACTTTTTGCGAGCAGTGGGTGTTGTATGTAAGTGATGAATCACTAAATTCTATACCTGAAACTAATATTGCACTGTATGTTAACTAGCTGGAATTTAAATAAAACCTTGGGGGGAAAAAAAAGAAATAAATGCTTAAAAAAGAAATTTTAAAAGTCTTTCTTCATGCTTTGTCAATAGTTCTCAAGACAACATTGTTTGGCTCATTTTGGATTCTTTCTAGCTTCCTCCTCACATTGGGTTTTCTTCAGCCTCCTCTCTGGCACCTTCTAAACCTTCTGCTTTCCTTCCACCTCCATCTCTCCTACCAAAAATGAGCTCAAATCCAAAGGAAGCCAATTACTGGAGATGTGTCATGAGTGCATGGAGAGTTTGTTAGCAATCACTTCTTTCAAAATTGTTTCCTTTACAAAATATATTTTCCAAAAATGAAAAAAAATCTCCCCGAAGACTGTAATGCTTTTTCATAAAACTCTCAAGGAGATCAGAATAGTAACTGCTTAAAGTTGTACATAAATTATAAACAATCACACAGAGGTGCCAAACACAAAAAAAATCAAATGGATACACAGCTGGTATTCAATCTGAGTATGTTCTGAAGAGGAACTCAAACATGGGATTATGAGTATTATAGGATGCTTGGTAGTGTGTGTGTGGGGGGGTGAGTGTTGGTGTGGATTTACCTATGGACTCAGCTGGTACACGAGATATATGGTAGACCTGGAGGGCCCAAAAGACAACAATAATTTTGTATCTAAAATTTCCAGCTTTACTTCCAATTTCTGGTCTGGCATTTAAGGGATTTAGAAGTTCCCACTATATTTTAACTACAAGTAAAAAGCTGAACAAACTGAAGGAAAAAAAAAGCCTCTTTTTAGGTCTGGCAAAGAAGTGAGGTCACAGGGCAAATCACTGCCCCATCCCAAGTTGGAGAGATACATGGAGGATGCAGAGAATCACCATTTACTAAAGCAAAAACCTCCATGGGAGCCAGTTCTGGGTAAAAACAACAACAACAACAACAACAACAACAACAAAAAGCAACCCTGGATTATAACCGACAAATTGCTGGGAGTTCAGTGTATACAACTGAGAAGTAAAAATTCCAGTGGAACCAATCATAGGAGAGACCACATTTATCTCTAGGAGTTCAATTTGACTCTCACAGTGGATAAAGGAGGAAAATCCCACTATGCTCCCAGCTGGAGGGAAAAAGAAAGATTATGAAATATTTCAGAGCAGTCTATTCTTCTTAACAAGTTCTGCACGCAGGAGGAACTATTTTACAGAACCTAATCTCTGGGGGTTTTATCAAAGTCTAACCTACCTGGGAAAAGTGAAATAACCAATGTCAGCCCCTCTAGTTTTCCACACAGAGGAAGGGAAATACACAACTCCAGGTCCCTCCAGCCATTCTGTCCCACCTAAGAGAAGAAAAACAAACAAACAAACAAACAAAAACCAAAACAAAACAAAAACCTGAAAAGCAGTGGTAAATTTCACAGTCCAGAGGCATAGGGCCTTCAAAACCATAGGACTAGAGAACACTTTCCTTCTCCTGACAGTTTACCACCATATTACTAAAATCCTATCTACTGCAGTTTCTTTTACCGAGTACATCACGTCTACTTTCAACAAAAAACTATAAATCATACTAAAAGGCAAAAAAAAAAAAACCACACAGTTTGAAGACATTGAACAAGCATCATGCCTAAAGTCAGATGGCAGGAAATTTAGAATTATCAGAACAAGAATTTTTAATTCTTCTGATTTCTACATTTAAATTTTTTAGGGGCACCCGGTGGCTCAGTTGGTTAAGCGTCAGTCTTTGGCTGAGGTCATGATCTTGTGCTTTGTGGGTTTCAGCCCCACGTGGGGCTCTGTGCTGACAGCTCAGAGCCTGGAGCCTGCTTCTGATTCTGTGTCTCTCTCTCTCACTCTGCTACTCCCCCACTCACACTCTGTCTCTCTGTCTCAAAAATAAATAAATATTAAAAAATTTTAAATTTTAAATTCTTTAACTGCTAAGGACTTTAATTGAAAAAAGTAGATAACATACAAAAAACTGGATAGTGTAGGCAGAGAGATGGAAATTCTAAGAATCAAATAGAAATGTTAGAGATCAAAAGCACTGTAACAGAAATAAAGTATGTTTTTGATGGCCTCATTAGTAGGCTAAATGGGGCTACAGAAAGAGAATCCCTGAGATTGAGATTGAGATTATGGTGATAGAAACTTTCAAACTTCCAAAACTGAAAAGCAAAGAAAAAAACCTGAAAAAAAACCCCAGAACAGAATGTCCAAGAACTGTGCAACAATTACAAAAGATGTAACATATGCATAATGGGAATATCAGGAGAAGAAAGAGAAAAAGGAAAAGAAGCAGTATTTGCAGCAGTACTGACTTAGAATTTCCCCCAAATTAATGTCAGACACCAAACTAAAGATCCAGAAAGCTCAGCAAACACTAGCCAAGATGAATGCAATGCCTTCCCCAAAATTCTACGCCTAGACATACCATTTTCAAACATCAGAAGTCAGAGACAAGAAATTTTGAAAGAAGCCAGAGGAAAAAACACTTTACCTATAGAGGAACTAGGATAAGAATTACATCTGCCTTCTCAGAAACCATGCAAACAAGAAGAAAATACAGTGAAATATTTAAGTGTTGAGAGAAAAAAAATCAACCTAGAATTTTGTATCCTGTGAAATTATTCTTCAAAAGTGAAGAAATAACGACTTTCTCAAAGAAAAACTGAGGGGATTTATTGCCAGTAGAACTGCCTTACAAGAAATGTTAAAAGAAGTTATTTAAAGAGAAGAAAAAGAATGATACAGGTCAGAAACTCAGATCTACATAAAGAATATCAGAAAATGAATGTGAGAGCAAAATGAAATTTTTAATTTTTCTGATCCTTAATTGTTCTAACAAATAACAACTTATTCAAAATAATAACAACAATGTATTCAACATCGCATGCTTACATATATTTGCATATACATTTGCATATATATATATATACATAAATGAATGACAACAATGACACAAGGGATGGGAGGAAGGAATTAGGAGTATTTGGTTATTATAAGGTACTTGCACTACCAATGAAGTGGTATAGTCTTATTTGAAAGTGGACTTGGATTTATTGTAAATGTATATTGCAAACTCTAGATAAATTGATATACTAAGAAAGGAAAGAAAATGCAGTCATATATAATACTCAAAACCATAAAATGCAGAAAAAGTGTGTGGAAGAAAATAAGAGCAAAGAACAAGGACAACAAATAGAAAACAATAACAAATGTGATAACTAATAATCTCAGATTAATATAATAATATAGTTTAATACAATTAATATAGTTTAATATAATTTATTGTCACATTGGCTTCCATACAACACCCAGTGCTCATCTCAACAAGTGCCCTCCTCAATGCCCATCACCCACTTTCCCCTCCCCCCCATCAGCCCTCAGTTTGTTCTCTGTATCCAAGAGTCTGTTATGGTTTGCCTCCCTCCCTCTCTGTTTGTAACTTTTTTTCCTCTTCCTCTCCCCCATGGTCTTCTGTTAAGTTCCTCAAGATTCATGTATGAGTGAAAACATATGGTATCTGTCTTTCTCTGCCTGACATTTCACTTAGCATAATACCCTCCAGTTCCATCCATGTTGTTGCAAATGGCAGGATTTCATTCTTTCTCATTGCCAAGTAGTATTCCAACGTATATATAAACCATATCTTCTTTTTTTTTTAATTTTTTTTTCAACATTTATTTATTTTTTTGGGAGAGAGAGAGACAGAGCATGAACAGGGAGGGGCAGAGAGAGAGGGAGGCACAGAATCGGAAACAGGCTCCAGGCTCTGAGCCATCAGCCCAAAGCCTGACGCGGGGCTCGAACTCACAGACCGCGAGATCGTGACCTGGCTGAAGTCGGACGCTTAACCGACTGCGCCACCCAGGCGCCCCTAAACCATATCTTCTTTATTCATTCATCAGTTGATAGACATTCAGGCTCTTTCCATAATTTGGCTATTGTTGAAAGTGCTGCTATAAACATTGGGGTACAAGTGCCCCTATGCATCAGCACTCCTATATCCTTTGAGTAAATTCCTAGCAGTGCTATTGCTGGGTCATAGGGTCGCTCTATTTTTCATTTCTTGAGAAACCTCCACAGTTTTCCAGAGTGGCTGCACCTGTTTGCATTCCCACCAACAGTGCAAGAGGGTTCCCGTTTCTCCACATCCTCTCCAGCATCTATAGTCTCCTGATTTGTTCATTTTAGCCACTCTGACTGGCGTGAGGTGGATTATATAAATGGTCACGTTAAAGGTCAATGGTCTAAATGTACCAATCAAAAGACAGAGATGGTCATAGTGTGTTAAAAAAAAAACAAGACGTGGGGCGCCTGGGTGGCTCAGTCGGTTAAGCATCCTCCTTCAGCTCAGGTCATGATCTCACGGTTTGTTAGTTCGAGCCCCGCGTCAGGCTCTGGGCTGACAGCTCAGAGCCTGGAGCCTGCTTCAGATTCTGTGTCTCCCTCTCTCTCTACCCCTCCCCCACTCACGCTCTCTCTCTGTCTCTCAAAAATAAATAAATGTTAAAAAAATTTATAAAAAAACAAACAAGATGCAACTATCTGTTGTTTATAAGAAACTCAATTTAAATATAAAGGTTCATATAGATTAAAAGCAAATGGCCGGAGAAAGATATACATGCTAACCCTAATCAAAAGAATGCAGGAATAGCAATATTAATTTCGGTCAGAAAATTATCAAGGATAATTATGTAACAATAAAGAGGGCAATTCTCCAAGAAGACATAACAATCATTAACATGTGTGCACCTAAAAACTGAGCATCCAAATATGTGAGTCAAAAACTGATAGAAATGTAAGGAGAAATAGATGAATCCACCATAAAGTTTGAAGGGTTCGTTACTCCTCTATAAGAAATGGACTGATCCAGGGGCGCCTGGGAGGCGCAGTCGGTTAAGCGTCCGACTTCAGCCAGGTCACGATCTCGCGGTCCGTGAGTTCGACTTCAGCCAGGTCACGATCTCGAGGTCCGTGAGTTCGAGCCCCGCGTCAGGCTCTGGGCTGATGGCTCGGAGCCTGGAGCCTGTTTCCGATTCTGTGTCTCCCTCTCTCTCTGCCCCTCCCCCGTTCACGATGTCTCTCTCTGTCCCAAAAATAAATAAATGTTGAAAAAAAATTTTTTAAAGAAATGGACTGATCCAGCAGATGGAAAATCAAAAAGACATAAGTGAGCTCAACCATACCATCAATTAACTGGGTATAATGGACATCTATAGATTACTTTACTCAGCAACAGCTGAGTACACATTCTCAAATGCACATGAAACATTCACCAAGGCAGACGACACTCTGGACCATAAAACACTAACAAATCTAAAAGAATAGAACTCAAATAATGCCTTCTTTCAGACCACAATGAAATTAAACTAAAAATCAATAATTAAAAGATAGTCAGAAAATCCCCTCCAAATACTTCGAAATTAAGCAACACATTTCTAAATAACACATAGATTGAATTTAAAAATCGAAAGTAACTGAGCGAAAATGAAAACACAATTTATCAAAATTTGTGGGATGCAAACAAAAAAAGTAGTGCTTAGAGGAAAACTTACAGCATCGAATGCATACATCCAAAAAAAACATCTAAACTCAATCATCTAAGCTTCTAGTTTAGACAAACAGAAACAGAAGAGAAAATTAAATCCAAAGTGAGTAAAAGAAAACAAATAGCAAGAATTAGAGCAGAAATCAATAAAATTAAAAACAGGAAATGAATACAAAAAATCAACAGAATGAAAAGTTGTTTCTTTGACAAGATCAGTAAAATCAATAACCTTCTAGGTAGGCTAACCAAGAAAGAAGAGAGCAAATACTAAGAGAACTAAAAGGAGAAATAAACAGCAATAAAATAGTAGTTGGAGACTTTAGTACTCTGCTCAACAATGGGCAGGTCATCCAGAAAAAATCAATAAGAAAACAGTGGATTTGAACAACATGATAGACAAAATACACCTAACATATATAGAACATTCCATTCAACAGAAGCAGAATACACAATCTTTTCAAGCACACAGGGTACCTTTTCTAGGATAGAGCACATGGGGCCACATAACAAGTGTTAGAAAATTAGGGAAGGTTGAAATCACATGAATTATCTTTTCTGACCACAGTGATATAAAATTAGAAATTAATAACAGGAGTAAAATTTACAAATACATAGAAGTTAAACAACACACTCTTGTATCACCAATGGATAAAAGAAAACAAAAGGGAAATTTTAAAAATGCCTGGAAACAAACAAAAAATGGAAACAAAATATATCCAAATTTATGGGATACAGCAAAAGCAGTTCTAAGAAGGAATTCTATAGCAATAAATGCATATGTTAAGAAAATTAAAATATCTCAAATAAACAACCTAACTTTAAACCTTAAGGAACTAGAAAAAAAGAAGAAACTAAAACCAGTGAGTGGAAGGAATGAAATAAAGATTAGAGAAAAAATGAATGGAACAGAAAAAAACAATAGAAAAAGATTAATATGACTAAAAAATGATTTCTTGAAAAAATAAAATCGACAAACCTTTAGCTAGCCTAACCAAGAAAAAAAAAGGGAGGACCCAAATAAATAACATTATAAATGAAAGAGGAGATATTACAACTGATACCATAGAAATACAAAGGATCATAAGAGACTATTAGGAACAACTAACTGTACCTCAACAAAGTGGACAATGTAGAAAACTGGATAAATTCCTAGAAACATATTACCTACCAAGATTAAATCATGAATAGAAAATCTTTACAGACAAATAATGAGTAAGTCAATTGAATCAGTAACCAGAAACCTCCCAACAAAGAAAAGCCCAAGACCAGATGGTTTCATTCAAATTTTACCAAACATTTAAAGGACAATTAATGCCAATCCTACTCAAACTCTTTCAAAAATTTCAAGAGGAGGGAACACTCCTAAATTCATTTTACAAGGCCAGCATTGCCCTGATACTAAAGGCAGATGAGGGCACTATAAGAAAAGAAAACTACAGACCAATGTCACTGATGAATATAGAGGCAAAAATTCTTAACAAAATACAGCAAATTGAATTCAACAGCACATTAAAAAGATCATACACCCACAATCAAATGGGATTCAACTCCGGGGTGCAAGGATAATTTAAAATATGCAAACAAATAAATGTGATACATCACATTAATAGAATGACAGATAAAAATCATATCATCATCTCGATGGATGCAGAGACACCATTTGACAAAACTCAACATCCATCCATAATAAAAACTACCAACAAATTGGGTATAGAAAAGGTACAGACATTCAATTATAAGATGAATAAGTTCCAATGATCTAATGTATAATATGTTGAGTATAGTTACCAAAACTGTATTATATTCTTGAAAGTTTCTATGAATATAGTTCTTTAATGTGCTCACCATAACAACAACAAAATGATAATTATGTAATGTGAAGGATGTGTTAACTAACCTTATTATGGTAAACATTTCACAATGTATACATGTATACAATCATCACATTGCACACCTTAAACTTATACAGTGTTATACGTCAGGTATATCTCAATAAAACTGGAAGAAAAAACATAGCACCATTTACATTTGCTTCCCAAAATGAAATAGTTATACATTTTACAAAATATGTTCAAGATATACGTGAAGAAAACTCTGATGAAGGATATCAAGAAATAAATAAAGGTATTCCATGATAGGGAGACTAAGTATTTTCAAGTTGTCAGTTTTTTCCTAATTTTGTATGTAAAAATTTATTGAAATCCCAATCAAAATCCCATCAAGTTATTTTGTGTATATTGACAAACTGATCCTAAAGTTTATATGGAGGGAAAAAAGACCCAGAATATAGCCAACTCAATATTGAAGGAGTAGAAAAAAGTTGAAGGGCTGACATTATTCAAATATAACATTTATTATAAAGCTACAGTAATCAAGATAGTATGGTACCAGTGAAAGAAGAGACAAATAGATTGATAGAACAGAATAGAAAGCCCAAAAATAGACACACATATAGTCAACTGATCTTTGATAACAAGGAAATACAATACAATGCAGCAAAGTTAGTCTCTTCAACGACTAATGGTGGAATAACTGGACATCCATATGCAAAACAAATGAATATAAACTCTGACCTTTTTCCCCTTGCAAAATTTAACTCAAAATGGATCATAGACCTGAATACAAAACACAAAACTGAAAAACTCCTAGAAGATATCTAGGAGAAAAATCTAAATGACTTTGGGTACGGGGATTACTTTTTAGATAAAACACCAAAGGCATGATCCATTGAAGAAATAATTGGTAGGCTGGATTTCATTATAACTAAAAATTTCTGCTCTGTGAAAGAAAATGTCAAGAGAATAAGAAGACAAACCTCAGACTGGGAAAAATATTTGCAAAACACACATCTCATAAAGGACTCTTATCCAAGATATACAAAGAACCCTTAAACTCAACAGTGAGGACACAAACAATCTCATTTAAAAAATGGCCTAAAGATCTGAACAGATATCTCACCAATGAAAACATACACATAGCAAGTAAGTATAAAAAGATATTTAATGTCATGTATCATTAGGGATTTGTGAAATAAAACAAAAATTAGATATTACTCACACATCTGTCAGAATAGCCCCAAATCCAAAACCCTGACAACAGCAAATGCTAGCAAGGATGTGGAGAACAGGAACTTTCTTTCATTGCCAGTAGAAATGCAAAATGGTATATAGCCACTTTGGAAGAGAATTTGGCGAGTTCTTATAAAACTAAATATAGTCTTACCATACAATCCAGCAAACATGCTGCTTAGTATTTACCCAAATGAATCGAAAACTTATGTCCATAAAAAGCTATACATGGATGTTTATAGCAGGTTTGCTCATAATTGTCCAAACTTGGAAGCAACCAAGATATCCTTCAGTAGGTGAATGGATAAATAAATTACGGTAAATCAGACAACGGAATATTATTCAGCACTGAAAAAGAAATGAGCTATCAAGCCATGAAAAGATATGGAAGAAGCTTAAATGCATATTACTAAGTAAAAAAAGCCAATCTGAAAAGGCAGCATATTATATGATCCTAGCCATGTGTAAAAGGCAAAACTATGGGGACAGTAAAAAGATTAGTGATTCCAGGGGTTAGGAGGTGAGAGAGATGAAAAGACAGGGGACAGAGCATTTCTAGGACAGTGAAATTATTCTTTATGATTCTCTAATGACGGATACACGTCATTTTACACTTGTCAAAACCCACAGAATATACAATACCAAGAGTAATCCCTGGGGGCGCCTGGGTGGCGCAGTCGGTTAAGCGTCCGACTTCAGCCAGGTCACGGTCTCACGGTCCGTGAGTTCGAGCCCCGCGTCGGGCTCTGGGTTGATGGCTCAGAGCCTGGAGCCTGTTTCCGATTCTGTGTCTCCCTCTCTCTCTCTGCCCCTCCCTCGTTCATGCTCTGTCTCTCTCTGTCCCAAAAATAAATAAACGTTGAAAAAAAAAAAAGTAATCCCTGATGTAAACTATGGACGTTGGGTGATAATAATGTATCAAGGTAGATTCATACTGAAACAAATAAACCAGTCTGGTATGTTGATAGTGGGAGATGCAGTGTGTGTGTGTGTGTGTGTGTGTGTGTGCGTGTGTGTGTGCGCGCGTGTGTGTGTACAGGGGATATTTGGAAAATCTCTGTATATCCCATTCAATTTTGCTGTGAACCTAAAGCTGCTCTAAAAATAAAGTTTATTAATTAAAAAATCAGTAATATTTTTTAAATTACCAGCTTTATTTTTTCCCTATATGCCCCATACATCAGGGAAAAATCGCTAAGGTTTGTGAGAAGCTCTCTCCCAGGTAGACATGATGACGCTAATGCTTTTAAACTGCCTCCCACACTGGGCCATTTTATTCGATTGCTAGCTTGCTTGCTTCAGACTGGTTGCAACCTTAGCAGAGCCATGCACAAGGTAGATTGGTGTCCTGGCACTGATCCAAAAAGGTCATTAACTGCAAGCCCAGATGTAGCAGTTGCCAAAAGATTTATTTTCAACCTCCTCACACAATGATAATCAACCTTTATGTTTTCAATGAGTGTTTTTGCAATGCCTGTGAACTTTTCTATAACTCAAAGTCCAGAAGATAAATCAGATTTAGTGTAGCTAGACCAAAGAGAATTTCTAAATGGAAGTAATTCTGTCAAAGCAAGGCTCTCCAAAGATATTAACCAACTCCATGTATCTGCTCCATTATAAATGGCATATTTGTTAAATATTTTTTCGACACACTTCCTAGCATGTTGAAGTGTTGTTACATGTATACTTGAGCTAATTTGAGTATTTTTATTTATATTAAATCTAGAATTATCAAGCCCCAACTGGAAAGAACTCTCCTTTTGAATTTACAAGGCTGATTTTCATTAATTCATGAGTGGAGTTTACAAAATCATCCCAGATATTGTATTCATGAGTTACAGACAGGTTTCAGCAATGGGTATTGAGTAAGCATCAAGATTTGAAAAAGGAACCTAGAAAAAGAGAGAAAAGATGGGAAAGTCAAAGCCAAGTAAGTTAAGTCGTAGTTCTGGGTTTTAAGATATTAGATAATGGGAATATCAGATAACCACAGCCCCAGAGCCTGGGCAGGATGCCAATCAATGATTATACTAGCCTGAATCAAATAGGGATCTGAAAGCAGAGAAGGTTAGCCATGTACTATATTTTCCACATTTGGCATTCACTCATTCATAGCAAGATAGTTTTTTAAAAGCATATAAAGAAGCCCTGAAGCATCCCTGTGCAGAACTAGGAAACTGAAAGCTGCAGTTGAAAACAACTGGGCTAGGTGTGCCTGGGTTGCTGTTGCTTAAGCATCCGACTTCAGCTCAGGTCATGATCTCAACAGTTTGTGGGTTCGAGCCTCACATCAGGCTCTGTGCTGACAGCTCAGAGCCTGGAGCCTGCTTCAGATTCTGTGTCTCCTCCTGTCTCTGCCCCTCCCAGGCTCATGTTCTGTCTCTCTCTGTCTCTCTCTGTCTCTCTCTCTCAAAAATAAATAAACATTAAAAAATTAGATTAAAAAAAAGGAAACAACTGAGCTAGATGACCAAGGAAGGCACTGTTGGGAGGTAGTGTTGACCAGTAAATTCTAAGAATCTCTGCTTCCTTTTATGTCAAAGATTGAACATGTTTGAGCTAAGGACCTGGGCCAGTCAGTAAGCTGTTTTGTTTTTATAATTCTGTGATTTACATGCATTGACCAAGTTCTGACCAAGCCAGACACATAGCTGAGGAGCAAGTCAATCCATTCTCCTGTCACTTATGAAAATGGAGGGTTTTAGTGAACAAGTAAGAGAACCTCCACACACACATATACAAGTGAAACACGATGATACAAAAACATGTTTTTAAAATTATTAACACCCACTCTAAGTATTTTTTCAAGTATTCTTTTGAGTTAAATCCAATCCTACCTAACAATGTGAGGCAAAGTACTTGAGGAATAGTGACATAAAATGAAATAATCCAAAAGAGGAAATGAATGGTTTAACACTTTCACAGTAAGTCAGTTGACAGATAAGGCAGGCATTATAATTTCCATTTTACAGATGGTAAAACTGAGACTCAGGGAGGAAAACCATAACTAAAGATGCAGAGGCAGGACTAGAAGCCAGGTCATCTTATTTATAATTCAATGCTTTTAACTACATCTCAGCTCACTCTATATAGGAAATAACTAAAACTAAATGGGCATTATACAAGCAGAATCTAAGCTCTTAGAAGTTTGTATTGAACATCATATTCCTAAAGCTTTTGAGGGTTGGGACGGACAAGTAGCAGGATCGATCTTGATCATTAAAGTCCTCCTAAAGGTTCCTGATGCCCAGCAAGTTTATTTCTGTTACCAAAAAAAAATGGTTGCTAGTGGGTCAGGGATGACTAGAGCAGCAGTGGAAGATAAAAGCAAGGAAGGAAGCATCCATTGCTTAGTAACATTGTATTAGTAAAGACATACTCATTATTAGTGTTTGCTGTCTATGAAGTCAGCTATCTCTCAGCTTGCAAATAATCTGTATACTCTGGGGCATAGATGACAAATAGGTTTCATTTCACATGCCAAATCCAATTGATTGGTAGTTGCCATCTGCAATGCTGTATCAAGAATGAATCTGAGGTTGATTCCAAATGAGAAAGAGTGCCGTGATTTATTTATGATGTCTGCCATGGGCACAGGAATGGGAGGGGCAGCATCCGTGCCAAGCATTTGCAATTTTCGAAGGAGCGTGAGGCCATGCAAAAAGATCACATAATAAAGCAGTTTTACAGAAGAGCCAATCCTTCTGACAGTTCAGACAGTCAGGCTGAACTGAAAAAAGGGATTCTTTAAGAAAGAGTTCAGGGCTATCACCTTAAAATGGTCCCTTTACCTCTAAGTGAAGCTCTCATCACAATAAGCATACAAATTTGTGCTTTATCAGTCCCATACTGAACACCTACTTACTTTACATCTTGTGTTTTGACTTCTTGTTTTGGTCTTTCTAAAAATTCTTGTTTTAACAGGGGACCCATGTTTTTTCTATACAATTCTCCTCTCAAGATCCACACAAAGACCTATCATCTCTCTGCCTATCATGTTTATATGGAAAATATACTTTCAGAGTGTGAGGCTATTGCTTTGAATCCAATATGCCATTTAAATTTTGGGTTAGTTTTTGTTAGCCAAGACATTATCATTCTGTTTATTCCATTGTGAGTTGGTAATGTTTCTCCCTTCACAAATGGTTTTCTAGATATATGGATATAAAGAGTCTTCTGAAACAGCTCTGTCTAGTTCCTCTTAAGGTAGAACTTTCTTGCAGGTTCATTGAACCAGTCTTTTTGGTGAAGACTCATCTTCTGCCAGTTACTAGCTATGCGATTGGGGCAAATGAATTCATGTAAGCCTCAGTTTTTCATCTATAAAATGGAAATAATGGCCATATTTCTTCCACAGGGTTATTGAGGGGATTAAATAAGAGAATACATGGAAAGCAATTACAATTATGCTTATTTTATCGTAGTTTCTAAGTGTTATTTTTTTGCTATTCCATCCTCTAGCAGTAATATGTTTCACTCTAATTATTTATTTGACAGGTAAACACCAGAGTATCTATGTCTACTCAGATTTGCTATTTTGACAGAAAGAGTATATGAGAGCACTTCATAAATGACAAAGCGTTATAAAAATGTTCCCAGTAATAAAATTTTTATATTATACTCTATTGGATAAAATTCATTCTGAGATTGATCCACCTATGTATTTAATGTATTTCTTGGGTCTAAAACTATCTTTAAATTTATTTATTCTATGTACTAACTTCTTTACAGATTTCCCTAAATTCAGTTAAATTCAACCACTACTTACAAGAATTCTCAATGCTTCCAGCAACTATGCTAAGCACAGTTGTGGATAACATATAAATAGAAGACCAAGTCCCTGAACTCAGACAGCTAATGGAATCAAAGGCAAGATCAGACTCATGAACAGACAGGAACTACAGTATGTACTCCAGAAGGATCACCCTTACGTCATTCAAGGCATCGTGTCAGCCTTTACTATGGATGCTGATGGTAGTTACGTTGCTAATTTTCCCCCTCTTTTTTCTTTTATACGTCAAAGATCCATTTTTCAAGAGTGGTTGGGGATTGTGGTTTCTTGATCTAACAAAATTATCTTCCCAGTTACATAAGAAAACTACGGTCATGTTGTCCATAAATTCTCAAAAGACTAAAGAATCAGAACACATCTTTTATAAAAGTTCACGATAATTCAGAAGGCACTTCATGAGCTGGAAATGCTTTAGGGCCATTAATATATATATATATATACTAATTATCATTTGATAGCACCAGGAAAGGATTCTATTTATTTAAACTCTCTAATTTGAATTCTGGGTAATCTATTCCTCCCATTTGTATAATACTTTACATTATTTTAGTGCTTTCATATATGTCTGTACACTTTTATGTCATGGCAACTTATTATGAAATAGATGGAATACATGTTCATGAGCCCCTTAAGTAAAACTCAGTTCTAGTCAATGAAATTCAATGACGACCCACTATGTGCCAGTTACTATGCTGGTGATGTAACAATACATATAATAAAGCCATTGTTTTCACAAGGTCATAGGGATTACTAAAAAATGTACACTTGTTGAAAAGGCTAGCCTGGCACTTCAACCATGGAAATAAAAAATGTAATGGAAATACAAAAAAAGGAAGCTTTAATTCTGCCTAGATTAAAGGAATGGGAAAGCTTCACAAAAGTGGTGGAATACTGGGCCCTGCGGGGAAAGTAAGATTTTTAACTGGGTAGAAAAGAGGGAAAGGGCATACTAGGCAGAAAAATTGTGTAGGCAAAGAAGGGAAAATATGGACATGTAGGATGAGACCGGGGACTGCTGAATACTCTTGTGGTCCTGTGCGCCCAGGCATAAGGTATGTAGCAGAGAGTGATGGGAAATGAAGCTAGAAATATAGACTTGGGTTAAATTGGGAAGGGCTTTGAATGCCATGCTGAAGAGCACAGAATAAAAACTACTTTTAATTTTAGCATTTCCTATGTGCCAGGTAAGTGTGCAACCTCATAAGGGCTGCACATGACCAGTATTGTTTTCATCCCATTTGATATTTACATCAGAATATAAGTAGCAGGGCCAGGATATAAATCAGCTGTGGCTGATGCCATAGCCTATCCTCTTAACCACTCTGCAACACTGCCTGACATACTTATTTCCCTATTGGCAGGATACTCTTCCCTTCCTGTCAAGTTGCATGAATACTTTCACCTCATTCTCCCTCTCTCCACTCCCTCTTTTGACTCTTTCATATCAAAATCTCTCTCGAGAACAAATTGAGTTAGAAGATGCTGCTGGAGGCTGCTCCCTTAGTCCACAGCTTCCAACTGGAAGAATTTGGGGTGGGGGGAGGGGGACGGCATTAGAGGTCAGCTAGTCCCTCAAGCCCGAGTAAGGATCTTGCCTTTGGGTCAACAAGGCTACTACAACTGTTTCATTGGCAAAATGCCCCTGCCTATCCCACCACCACTGGATGAAGTATCTGAAGTTATCTGGACATCTCTGTGTGTCTGGGGGAGATATAAGAGGGTTAATCAATTTCTAAATCTTTCTTAGAATTTTATGGAGATTCATAAAGAACTTTAGAAGAAAAACAGTCACAGCCACCTACCTACTTTCCTAATGACAGCTTAGCTCTTCCCAGAGAAGAAATTTCCCATTTCTGGGTGTGAATGTAATTTTGTCTGCTTTGGAGCCATACCCTGTAATCTAGGGAAGTTGACATTTTCAATTCTGTAATAGGGTGAAGACATTGGTTTGATGATTTTCCTTTGCCAGAAGCTCTTTTTTTCTTTTATGGCATATGGTGGCCCAGGCTGCATCTGTTCTGATTGCCAAGAGTTTCACCGTCCTCTGGTGAATCTTTACAAAGACAATGGGTCTAAAACTATAAAACCATCTCCAAGGCCCTCTCTTATTACAAGAATCTCAGCCCCATTAATCTTTCTGTGGGAGTTAGCTTGTCACCTGATAGGGATCACTGATTTACATACATAAATAAATATGTCTTATACTATATGTAACTTTGTATCCTTCCGAGTAGCTTCATGCTCTTTTTTTTTTTTTTTAATGTGGTCTAACGTGGTAAAGTAACAGGGTAAATACCATCGTCCTCCAATATATGATGAAAATAAAGCATAGGAAAATTTAGTATTCTTTAAAGGAAATTCCATTTGGAGTGGAAGTAAAATTAGAATGCAGGTCTCCTTACTCTCAGCATTGCGGAAACTTGACTACATCACCTTGCTTGAATAGGCATGGAAAGTTTGACTCCACTTCCCTAGACGCTTCAGTAGTTGTATGCTATTTTTCTTTATCGCTTAAACGTCTATGAGGCGCCTAGAGTTCTGGATGAGAATCTGTAGCCACCTAGAACCAACTAGGCATTTGGAGAGGCTCCAGGAAGAGCTGTTCCAGGGGTTAGCATACAGTTTCAGCGCTGTTGGGTTAAGTGTTGGTAAGTCTCTTCTGTGCCACACCGGCCAAGAACCCCTCGGTACTTATTTATTGTTGACCATGTACCAGGCAGAGTCATATAAGTTTTGAAGGGATTGCCTCTGTTTCTTCTCCTAACAACCCCATGTGCTATTTTGAATCTTTATTTTTCATGATTTTAGCCACTCAAGTGTTAGGGACCTTCGAAGAGTCTGACAACAAACAGTACAACTGAGAAGTTAATTCATCGTGGGTTTTTCTCCCTAACTCTTGTCTGGTTTATATTTTGAACGGCTTTATTGATCCATAAGTCATATCATATAATTCAGCCACTTAATGTGTACGAGTCAGTGTTTTTTATTTTTTTATTTATTTTTTTATTTTTTTTTCAACGTTTATTTATTTTTGGGACAGAGAGACACAGAGCATGAACGGGGGAGGGGCAGAGAGAGAGGGAGACACAGAATCGGAAACAGGCTCCAGGCTCTGAGCCATCAGCCCAGAGCCGACGCGGGGCTCGAACTCTTGGACCGCGAGATCGTGACCTGGCTGAAGTCGGACGCTTAACCGACTGCGCCACCCAGGCGCCCCGTGTCAGTGTTTTTTAAAGTAAATCCACAAGGTTGTAAAGCTATCACCACAATTTTAGAGAATTTCCATCACATCCAAGAGAAGTGAGCTCTCAGTTTTGGCGCTGCTTTGTTTTACTTGCATGGGGCCTGGTTCTAAATCTATCCTGGCCAAAGATCTAGAGCAACGGTCACAAACTCAAAGGTTATAGGGAGCAAGAAGATAATATCAAAGGGTGACCCAGGAGGAGCCTGCCTTCCAAATGGGAGCAGCTGCAACGGAGTCATTTTGAAACGTGGACTCAAAAATAAGCCTGAAATATGGCATTTTGTGTAAATTTTTCTGACTTGTTTTTGCTTGACAGCAACAGAGATGAAAATTTAAAAAATCCTATGTGGGCAAAACAAAGAATATCTGTGGGTTGTATTCAAATCCTAAGTTACTGGTTTGCGATCTCTGCAATCTACCAAACTAGAATTAGAGTTCTCTGGTCTTAGGGCTTTGATTTGGGTATGGCTTTGCCCTAACATAAGGGTATGGTACTTGATAGCTGCTTGGGATGCCACAATAATAACCCTTCCTTCATACTGATCTATCTTAGATCTATGCTCATATCTCTCAAAAGAGACCTGAATGGTATATCCCTTGTGATATTAAAGAGATACTAACAAATTTACCTGACTGGGGATTCAGCTTTGGTGCCCAGACTCAAGATGTCCCCAGGAGTCATTCTGAAGCAAAGTGCTTCTAGCTCTTTCCTCTTCTGATTGTATCCCTAACATCAGGACAATTTGGTTTGCTACAGAGCGTCCAGTACTGACAGATGTCCTCCTCCTTTGGACCACACTGTCAAACAGGTGCTTTTGCCTCCTTTCACCATCAGGGCTAATTCTAAGGGCTGCACTTGTATGAATATCTACTTAAAGGTTGTGTTAAGAATTACAAGTAATGTGCACAATATCCGTGGGACAGCATGTGGCCCTTAGCAGGTGCTCATTAAAAAACACAAGTACTGATTACGATTCTGCTGGGGTTTGAGAGAAAACAGGGATTTCTGGCGAGAGGGAAAAAATAGCAGCTCTTGGCCAGCCTACCTTGCCAACAATAGAAATGCAAGCTTTCTTAGATGTTGGAGCCCATCTGCAGAAATAAATAAATAGGCATAGCCTTTCCTCAGTGTGGGCCTCACCTTGACCCTACATCCCCTTTTCCTAGGGCAAACAAGAATTCATGGCTCCAGTTATAATACTAGCTAGTGCTATAGATATTTGTTTGGGTTACTAAGTCCACCAGGTAAACGGAACATTTGCCTGACACTAAATACAGCCCAGCCACAGCATCTATCCTCTTGGCAAGTCACATAGAAGTGCTGTTCCTGCAGGCGCACACCTCACAGGCATCAGCTTTACAGTAATAAACACTGTCACTTTAAAAAACTACATCGTACCTTCTGACCCCCTATGTGCAATGCTGAATGGCTTGAAATAAAAGGTAGGAAGGTGTGGAGGGTTAAATTGTGTCCCCCCCCCCAAAAAAAAAAAGATAGATTGAAGTCTTAGCCCCTGGTATCTGGGAATGCAACCTTATTTTGAAATAGGGTCTTGGCAGATGTAATCATAATCAATATAAAATGAGGTCATACCCGAGTAGGGTGGGCCCGTAATCCAGTATGACTGGTGTCCTTGTAAGAAACGGAGAAAACACAGGGATGCCTGAGTGGTTTAGCCAGTTAAGTGTCCAGCGTCGGCTTAGGTCATGATCTCATGACTCCTGAGTTTGAGTCTCGTGTCGGACTCTGTGCTGACAGCTCGGAGCCTGGAGCCTACTTCGGATCCTGTATCTCCCTCTCTCTCTGTCCCTCCCCCACTCACACTCTGTCTCACTCTCTCTTAAAAATCAATAAACATTAAAAAAAAGATAGAAGGAGAAAAGACATAGAGACAGACAGACACAGAGAAGACACTGGCATTATGCGACTGCAAGCTAAGGAATGCCAAGGACTGCCAGTAACAGGTGGAAGCTGGGAGACAGAGCCTGGCCCTGCCAGCACCTTGATTTTGGACTTCTAACCTCCAGAACTGCAAGAGAATAAATTTCTATTGTTTAAGCCATGCAGTTTGTGATGCCTTGTAGGAAACTAACACAGGATGTATGGCAGAAGGAGCATGCCCTTGGAAGCCAGGCAAATCTGAGTTGAAATCCCGGCTCTACCATTTTCTAAATGTGGCCTTGCACAGATTATTTAACATCTCTGTAAATAGTTCTGTTTACTTGTCAATAGAAAAGAATAACACTAACTACCCCCTAGGGTTATTATGAGCAGTATATAAAATATTTGAAGTCAGAAGTGACTATCACGTAAGAGTGGTGATTGTGGGGCAGGTGGGTGGCTCAGTTGGTTGAGCGTCCGATTTTGGCTCAGGTCATGATCTCACGGTTCGTGGGATCGAGCCCCACATCGGGCCCTGTGTTGGGCGTGGAGCCTGCTTGAGATTGTTTCTCTCTCTGCCCCTCTCCCCAACTCATACTAGTTCTCTGTCTCTCAAATAAAAAATAAAATTAAAAAGTAAAGGGGCGCCTGAGTGGCTGAGTTGGCTAAGTGTCTAACTTTGGCTTAGGTCGTGATCTTGCAGTTCATGGGTTCGAGTCCTGCATCAGGCTCTGTACTGACAGCTCAGAGCCTGTAGCCTGCTTCGGATTCTGTGTCTCCCTCCCTCTCTCTCTCTGCCCCTCCCCTGCTCACACTCTGCCTCTTTCTCTCTCTCTGTCTCTCAAAAATAAACATTTTTTTAAAAAGAGCGGTGATTGTTGCCCATAATTAGAAACATGTTTCTGCAAAACAATTTTGTACAAAGATACATAAAAGCTTTACATGTGCATATCTTATGATCCACTAATTACAACAGTAATTTCTAAGGTATACACCTACACCTAAGTATAAACCTGACAGAAATGCATACACTACAATGTTCATAGTAGCAGCATTAGTGATAGTAAAAAAGTCACATGCCCATTAAGAATAAAGTGAATAAATAGATTGTGGTATATTCCTTCAAAGAAATACTATATAGCAATTAAGAAGAATGTCCTATAATGATAAATACTGTAAACATAGTAAACAAGAGATGTCAAAAACAACATAACTATATACTCTATGATTCCAAATATATACAAACTTCAAAAATCTGGCAAAACTAATGTATATGTTAGAAATCCTGATAGTGCTTAGCCGTGGAAATTGTGATTGTATGAGGCAAGAGGGAGACTTCTGAGGTGCTGATAACATCTTGTTTCCAAATATGTGTTGGTTATATAGGTGTGTTCACTTTGTGAAAATTTTTCAAGCTGTGCACTTACGATATGTGCATTTTTCTCCATGCACGGTATATTTTCAGAAAAAACTTTAAAAAGTTCACACCATTTGACCTAATAATTCCACATTTAAAAAGATGTCTTGAAAGAAAACCAAATAAATGTCTGAGAATAGTCGGCATAGTAATATATGTATGGATAGTACAGAGAAATTTATGCAAATATCCAACAGGAAAGACATGGTTTAATTGTTTATGATATACTCATATAATAGAATATTAGGTGAAAAAGGGTTTTTTTATACCCATTCCTTCAAATAGGGAGTTTTTATTTTAAACAACTCTAATCGACTGTTAGTTAAAGGGATCTCAAAGATTGGTGTAACCCCTTTATGCCTCTGTTTTGTTGTTTTCATTTATAAGAAGGGATGTGTCTGCCCAAGTCAACTCGTATTCATATCAAAACCAGAAGAAAATGAAAGGAATAAATTATGATTGGGCCACACACTGTTTCAATTTGAAGAACAATTCAACATCCAGTTATCTGGGAGATAGCAAGGGTTTCAACTGACAGAATATTCAATATACAGTGCTGAAACAATGGGCTAGCCATTGGGAAGAGAAATAAAAGTAGACCACCATTTTATGTTTTATATAAGAATAAAGCCCAGATGGACAAAACAGAGTAACTGGAAAAGCAGCCGAAGAGAACATGGGAGAATTTTTAAAGAAAAAATTTGAAATATAGATGGTTGTTCTAAGAAAAACTCAAACCTCTGAAGCCCTAAAGGCAAAAGACTGATAAATAGGACTATAAAACATTCAAAATTTTTTCATGGGAAAATTAATATTATGAGAAAAAATTCATAGAAAAAAATGAAAGCTGAGGATAAGAAAGGTTTCAAAATATGGTAAAGGAAAAATTTCCTTAATAGATAAGAAGCTTTCACAAATCAAAAAAACAAAAAACAAAAAAACAAAAAAAACCAAACCCTATAACTCAACAAAAAAAATGAGGAATGGAAATCAATGAGAAATTCACAGAAAAATACAAATGGCACATGAAAATCACTAAACTTTTTTATTTCTTAAATAGGCCAAGTACTATTCTAAATGATTTATACATTGTTTCTCTCAGCAACCCAAAAAGTAGATACTGACATGATTTTCATAGCCACAGAGAGGTTAAGTGACCTGCCAAAGGTCATAAAATTGATAAACAACATTTCTGGGGTTTTAACTTGTATTTTATTGTATATATCCTTGTACTATTTGAATATTTTTACCATGTGCATGCATGTATTATTTTTGAATTAAAAATAATGCCAACTCTTAAATATAGAGAACAAAGTAGGAATTGCCAGAGGGGAGGTGGGTGGTGGGATGGGTAAAATAGGTGAAGGGGATTAAGAGCACACATTACTGGGGCACCTGGGTGGCTCAGTCGTTGAGCGACCAGCTTGGGCTCAGATCATGATGTCACGGTCTGTGAGTTCAGGCCCCTTGTCGGGCTCTGTGCTGACAGCTCAGAGCTTGGAGCCTGCTTCCGATTCTGTGCCCCCCTCTCTCTCTCTGCCCCTCCCCCAATCCTGCTCTGTCTCTGTCTCAGAAATAAACATTAAAGAAAAAAATTTTTAAAAAGAGCACACATTGTGAAGAGCACAGAGTAATGGATAGAAGTCCTGAATCACGATATTGTACACCTGAAACTAATATAACATATTTTTTAATTATACTTGAATGAAAAAAATTAAAAATTAAAAAAAATAGTGCCAACAACAAAAATACTTACATGAAATACTGAAATATTCAATATGGGCTAAATGAATGTGTCCAGAATCAGATTCAACTAATATTGATTAGGGCATAATATGAACCAGATGTTATTCTAAGTACTATCACAAACATCTCTTCTATGAACCCACTGGGTGAAGTGGGAAGGCAGAGACACAGTAAAGTGCATTTTTCTGTCTTTTGCTTGAGAATTATAGGGGAAAGCCCACACTTACTTTCTTATTTGCTACTAGACTGCAGATGAGTGACACAGTTTTTGTTGTTGACACAACCCTCTATATCTTTATTTTCCCCTCAACAATTAGAACAACTACCATTTACTGATTTCCTATTATGTATCAAAGGCTGCTATTTATAATTCCTATTTCATACTAAAACCCTATGAGGTAGACATTATTCTAACCTTCATGCAAAAAGAGAGTTCTAAGCCTCAGAGAAATTCACTAACTTACTCAAGGTTAAGTAAAAGTAACTTACAGCCCAGGTCTGTTTGTTTATAAAGCCCTGATCATAACTAGTATATTATTTTACCTTTCTAATTTTAGTAAAAATAAATAATAACCACCATTTCATGGGAGCTTACTATGTTCTTGGAATGGTACTAAACACTTTACATGAATTATTGTACTTAATGCTCACAACAACCCCATGAGGTAGCATAACAACTGTTGTTATTCCTTTTGAAAGATGAATGAATTGACATAGAGGGGGTATATAACATGTGTAAGATTATTCAGCTGATAAGTGAAATAGCCAGGGTTTGAATGGGGTTATCTGTATGGCTTCAGAGCCTATGTTCTTTACTCCAAATCACACAGCCTAATAGGCTGGGTGAATAAAAAACTACAAGACCAACCTGTATGCTGCCTAAGGGATATTTCAACTTCAAGGACACATAGGCTCAAAGTGAAGAGATGGAAAAAGATATTCCACACACATGGAAGGCAAGAGAGCAAAGGTATCTATACTCATTTTAGACAAAGTAGAATTTAAGTCAAAACCTCTAGCAAGAGACAAAGAAGATAATTAAATAATGATAAAATGGTCAATTCATCAAGAAGACGTAACAATTATAAATATATATGCATTCAGCATTGCAGAACCTAAATACATTCAGCATATAATAATAACAGATCTGCCAGGAGTAATAGACAATATAATAGTAGGGGACTTCAATACCCCACTTTCAACAATGGATAGATCATTTAGACAGAAGATTAATAAGAAACTAAAATTAGAACAAAAGGACCTAGCAGAGATAAAGAGAATATTCCATCCAAGAGTAGCAGAATATACATTCTTCTCAAGTGCACGTAGAACATTCTCCAAGATAGATCAAATGTTAGTTACAAAACAAATCTCAGCAACCTTAAGATATTTGAGATTATATCAATTATCTTTTCCAACCACAATGTTATAAAACTAAGAATCAATGACGGGAGGGCAATGAGAATATTCATAATTATGTGGGTATTAAATAACACACTCCTGAACAACCAATAGGTCTAAAAATAAACCAAAAGAGAAAATTTTTTAAATGTATTGCAACAAACAAAAACGTAAATGCAACATACCAAAACTCATCAATTGCAGCGAAAGCAGTGCTAAGAAGGAAGTTTATAGCAATAAATGTTCTACATTAAAAAAAGAAAACACAAGGGTGCCTGGTGGGTCAGTTGGTTAAGTGTCTGACTTCAGCTCAGGTCATGATCTCGCGGTTCATGAGTTCAAGCCCCACATCAGGCTCTGTACTGACAGCTCAGAGCCTGGACCCTGCTTCAGATTCTGTGTCTCCCTCTCTCTCTGCTCCTCCCCCACTTGCACTCTGCCTCTCCCTCTCTCTCAAAAATAAACAAACATTAAAAAAAAGAAAAAAAGAAAAATTTCAAATAAGTAACCTAACTTTACACCTCAAAAAATTGGCAAAATAAGAATAAACTTAGCCCACAGTTAGCAGAAGGAAGGAGGTAACCAACATCAGACCAGAAATAAATGAAATAGAAGATAGAAAAACAGTATAAAAGATAAACAAAACTAAGAGTTAGGGTTTTTTGAGAAGATAAACAAAATTGACAAATCTTTAATTAGACTACCAATAAAAAGAGAGAGAGAGAGAGAGGACCCAAGTAAACTAATAAATTAAAGAAATTACAATTGATATCACAGAAATACAAAGGATCATAAGGGGCTACTATAAGCAACTGTATGTGAACTAACTGGACAACCTAAATGAAATGGGTACATTCCTAGAAACATACAATCTACCAAGTGTGACTCATGAAGAAATAAGAAAATCTGAACAGACCAATAACAAGGAAGGAGATTGAATCAGTAATCAGAACAAAGAAAACGATGAAGATCAGATGGCTTCATGGGTCAATTCTAACATTTAAAGAATTAATGTCAAGCCTTCTGAAACTCTTCCGAAACCATTGAAGAGGAGGGAATACTTGCAAACTCATTTTATGAGACTAGTATTACCCTGCTATCAAAGATAAAGATAGCCTAAGAAAATAAAACTACAAGTCAATATCCCTGATGAATATAGATGCGAAAATTCTCCACCAAATATCAGCTAAACCACATTCAATGGCACATTAAAAGGGTCATGTACCATGATCAAGTAGAATTTATTCTCGGGATGCAAGGATGTTTCAACATATGTAAAGCAATAAATGTGATACATGACAATAGAATGGAATACAAAAATCATATGGTTATCTCCATAGGTATGGACAGAGCATGTAAGAAAACTCAACATCCTTTCATGATAAAAATTCAGCAAATATAGTATAAAAGTAACATACCTCAACATAATAAAAAAATATATATATGACAAACCCATAGCTAACATTATACTCAACAGTAAAAAGTTGAAAGCTTTCCCTCTAAAATCAGGAACAAGAGAAGGGTGCCAATCTCACCAAAACTATTCAACATAGTACTGTAAGTCCTAACCAGAGCAATTACAAAGAAAAAGAAAAAGAAAAAGAAAAAGAAAAAGAAAAAGAAAGAGCCATCCAAATAAAAAAAAGAGGATATAGAATTTTCTGTTTGCTGATGACATGATCTTATGTTTAAAAAATCCTACAGACTCCAGCAAAAAAACTGTTAGGCCTAATAAATGATTTCAGTAAAGTTTCAGGATACAAAATCAACTTACAAAAATCAGTTGCATTTCTATGCACTAACAATGAACTATCTGAAAAAGAAATAAAGTAATCCCATTTACAATAGCATCAAAAACAATAAAATAATTAGGAATAAATTGAACCAAAGAAGTGGAAGATTTATATACCAAAAACTGTAAGACATTGAAAAAGTAAATTGAAAGACACACAAATAAATGGAAAGATATCTTGTGTTTATGGACCAGAAGAGTTAATACTTTTAATTAAAATGCTTATATTATCCAAAGTCATCTACAGATTTAATGCAATCCCTATCAAAATTCCAATGGCAGTTTTTACAGAAATAGAAAAAAAATCCTAAAATTTTTATGGAACTACAAAAGATCCTGAATAGCCAAAGCAATCTTAAGGAAGAACAAAGCTGGAATCATCATACTTCCTTATTTCAAACTATATTACAAAGCTATAGTAAGCAAAACAGTATGGTAATAACATAAAACAGATAGACCAATGGAACAGAATCAATAACCCAGAAATAAATCCATGCATATATAGCCAACTAATATTCAACAAATAAGCCAATTATACTCAATGGGGAAAGGATAGTGTCTTCAATCAGTGGATACCCGTATAAAAAGAATGACCCCTATTTTACACCACTCATGAAAATTTACACAAAATGAATTAAGGACTTAAACACAAGACCTGACACCTTTAAACTCCTAGAAGAAAACATCGGGTAGAGAAGCTCTTTTGTATTTGTCTCGGCAATAAATTTTTGGATATGACTCCAACATCACAAGCGACGAAAGCAAAAAAATCAACAAGGGGACTACATTAAACTAAACAGTTTCTGCACAGCAAAAGCAACTATTAATACAATGAAAAGGCAACCTATGCAATGGAAGAAAATATTTGCAAACCACATATCTAATAAGTGGTTAGTATCTAAAATATATAAAGAACTCATACAACTGAATAGCAAAACAATAAAAAATCCAACTGAAAATGGGCAAAGGAGGTGAATAAACATTTTTCCAAAGAAGATATTCAAGTGGCCAACTGGTTCGTGAAAAGGGGCTCCACATCACTAATCATGAGAGAAATGCAAATCAAAATCACAGTGAGTTATCACCTCACATCTGTTAGAATGGCTATTCCCAAAAAGAGAACAGATAACCGGTGTTGGCAAAAATGTGGGGAAAGGGGAACCCTCATGCAGTGTTGGTGGGAATATAAATTAATACAAACACTATGGAAAAAGTATGGAGTATCATCAAAAAATTAAAAATAGAAGTACCATATGCTCCAGCAATCCCACTTATGACTATATAGTCAAAGAATATTCAATCACTCTCTCAGAGTTATCTACACTCGCATGTTCCTTGTAGCATTATTCATAATAGCCAAGACATGGAAACTACCTAAGCGTTCACTGACGGATGAATGGATGAAGAAAATGTGATACACACACAGACGTGTGTGTGTGTGTATTTACACATACACACATGCATGCACCCAATGGGATATTACTCAGCCATAAAATAGAAGAAAATCCCTGCCATTTGCAACAGCATGGATGGACCTTGAGGGCATTATGCTAATTGAAGTAAGTCAGACAGAAAAAGGAAAATACTGTATATGATCTCATATGTAAAATCTAAAAACACCTTACTCAGAAACAGAGAACAGAATAGTGTTTGCCAGGGGCTGAGTGGTGGGGGAAATGGGGAGATGTTATTCATAGGGTACAAATGTTCAGTTATAAGATGAATAAATTCCAGGGATCTAATGTACAAAATGTTGAGTATAGTTATCAATACTGTATTGTATACTGGAAAGTTGCTATGAGAGTAGAACTTTACCATTCTCAACACAAAAGGTAATAAAGTGGTAATTATACACGTAAAGGATGTGTGAACGAACTTCTACTCGTAAGCATTTTGTGATACATACATTTAGCAAATTGTCGCACTGGACACCTTAAACTTAGACAATGTCACATGTCACTTATATCTCAATAAAGCTGGAAAAAAATCATACGGGCTACAGTTCAAGAGGGGGACCTTTCAAACCAAACAGTAACTACTTTCCAACATCAAGACCTTTCCCGGCCCTGCACTTGGATCTTTAGGAAACAAGAAAAGAATAATACCTTGACCAGGTAAGGTGGCAGGATAAACTCTCCAAAACAAGGGAATACTACACAGTGTGAACTAAATGCTTGATAGGACTTCAGGGAAGACAGAGAAGTGAGACCACCTGAAGCCTTATAGAGGCGGCTACGTTCAAGCAGGAATGGGATTTGGTAGGTGGAAGAGGGAAAGGGAAAGCCTTATGACTGGCATGAGCAAAGACTGAAAGGTACGATAAATGTTTAGGGCTCACATTATCCCTAAACTGGAGGAAATTATGTTCACCAATCCACAAAGATTCTAGGGAGGTAAGCAAGCTAATGCTGGCACTTTGCCTGTAGGCAAAAAGTGATGAGACTTATTCTTATTCTAGAAAAATGGAGCCAGGAAGAATTATTTGGAGGGGATTTTTTGAAAATACTGAGATTGCTAGATCACATTCTATCTCTAAGTCACAGCTTGTCTTGTGGTGAATTCCTGGTGCATCTGGCAAATCTGCCTCCAGTCTAATTGCCACAATCCACTCAAAAGCCATTGTGTATGGAGTTCTGGATTATCCACTTCTGTAAGCATCTATAAACATATGAACTCTCCCCCCCGCCCCCCCCCCCCCCACTTATACTGCTATTAACGTTAATACTTGAGTGAACTGGAGGGTTGCTGTTCAGGTCAAGTGATACAACAAAGATTAAAGTGTTTTGTAAACCATATAGCCAAATATGAAGTATTGTTAACATAAATGACAAAGTTCCTAAAATGTTTGCATATAAGTCTTCAAGGTCACAGAGATATTTTATTTTATTTTATTTTATTTTATTTTATTTTATTTTATTTTATTTTATTTTATGTTTTAATGTTTATTTTTAAGACAGAGAGAGACAGAGACAGAGTGCGAGCAGGGGAGGGGCAGAGAGAGAGGGAGACAGAATCTGAAGCAGGATCCAGGTTCTGAGCTGTCAGCACAGAGCCCGATGCGGGGCTCGAACCCACAAACCGTGAGATCATGACCTGAGCCGAAGTCGGACGCTTAACCGACTGAGCCACTCAGGCACCCCCACAGAGATTTTTTAGAAGAAGAAATCGTGCTGGTTGTATCTTGAAAACATAACAAAACTAAAGTGCTTTTGCTTTTTCAAGAAAGGACTCTCTCATCCATTCTCTCACTTGATCCACAAAAGAACCCTGTAGGCTAAGTAGGTATTAACCTTTGGAAGTATCACTTTCTTCTTTTTGAAAACAAGGATTAGTAACTTGTCTGAGGGAACACATTGTATTGGAAGCAGCCACAGATCTAAAACCCAGGACTCTAGACCCCTAAATCCAGCCACACTGAATTAGAATCTCTAGGCGTTTTGTACTACTTTCCTATTACCTCAATAACAAATTACCACAAACCCAATGACTTAAACCAACACAAATTTATTATCTTATATTTCTGAAGGTCAGAGTGTGAAATAGGTCTCAGTGGGCTAAAATCAAGGTGTCAGGAAGGGCTGTGTTCCTTTTGGAGGCACTAGGGGAGAATCCTTTTTCTTGCCTATTCCAGCTTAGAGAGACTACCTACATTTCTTGGCTCCTGGCCCCTTCCTGCAACTTCAAAGCAAGAAATTGCATTACTCTGATCTCTGATTCCATCATCACATATTCTGTGCTTTTAAGTCTCTTGCCTCCTTTTTTCACTTTAAAAGGACCCCTGTGATTACATTGGGCTCACTTGGATAATCCTTTTCTCAAATCTTTAATCATATATGCAAAGTCCCTTTTACCACATAAGGTAACATAGTCACAGGTTCTGGGGTTAGGATGTAGACATCTTTGAGTGGGGGGTACATCATTCTGCCCACCACAGATAGGTCCCAATCATCTGCAGTTTTAAAAATTTTTTCAGTGTCTATTTATTTTTGAGACAGAGAGAGAGGGAGAGAGGAGGAGAGGCAGAGAGAGGGAGACACAGAATCTGAAGTAGGATCCAGGCTCTGAGCTGTCAGCATAGAACCTGACACAAAGCTTGAATTTACAGACCACAAGATCATGACCTGAGCCGAAATCGGACGCTTAACCAACTGGAGCCACCCAGGCAGCCCTCAAGAATCTGCATTTTAACATTCTTCAGATGATTCTGGTCTAGGACCACAACTGTAGACCAGTAGTTGCTGAACTTCATGCATGATGTACGCATATCTGTAAACCAATTTAGTACTTTTAACACTAAAATACATTTTACACACTAAATACAAAAAGAGAAGTAATAAAAGAATGAAATGAAAGAAAATTAACAAGAGAAGTTCTAAACGTTCTTTCTCTATCCCAAATCATTGTCTTGTGTACTTCTTGGTTTGCCCACTGCTTTGGAAAATAGCGCTGTAGGTGAGGGTCAGCAAACTTTTCCTATAAAAAGCCATACAGTAAACATCTTGGACTTTGTATGCTATACTGTCATATTGCAGATATGTAAGCCTGCCCTTTTAGTGCAAAAGCAGCCATGGATAATATGTAAACAAATGGGCATGGCTGCTATAATAAAGCTATTTATAAAACCAAGCAGCAGGCTGGTTATGGCCTGGACCATAGTTTGCCACAGGCTATCAGCTGTGTTATTCTTTTGTGTCTTTCCTTTTGTGTACTGAGAATTCATTTCTGCTCTGATACTTTACTATGGGGGTGCATATTTTCCCAAGGCCATCTCCCCAGTCATGACTATGAGTCTGAAGAGGTGTCAGTGGAGACTGGCAATTGTAGTCCAACCGCTGCTCCTCACCCACTGCCCATCCTGTCCTAGATATTTGGATGCAAAGCCAGATAGACCTGAAAGCTGGTGTAGCCCCAGGAGTTATTTTTTGAGTTTGAACTAAAGAGAAATAGCCATTATTTTATCCTACTGAAAACAGTGCTTCCCCCCCCCCCCAACCCCTACTTTTCAAAAGCTGCCTATTTTACTGTAGGTACAGATGTAACCACAGGATAAGAGTCAACCAACAAGAAAAATGAAAAGAATGATGGAGTGTGTAATCTCCATTTGAGAGCTTAGGAACACGTATTATATAGAATATCAGTGAGATGCTATCCTCTTGTTTTCTGCTGACGACGGTGTCTGCAATGGTTTCACACTTAAGGAAGAGAAATCTAATAGCAAGAAAGCACAACGGTAGGCTCTTTGTAAAAAATGGGATTATTTATGGTACATTGGTCTGGTAGGATCAAGAGACTCTTGCCTCAAAGTGGACTATCTTCTCAGAGTCAAAGAGATCTCAGACAGCTTCTTCCCCGTTGGAGAAATCTTTACATCATCAGCCTTGACAGAGGTCTTTTACTATCTCCTGTGATGAGGGACTCAATACTTCATTGGGTATCCCATACTACTCTTCTTGCAAGATTTTTCTTGTTTACATTGAGCCAACATATGCCTCCTGTAGCCTCTTTACCCTCTGACAATTGACCCTCGTTGTTTCTTATGGGACCACACAGAATAAGCACAATTCCTCTTCTTCAAGGAAAAAATGTCTCCAAAAACTTGTACCATATCTTTCCCGTTTTCTCTCCTCTGGACTAAAGATTATGTTTCTGCAATCACTCTTCACATGAAATGGTTTCTAGTTCCTTTCCAATCCTGGCTGTGTTCACATTTGTTAGTGTCCCTCTTACGATTTGGTATGTAGAATTAGTTATTGTATTCCAGGTGGCATGAAATTACCAATAGATGATATTGTTTTTAGTGTTACTATGTGTCTGATACAGTGTTAAGCCCCATAAATGCATTATTTGACTCAATCTTCCAGCATTTCTATGTGATAGGTGCTGTTAGTACCTGACTTTACACATGAAGAAAGTGAGGCACAGCAGAAAAGTGTTGGGGCACCTGGGTGGCTCAGTTAAGTGTCGAACTTCAGCTCAGGTCAATTCTCACAGTTCAGAGATTGAGCCCGGAATTCGGCTCTCTGCTGTCAGCACAGAGCCCACTTTGGATTCTCTGTCTCCCTTTCTCTCCACCCTCCCCCACTTGCGCTAACTCTGTCTCTCTCAAAATAAATAAACAAACTTAAAAAAAAAAGTGTCTGTGTAGGGTAGAGTATGACATTGTCATGCATCTCTGGGCTGTTGTAAACACAACAGTCCATGGAATCATAAGCACTATAAAAAGATGTGCCGACAATGGGCTAAGGAGGACTCGAGAGAGTACAACCTGTGGCTATTTCAAATCACTCTGTCACTTACTTAGCTCTGAGAGCATAAACAAATCACTTAACTCTCCTGAACATTAGTATTTTCATCTTTAAAATGGAGATAAGAATACCCCGGGATCATTCTGTGTAATTTTTTAAAGTTTTCTAAGATCCTTGCATCGTCTGCTAAAAATTAGAAGAGCTAATTAATATTAGACTTTGATAAGTCAAGGAAAAAATCTAATTTCTAGGTGAACCATTAAAAAATATAACAATAGAGCTAGAGGGGAAAAAGAAAGGAACACAACAGCTACAAAAAAAAAAAAAACACCTTGAAACAGATTAGACATAAGGAAGAAAAATTGAAATAATAGATTTATACCCAAATAGTTCACATTATTGTGCCAAATACAAATGGACTAAGTGATCCAACTAAAATAGAATTGTCGGGGCGCCTGGGTGGCGCAGTCGGTTAAGCGTCCGACTCCAGCCAGGTCACGATCTCACGGTCCGTGAGTTCGAGCCCCGCGTCAGGCTCTGGGCTGGTGGCTCAGAGCCTGGAGCCTGTTTCCGATTCTGTGTCTCCCTCTCTCTCTGCCCCTCCCCCGTTCATGCTCTGTCTCTCTCTGTCCCAAAAATAAAATAAACGTTGAAAAAAAAATTTTTTTAAATAAAATAAAAAATAAAATAAAATTGTCAAATTGGATTTGAAGGAATACAAAACAAGTATAACTTTCTGATAAGAATCCCATCTAAATAATAATGATACAGAAATGTTCAAAGTTAAATGAGAGAACAAGCGATAGCTTGAAAACATTAGCCAAACAAAATTTGATTAGCTAGAGTAATGTTACAGAAGTAAACTTCAAGGAAATGAAAATTGTTAGAGATACAGCTGCATTTCAAAATTATAAAAGGTTAATAAAAACCAATTGCACAATTAGAGTGACTTTTCACACACCTCTCATAAAATGAGAGAACAAGCAGAAAATAAACAAAAATATAGAATATATATTAAAAATCAGCAAGAATGTGGACTATTTTAACAATACCATTAACCAAATTAATCTGACATCTATAGATGACTGCCGAACAACCCCAAAATACACATTCTTTTTCTTTTGACTTTTAAATATAATTTTGATGATCAATAGAGACTCTATATTAGCCATGATTTGTGCATGTGGGTGTATAATTTTGAAATACATTTGAGATTAAATAAATACTGAATATTTTACATTGATTTTGTGATAATTACTAAGTTTTCATTCCAAAACTCTTAAAATACTTGAAAAGGATAACACATATAAAACTAAGTTATAGATTTATCTTTATACATTTACATATACATATATATAAACATATAGTTTCATGCATTATACCTATACATAAAACTCTAAATAAAATCTTATGAAATTAATTTAACAGATAATTAACATATGTTCTACTCCTAATTCAGAGGCTCTATCTCAGAAAAAAATATTATTTCAGAACAAAGATAATATTAAATATAGCAGTTTATTTTATTTTTTAATGTAATTTTTATTTATTATTATCCACATAGACCATCTTTCAAAATCAACCATATTTTGACCCCAAATTCAAGTCTCAAATATTTCACTGTAAGAAATCATACATGATAGGTTCTAACCACACTAGAAATAAGTAATGAATAACAACAAAAAATAACTAGAATGTCCCCATATGGTTGAAAACCTAAAAATACACTTCTAAATAACCTGTGGGTCAAAGAAAACATAGCAATGAAAATTAGAAAATACTTTGAATTAAATGATATTGAAAATTCTACATATCATAACTTATGGATATCAGGAAATTCATTCTAATAGGAAAAATGTATAGTCTTAGTTGAGAATCAGTGACCTAATTATTCTTGTCAAGAAGGTATAAATGGAATAGTTAATTAGGCCAAAGAAAAAGAATGAAATAATAAAAATAAGAGCACAGATTAAGTGAATTTAAAATGTATAATTAGAAAGATTAACAAAGCCGAAAGTTGATGATACGTGTTGGTGATATTGGTCAAGAAAAAAGAGAGAGTCCACAAGTTACTATGGTGACCATTTATATCCTGGTTTAGCATACCCTCTCATTTTAAAAATTATTTGGGTCTCTTTGATAAATTATGGCCATCCTGAAAATACTCAAAATCAGAAATCAAAAAGGTACATCACTATAGATCATCCTCTACAATGCCTTTCCCTCTCTCCCCACCTTTCACCAACAGCTGTTTATTCTCATTATCCCCTTATCTGTCATCTATATCAGTGCAATCCAGCCTCCTAAAAGGTCTCTGTGTTCTCTAGTTGTAACCAAAGTGATCTTTTTAAATGACAAAACCAATTAGGTTGGTCCCAGGATAGGGTTGTTAAATTTAGTAAATAAAACTACAGAATTCCCAGTTAAATTTGGATTTCAGATGAACACTGAATAATGCTGTAGTATGTGGAGGCCCATGCAATATTTGGGACATGTTTGTATTAAAAATGTGTCATTTTCTTAAATTCAAATATAACTGGATGTGTTTTAATCTGGCAACCCTATCTTCTAACAGAAATTTATGTGCACAATAGTACATTTTTGACTTTAGGTATAATGTTGCACAGTAGATCTCCAAGGTTTATTCATCTAGCTTAACTTAAACTTTAGGGCCATTGATTAGTAATTCTCCACTTCCCCCTCCCTCTCAATCCCCAACAACCACTCTTTGATTCCATGAATTTGATTGTTTAGATACCTAATATAAGTGGGATCATTTATTATTTGTCTTTCTGACAGGATAATTTCACTTAGCATAAAGTCTTCAAGGTCCATCCAAGTTGTTGCATATTATACAATTTCCTTCTTTTTTTAAAGCTAAAAAGTATTCCATTTTATGTATATACCACATTTTCTTTATTCATTTATCTGTTTGATGGACATTTAGGTTGTTTCCAACATCTGTTTCAAGTTTTTATGTAAATTCCAGTTAGTTAATAGTGTAATATTAGTTTCAGGAGTAGAATTTAGTGATATATCACTTACATACGACATCTGGTGCTCATCACAGCAAGTGCCCTCCTTAATACCCATCACCCATTTAACCCATCCCCTCGCCTATTTCTCTTCTAGCAACCCTCAGTTTGTTCTCTGTAGTTAAGAGTCTGTTTTATGGTTTGCCTCTCTCTTTTTTCCTCCTAATTTCATCTGTTTTGTTTCTTAAATTCCACATATGGGTGAAGCCACATGGTATTTTTCATTCTCTGACTTATTTCACTTAGCATAATACTCTCTAGCTCCACCCACGTCATTGCAAATGGCAAGATTTCATTCTTTTTTATGGCTGAGTAATATTCCCTTGTGTATATATAGCACGACTTTTTTATTCATTTATCAATCAATGAACATTTGGGCTCTTTCCATAATTTGGCTATTGTTGATAATGTTGCTATAAACATCAGGGTGCATGTATCCCTTTGAATCAGCATTTTTACATCCTTTGTGTAAATACTGAGTAGTACAATTGCTGAATCATAGGATAGTTCTTTTTTTAAGTTTATTTTGTTTATTGTGTGTGTGTGTGTGAGAGATAGAGAGAGAGCATGGGAGGGGTAGAGAGAAGGAGAGAGAGAGAATCTCAAGCAGGCTCTGCACTATCAGCATAGAGCCTGATGTGGGGCTCGAACTCACAAACTATGAGATCATGACCTGAGCTGAAATCAAAGGTTGGATGCTTAACTGACTGAGCCACCCAGGTACCCCTGAATCATAGGGAAGTGCTATTTTTAACTTTTTGAGGAACCTGCATAATGTTTTCCAGAGGGTTGCACCAGTTTGCATTCCCACCAACAGTGTGCAAGTGTTCCAATTTCTCTACAGCCTTGTCAACACTTGTTGTCTTTCTTTTTATTTCTTTTTTTCTATCTTTTTCTTTTCTTTTCTTTTCTTTTTTTTGTTTTGTTTTGATCATGGCCATCCTGATAAGCGTAGGGTGATATCTCACTGTGGTTTTGAGTAACTCCTTTCCGCATTTTAAAATCAGACTACTGGTTTTGTTGCTATTGAGTTATATGAGTTCCTTAAACATCTTGGAGATTAATCTCTCATTAGATATATGGTTTGCAAATATTCTTCCCATTTTGTAGGGTACTTTTTTACTCTGCTGATTATTTTCTTTGCTGCACTGATCAGTTTCCTTTCCTTTTATTTGATTTGCTTTCTTTTTGCAGAAGCTGCAAAATGCTTTTATTTTTATTTTTGTTACCTGTGTTTTTGATGTCACATGTATAAAATCATTACCAAGACCAATTTCATGAATATCTTTCCCTATGTTTTCTTCTAGGAGCTTTGCAGTTCTAGGTCTTACATTTAAGTCATCCTTTTGAGTTGATTTTTGTGTATGATGTAAGATAGTTGTCTACTTTCATATTTTTTTTGTATATGGATATTCAGTTTTCCTAACACCATTAGTTGAAGAAACTATCTTTTCCTCATTGTGTATTCTTGGAACTCTTGTCAAAGGCCAGTTGACAATATATGCATGTATTTATTTCTGGTCTCTGTATCTCAATTGGCCTATATATCTGTTTTTATGTCAGTACCATACTGTTCTTATTACTATAGCTTTGTAATACAGTTTGATATAAGGAAGTATGATGCCTCTAGTTTTGTTCTCTTTTCTTGGGATTGATTTGACTATTCATGGTCTTTTGTGGCAGATTTAGGTGACTTCAAACAAACTTTCTGCCTTCAAAGAATATCAGTATAGTACTTGCCTATTTTATTATGGAAGTTTAAAAAACTTCTACCTTGTTTTTTCTGTTGCAGATGCACAACAAACTCCACCAACTCCTCTATGCAGAACATAGGGGCTTAAGAAGAAGGCACAAAGAGGAAAAGTAGAGGCTTCTGAGGTGAACACCCTTTGTGAATGAGGAATATATTGACAATATATTCAACTTCGAACAGGCCTTACAAACACGAAGACCAACAGAGGTCAGGAAGGTCAGTAAACCGGATGGGACAAATAAAACATTTGGCCCTTTTGGTTTGATATATTTTCTTACTTTTGATAGAGACACGGGTATAAACATTTACTATTTAATTCTGGTATAAGAACAAAAGCAGTGCAAATATGATGATAAAAGTAACTGACATTCACCTTCAGTGCTAAAGGACATGGTGAGGTCTATAATAAACTGGAGAGTCGATGCAATACATAAAGAATGAACCAGCAACACAGGCATGATAACAAATGGCAACTACTCTTGGCCTCGGTGCCAGGGAGACAGTGGGAAGAGGGAATGAGGGGGTGATAAAATGGAGAGCCCAGGCTAAAAGGGGGTGTCACTTTTTCATGCCAGCTATTGATCCCTTGTGGAAATGAGGATCTCTTGTTTCCCATTATTATGATATTTTTTAGAGAAGCTGGAAATCTGTATATTTATGTGAGATCTTGTGATTTTAAATATTGATAATTAATTTAAGTTTTCAAAAACCAAGTTCAGAAAAAGAAAAGATAAATTAACCACTGTGCTGGTCAGACAGACATAATTAAAAGCAGGCTTGGGATGGGTATTGAGGAGGGCACCTGTTGGGATGAGCACTGGGTGTTGCATGGAAACCAATGTGACAATAAATTTCATAATAAGAAAAAAAGCAGGCTTGGGCCTTGAACTATTGGAGGCCTCCAAATCTAGTTACATTTAACATACTTCTAACTTTCACCCATCAAAAGTGATGGAACAAACAAACAAAAGATTCAGGAAAGAAAACCAAGGATTGGTCCAGGAGGTGAGCGAAGATATTTCTCGGAATTCAAGAATGGACAGAGAATCAAGGAAAAGACATATATCAGAAGCACTTATGCAACAGAGTAGTCACAAATATGTCAAACATCATCCCTGAATTGTATCTCAGAGTGTGTATAGTTTAACACTTTAATTTAACAGATGAGACACCTAAAACATAGAGGTTAAGTGGGTTGCTCAAAATCAAATGGCCAGTTTTTGCCTTGGTCTCATGATTCTACTACCAGCCCATGCTTTCTGTAGGGGCTTTCAGTGAACCTGTTAATAAAGCAGCCTTGGGAATTGATAAATGTTTCCCAGCAATTCACTTGGCAGGCTTTTGTTTGTTTTCCTCCTTGTATAGAGATGTGAAACACCTGATTGTGATGGAAATTTTGTGGTTCCTGTGCACAACAGACAGCTATATGGATTGTAGTCTATTTACTATAGCCAACTTGGTGGGGCAAGTAAACAAAGAAAGTCAGTAAGAGCTAAACTCTGTACATTTAATTCTGGCAGGGAAAAAGGTAGGGATTGCAAAGGGGTGGTATGCGTTTATTCCAACCACATATACATGAAACCAAGAAGCCAAGTTGCTCCCACTTCAGTACTTCAGAAGCTTAGGAATGAGCTCTGAGTTGAACAGGGCAAAGTGTGATTTCAGAAGCCTTAAAATACTGTTCATGCCGCATACTAAGTTACTCAAAACAAATTCAAGATGTTTGCTTCTGTGAAATTATTTCACAGCTCCCTGCTTCCTCTCCCTTATTTAGCACACTTTCATTTCCAAGAAAGTCTGCTTAGAAACTCTTTTTTTCCCCCACCCTTCCTTAAAGCTGTCTGATTCTTCAGGTCCTGGCCATTTTCTGATTGCTTATCCTAAAGGTACCATGACATAATCGTGTCATCTCCTTCCCCCCCTCCCAATATCAGATGTTTTTTTCTTGAGCCATCAAGGTCTAGAGCTTTGAGCTTTTCTCACCCTCTTTGTCACAATGATTCACTCACAGATTTCCCAAGAAAGAGCTGCCAAATTCACTAAGGAAGAGATGATATGATGCAAACACAGCTTCTGCCGTCCAGACAGATTTGTATTCCAAAGTCCCAGCTCAGAGTCACTAATCAAGGACTTGCTTCTGAAAACTTAAAGATGGACAGTGGTCAGAAAATACATGTAAATGTGAGTATAACATGGTTACACATGAGCTCAAACTGTCTTAGGAAACAGAACTTTTACACACACACACACACACACACACACACACACACACAAATGGTAACTCAGGAAGGAGATGAGCTAAACCTGAGTTGAATAGCTTTTAATCAATCAATGAAGATTTCTTGATAAATACCATATGCTTGGAAGATACCAAGAAAAGGAAAAATCTGGTTTGTCTCCAAGGACCTTAAGTTCTGTATGAGGAGAAAAAAATTACCAGGCATGAACTAATCAGATATTTGGCAGACTTTGAGGTGTGCTGAGGAAGTACAATAAGAAACATACAAAGTAAAGAGATCAATATGTTCTGAAGCAATAGTCAAAGGCTTTATGGAGTAAGAAGGGCTTGAGCTCTGTCCTGAGGGGTAGTTAGGACTTGGATTGATGGAAAAGAGGGTACACTAAGCTAGAAGAACTTTAGGCATGTGAGCAAGAACAGAAAGATGGAGAATAGAGAAGAGATCACCCAGAATGAGGCTGAGAATTAATATTGGTGAATAGTGGGATATAAGAGCGTATAGAAGAGAAGGGATAAGTATTTTATAAGTCAAGCAGAAGAGTTGGTATTTAATGTGTTAGGAAACAGAGAGCTATTGCAAGTTCTTACACAAGGATATGAGTTGATCTAGCCATGATGTCCACCAGGGTTAGATGGAAGAAAGAAAGATTGTTTGGCAGATATGAGGTGAAGGCAGCTAGCTTTCGGGAAAAGGACAGGCATGATAATGGAAGTTTAATCATTTTAACAGAGTTACCTAGAATAAAAAAATATTAAAACTAGAAAAGATGTTAGAAGTCATCTAATCAAGTTTCTTCACTTTATATAGGAGGAAATTGAAGCTAAGAAAGTAGAAGTGATTTTTCTAAGGTTATCTAGTCAAGTAGTTAGTGACAAAGCAGGGACCTAATGCAGGTCTTTCAACACCTTAACAAGTGCATTTTATAAACACTAAGCTGTTGAATTTAAAATGAGAGCAAGATATCTAAGTCGGATTCCCTGGAGGGAGCAGTTGATATGGTACAGACAGTCAAGTGAATGAATACTTAAGATGTTATGGGAAGGGATAGTATCTGGACCCACAATCATGGATCAGCTCTGAGAGGCAGAATATAGAGACAAGAACAAAGATACCCACATTAAAAGGTGAGTGAAAGAAGAGTATTTACAAAAAAACTGGGGGATAATCAAGTGGAAGTCATATCACAGGAACCAAGAGAAAGGAGACTTTCAAAAATAAAGGATGGAAAACTCACTTGTGGCCAAGATGGACTAGCAAGGACTGGATTTACTCTCCTGACTGAAACAAGCAAAACAATGGACAAAGCATATGAAACAACAGTTCTCAAAATATCAGACATTAGGTAAGGAAACGTAGCAATCCCTGAGAGTCGGATCACAAACAAGGGGAACTCTATGATTGCCCCAGATTACTGCCTTTAGAATGTTTCCAAGCCACAGTACAAAGTGCAGGAACCCAGGAAAACTTGGTAGTCTTTCCTTGATTTGAAGAGACAGAGCTGTGGATCTGGGGACACCAAGGCAGCTTGGGTTTCCAGGGCAGAATACCAAAAAGGAGATCTACGTGAAAAGAGAACCATGCTGGTCTGTAGAGGGTCTCCTTAAGTATTCAGCTGAGTACTGATCAATATATGTGTGTGCTGTACCATCTGAAGTGAATAGACATAAGAGTACTCAATGTTCACATAGTCTGGGAATCGTGCTTGTTCCCACTAGTCAGACTGCAAGAACTCAGTGTTCACAGATCACTGGGTAGAGTACCCAGAACAGTTTTACCTCAAAAAGAAAAATAATTAGTCCAGACTAATTATGGCTACAGTCCCACCTATCAAATCTTCTAAGCAAACCCAAAGGGATCATGATGTTTTAAAGTAGATGTCCCAGAAAAAAAAGCTCAAGAATATTTATAGGAATACAAATATATCTAGCACCCAGCAAAGTGAAATTCATAATGTCTGTCTTTCAAACAAAAATTACCAGGCATGCAAAGAAGTAGTTAAATATAACCCTTAATGAGGAGGGGGAAAATCAATTAATCAAAATTACCACAGAAAGAATACAGATAACAAAATTAGCAGACAAGGACATTTAAAGTTAACATAATTTTATTCCATATGTTCAAGAAACTTGAAGAAAAGTGGAACATGTTAAGAAGAGACATAAAAAATAAGAAAGAAAAAAATGAAGTTCTAGATATGAAAACTACAATGTCTAACAAAAAAAATACTGGATAGGATCAATGGCAGAGTAGACATTACAAAGGAAAAGATTAGTGGACTTGAATACATAACAATAGAAAAAATAAAAGATGAAACATAAATAGAAAAAACTACTGGAAAATATAGACTATCAGAGACAGCTGTGGGACAACTGCAAATAATCTGATATAAGTATAATTGGAGTCCTTGAAGGAGAAGAGAATGGGGATGAACAGAAATTATATTTGAAGAAATATTGGCCAAAATTCTTCTAAATTTGATGAAAACTATAAATTCGTAGCCCTAAGAAGCTCAAAATCCCCAAAAACAATAAGCGCAAAGACAACTATAGCAAGGCATATCAGAATTAACCTGCTTAAAGCAAATGATAAAGGTAAAATTTTGCGAGCGGAAAAATAAGGAACACATCACCTACAGAAGAACAAAGATAAGAATGACAGCAGATATCTTCTCAAAACAAAAAAACAAAAACAAAAACAAAAAAGAACACAGTGGACTGAAATATCTTTAGTAATAGAAAAAAAAAAACCCTGTCAAACTAAATTACCCAAAGAAAATGTCCTTTAAAAACAAAATAGAAATTGAGACTTTCTCAAATATGCAAAAGCTGAGATAATTAATATTTCAACAGACGCATACCACAAGAAACTTAAGTTAGTCTTTTGTGTAGCAGAAAATGATACTAAATGGACATGTAAATTTACACAAATCAATGAGGAACTCCAGGAATAGTAACAACATGAATAAATATAAAGACTTTTTTCTTACAACTTCAATCACTTTTAAGCATAGGCAACTGTTTGAAGCAAAAATAAAAACATGTGTTTTGTGGTTTATAACATATGTAGAAGTAAGATGCATGACAAAAATAGCACAAATATTGAGAAGGAAAAAATAAAAGGAAACGGTTTCTATACTATGTGTGAAGTGGTATAAAAGCATTTGAAGACAGACTAATAAGTTAAAATGTGTATTATAAACTCTAAACAACACAACAAAGGGCTATAGCTAGTAAGAAAAGAAAGATATGAAATGGAATCATCAAAAGTTATCCAATTCAAAAGAAAGAAAAAGTGAAAAATAGATGGAGGAAATAGAAAATAAATAGATAATAGATTAAAGCTCAAATATATCAATAATCACATTAGATGTTGGTAGCCTGAAAACTCAAATTAAGAGGCACATAAGGGGCACCTGGGTGGCTCAGTCGGGTAAGCGTCCAGCTTTGGCTCAGGTCATGATCTCGCGGTCCGTGGGTTCGAGCCCCGCGTCGGGCTCTGTGCTGACAGCTCAGAGCCTGGAGCCTGCTTCGGATTCTGTGTCTCCCTCTCTCTCTGCCCCTCCCCCGCTCATTCTCTGTCTCTCTCCCTCTCTCAAAAATGAATAAGCATTTTTTTAAAAGTTTTTAAAGGCATATATTATCAAATTTGATTTTAAAAGGCAAAATCCAACTGTATGTTGCCTCCAATAAACCAACATTAAGTATTATGACACAAAAATATAGAAATAGATGCAATATGCAACACTAATATAAAGAAAGCTGGCGTGTCTATATCAGGCAAAGCATATTTCAGTGCAAAGAATATAATCTGGGACAAAGAGTGTAATTTAACCATGATAAAGGGGTCAATGCATCAACAGGACATAAGAATCCTAAATGTTTATGCCTCCAGTAACAGAGCTTCAGAATGCATAAATAAAAAAGTGATAGACCTGCGGTAGAGGAAAACAAATCCACAGTTATAGCCAGAGGTCTCAACACCTTTCATCAATAATTGATAGAACAAGTAGACAGAAAATCAGTAACTATATAGAACACTTGAATAATACTATTAACCAACTTGATGAAATTAGCATTTATAAAATACTTCACCCAACAACAGAATACACATCGTTTCTGAGTGCTCATGGAATATTTACCAGATAGACTATATTCTGGGCTATAAAACAAGCTTCAAACATTTTAAAGGACTGAAGCCATACAAAGTCACCATTCAACCATAATGGCATTAAACTGAAAACCAATGACAGAAAGATCTCTGGGAATCTGCAAATATCTGGAAACTAAATTTTAAATATTCTAAAAAAAGTTATGGGTCAAATAGAAAGTGAAAATGTAAAGTATTCTGAGCTGAATGAAAATGAAGACACACTACATTATAATTTAGAGATGCAGCTAAAGTCATACCTAGAAAAAATTATAGCATTAAAATGCTTATATTAAAAAAGAAGGGATCATATAAATCACCTCAGCTTATACTATGTGATTTCACTTATATGTGGAATCTAGAAAACAAAGCAAGTGAATAAACAAACAAAAAGCAGAATCAGACGTATAAATACAGAGAACAAACTAATGGTTGCCAGAGGGGAAAGAGGTGGGGGAAGAGCAAAATGGGTAAAGGGGAATGGGAGATACAGGCTTCCAGTTATGGAATAAGCAAGTCAGAGAAATAGAAATAGAAAATAGAAAAGGCAATAATTTGTAAAGCCAAAAGCTGATTCATTGTAAATATAAATAAAATTGATAAACGATCAGTCAGACTCTTCAGAATTTTAGATAGAAAGAGAGAGGGAGGGGGAGAGGGAAGAAGTGAGGAAAGAAGGGAGGGAGGGAGGGACAGAGAGAAAGAGAGACAGAAAGAGAAAGAGAGAACATATGATCAATATCAAGAATGAGAGGTGACATCACTAAAGATTCTATAGATGTTAAAAAAATAATAAGGGAATAGAATTTACAATTAAAGCCAAGAAATTCAACAACTTAGGTAAAATGGGCAAATTCCTTGAAAGGCACAGACTGCTAAGGCTCAACCAAGAAGACAGAAACTCTGAATAGCCCTACATCATTTGAAGAAATTATAAAACCTTCTGTCAAAGAAATCGCCATGTCCGAATGACTTCAGTTGGGAATTCTGCCAGATATCTAAAGGAGAAATAATATCTATTTTACAAAAACTTCTGTAGAGATTTTAAGAAGAATCATTGTCTAATTAAAATAAAGCCATTGTTGGGGCGCCTGGGTGGCTCAGTCTGTTATCTTGGTTTGGGCTCAGGTCATGATCTCATAGTTCGTGAGTTTGAGCTCTGCATCAGGCTCTACGCTGACAGTGCAGAGGCCTGCTTGGGATTCTCTCTCTCTCCCTCTCTCTCTTCCCCTCCCCTGTTCATGCTCTCTCTCTATCAAAATAAATAAATAAACTTAATTTAAAAAAAAAAAAAAACAAAAAATGGGGCGCCTAGGTGGCACAGTCAGTTAAGCGTCCGACTTCAGCCAGGTCACGATCTCGCGGTCCGGGAGTTCGAGCCCCGTGTCAGGCTCTGGGCTGATGGCTCAGAGCCTGGAGCCTGTTTCCGATTCTGTGTCTCCCTCTCTCTCTGCCCCTCCCCCATTCATGCTCTGTCTCTCTCTGTCCCAAAAATAAATAAACGTTGAAAAAAAAAATTAAAAAAAAAAAACCAAAAAAGTATTGTGAGAAAAAAAATACAGACAATACTGTCATGAACATAGATGTAAAAGATTATTAAAATTTTACCAAATCTGATACCACAATATATAAAAGGGATAGTACAATGTGACTAAAGAGCTTTGTGTCAGGAACAGAATATGTGTAAATATTCCAAAAGCACACAATATAATTGATCATCTTATCAAATTAAAAAAAGCAAAACCACACGACCATCTGAATAGATATAGAAAAAGCATTTGATAAACTCCAACGCTGGCTTCTAATGAAAAGTTCTAAGCTAACTGGGAATTGAAGGAAATTTCCTCAACTTAAGAGAGCGTTTACAATAAAACTACAGCTAACATCATACTTTGGCAGAGAGTAAATGATTTCCCCCTAAGATTACCCTAACAAGGTAAGGATGTGGACTCTCACCACTCTTATTCAGCACCATATGGAAAGACCTAGCAATGCAACAGGGTAAAAAGAGAATACAAGGTACCTGGATTAGAAAGGAAGAAGTAAATCTGTTCTTATTAATAGACAATATGAATTCCCATGTAAAAAATCCTAAAGAATCTTTTAAAACCTACTATAAGTAAATGAATTTAGCAAATTCATATAAAATATGGTCAGTATGACAAAATTCATGAAAGACTTAAGTGTAAACTTCCCCCAGGGCATGCAAGATCTGTGTACTGAAAACTATAAAACACTGACAAAAGAATTCAATGAAGATTTAAATAAATGGAGACATATACTAGTGTTTTCATGGACTGGAAGACTGAGTACCTTTGAAGATGTCAACTATTCCCTAACTGATCCATAAATTCAACTTGGTCTGGATCAAATTTTGTTTTTATTCCCCTCCCACCCCCATCTCTCCGCCATGACTACCATATGTGGTCGCTTGTGTGAAAGGTCAAATCAGAATTAGACGAAATTTAAAAAAAATACTCCATTACAAAATATTATGCTATATGGAAAGGCACAGGAACTACAATAGCCAAAACAATTTTGAAAAAGACTAAAGTGGAAGGAATCAGTCTATCCACTGCAAGACTTGTAATCTAGCTACAATAATCAAGACTGTGGGGGTATTGGTAGAATAGACACATAGATCAAATGGACACAATAGAGCCTGTAGGAATAGATCTACACACGTATGACCAATCAATTTTGACAAAAATCCAAAGACAAGTTAATGGAGAATGGAGGGTCTTTTCAACAATTGTTACTGAAACTATTGAATTCAAGTCATACAAAACATGATTGCAAAACAAACAATTTTTTACCATAACTTGAACCTTATAGAATGATTCATTTAAATGGATCATACACCTAAATGTAAAATCTAAAACTATAAAAAACTTCTGCAAGAACACATACGATAAAATCCTGGGGATCACGTATTAGACAAAGATTTCTTAGATACATACCAAGTACATGAGTCTTAAAAAAAAAAAGATAAATTATACTTCATCAAAGTTGAAAATGTCTGCTCTGCGAAAGGCACTTTTAAAAATGAAAAGTTACAAACTGGGAGAAAATATTTGCAAAACACATGCCTGCATATCTGACAAAGGACCTGTTTCTGGAATAAATAAAAACTTTCAAAATTCAATAATAAGAGAACAAACAAACCAGTAAAAAAAAAAGTGGGGACAAAAGAATTGAATGAATACTTTACCAAAGGAGATATATGAATGTCAAATAATCACATGAAAAGATAATCACATTGTTAGTCATTAGGGAAATGCAAATTAAGCCTATAAGATATTCCTACATATATTAGAATAACTAAAATTAAAAATACTGATAATACCAAGTGCTTACAAAGATATAGAGAAACTAGAACTCTCATACACTGATGGTAGGGATGTAAACTGTTTCAGCCGTATTGAAATAGTTTGGATATTTCATATAAAGTTTATCACATCCTATCATATGACCCAGCAATCTCACTTCCAAGTATTCATGCCAGTGACATAAAAACTTATTATCTATATCCACACTTTGGCTATTGTTGATAGAGCCCAAATGTCCATCAATGGATGAATGGATAAAGAAGATGTGGTATATATATATACAATGGAGTATTACTCGGCAATCAAAAAGAATGAAATCTTGCCATTTGCAACTATGTGGATGGAACTGGAGGGTATTATGCTTAGTGAAATTAGTCAGTCATAGAAAGACAAATAGCATATGACTTCACTCATACGAGGACCTTAAATCACAAAACAGAAGAACACAAGGGAAGGGAAGCAAAAATAATATAAAAACAGGGAGGGGACAAAACATAAGAGACTCTTAAATATGGAGATCAAGCAGAGGGTTAATGGAGGGGTTGTTGGAAGGGGGATGTGCTAAATGGGTAAGGGGCATTAAAGTATCTACCCCTGAAATCATTGTTGCACTATATGCTAACTAACTTATGGGTGAATTTAAAAAAATAATAATAAATTAAAATTAAAAAGGTCCATGCACCCCCAATGCTTATAGCAGCATTACCTATAATAGCAAAATATGGAGTGAGCCCAAATGTCCATAGACTGAATAATGGATAAAGAAGATGCGATATATATATTAAAATGAATAAAATATTGTCCTTTTCAATGATGTAAATGGAGGAATACAATATGATTTCACTCATATGTGTAATTAAGACATAAAACAGATGGACATATGAGAAGGAGGGAGAGAGAGAGATAAACAAACCACAAAAGACTCTTTTTTAATATAATGTATTGTCAAATTGGCTAACATACACTGTGTACAGTGTGCTCTTGGTTTTGGGGTAGATTCCCATGGTTCATCTGTTCCATACAACATCCTGTGCTCATCCCAACAAGTGCCATCCTCAACGCCCATCACCCACTCTCTCTCTCAAATTAAAAAAAAAATCTTGGGAATGCAAGCTGGTGCAGCCACTCTGGAAAACAGTATGGAGGTTCCTCAAAAAACTAAAAATAGAACTACCCTATGACCCAGTAATTGCACCACTAGGCATTTATCCAAGGGATACAGGTGTGCTGTTTCAAAGGGACACATGCACCCCCATGTTTATAGCAGCACTGTTAACAATAGCCAAAGTATGGAAAGAGCCCAAATGTCCATCGATGGATGAATGGATAAAGAAGATGTGGCATACATATACAATGGAGTATTACTCGGCAATCAAAAAGAATGAAATCTTGCCATTTGCAACTACGTGGATGGAACTGGAGGGTATTATGCTAAGCGAGATTTGTCAGTCAGAGAAAGACAAATATATGACTTCACTTATATGAGGAATTTAAGATACAAAATAGACGAACATAAGGGAAGCAAAAATAATATAAAAACAGGGAGAGGGACAAAACAGAAGAGACTCTTAAATATGGAACAAACAGAGGGTTACTGAAGGGGTTGTGGGAGGGGGGATGGGCTAAATGGGTAAGGGGCATTAAGGAACCTACTCCTGAAATCATTGTTGCACTATATGCTAACTAATTTGGATGTAAATTTTAAAAAATAAAATTAAAAAAAATTTTAAATTAAAAGTTTGTATAGTTTAACTTAAAAAAAAACTTATATCTACATCAAAACCCCATATAAAAATAATTATAGCAGTTGTATTAATAATCACCCAAAACTGGAAATAATCCAAACTTCTTTCAGTGACTACCTGGATAAAAAAAAACTGTGGTTCATCCTTACAATGGAATACTACTCTGTAATAAAAAGCAAAAACTATCCACACAACATGGATGAATCTCAAATCCATTGTGCTTTGTGAAAGGAATTAGGTCCATATGACTACATACTATATGATTCCATTTATATGACGTTCTAAAAAAGGCAAACATACAGAGACCAAGCACAGATCAATAATTGCCAGAGGTTGGGATTCAGTGAGGAGTTTAGTACAAAGACAAGCATGAGGAAATTTTTCCAGGTGATAGAATTGTTCTATATTTTGATTGATGATGATTACTGGACTGCACGCATTTGTCAAAAATTATAGAACTGTATTCCAAAAGAGTGAAATTTGCTGTATGTACATTAAAAACTAGAAAAAAAAAAAAACTAGAATAAAAATAAACATCTCTCTACTAAAAAGTCAGTCGCATTAACAATGTGTATAAAGGGAAAAAAATGTTATGATCATATCAACAGATGCATTAAAAGTGATAAAAGTCAACGTCTCAGAAACAAAAAGAATTGTTAGAAAACTGTAAGCAAAATGAAATATTCTTATTTTGATAAAAATACATGCAAATGTGATTGAAATATATGCAAAACATGTACAGCAAGTAACATACTGAATGGTTACATGTTATAGCTTTCCTTCTGAGAGTCAAAATAAGACAAAGATGTTTGCTATTATTACTTCTATTAAACATTATATTTGGATGTCCTATCCAGTGCAATTAGGCAAGAAAAATATATAAGAAGCAGAAGAATTGAAAAGGAGCACGTAAAAATGTCATTATTCATGAATGATATGATGGTATACATAGAAAGTCTGAAAAACCACAGCTCTGGAGAAACTGCTAAAATTAATAAGTGGATTTGGCAAGGCTGATAGATACAAAGTCGATACACAAAAGTGAAATGTGCTTATTTAAACCAGCAACAAATGTCTGTAAAATAAAAGAATTTATTTTTACATAATATCTTAGATTAGTTTCCCTGATCAGCTTTGATGAGTGGGACTTCGTTCTATTTGGCACCTGTCTCTATCTCCGCTACCTTGGATGTTTTACTTATGTTCTCATGTGCTAGCACTGGGGTTGTCCATGACAGAGGTTAGGCAATGTCAACTGGGCAAATAATTCCGTCTACTTGGTTGCAGTGCCTCTTCCATGGCAGATGATTCTGATAGGCTTTAACATGTGATTTAAAGACCTTCCTACCTGGTATCCCATCCTATAGGTCTATCCACATTCCCTAAGTCTATCATATGTCTCTTTCCCAGCCCTTCTGGTCCCTGATCTTTTGATCTTTCGATATTTCACTGTCATAAGTTCTTAAATATTCATAATTTAGACCACTTATTTTTCCATAAAATTAAGTGACCAGGTATACCACCTGAAGATCTGCCTATTGGGAGAATTTCCCCTCAAATCACTCTTTCAGCGTGGATGACTCTGTGTTTAGGCTCAATGTCTTTCTGAGTGGGGCTGCAGTGCACCAGAAGTCCACTTTTGGCTTTGCACCTACATAGTGAATTGACATGATTGTGAACCACGTTTGGTCTTTTTCCTCATCCATAAACCAGTCAGAAGAGATACCCCTGCACCACCACCATCACCAGTATGGCCATAAGTGCAAGCTGAGGGAGAGGTACAAATACAACATTGATGGATGACATGAAAATCTGGTCCATCTACCCATACAACTTTTTTGTTTCCTCTGGCCTTGCTCATGACCAATCCCAAATTATACCCTTTCCATCATACAGCGAACTGCTGCTAGGTCCACTAAACCTTTTAACTCAGTCCACTATCTCTTACAGTCCAATTCTAGCCATATAGCCACTTGATGTTCCATGGTGAGGCACTCTACTATGCTTTAATAGCATGCCAGGGACTGGTTTTGAAATGGTATGTAACTTTCCATTGAAACTGGCATGGCTTTGCTCTAAAACACACTGGTCTACACTGTGATTCTCCTATTGAAACTTGTGATAAATTCCACATGGCATCTTTTTTTTTTTATCCCCAATACCTTCAATACCATAGGTTTGCTGGGTCATATGGCCCAAGCAACAGGGCTACTTACATGGCAGCCTGGACCTGCTGTAGAGCCTTTTCCTGCTCTGGGCCCTACTCAAAGCTGGAAGCCTTTCATGTCATCAGGTAACAAAATGAAATAGTATTTCAAAATATGGAATATGCTACCTCCAGTGCCCCTACCAAGTGGTGTTCTCTCTTTTTAGTGATGAGAGGTATTATTAAATTAGTTATACTTTGCTTTGAGATGCCTGGGTGGTTCAGTTGGTTGAGCATCCAACTCTTGATTTTGGTTCAGATCATGATCCCAGGGTCATGGGATCAAGCCTTGCACTGGGCTCATCGCTGAACATGGAGCCTGCTTAAGATTCTCTCTCTCTCCCTCTCCCCTGCTTGCATGTGTTCTCTCTCTAAAATAAAAAATAAAATGAAAACATACATTAGTTATCCTTTGCTTTGAAGGGATTATTATAGAACACCCCAGATCATCCTAATTTTTTTGATAATGTCATGAACTTCTGAATCTTATAGGATGTATCTTCTACTTTTTGATGTTCGTATTTCTTACTAATGCCTTCAATTGCTTATTTTTCATCTTGTCTAATTCACATGACATCATTGATATAATGCACCAATGTGATGCTATGTAAAATGTTTAGAAAATTAAGAATTCTTGGAACTATTTACAGAGAATAGCTGAATTAACAGTGCTGACGGCAAAAATATACATGTAGTCTGTTATCTGTTCCAAGTAAATGCAAACTGCTTCTGATCCTCTTTCTTGATAGGGATAGAACAGAATTCATTTACTAGATCAATGACCATATACCAAGTATCTGGGGCCTTGTTAATCACCTCTAGCAAAGACAGAAATTCTGCTGCTGCAGCTGCTATGAAGGCTTATTTGCTTGAATCTACGGTTATCCTGGAGTAAATGTGTGGTTTTTTGAAGAACCAGACTGGTGAATTAAATGGAGATATGATGGGGACCACTACCCTTAAGATTTTTAAGGGCACTAATCACTGCTATTTTACTTAAGTTGTAATATTACTTTTTATTTACAATCTGGGCCTTCTCTTATTATAATAGCTCTTATGCTATAGGCCAAATAACTAGAGCAGGGTCCTGTCAACTGCTAAATAGTTACATTCCAATTAGATATTTGAGGAGTTGGGAAATAACTATGGATTTGGATGGTGGATTCCCTGTAAATTGGGAAATGGTTGGGACTCCATTTATCCCATACTTCCCCATTCAGAAGAGGTGGTCAGTGATGACGATTCCAGTCCTTGAATATTAATGTCAACTCAGACTCAACAGTTCTTAAAATATTTGTGTATTCCCTTTTCACTAGTGTATAGCCATCTGAGTAAATGACCATGGGTAACCTTGGGGCAGGGTTTCTCAACCTTATACTAATTGAGATTTGGGGCTGGATAATTTTTTGTTGTGGGGGCTGTCCTGTACAGCATGAGATGTTTGGCAGCATTCTTGGCTTCTACTCCTAGATGACAGTAGTATCGCTCCAAACATGACAATCAAAAATATCTCCAAGCATCACCAAATATACCCTGAAAGGCAAAAATCATTCCTGGTTGAGTCAATGCTGTAAGAAAAGACAGAGGAAATACATACTGTATATATTTGCTGTGGTATTGCAAGTATTTGAGTCCTAAAAATTGATTCATGTCCAGTCTTGAAATTGAGCAACGGAATGTGATTTTTTTTATGTTACTGTGCTTAGTCTCCTGATTATCCATCTTTAATTTCTCTTGATTATGTAGGTCTGAGTTTAGCAGATTTTTTATTCAAATAATTTACACTTGCTAGTCATTTGGTCTCTGTCACAACTACCCAGTTCTGTTAGTATAGTGTGAAAGCAACCATAGACAATATGAAAATAAATAGGCATGGCTGTATTCCAATAAAAACTCGATTTATGAAAATTAGACCGTTGGGGCGCCTGGGTGGCTGGTCACTTAAGCGTCCAACTCTTGATTTCAGCTCAGGCCATGACCTCACAGCTGTGGAATCCAGCCCCACATTTAGCTCTGCACAGAGAATGGAGCCTGCTTGGGATTCTCTCTCACCCTCACTCTATCCCTCCCCTGCTCATGCTGTCTCTCTCTTAAAAATAAGTAAACTTTAAAAAAAATATTTGAAAAAATAGTTCATGGATTATAGTTTACTGACTCATGGTATAGATTGGGAAATACCCTTTTTTTTTTTACTACCAATTTGTTTTTCTTTTAGGGATGCTATGTGTTATTAACCGTGACTTGTTTCTGAAGGTAATGCACCATCAGCTGGCCTTCGTTATTTCAGAATTATCTCCTCTCTATGGCTATCAGTGAGCTTAACTTTGTAATAGCATTTTCAACCATCATCCCAAGCCCCCAAACAGCCCCTCCTAAGCTTTTTAACAAGGTAGTCCACCCCCTCAGAGCACATTCCTTACTGCTTTGAGTGCCTCTGAGTCCTCTCACAAAACATAATCAGCCAGTGAGTTTCCAAGCCTTATGAAGTATACCCACTCTAACATGCTCACTTCTCTGAGCCACGGATCTCTTATTTTTACGGTCTCTTATGACAGTTCTGGTATATCTACTTCACTTAGCATAACCCATCCCTTCCTCTAAGTTTGTAAGGGCCATCCTAGAAGCTTCCTAGCACCGCTTCTCAAGGTCCTTTTCAGGACGGTAAAGCCTGGATCAATGGACAAGGCTTCCATATCAATATACTCTTTTTTATCCAATCTTCAATTTCCCCTTCTCCTCCGCCTTGATCCAACACCATGACTCAGTCCTACACATACTTTCTGGCTCCTGTTTGCCAGGTCCTGTACCCGTTTTGTGATATAGTCGCTTTTGCTTCTTAGTAGCTTCAGTTTATGTTTTTACTTGGCACAAATTTCTGGTCTTGGGCCAGGAGGGGAGATAGGAGTAGTCTATGAAGAAATTATATGTTGCTTTTTAAGGCAGAGTCCTCTGCATCATCTTCAAGCAAAGGAGGATTGCTAGTCTTCAACAGGGAGAAGTAGACCACTTCCACAGGCCTAGAGGGTTCAAGAGAAACTGAAGTTCCAAGGATTTTTAGTTATCTGACCCTGTTGTCTCCATTACAAGTGCCAGGATTCCTACATAATTAGGGATCCAAATCTGGCATAGAAGATTTTCTGTGGCTGAGAAACCAACCTTCTTTGGAACCTTGCTATTCATATGATTAAGTCCTGAGTCTGACCCTCAGTTGTTTTTTTTTCTTTCCTCTGCAGGAGATATTTTTATAGGCTGCCAAATATACCCTTTGACCTTTACACCTTATCTTCAATTGGTGGTTAATCACCCTCAGCCGTTCATCATATTTCTGCAATGCATTGACGGCATTCAGGAAGAGCCATCTGATTCCATTTTCTTTATAATTAGTATTTCTCTCAAAACTCTCAAAAGCCCGATATTATACCAACCAGTAACCAATGCATTCTCTTCAACTAGTATCCCATCCTGGTCCCCCACAGTTGAAAGTTTTAACAATTTCACCCGTAGAGCATGGCCAGGAGCTCTATCTACTACAAGTGATGGGGTTCTAATTGCCAGATGCCCAGTGGGTGATCCAGATCCAAAGGTCTATTTTTAGTCTGCATCTTCTGACCACTCCTGGTGCCAACTGGCTTTGATAACAGACTCTGAAACAAAGATCTGTATGCTTTAGATTATTGGAGAGTATTAGGGTCAACACTGGTGGAGGAATGTAAGAAGTAGAATTATGCAAAGGAAGGAGTTGAAGTGCAATGCAATTGCAACACAGGCTCATTCAAACCCAAAGGACTCTCTGAAGGTGGAATGGCACTTCACAGTTGTCTACCCTTGAGTATCATTGACAGAATTAGTTAACAACAAAACTAAAACAAAATGAAAAATAAGCTGCTGAGCTAAAGAGGGGAAAAATTCTTTAGTATACGTATGTTTAAACATGAGTACAAGAATTCTTATTTATCTGAAATTCAAATTTAACTGGGTGTCTGTTATTTTATCTGACAATCCTACTACTTTTCTGAATCAATCAGTCAGTGGGAGGGGGGTGAGACTTATGGCTAGGAATTTCTTTTCAGCTGAGGGAAATTCTTGGGAAAAGACTCAGCCAAAAACCCTCAGTCCCCAGGACTCCCAGCAGCTAGGGGAATTATTTCCTTGGCTCTGAAGGAGAAGATATGGGTAGCACACCACAGTTTTCACGTCACCTAGGGGTAAATCTAGCAGAAAATATGCAAGGCTTTTACACAGAAAACTTCAGAAAAATTTGGACATAAACTTCTAATGACCTAAAAAATGGAAAGATACTCCATGTTTGTGGATTGGAAGGCTCATTCTGTAAAAATGTCAGTCATTCCCAAATTGATCTACAAATCAATGGAAATTGCAGCAGATATTTTTGGTAGAAAAATAACAATCTAATTCTAAAACGTATATAGAAGTACAAAGAATCAAGAACAACCAAGAAAATCTTAGAGAAGAACAAAATTGGATGACTTACACACCTGATTTCAAAATTTACTATACAACCATACTAATAAAGGCAGTGTGGTATTGACATAAAGATAGACAAATAGATTAATAGAAGTTTCCAGGTGTTTGTAAAGAGATTGGAGGCCAGAGTAAGAGATTGAAAGAACTTCCATACCTTGATGGTACAGTATGTGATTAGCTGCTACTTGACAGATAAGAGTCTCAGTTGCTCCCTAGCATCCTTCCTTCCTACAAAGTAAGGGTTAAGCTGTTGTTTGCAGGGCAACAATTTTTTTTCCTTAAGACCCAGGCAAAAATCCATTGCTTTTGGGGAAGGAGTAGAAGAAATCTTCATTTGCCTCCAGGGGAGGAGTAAGAAATCCTCTTACTATCAAGACCCAAGTGTAGTAGCATTGTTTGTAATAGCTCCAAAGTGGAAACAGCTCTAATGTCCATCAATAGTAGAAATGATGAATAAATAAATGATGAATAAATTAAGAAATAACAGAATACATGATGATATGCTATTTCATACAGTAGAATATTATATAGCAATGGAAATAAATGGATACTGCCACACTAAACAACATGGATGGGTCTCTCAAATATAATGTTGAATAAAAAGAAACAAGACACACTAGAATATATGCTGTAAATTCGAATTAAATAAAGAGTTAAGAAATCGATGCTGTTAGAAATCAGGAGAGTGTTTACCTATAGGGAATAAGAGTGACATAGAAAACTCAAGGGGCCTTCTGTAGTGCTGAAAATGTTTTTAACTTTGATAACATGAATCTATTCACCTTGTGATAATTTATAAAGGTGTACATTTATTGTTTGTATACTTTCTGTATGTATTTTATGCATCAAAAAAGCAGTTTGCTTATAAAAATAATAAACATATTAGTTATATATGTAACTCCTTCACTTAGAGGCATGTTTTCTGTGCACCTAAATTTAGACAAAATTGGAGAAGAAAGACATACAATTTAAAAGTGTGCATATTATGTTTTTCTCCATAGGCTGTGGATTAGGATCTAAATATTTAACAATAAATTTCAATCTCTAACATAGATGGCTTCAAAGAGTCTTTAAACGGTGTGTCAGATGAATAGAGAGATGGACATTTGACAATTATTATACATAGATAGGTCAATAGTTTCATTTCATGGTTGAAAACAATTTGACAGAAATAGCCCATATCTGAGAGGGAGAAATTAACCCTAATGAAATGAAGCTGATATTCTAAGTTTCAAGTTATTACATACCAGATTGCACATTTGGGGAACATTTTGTCCTACTTGTATATATAAGTAAATGTTATGCTTTTAAGACTTCAGTTTAATGTACTTAGTGGAAATTAACAGCAAGAACTAGACAAGGTATTGGCTAATAGTAAATGCAGAACTTACAAAAGGCATTAATACTATGTTTCTCTCTTTATATTACTCTGACTAGGCCCTTGTGTCCAGAAAATTTCATTCTTTAGCAATAGTCAGAGGAGGGACTACATCATAGTAATTCTGGATGGGTGAGAGGTATGCCTTTCTCTGTAGAGCAGGAGAAGGACTTTGAAAGAAGAGGTGCAAAGGAGAACTATCATGACAGTTAAATTACAGATCTATTTTTTTAATACGCATAAAAATTGAGAATCTGGCAATTGAGTTTCTTAAAACTGTGTTTTTCCACAGAAAGTCTTCATGCACCTGCAAGGGTACATACATCCTGTTACAAGACTGTTATTTTAGCATGTGTGCTTCTGTACCAAGAACCTTGCTGTGTGAATTATTGTCATCAGAGCCAAAAAATGTAGAAATCAAGATTGATTTACTCTGATTATAATGTGAAATATCCATAAACAGTTTCAAGGGAATTAAGACCAATTCTGGATGCAGTCCTATCTGAGAGACAGAGTAAGGAACACAGTGACCTTGGAACAATGATTCAGCCCAGTATTTACTGATTCTCTTTTTCCTGTTCTTTCCTTAGAAATCAAGGCTCTCATCACTGAGTTTGCACCCAAAGAGGAGTTAAGGGGAGCAAGGTGCCCTCAAAAGCAAAAGAAATGTCTTTTAAAATGATGATAAATACGTACAACAGCTTTGGGAGTGACTCTTCTACTTAAAGTAACACCTACTATATGAGACTTTCAGTCTGCAAACAACAAACTGAAGGTATGTGGAGCAAGGTAAATGCTTGCTCTTCTCAGAATTTGGGACAATGGTGGCTTTCCTTCCCTTTCATAAAGCAAACCGACAGGTGGCAGCTTGCATTTCAAACTACTTTTCAAACTATTTGCATATGAATTATACAGAGAAAAAAATTTCCTCACCCTAGTAAGAATGGATTCTTATTCGGCTAGGATTAATAATCATTATATTAGCCTGCAGGGAAATGATAAATATTTATAACCAAGTAACCTCTTGAAGTTTAAATATCACATGGAAAATTTAGCTATAGTTGCCATGAGAGGAATACACAATGGGACATTGGCTAGAGACTTAAGGTTCTTAACTTTCCAAACCCTTCTCAAGGCTGCTGGGAGGGGAGGTTGGCCATTGCAGTGCTCACGCCACAAAAAGCAGGCAGGCAGAATTAGTCCCCAGTCAAACTGTACAGGTCTATTAATATTGGATCCAGATCTTGTTGATTTTTTTCTCAATCTTTATACCCTTCCTTGATAATCTCATCTAGTCTCATCCGTTTTATATCTTCACCCCATACCTCTCTCCAAACTTGATTTGTTATACAACCAGTTGCCTTCTTGATGCCATTACTTGGCTATCTAATATGCATCTCAAATTTACTAAGTCCAAAACTGAGTCTCAACCTGTGCACAGTGTTCCTCATCACAGTGCCCCTGTGATGAAGGGGCACATGCACCCAAATGTTTACAGCAAAACATAACAAAAAGTTATGACTTCAAAACTTTGGAGTCATACTTGAGTCCTCTCTTCTCTTACAGGCATGGCCAATTCATTAGGAAACCATGTTGGCTCTACATTGAAAATATATCCAGAATCCACATATTTCTTACTGCTGCCATGCTGATTTGACCACTGCTATTACTTGCTTCTGATTGCTGCAATAGACTTCTAGGTGGTCTTCCAGCTTCTAGCCAGAGGGATTGTATTACAGCATAAGTCAGTGTCTTAGTCTGAGCTGCTATGACATAAATAGCACAGACTAGCAACAAACATTTATTTCTCCGTTCTGAAGCCTTACAAGTCCAAGATAAAGGGTCCCATAGATTCAGTGTCTAGTGAAAGCCTACTTCTTGATTCATAGATAGTTGACTTTTTGTTGTATCCTAACATGGTAGAAGGGGTTAGGGAGCTTTCTGAGGCTTCTTTAATAAGGGCACTAATCTCGCAATCCCTATCAAAATAACACCAGCATTCTTCACAGAGCTAGAACAAACAATCCTAAAATTTGTGTGAAACCAGAAAAGACCCTGAATAGCCAAAGCAATCTCAAAAAAGAAAATCAAAGTAGGAGGCATCACAATCCTGGACGTCAAGCAGTATTACAAAGCTGTAATCATCAAGACAGTATGGTACCGGCACAAAAACAGACTCAGATCAATAGAACCGAATAGAGAACCCAGAAATGGACCCACAAACGTATGGCCAGCTAATCTTTGACAAAGCAGGAAAGAATATCCAATGGAATAAAGACAGTCTCTTCAGCAAATGGTGCCGGGAAAACTGGACAGCAACATGAAGAAAAATGACCCTGGACCATTTTCGTACACCGTACACAAAAATAAACTCAAGATGGATGAAAGACCTAAACGTAGAACAGGAAGCCATCAAAATCCTAGACGAGAAAGCAGGGAAAAACCTCTTTGACCTCAGCTTCAGCAACTTCTTACTCAACACATCTCTGGAGGCAAGGGAAGCAAAAACAAAAGTGAACTATTGAGACCTCATCAAAATAAAAAGCTTCTGCACAGTGAAGGAACAATCAGCAAAACTAAAAGGCAACTGATGGAATGGGAGAAGATATTTGAAAATGACATATTGGATAAAGGGTTAGTATCCAAAATCTATAAAGAACTTATCAAACTCAACACCCAAAAGATAAATAATCCAGTGAAGAAATGGGCAAAAGACATGAATAGACACTTTTCCAAAGAAGACATTCAGATGGCCAACCGACACATGGAAAAATGCTCAGCATCACTCATCATCAGGGAAATACAAATCAAAACCACAATGAGATATCACCTCACACCTGTCAGAATGGCTAACATTAACACCTCGGGGAACAACAGATGTTGGTGAGGATGTGGAGAAAGAGAATCTCTTTTGCATTGTTGGTGGGAATGCAAGCTGGTGCATCCACTCTGGAAAACAGTATGGAGGTTCCTCAAAAGATTAAAAATAGAACTACCCTATGACTTAGCAATTGCACTACTAGGTATTTATCCAAGGGACACAGGTGTACTGTTTCACAGGGGCACATGCACCCCAATGTTTATAGCAGTGCTATCAACAATAGCCAAAGTATGAAAAGGGCCCAAATGTCCATGGATGGATGAATGCACAAAGAAGATGTGGTACACACACACACACACACACACACACACACACACACACAATGGAGTATTACTCGGCAATCAAAAAGAATGAAATCTTGCCACTTGCAACTACGTGGATGGAACTAGATGGTATTATGCTAACCGAAATTAGTCAGTCAGAGAAAAACAAATTATCATATGAATTCACTCGTATGAGGAATTTAAGATACAAAATAGATGAATATAAGGTAAAGGAAGCAAAAATAATATAAAAACGGGGGGAGGACAAAACATAAGAGACTCATAAATATGGAGAACAAACAGGGTTACTGGAGGGGGTGTGGGAGGAGTGGATAGGCTAAATGGGTAAGGGGCACTAAGGAATCTATTCCTGAAATCATTGTTGCACTATATGGTAACTAATTTGGATGTAAATTTAAAAAAATAATAATAAAATAAACAGGGAGGGGGACAAAACATGAGAGACTCTTTAAATATAAAGAATAAACAGAGGGTTGCTGGAGGAGTTGTGGGAGGGAGGATGGGCTACATGGGTAAGGGGCATTAAGGAATCTACTCCTGAAATCATCGTTGCACTGTATGCTAACTAACTTGTAAATAAATAAATAAATAGGCCCTAATCTCATTCATAAGGGCTCCATTCTCATGACCCAAGCATCTCCCAAAGGCCCCACCTCCTAATACCATCACATTGGGGATTAGGTTTCTACATATGAATTTATGTGTGGGGGGTGGGGAGGGACACAAAAGTCAGTCTGTAGTAGTCAGATTCGAAAATCCCTAAGTACTTTAAACAGTGTTGCTACATAGTGGGTACTCAGTAAATATTTACTAATAAAAAGTAGACTTGTCTTTCTCCTTTTTCCCTTCCAAGGAACTTGAGAGTTCCTCTTTGATGCCCAAAATGTAAGGACCTTATTCATTCATTCATTCATTCATTCATTCATACATTGAATAAGTATTTATTTATTGAATGCCAAAGATGTACTGTGAAGGCCGGATGTAAGGACTCCCCTTCCTAGATGGCTGTGGAAGACTCTTGAGTGGGAGCGCCATAGCCTTACACAGATGGCCAGAGTTTCATTACCTTTCTATGAGAAGCCCCTGAATAGTCCAAGCCTGACAGTGGGAGACCCGCCTTCAGGAAGGATGCCTCTTAATACAGAATGGGGGGGGGGGTGTGTGCAGCTCTTGCTATCACAATTTAAGATATACCCTAAAGCCAAAACCTTATAAAATATCTTGGCCTGGGGTAGATACTCTGTGGGGGCTCTAAGAGTGGTCCCATATGTAGAACCTAAAGCTTCACAAACAGGTTTTCTGGTGCCAAGGATAATTCTGAGAGACACACAGCTTAGGCAGGAGCTGTCACAACCCCATCATTTCTTTCTTGTTCCTTTAATCTAAAGTTCAAGTGGGCACACTGAATGTTGGACAAAAAGAACATGGACAACAGGCATTCTGGGTCTCTAAAAGATTAGAGTAAGTTTGCAGATACACTCTAAATACCATGTGCACATATACTCTGAATACTTGCGGCACACATTTCACCCCCAAACTCTTGAAACTTGGCTTAGGTTATTGAGATCACATACACCAATGTCTGGTTATTAACAGTCCAATCATTCCAGCGATGGTTCATTTATCCAGCTGGTCCACAAAAGAGTCTTCCAGGTCATTAAAGCTGATCCCTTAGAGTCAAAATGTGCATAACCACTCTAGCTTGTAAACTCATAAGCTTTAAAGAGACCTCTGAGTGTAATCCAAGTCCTTTATATTGTCTAGCCCAGGGTGTCACAACTTTGGCATTATTGACTTTTTGAACCAGGTAAGTCTTTGTTGAGGAGAAAGGGCTCTCTTGTTCATTATAGGATCTTTAGCAGCATCTCTAGTTTCTACTCACTAAATGCCAGTAATACCCCTTTTCCCTGGATGTGACTATTGAAATAGGTTCAGACACTTCCAAATGTACCCTGGGTAAGGGACCAAATCTCCCCTCTTGAGAACCAATGATCTAGTCCAAATTCCTCATTTTACAAACGAGGAAACTGAATTTGATTTCAAAGCTAGTGTGTGGCCAAGCAGGGACTACTAAAAGAAATGGCATAGCCACCATCTCTCCTGTTGTCCATGCCAGGAAATCGGGCATTATCCTTGATTCCTCTCTCTAGCTCACCAAACATTCACAATGTCCTATCAAGGCCATTTCTAAATCTCTATCAAATCCATCTTTTTTCCATTGATACAGCCACTGTCTTAGTCTAGGCTTTCATTTTCTTCCACCTGGGTCAGTAACACAGCCACCCGACTCTACTCCCTGTCTTCAGTCTTGCTTCCTCTGATCTAATAACCACACTGTAGTTAATGTAAACATTTAAAATTTTTAAAATTGATTCATGTTACTTGGTATCTTAAAACTCTTCAGTGGCTTCCCATTGTCTTCATGAAAAAGGTCAAACATCCGAATCTGTTACCTCGCATTCACACATCTTTCCCTCCCCACTAAACTACTTGGTTTTTTTTTAACATTTATTTATTTTTGAGAGACAGAGAGAGACAGAGCATGAGTGGGGGAGGGGGAGAGAGAGAGGGAGACACAGAATCTGAAGCAGGCTCCAGGTTCTGAGCTGTCAGCTCAGAGCCCGACGTGGGGCTTGAACTCACAAACTGGGAGATCATGATCTGAGCCGAAGTCGGACGCTTAACCGACTGAGACACCCAGGCGCCCCTAAACTACTTGTTTCTTAATTACCATTTATTATTATATTATTATTATTATTATATAATTTAATGTTAAGTTAGCTAACATGCAGTGTGCATACAGTGTGCTCTTGATTTTGGGGGTAGATTCCCGTGATTCATCACTTGCATGAAACACCCAGTGCTCATCCCAACACATGCCCTCCTCAGTTCCCATCATCCATTTCCCCTCTCCCTTGCCCCCCCATCAACCCTGAGTTTGTTCTCAGTATTTACGAGTCTCTTACGGTTTGCCTCCCTCTGTTTGAAACTATTTTTTCTCCTTCCCTTCCCCCATGGTCTTCTGTTAAGTTTCTCAAGTTCCACATATGAGTGAAAACATATGATATCTGTCTTTTTCTAACTGACTTATTTCACTTAGCATAATACCCTCCAGTTCCATCCACATTGTTGCAAATGTCAGGATTTCATTCATTCTCATTATCAAGTACTTTTCCATTGTATATATAAACTGCATCTTCTTCATCCATTCATCATTTGATGGACATTTGGGCTCTTTCCATAATTTGGCTATTATTGAAAGCTCTGCTATAAACATTGGTACATGTGCCCCTATGAATCAGCATCCCTGTATCCTTTGCATAAATTCCTAGCAGTGCTGTTGCTGGCTTGTCAGGTAGTTCTATTTTTATTCATTTATTTTTTGAGGAGCCTCCACACTGTTTTCCAGAGCAGCTGCACCAGTTTGCATTCCCACCAACAGTGCAAGAGGGTTCCCTTTTCTCCACATCCTCGCCAACATCTGTTGTTTCCTGAGTTGTTAATTTTAGCCACTCTGACCAGTGTGAGGTGGTATCTCATTGTGGTTTTGATTTGTATTTCCCTGATGATGAGTGCTGTTAAGATTCTTTTCATGTGTCCGTTGGCCATCTGGATGTCTTCTTTGGAAAAGTGTCTGTTCATGTCTTCTGCCCATTTCTTCACAGGATTATTTGTTTTTTTGGGTGTTGAGTTTGGTAAGTTCTTTATAGATTTTGGATACTAACCCTTTATCCAATATGTCATTTTCAAATATCTTCTCCTATTCTGTTGGTTGCCTTTTAGTTTTGTTGATTGTTTCCTTTGCAGTGCAGAAGCTTTTTATCTTGATGAGGTCCCAATAGTTCATTTTTGCTTTTATTTCCCTTGCCTTTGGAGATATGTTGAGCAAGAAATTGTTGCAGCTGAGGTCAAAGAAGTTGTTGCCTGTTTTCTCCTCTAGGGATTTGATGGTTTCCTGTCTCACATTTAGGTCTTTCATTCATTTTGAGTTTATGCTTGTGTATGGTGTAAGAGAGTGGTCCAGTTTCATTCTTCTGCATGTTGCTGGCAAATTCTCCCAGCACCATTTGCTAAAGAGACTGTCTTTTTCCATTGGGTACTCTTTCCTGCTTTGTCAAAGATCGGTTGGCTATACATTTGTGGGTCCAATTCTGGGTTCTCTGTTCTATTCCACTGGTCTATGTGTCTGTTATTGTGCCAGTACCATACTGTCTTCATGATTGCAGCCTCATAGTAGAGGCTAAAGTCTAGGATTGTGATGCCTCCTTCTTCGGTTTTCTTTTTCAACATTACTTTGGCTATCCGGGGTCTTTTGTGGTTCAATTCAAATTTTAGGATTGTTTGTTCTCGTTTTAAGAAGAATGTTGGTGCAATTTTGATTGGGATTGCATTGAAAGTATAGATTGATTTGGGTAGTACTAACATTTTAACAATATTTGTTCTTCCAATCCATGAGCATGGAATGTTTTTCCCTTTTTTGTGTCTTCTTCAATTTCCTTCTTAAGTTTTCTATAGTTTTCAGCATACAGATCTTTTACATCTTTGGTTAGGTTTATTCCTAGGTATTTTATAGTTCTTGGTGCAATTGTGTATGTGATCAATTTCTTGATTTCTCTTTCTGTTGCTTCATTATTGGTATATAGAAATGCAACTGATTTCTGTACATTGATATTGTATCCTGTGACTTTGCTGAATTCTTGTATCAGTTCTAGCAGCTTTTTGGTGGAGTCTTTTGGGTTTTCCGCGTAGATTATCATGTCATCTGTGAAAAGTGAAAGTTTCACTTCTTCTTTGCCACTTTGGATGCCTTTTCATTCTGGATGCATTTCATTTTGTTGTCTGATTGCTGAAGCTAGGACTTCCAACACTATGTTAAACAACAGTGATGAGAGTAGACATCCCTGCCATGTTCCTGATCTCAATGGGGAAGCTCTCAGTTTTTCCCCATTGAGGATGATATTAGCTGTGGGCTTTTCATATATGGCTCTTATGACATTAAGGTATGTTCCTTCTATCCTGACTTTCTTGAGGGTTTTTATTAATAAAGGGTGCTGTATTTTGTCAAATGTTTTTTTCTGCATCAGTTGAGAGGATCATATGGTTCTTATCCTTTCTTCTATTAATGTGATGGATCACAATGATTGATTTGCAAATATTGAACCAGCCCTGCAGCCCAGGAATGAATCCCACTTGATCACGGTGAATAATTCTTTTAATATACTGTTGAATTTGTTTTGCTAGTATCTTGTTGAGAATTTTTGCATCCATGTTCATCAGGGATATTGGCCCATAATTCTCCTTTTATGTGGGGTCTCTGTCTGGGTTGGGAATCAAGGTAATGTTGGCTTCATAGAATGAGTCTGAAAGCTTCCCTTCCATTTTTGTTTTTTGGAACAGATTGAGAAGGATAGGTATTAACTCTGCTTTATTTTTTTAAATATTTTTTAATGTTTTTATTTATTTTTGAGACAGAGAGAGACAGAGAATGAGCAGGGGAGGGGCAGAGAGAGAGGGAGACACAGAATCTGAAGCAGGCTCCAGGCTCCGAGCTGTCGGCACAGAGTCTGACACAGGGCTCGAACTCACAGACCGTGAGACCATGACCTGAGCTAAAGTCAGACGCTCAACTGACTGAGCCACCCAGGTGCCCCTAACTCTGCTTTAAATGCCTGATAGAATTTCCCTGAGAAGCCATTTGACTCAGGACTCTTATTTGTTGGGAGATTTTTGATAATTGATTCAATTTTCTTGCTGGTTATGGGCCTGTTCAAATTTTCTATTTCTTCCCATTTGAGTTTTGGTACTGAAATTTGGAAAGCCTCCAAATGCATGGAGGTTAAAGAAGATCCTACTAAAGAATGAATGGGGGGCACCTGGGTGGCTTAGTTGGTTAAGCATCTAACTTCAGCTCAGGTCATGATCTCACAGTTCATGGGTTCAAGCCCCGCATCGGGCTCTGTGCTGACAGCTCAGAGCCTGGCGCCTGCTTCAGATTCTGTCTCTCTCTCTCTCTCTCTCTCTCTGCCCCTCCCCCAGTCGTGGTCTGTCTCTGTCTCTCAAAAATAAACTTTTTAAAAAATTTAAAAAGAATGAATGGGTCAACCAAGCAGTTAAAGAATAAATTACATCCACGTTGCTACAAAGGGCCATATTTCATTCTTTCTCATTGCCACATAGTACTCCATTGTGTATATAAACCACAATTTCTTTATCCATTCATTAGTTGATGGACATTTAGGCTTTTTCCACAATTTGGCTATTGTTGAGAGTGCTGCTATAAACATTGGGGTACAAGTGCCCCTATGCATCAGTACTCCTGTATCCCTTGGGTAAATTCCTAGCAGTGCTACTGCTGGGTCATAGGGTAGGTCTATTTTTAATTTTTTGAGGAACCTCCACACTGTTTTCCAGAGTGGCTGCACCAGTTTGCATTCCCACCAACAGTCGAGAGTGTTCCCGTTTTTCCACATCCTCGCCAGCATCTATAGTCTCCTGATTTGTTCATTTTGGCCACTTTGACTGGCATGAGGCGATATCTGAGTGTGGTTTTGATTTGTATTTCCCTGATGAGGAGCGATGTTGAGCATCTTTTCATGTGCCTGTTGGCCATCTGGATGTCTTCTTTAGAGAAGTGTCTACTCATGTTTTCTGCCCATTTCTTCACTGGATTGTTTTTTGGGTGTGGAGTTGATGCTAAGTGAAATAAGCCATACAGAGAAAGACAGATACCATATGTTTTCACTCATATGTGGATCCTGAGAAACTTAACAGAAACCCATGGGGGAGGGGAAGGAAAAAAAAGAGGTTAGAGTGGGAGAGAGCCAAAGCATAAGAGACTCTTAAAAACTGAGAACAAACTGAGGGTTGATGGGGGGTGGGAGGGTGGGGAGGGTAGGTGATAGGCATTGAAGAGGGCATCTTTTGGGATGAGCACTGGGTGTTGTATGGAAACCAATTTGACAATAAATTTCATATATATATATATATATATATATATATAAAGAATAAATTAAAAATAATAAATGGAAGCAAATTAAAATGAAAACATGACAGTCCAAACCCTTTGGGATGCAGCAAGGGCAGTCCTAAGAGGAAAATACATTGCAATCCAGGCCTATCTCTAGAAATAAGAAAAATCCCAAATACAAAATCTAAGAGTACAAAATACAAAATACAAAAATCCCAAATACAAAAGATAATGGCCTCTAAAGGAACTAGAGGCATAACAGCAAAGAAACCCCAAAGCCAGTAGAAGAAGAGAAATAATAAAGATTAGATCAGAAATAACAATATAGAATCCAAAAAAAAACCTGTAGAATAGATCAATGAATGTGAGAGCTGGTTTTTGGAAAAAATTAACAAAATTGATAACCTAGCCAGACTTTTCAAAACGAAAAGAGAGAGGACCCAAATAGATAAAATCACAAATGAAAGAGAACAGATCACAACCAACATCACAGAAATACAAACAATTACCAGAAAATACTATGAAAAATTATACGCCAACAAATTGGACAACCTGGAGGAAATGGACAAATTCCTAGACACCCACATACTGCCCACTGAACTACTTGTGTTTCCACAAATATGCCATATTCTTTCTCATTTTCAGTCTGTCATATATGATGTTCCTTCTACATAGAAATATTCATCTATACTTATTTTTGTCTGGCTAACTTATTAACTTAGACATCATATCCTCCAGGAAGCCTTCCCTGAATACTCATATTCAGTGTGATCTCTTAGTGCCCTGTTATTCCCCTTGTCACCCTGCATTTTAACCACTTGTTCCCTTGTCAGTTTCTCCCATTAGAACGTGATCTCCAAGGTGGCATGGGCTATGTATCGTTCACCATTCTATCCCCAGTGTCTGGCACATAGCAGAGTGGTCAATTGATATTTCACAAGTGAAAGAATCAATGGAAGAAATGAGATTTTTGAGTTTCAGTGTTTTTTTTATTATGGCATTCTTCAAAATTATACACAGAGGGCTGTGCTTACTTAAAGATATCTAATATAATTTAGGTTTTTCTTCTTCACAATGAGTCATTAAGCATTATATGGTGATTTCATGTAATGATGCTTCTAGGGACTTTGAGGACAGTTATTATTTGTCATGGAATTCAAAGATCCCAAACAGCTAAGGTTTTCCATTCTTGGATCTTTTTAGTCATCAGTTTCCACTCATGTGTCATTTCTTAAAGCCATCGATATGACCGACACTAATAACCTAGCGATAAGAATGGGGGAGTCCTATGCTTTATTCCCTTTATATTTTGTTCTTTCTAATCTACTATAGACAGGGAAAGGAAATGGCCGCTTATGCTAGAACTGTACACAGAGTAAAGCTATATTGGTATAGGGTGAGGATGATGGGGTTTTCTTCCCGTGTAAAGGATATGAACTTTAGGACACGTAGTAGTTATTTTGACTATTAGCAGTCCTTTGTACGCTTCCTTGCTTCTCAGCTGTGCTCCAGACAGAACAATTTGCCTAAAAGGCAACCATCTAATTGTCTCTATTACCCACATTGCTGGGAGCCTATACCCTGTTTCCTGGAGTCAGAATAGGCCTCTCAGGATTCCATTTCAGGGTCGGCCAAAGCTGCCTCAGACCAGCTCTCTAGGCTTGCCATTTGACACTGTGGGTCCTCAACTAAGAAAGAAAGAGTTGTCATCTTTATTCGGTCCCCATCAAGTACACACAGAAAAAAAAGCTTACAGTTATTTTTTGTGAACACTACGAATGCAAACACATTTGAAGTTTGCCCAAGTTTATGGATTGTGAATACAAAAAAGGGGGGAGCTGCCTTCAAAAGAAGAATTTGGCAGGCAGGGAGGGGCGCATGAAGAACGTGAGTCAGACAGCCTGGGAAGGCAGCCTAGCATATTAGTGAAATAAGCCCCTGAATAAACAGAGACTTAATTCTGGAGAGCAGAATATCTGGATGGAGAAGCTTAATTACATTAGCACACATCTTGCCATAAACTCCAGACTCACACCTCATCTTTCCCTAGAGGCAGCTGCTGGGCAGGGAGGGGTGTGTGGTGTGTTTAGAGCTTGGGAGAAGTCACCTGTGTGGCATATGTCAGGTCTGCATAGGATGATGGTGGTGGTGATGGTGATTATACTAATTATTACCTTGCCTTTTTTGAATAGTCTACGTTTTAGAGCACTGTCACATCCATCATTACTTCTTGTAAAGAGGAAAACAAGTCACAGCAAAAAATAAGTGACGTACTCAAGATCCCACAGCCAGGGCAGAGTGGGATTATAACTCAGGTCTGCTGATGCTTATTTACTTTTTATCTAATTACGCAGCCTCAACTGTCAAAATGTATTGGTATTGTCTAAAGGCCAAATGAGAGAAGCCTCTCTCTCTCCTTGAGGAAGTTGAAAATGCCTGTGGGTTAACTGCAAGCCACAGCTCAAGCAGAATCTAAGTTTCCAGGAGGCCATCAGAGGTGAAGGAAAGAAGGAGCATCTTCAGTTCAGTAGGTGTTCCGCACTAGAGGAGATAGAAGCTTCCTGAACAACAAGAGGAGCTTAGCCAGGAGTGCAGGCTGGGCTCACAAGACATCTAGCTTGCAAAATCAGGGAAGGAGGACCTTAACTTCGATTCAGAGATAGCATGATGGAAAGGGCAGAGTAACACCTTTTCCCAAGTTGGATAAAGCTAGGCCTATTGTCTAGGTGGTTGTAGTTTCCCAATAGCCTTCTACTTAAGCAGGTAGCATGGGCTTACAGAAAGAGAACAGAAGTGAAAGGCAGATTATCTGGGCCAAAAATCATGGACATTCAAGTCAGAAGGATATTAGAGGTCAAATACTCCTATCAGTGGGTCAGACAGATCTCTAACATCCACATTAAACTCCATGGGTAACTCTTTCTACCTTGAATCAGGAAACCTTCCCAGGGAGTCTATAAACTTCATATGAAGCAAGTTGAACAGGCACCAAAAGGTATTTCACATTGGTGATTTGAGGTCTTAATCTATGAAGACTAAACCCCTACAGAACTGAGTGTCTCCTAGCCAGAGGAATGAAAACCAGCATAAATAAATTGGAAGTATCTAACCTTGGTAGGGTAGCTTAAAAGTATTTTCCTCTGAGAACCCTTACCTAGCCCTACCTAAAACTGGATTAAGCACCTCTTCCATGCTCATTTAAACACTGACCTGCTCACCATCTTCTATCCTATGCGCAGATTGCAATTACAGGTAATCTCTACCAGACCATAAGCTCCATAAGGGGCTCGATCATTTGTACACACCCATATCCAGCACAGTGTGTGACATACAGGAAGTATGCAGTAAACACTTTTTGAGTTGAATTAATATTAGCAATAGTTTGACCTCAGAAAATGCGTTGTTTCATAAAGCAATCGTGGCAGTATACCAGTCCATGCCAGTAAATCATCCGGAATTTGTTCAACCTAGTTTGTTTTCTTTTCCCCATCTGCTGCCATTTTATTATTTATATTTCTTCTTGCTCTTACCTCTCTTTATATAACTTTCTGCTCTGTACTGCTTCCCAATCCCTGGTCCGATAGCAGCTCAGAGATGCCCCCTGTTATTCTTCCTACCTTCTCCAGCTTGATCCATGCTCTGGGACCATTCTTTACTCCTGTACTCCCACCAGCAACCCCCCCCCCCCATCAAAAAATATCCATCTTTTCTCCGAGATCTCAATGAGATATTATACTGGGATGAAGTTCTAAGTTATAAAGTCATGCCAAGATGCTGATGCCCAGCCTAACAACTGCTTTAAGTCTTAGGATTTCCACAATTTTTTTTTATTTTTTTAAATTTACATCCAAGTGAGTTAGCATATAGTGCCATAATGATTTCAGGAGTAGAATCCAGTGATTCATCCTCTACGTATAATACCCAGTGCTCATCCCCACAAATGTCCTCCTTAATGCCCCTTGCCCATTTAGCCCATCCCTCCACCCAAAATTATTACTTATCAACAGCCCCTTTATGAAACCCCAAGTGCTTTAAAACCAGAGAAACAAAGCGGTGATATTGGAATTTCAGTTGGGAGACATGTTTGTGAATGGGTGCTGGTAGGGATTGTGTTGGGGAGGCTATGCCCTCCAAACCATGCAATAGCATAAGCCATAGCCTACACGGTCTCACTGTGATTTCAGTCTTGAGTTGAGGAAACCATGGAAGAGAAAATCCAAGTCAACATTTACTTCTTTTTGTTGCTGTTGTTTTGTTTTGAGAGAGAGCGAGAGTGTGAGCTGGGGAGGGGCAGAGGGAGAGGGAGAGAGAGAATTTTTAAAGTTTTTTATTTTATTTTTGAGAGAGACAGAGACAGAGTGCAAGCTGGGGAGGGGCAGAGAGAGAAGGAGACACAGAATCTGAAGCAGGCTCCAGGCTCTAAGCTGTCAGCACAGAGCCCGATGTGGGGCTCGAACCCATGAACCATGAGATCATGACCTGAGCGGAAGTCGGCTGCTTAACTGACTGAGCCACCCAGGGGCCCCAAGAATCCTTTTTTTAATGTTTTTACTTATTTTTGAAAGTCACAGAGAGACAGAGTGTGAGCAGGGGAGGGGCAAAGAGAGAGGGAGACACAGAATCCGAAGTAGGCTCCAGACTCTGAGCTGTCAGCACAGAGCCCAAAGTGGGGCTAAAACTCACGAACCACGAGATCAAGACCTGAGCCGAGGTTGGACATTTAACTGACGGAGCCACCCAGGCATCCCAGAAGAGAGAGAATCTTAAGCAGGCTCCACAACCGTAAGATCATGACTTGGGCTGAAATCAAGAGTCAGACGCCCAACCGACTGAGCCACCCAGATGCCCATATGTACTTCTTTGGAAGGAGATTGGAACCTCTGTTAAAATTAACCTTGCAACTATTACATAAAGTAGCTTGCTATTACCCAGGTTCTTCCTGTTCCCATTCAATTCAACAAATCCTACTGAATTCCTGCCTGTGATCTACATGGTACTGAGGGAATCAACACTAGTGTTTCCGAATCAAAAATTATTCATGGTTCTATAATGGTTAACTAAAGCAAAGCCCCTTAATCAAAAGAAAGAAATTATTTTGGTCCCCCTCCCTCCTCACCCATTTCCCCCCAGAATATTCTCCATTGGTGCCTCTGGCTTCCCAACTAGCTGTACATCCCACTGTGTTCACCTCCTGCATCTCCTGCTTATGGGTCAGTCCCCCAAATGCTGAACAGTTTGTGTTTAAGATGGAGACTGCGTCATATTTATGTCAATGGTGCTGAAGGTTAATGGTGCTTCAGATAATGAGCTTTTATTTTAAAAAAATACAACAGCAAAAATAGGAACATCTGAAATTAAAGGGCATTTCACAAAGTGCAATTGAACAGGAGCAGGTGTCTATTTTTGCTGTGAAACTGTGATTCAAGTTCTAACTCTTATTTATCAACCAAATGGTTACACTTAGGATGCAAATATCAGGACCTTGTTACTGATTGGTCCTACTCTGGCATAAGTGTGCATATAGGGCTCCCTGAATCTGTGGCCAGTTGGCAAACTGCCGTGGACTCCTGGAGTTATACCACAATAAGCAGGGAGTTTATCTCACGGACGACCCCATCATTTCCCAATGCATTTCCTTCTTGCCTTGATTTAAAAGCAGTTGTCCTCTTGGGTCTAATTTCAATGCAGATAGCACCTTCCCCTGGAGACCCTCCAAGCATTCAATAGGGAGAAATGATGATGCATTTTTTGGTTTCCCTGCAGATAGGAAGGGCCACAGAACTTTGCAGAGCTAATCTATTTCCAAGTCATGGGCCTTTGCTGCCAACCTGCAAACCTTTCACTGTTTTCATTGACTTCCAAGTGTTCCCATCACAAAGTCTGTTTCAGAGCTGATATCTCCTTAAGTCTCAAGCTCACTTCTTTCCCACCTCTACCCTTCCCTGAGCAGATAAGGTGACCCCTTGCTGGAGAAGAGAATAAGGGGAACTGAGGTTTGAGATAAAAGAAGGAAGGTAAAGTAGGTTGCAGAATAAATTCATGCTTTTGCCATGCAATCTTGGGAGAGATACACCTCAGGCCTTGGAATGGTATTTGTACATGTTAGAGACAAGGAATCTGAGAGCTTCCCCCATCCATCTCTATGATCTCATTTCTTACCACTCTCACCTTTGCTCATTCTGATCCAGCTACACTGATCTTTCTGCTTTGAAAATACTCCAAACTGAGTCTATGCTGGATCTGTTCTATGTTCTGAGAACATCTTTTCTCTAGATCTTTCCTTGGCTTTTTCCTTCCCATCTTTTAGGTCTGCACTCAAATTTCACATCATCAAAGATACTCTACCTAACCGTTCACTATAAAACAGCCCTCTATTTCTGCCTAGTCTCTTGCATATTATCCTCTTTTATTTTCTTCATTGTGCTTAGCAGTGCCACAAATGATTTTTTCAGTATGCTCACTTTATTTATTACGTGTCTCTCAATGAAATGTGTCACTACATGAAAACTCCATCATGGCAAGAAACATGCCCTTTTTGTTCACTGCTCTATCACCAGCACCCAAAAGAGTAGCAAGAGCTCATTCTATCTGTTGAGTGAATAAACAAATCCAGGTGCCCATGCATTGCAAGGTGCACATCACTGATGGGGACGTTACAGAAGTACTCGCAGTACTAGCTAAGAGATTGCTTTAGTTTCAGGGTCATATCTGAGTAACTTCTTCGAGGGATGTTCATACAAAAGGGATCTAAGTGTGTATGTGTCTCACAAATGTTCTCTGGATCTTTGGTATAGACACTGAGGATAAAAAAGGAATCTATAGTTACTTGGGAGTGGCAAACATTATTGGTAGGACGTGGCTGTTAAAGTTGGGAAATAGACAAAGAGAACTTAGCATGCTTGGAGTAAATGACTCAGCAAAAAGACCAGCCAATTGGAATTAATAGTGGCCATGAAAGAGTGTAAATTCATCAAAATTAAGGTAGAGCCTTGGGGCGCCTGTGTGGTTCAGTCAGTTAAGCGTCTGACTTCGGCTCAGGTCATGATCCCACAGTTCAGTTCGTGGGCTCGAGCTGCGCATTGGGCTCTGTACTGACAGCTCAGAGCTTGGAGCCTGCTTCGGATTCTGTGTCTCCCTCTCTCTCTGCTCCTCCCGCACTCATGCTTTGTCTCTCTCTCTCTCTCTCAAAAATAAATAAACATTAAAAAAGTTAAGGTAGAGCCTCTTGATACCAAAAATTTCACTTAAGGAAATGAGAATATAGCTAAAGGAAAAAGAAGGAGGGAGAAGGAGAGGGAAAGCAAGGGAAAGGAAAGGAAGGGAAAGGGAGGGAGGGAAGGGAAGGTGGAAAAAAGAGAAGGGAAAGGAAGGGAAGGGGAGGGGGAAGTGGAGGGGGAGGGGAGGGGAGAGAGATTAGGAACTTAACAGGAGTATTAAATACATTTATGAGGCCAGAACTCTTCTCACAAAAGATATTAAAAGAGACTGCCCAGACTTAGCAGAGGAATCTCTCCCCTGGATGAAGAAGGTAGAGCATAAAGACTGGATTATGGGATAAAGTAAGGAGGAAGCAGAGGGCACTGTGAGGTTGCTTATAGAAAATTCTCGGAGTTTTCTCTGAGGAAGGGAGCTCTCTGATCAAAAGCTTATATAATGCGGCCCAGAACACTCAGTCTTGAAATAAAAAGAATAAAAAGCAAATTATAAAGTTGTATTTTGAACTTCTTGGAGATCGAAGTCAGTAGGTAAGCTGTAAAAGTTATCTATCCCCATGGGGAAATGGAGGGCAGGGGGCAGGGAGGACCATGAGAGAGAAAGAAGCAGGGAATGGCTAAAACAGAGACGCTAGGGACTAGAATAGGAGCATGAAGACTGTTAGTTGATCTTCTAAAGCTATACAGTAAAACAGTTGCTAATTTCTGGGTGCACATGTATGTGTATATGTGCGTGAGCACACACGTGTGTATTAGCATGTACATGTCCTATTTTTCCAGTTGGAATAGCAACTTATCTGGGGGAGAATGTTTTCCCTAAAGGAAGAGAACACTGAAAGAGGGAAAATAAGCTCTCAGGCAAACTTTGGAGTAATTTTGTGTGTGAGATTATGTGTGTGCAGTTGACCCTAGAACAATGTGGGGGTTAGGGGCATTGACCCCTCCCCACTTTGCAGTCAAAATGCATATAACTTTTGACTCCACCCAAACTTAACTGCTAATAGCCTACTGTTGACTGGAAGCCTTGCCAATAACATAAACAGTCAATTAACACATATACTCTATGTTATAAATACTATATACTGTACTTTTACAATAACGTAAGCTAGAGGAAAAAAGAAGTGTTATTAAGAAAATCATAAGGAAGAGAAATACACATTTACCGTACTCTATTGTATTTACCGAAAAAATCCATGTATAAGTGCACCCAGGCAGTTCAAACCCATGTTGTTCAATGGTCAACTGTATGTATTTAAGTGTCATGAATATTTTTACCCTTGTTATGTGCTGGCTAATTCAAAGTTAATTTGATTTAGAACATCTAAAGGTTTTTTTTCCTTTATTTTTTTTCTCTGTTTCTTCTCTGGAATACAAAGAGTACTCTGCCTCCCTAGGCCATAAATAACTCCAGGGACATTGGAATAAGTCATACTATTATGAATTGGGTTTCATAACTATATTAAATGACTCATTGTGCCTATCAGGTTTAATGAAATGCTTCTTCTCCATTTTTTAATAAGCACAGAGTAGGAAAAATGACACAAAATTACCAAGAGGAACGGAATGAGGAAACTCACTTACCATAATATTCTTGTGAACAAAAGGCCAGAGACAAATGTTGAAATGAGTTTAGGAAAGGGAGTGAAAGAACAGAAGGCAGACAAATACAGTAACATAGTATGAGGATGGAGGAAAGAGGACCAAAAGTTCAAAGACCTGACAAATTAATATATAAAAGTGTCAAAGTAAGCATTTAAACTGGGTATTTAATGCTCTGAAAGAGTTCCTCTTATCCCTATTTTGATTGACCTAGGTCTTTTGGTAAACAACTAAACAATGTTTGATTGGAATCTGTGTTGCTTTGAGGTTTCTAAAGTTTGTTCTCTATATACTATTATCTTACTCTTTAAAAACAATCCACAATTCGATTTAAAAAGAACCTGGAAGGGGGGGTGGGGTAGAGTCAATATTAGAAGAGGCCCAAGGATAAAGAGGATCAGTATAAGAACTGTATCTGCCAAAAAATGAGCAGTGAGTGAGTACGGGATAGGAAATATGAAAGAGGACAGAATGAGGTCCAGGCAGTGAGGCTCAGACAGAATAGGCTTCATGTATACAACTCCTGTAAAAAAAGGGGATAAAACATGATGCTTACATAACAAATATGTTTTACTTTCAATTGCTGTCATTATGGTTATTTTCTGTTAACTGTGTAAGAACTTCTTCGGTTTTTCCATGTTCCTACAAGAACTTCACTCTGATTTAGTAAATTGCTGCCCCATTTGAAAAATTGTAGCTTTCAAAATGCGCATTAGTTCTGGTTATGGAGAGCTGATATTGCCTGCATTAGGAAACTATACTGTCGTGGCATCTAGAGAAGCAGCCTCAGAGAACTCAAAAAAACGCCTCATTGAAGAGCCTAGATTTCCATGCCAGTCACAATGGCCCTCAGTGTTAGCCAAGAGAGAATTGTCAGAAGCAGCAATTAAGTAAAAACAGACTCTTGCTTATTTTTTTTTTCCTCTGTCCCAGTCAATAGGAGGATGAAAGAACAGGAGTGTAAGAGCCATTAGGAATGAAGAAAGGTTACCCCGTTTCCTGACTGTAGATCCTTGAACTAGAGAAAGGGGGAACATAGGAGACTGAAGTTTTGCTTTACACTAGCTAGATTTTTCAGGAACTAAAAAAGTCTTAATATTCGAGGTGAAACAATCCTTACAGATGACAATACCTGAAAAGCTACACACTCTCCCTAGGAGTCATTGTAGGGCTAGGAAAGAGGTCTCAACAGCATGATTTAAGATGATATGGGGTGAAAAAATAAAGCTATTTCCTGTTTAGACCTCTTCAAGTTCTGTTTATTATTTATTAAGTAACCGGTTATAGAATTATCGGTTATTACTACCGGTTATCTAATTATCTTCATAGAAAAATAAGGTATTTCTGATATTTAACTAAAGGGTATAGTTCTTTGGTTTGACATATTGTAGACCTATTATTTTCATCTAAGCATTGACACTTGTTTATCTCTCCAGCAGCCATATTCTATTCTTCTAGCAATGACATAGTGATTGTCGAGGAATCCATTCTTCCTTGGCTTTCAGTCATTATGGTTTGGATGTGATTGATTCCATCCCCTAAATCCAGGGATGGGCACTGACTGGTGCAAACAAATCAGCAAATCTCATCCTCCTGGCCAAAGTGATTAGTTCAAGGATGAATATTAGACTGAATTTATGTTAATTATGGAGAATGAATAGGGCTAGTGCAGAAACTAATGGAAGAAATTCTGTCTTCCCCTATGTGGGATAGGGATAGTGGGAAGTCTGGAATTGCAGCCATTGGTATCAGCCATTTTGTTACTAGGAGGTGGAAAAGATTAGAGCTGCCAAATATCTACCAAGTGGAATATGAGAATGAAGGCAGTACTGCAGAAGTTCAAGGAGAAAGATGTAGAGAGACTGGGTTGTCAGTGACATTGTTCGAGTTGCTGGATCAAGCTTTATTTACCTCTAGAATTTTAAGTTATGTGGGTCTCCTCTACACATTCTTTTCATTATACAAATTACTTTGAGTTGGGTTTTTAGTCACTTAGAACATAAAGAATTCTAATGGATAAATTAGTTTTATCTTGGTTTCTTTCTACAAAATGGGCCAGTTGGCTTTGACCATGTTTTATCTGCTGCGTAAGTGTAAGTGTGATCAGCTGTTTCACAGATGCATCCCAGAATCGGTTGAAAGTGAGTTCGGATGATTCAGTGGAAACGATTTCCTATGACTACAAAGAAAAATTTAAAGCACAAAGACCATGTTCAGGGCATATGAATAGTATTGATAGTATAACCAAAGGTCTAATTACTCTATTATTTTGGGACTCTTGACATGAGGATCAGTTCATATTTAAATGCTTATCTTAGAGTCTTCCAAGTGGTTACTTTCTGAGCACCTGAAGTTAAATTGTATGTCAGCGTTTGAAACGTCCTTGGCAAGCTTGTCTAGTACAATCGCTTTAATTTGCACACGGGTAAGCTGAGGTTCAGAAGGAGGATGAACAGTCCACAGAGTAGTAGCCAAACATGCCTTGATTATATCAGTGTTGGTTGTATTTGAACATACATCCTCAATATCACTGGTATGGCCACATATAACCTCCCTGCATATACAGATGGTTTACTAAGAAAGTTGCTATCAATGCAGCATGCTTGATATTTTAACTGACCTACTGCCCTTAAAGCTAGGTGGTTATTGATTTGAGAAGAATACAGATGAGATTAAGGGCACTGTTTTAATCCTCTATGTGCCAGTGATGTGGGCATCAGTTATTTTTACTCGTCCAACATCCTCTTTTCTGGTTAAAGAGCCTACCTCTTCCTTTGGACTTAATCAATCTTTCCAGATCTAAAGATGAACAAATAACCCTGGACTGGCCAATAAAAGGACAATATTGTCCTGGCTTGGGAGTGAGCAGATATCCAAACCAGCTGAATTAGAGAAAATCCTAAGACACTTATAGAAATTATTAGACATGAGGAGCTTGTGGGGTTTTTTGTTTTGCTTGTTTTTCTGCTGAGGTTATTACTCTAGTAGAATATAAGTTTAGAGATGCTGTCTTCTTCATTACTTCGTTGGAGATAGCTTCCAGCACAAAAGAAAGCAGAGGTCAAGAGATTCCTAAAACATATCATTTGAATTACCCACTTCAGTCAGCCTTATTCCTGAAACTTTCACATATGTGACCTGATATATTCCCTTGTCTTTAATAAACTAGTTTGAACTGTGCTTTCTGTCGCCCAAAGAGCCCTAACTAATGCAGACCTTTATTTCTCTGAAATCCACAAATGGCATATATAGTTGATATGAGTTGTCACCTAGCCAAAGCCTCCTTACTTGGAACTGTCCACGTAGTTTCAGTCCCTGATGAAAGAATGGTCATGTTTTGAACTGGGGTGAACACCTGAACACCTTACCAATCTATAAGCTATGCAGAGGCCATTATTTGGGCACAGTAACTGAATGAATTAGCTATAAGGTCATCTCCAATTGGGTCAGAGTTGGTGCCATGGCAAGACGAAGTCACTTATAAGCCATAGTTCTGGGAAAGCAGAGAAACAATGAATAAATAGAGAAAGCTAATCTATAAAGAGAAAGCAGTAGAAAAGAGCACATAGAAACAAACCGACCATGTAGCACAAAGAAAAAAAAAAGGAATATATAGCTGTCTAATGATTTTCTATACAAAATATGGTGTTTCCTTCACTCCATTTCTTCCAGAGCTTTGCCCCAATTTCATCCTTCTAATGCAACTTCCTTTTGTAATTTAAACTAGCCTGAGTGGGCTTCTATTCTTTAACCGGCTTCCTTTTTCACCCACCAATCCCAGCACTATGCCAGAGGATGAGGAAAATTTATTACAAACCTACCTGGACTAGAGGAAATAGGGCTAAAAGCAGAAGACTGCAGGATGTCTGTGGCATGAATTTTGCACATAAAGAAGACCACCTGTTAAGCCTCAATTCCTTGACTCAATTTGAAGCTTAAAAATCTGTGGACTGGCTTCCTTGTGCATGGAAGCTAGGGAAGCTCTCCCCCACAAGTGTTTATAACAATGTTTAAATTATCATCTCAATTACTCTCTGTGTACACATCAATGAGCACTGTGCATATCAATAAATGAACTCTGTGTATTCTGAAGGCTACTGTGGTAACATCAACATCTAGATCCAGTTTGCATGTGATGGGCACCTTACCAGCTAGTTTTAAATGGTTAAGGGATTATGTCTGACATTTAAGGGAGAACAGATGATTCTCATTGTCCTACATGAGGTAAATTAAAGCAGTCTGAAAATGAATGCCTTAAAACATGGTATTATTCTGCCCCTGGTCTGTTCTATAGCCATACAGAAAAAAAAAAAAAAAAAAAAAAAAAAAAAAAACACAGGACAAAATGTTCCTGGGGAGAAAAAAGATCCAGAGATGCCTGGCAGGATGGGCTCACATGACCAAAGCAAGCCAACACCTTCTATAGAATCCAAGTTCCCCCAACTAACTCAAGGTCATCTTCCAGACTGCCAATCAATCCTTAGGATGATCCCACTCCAGGGCAGAGAAAATGAAACATAATGTAGTCCTGGCTGTATCTTGCTTACTATCCCTCTTAAATTCTTTTCTGAAGTGACTCGTGGAGCCAGTGAGAGATTGCAAATGGCGAAACTGTTTCATGTGTATAGGACTCCCCAGAAGCTCAATTTCTGGAGAAGTAGCAAGAACCTTAAAATGGTGACTTTTGGGGCGCCTGGGTGGCGCAGTCGGTTAAGCGTCCGACTTCAGCCAGGTCACGATCTCGCGGTCCGTGAGTTGGAGCCCCGCATCAGGCTCTGGGCTGATGGCTCGGAGCCTGGAGCCTGTTTCCGATTCTGTGTCTCCCTCCCTCTCTGCCCCTCCCCTATTCATGCTCTCTCTCTGTCCCAAAAATAAATAAACGTTGAAAAAAAAAAAAAAAAAGGACCACGTCTTGAATGTCCATTTGAAAAAAAAATGGTGACTTTGGTTGGCATGAAAGGTCCTAGTCTTTCTCTTTGATTACAGAGCTTAAAGACTTTCTCTTTTACTCTCTCTCTCTTTTTTTCTAACTTAAAATGAGGGGGGCAGGAGAAGGAGAGGGACAGCGGGGAGGAGGGGGAGAAAGGAGAGAGAGAAGGGGGGGGAGAGAGAGAGAGACAGTGGACAGAGACAGAGAGAGAGGAGAGAATAGATGTCCTAGATATTGGTGATGTTATTTTCTAGCCTGTGATTCAAATCATTTGGGAACAGAGTTGACTTCCCTTTCTTACCTCTCCTTCCTCCTTCCTTTTCTTTTTTTCCTCTCCCTCCTTTTCTTTAAGGAGGATACTTTTTTTTTTGTATCATTAAAATGAGCTTGTTGTCATTAAAATGCCTACTCTACCATGGTTACATAAGGGATTAATAACCCAAAGCATTGTTAAAACAACTTAGAAGCAGAGAAGGGGGAAGTGAATATTCTCCCCCCATTGTCAGCAAAATTAAAACCAACTTCATTTCCTCTCTTGTGATGTCTTAGTTTTTTTTTTCCCTCCTAGCTGAAGAAAGGGAATAAACCAGTCCTCAGAGACTCAACAGCAGAAGCAACAGCCCCAAACATCATTTACATGGAATAATGCATGGGAAGCATTAGCACAGTTCTTGGTACATTGTGAGGACTCAGTAAGGGTTAATTATTCATGTTGTTGTTATTACTATTAGTCTCAAATATTCACATTTGTTGTTCAAGATACCCTTAAAAGCTGGCCATCCCAAAGATTCAATCTTAAAAAAGGCTTTCACACCGGAATTTCAGGGTCTCTTTAGGTTTTAAAGTGCTTTCACATCTCGGACCTCACTTTTGTTCTGATACAAGTTTGGATTTGTAACTGAAAGGTTTTTTTTTTTTTTTTCTTTTAATGGCAGTGTTCTAGCTAGAACAGTTACCGGAGTAAAAAACCTACATCATTACCGTTGCACGAAGAAAATGCTGAGAAAGGGCAGGGGAGGCTTTGTCTTCATAAAGGCATGAAACAACTTCATGTGCAATGTTTGAGAGACACAAAGATTTTTTTCACTTTTATCAGCGCATAAAGACAACTCTTTGCCTATTGAGCAAAAATTGAGTAATAAACTGGTGTGAAAACCAACTTTACGGGGCTCTATGTATATTTTAATAAACACTCTCATGGTGCTAATTATCATGTGACAGTTTTACAAATATTAAGCTATTTATCTTCATAACATGCCAAACAGGTAAGTTAGGTACTAGTATGTGGCCATCACCATTTTCTTTTTGAGAAACGCAGGGCAAAAAAGAGCTATGCGAATAGCCCACCATCAGGCAGCCAGTATGTCCCAGAGTCTGGACTGGAACCTAAGCAGCCTGGCTCCAGTCTATGCTCCGTACCATAACGCTGTGCTGCCTCCCTCTGCAACTACACCTCCCCGAGAAGCTGATGCTTTCCCAGGTAGCTCCCCTCTCAGTGCCACCTTCTCACCATCTGCAGACTTCTGGAAAGAAAGCTTCCGGTAGCAAAATTATGCATACCTTAGTCCACTGCTCTATGTAGGAGAAACTACTAGTGGAAGAGAGGGGTGGAAAACTGCAGTTGCCCACGGGTAGTAGCCAGAGTCATGGCAACAACTTCGGCTCTAACTCTAAGGCACTCTCTTCTATTCCTCTAACTGATGAATTCAAAAGGATCACTTGCTTTCCGTTTCCTGGACATCCACTCCACAATACACTACACCTCTCTTTGATTGAGGGGGGAATTACTTTCTTTGCTTGAATAAAAAAGATGGAGGGATGGAGCCCTTTCTTTCTAAAATATATAACCTTCATCTTTAACTGGTTAGGCCACTTGAAAACAAACCCTGAAACCGAAAGAGGGCATCCCTGTGGAGTCAGAGCAAGGCAAGGATCATATCAGGTACACAGAACAGATGGAGTCACCCTCCTTCTCTAGAGAGGGAAAACGACAAGTTGATATCAGAACCCATTACGCATCCTTTATGGTTCACTGTATATAAATATTTAAACTGAATGCAATTCCTTTTCTTGAAAATAGCATAGTATTTATACTCTGGATCCAGACGTCTTGTGCCGAAATCTAATTTCTTCAATTAGTTTCAGTGTTTTGACCTGTGCGCTGCCCAGCTATTGCCTTGGGCGAGTCACTAAACTAACTTGATGCCTCAGTCTCCTGATTTCTAAAATGGGGGTGACAACAGTATTTACTAATAGAATTGTTGTGAAGATTAAACAAGCAAATGCGTTTAAAGGTATTATAAAAGTGTCTGGTGAGCATTATACGTATCAGCCAGTGGTAGTAGTAGGTATGGAAAAATAATACAGGGAGTTCTCATCTCTGTATCCCCGATTTCTCTCCCATGCTATTTACTGAGGCCACTGACTTCGTTCCAATTCTAATTGTCTTTAACCACTTGTTCCTTGGTTTCTGTCCATGATCAAACAGAAAAAAAAGGCAACAGCACACACAGTCAGGTTTTGGCACATGCGCAGACAGGAATTTGCCATATGGGACCTACTTTAAGACACATTCTCTAGGAACAGAGTACTGTACATTCAAATGCCGGGTCTGTCTGAAAAGTAGACAAGTGCCACTTTCTGATGGCAACAGTCCAGACATGTTAGGTTCATGTTACTATCAGGAGAGATACGGCTATGTGGTCTGTTCTTTCTCTGTGCCTTTTGGGTTGTCTGCTTGTTTGTTTTGTGAGTTTTGCTTTTTATCTTGTATAAAAAGAGAGAGAGAGAGAAAGAGACTAAAAGAATAACAAAGACGACCTAAAAAATCTGGAACAGTAAAAGCATAAACTAAATTTATCACTTTAATTAATTTTAAAAGTCAAAATACAGTGATTATATTACTCATCAAGGAGGGAGGAAGAAAGGCCCTAACTGCTTATAAAGGAATTGATCAAGAGGCAACCTAACAAAATCCTGGCACCTGAACTAATTCTAGGGCCATGTCCAATCAGGAATGCAGCATTTTAATAGAAACATAAGATTGGGTCTTAAAAATACTGCTTAATATCAACTAGTGAGATACATACCAAAGTGTCCCTAGGTGTTGATTATTTACACCTGCTCTGTAAGATTATATTTAGAATGCAGAAAAGTTATACCTTGTTGGAAAAGCAAAGATCTCAAAACATTTCCTGGTTCCTATCTGTATGTTATATAAAATATATGGCTTAGAATTCAGTTTACGAAACCATACAAATCAATGGACATACTGCGAAATTACTCTAACTATAGGCAAATAATTAGGCAAGAAGGAGCCTTGGATGTCAAACCTGTAAACTCAAAAGTATAGTCATGACAGATAATACAACCACAGTTTGCACTTGAGGAAATCGTTTGAAGATTGGTTAAGGGGCTGTCCCAAAAGTTCCACAGCTGGTCAGCCGCAAAGCTAGTAGTTAGACCAGCCCTGTCACCTCACCCCTCCATTACATTGGAAACATCTCAATGGAGGTCGGATACGTTGGTTTTTTATTTAGTAGGTAATGAGCCTACTAAATAATGAGTAGGTTTTTTATTTAGTAGGGAATGAGCCTACTGTCCATCGTATAGCACAGAATTTTACTTTCAGTCCTGCCTAAATAGTCTAAATGGTCCTAGAGATAATTTCCAGTCAAAGGCTTAGAAGGTCTCAGAGTTCCTGTTCCCCACCTAACCTCAGCTGCAGATGTGCCCAGGGTTTTTCCTTGACTGTATCTAGGTCTGTCAGGATAAATGGTCTGCTCTTCTCCAGACCTGGACCTTGGAACAATTAGGGAGTAGGTGAAGTTTTACGTCCTCACTGTCTTTGTGTATCTTTTCTTTTCCCTACCTTGCCAAACCTTTTTTACTTTTTCAAGGCCCGGGTCGAGTCGCATCTTCCTGGTGAAAAGTTTTCGACCATTCTGGAATAAAGAAGTCATCGCTCACCTCTTCCAACTCCTACAGCATATAATATATTTGCCACCCCTTTAACAGTTATAATATGCCTTACTGATGATAGTGATAGTGGCAGTGGTTGTGGTAGCTAAAATTTGTGAAATGCATCTTTATGCTAGAAGTTTTTGATGAATTATGTCACTCTTCACCACCACCCTATGAGGTAGGTTCTCGGCATCTCTGCTTGAAGATGAAGCAACAGGCTCAGAGTGTTTAGGGGACTTGGCCATCGTCACATAGCTAGTAAATGGCAGGACCAGTATTCAAACAGGTTTTTCGTTTTCTGTCTCCATCTTCCAAGCTCTCAGTCACTATATCACGGTTTCTCAGAGTGCAATCCACAAGCATCAAAATCACCCAAACATAGGTTGCTTGGTTTTATCTTAAACTTGCTGAAGGATGATCCCTGAATGTTTTCCAGCCCCTTGGAGGTTTGGCTATCCACGGAAGTTTCTGAGAACCACTACACTAAAAACTCTACTGGTAGCAACTCCCTTGAGTTTATATAGGTTTTCATGCTCCCAGAACTCCTTGATGTCCATTATTTCTTGCTAGCTCTTTCTCTATCTGACTCCTTATAAATGTTTATATTTTGTGACTCCTGACTAGAGTATAAAGGACATGGTTTCTCTCTACAGGGCCTGCTCACTTCATACCTCAGTATTTTCTACACATTCATAGTTTTTAGTGAACCTACTCTTTGTGATTGCTAAATGGTCTCTACTGCTTCAGAGAAGATACCATTCTGTGTTTCATACTAAAAAGGGCATTTTTAACTCACAGAAGTCACAAAGAGTGGCTTGAATTTCAAGCATTATTGTGTCATGTTCAGTCCATTTAAAAAGGGGGATAGACACCTAGGTGGCTCAGTTGGTTAAGCGTCTGACTTCACCCCAGGTCTGATCTCACTGTTTGTGAGTTCGAGCCCCGCATCGGGGCTCTGGGCTGACAGCTCAGAACCTGGAGCCTGCTTCAGATTCTATATCTCCCTCTCTCTCTGACCCTCCCCCACTCACACTCTGTCTGTCTGTCTCTCTCTCTCAAAAATAGATAGACATTAAAAAAATTAAAAAGGGGGGAATCACAATGGTATGACCTTTCTGTCTTCACAGGGAGAATGGCATTTGAGTCCATTGCTGAGATTTCCCTTCCCTTCCTGGATGTCTTTCCCATTTCACTAGCTCCTTGCCACGACCTCCCAGGGAGAAATGTGCTTACAGAAGAAGTTGAAGATAGTGGGGGCCTAATGCATCTTGGGTCACAGAAGGAATACTCTATGATATTACCGATAGGAGGAGTCTGCCTTTGGCCACAGTGACCAAACACTAAGATGATAACCACATTTAAAAAATATTTTTAATGTTTATTTATTTTTGAGACAGAGAGAGAGACAGGGGTCAAGCAGAGGAGAGGCAGAGACAGAGGGAGACATAGAAACCGAAGCAGGCTCCAGGCTCTGAACTGTCAGCACAGAGCCTGACGCGGGCTCATACCCATGAACCATGAGATCATGACCTGAGCTGAAGTCCAGGGTTTAACCGACTGAGCCACCCAGGTGTCCCAATAACCACATTTTTAACTCTTTTGTTAGAAAACTTATTTAAAAATAATGTATTTTTTCCAAGTACAAAAATATCAAATGCTCATTATAGATTACTTGAAAATGGAGAAAAAAAGCAAACAAAAAAATTCCTTGGTCACTCAATCATTTAAACAAAACCACTGTCAACATTTTTATATACACTCTTTCAGTATTTTTTTCTATGCAAGTGTGTGTGTGTGTGTGTGTGTGTGTGTTTGTCACATATTTTTTTTTATTTAATTTTTTTTCAACGTTTATTTATTTTTGGGACAGAGAGAGACAGAGCATGAACGGGGGAGGGGCAGAGAGAGAGAGGGAGACACAGAATCGGAAACAGGCTCCAGGCTCCGAGCCATCAGCCCAGAGCCTGACGCGGGGCTCGAACTCACGGACCGCGAGATCGTGACCTGGTTGAAGTCGGACGCTTAACCGGCTGCGCCACCCAGGTGCCCCTGTCACATATTTTTTTAATGGAACAATACTGTACACAAGATTTTGGATCTTGGCTTTTATATCAGTAATAAATGATGAGCAGTTTTCCTATTTCACTAAATACCTTTGTACAAAATATGATGTTGGAAAAGTTTATAAAGTAGTTAAATTAAGTTCTTTTATTTTCTTTTAAAAAAAAGTCTATTGAGTACCATGTCTGTATCAATGATTATTGAAAAATAAGACAAGCAAAGAAGGACCAGAAATAGGAGCCAAGTTGGACCAGGGGGCCCATAGCTAATAGTCTAACTAAAGTCCCATTGGGACTTGGCTCAAACACCAAAGTAAGTCATAAGGATGAAGCTGAGAACAGTATCCAGGGAATCAGAAGAGACAGATCATAAGCAAAGTTCCAAATTATAGGATATGGGTTGAGAGCAATACTCAGAGAGGTCCAGATTAGTTGGAGGCCCAGCATAGGAAGAATCAGAGGTCAGGGATCAATGCCCTGAAGGCTAAATGTAAGCAAGTGGGCAGTGTAGAGTCTGAGTGTACAAACATAAGTTCGGATTAAGTATTCAAGACAAAGATAAGCAAATAGGGAATATTGGATAACGAAGCACAGGAACTCAGGATCTGAATCAGAAGCAGATCGGCACAATAATGTGACAAGCAGTCCTTGGAGAGGAACTATCTGGCTATCAGCAGTCTTGGTGAAGGCAAATAAGAGTGCAATACGAACTCTACATAGTTCAGGGATTGCACTCAAGAAATTGAAGCCCAGTGTGCCATTATAGTTGTAACAGCGACCACCATAGAAACTCTACTTATCGATTAAAGGCAAGAGGATTCAACTCATTGTTGGGACCATCAGCAATCACTAGCCAGCAATGAACATAAAAGAAGAGTAGGAGGCTAGGCTGAGGATACAGAATACCTTTGCATGGTAACGTTTTAAGAACCAAATGGAAATGGAAATTTCTATTTTTGTGGTCCAAAATGGTCAAATGGTGCTTTTGTACAGTACAAATCATATAAATCCTTGGTAAAATAGGTGAGTGTCAGGTTGAGAGAAGTAGGGTTAGTGGAGTGCTGGAATATGGATTGGGGAATTTGGCCAGGGGCACTACAATGGCATATAGCTTTACTGTACAAAGAAAGCTAACTTTCAAGTCTGGGATATAGTATGTGTTCAGTAAACATTTATTTAATTAAAAAATTGTTCAGGCCAGCACTGGGGTAGTCACAGTGGGACATAGGAAAGAAGAATGTACCGCTGTGCCCTAAAAGAGCTTACTCCTTTTTGAAGAAAAACAAAACAATTAGAGAGGAAAAGATACTCATTTTCTCAGTGTGTGGAATTAGAGCACTACAGCCAGTGAGCATGCAGGTGTTCAGAGAAGAGAAGCTGGAGATCATCATTGGCAAGAAAGGCTGAAGAAGGTTTGCAGCTAGAGGGAAAGATAAAAAATAGGAATAAGCAAAGGGACAAGCTATCTCTTACCACCAAATTCCCTACCAATTCTGACCATGTTTTCCAAACTAGTGCTCCTCAATCTAGATTACAGTGATGACCAGTTCGTCCATCCTTTTTTTTAAAATGAAATTTATTGTAAAATTGGTTTCCATACAACACCCAGTGCTCATCCCAACAGGTGCCCTCCTCATTGTCCATCCTAAAGAATGTTCTGCAATACACTAGTCCTGAAGATGCTTCATTTTAAAGATTTCCATAAACTTGAGGAGTGCTGCAATTTGCTCTTGGAGATTCACAATGCATATTAGCAAAATAAACTCTCTTAAAAGTCCTGTAATAAGTAAGTCAGTTCTAATGTTGTTTAATCCAACATTTCTGAAAACAATTTGACTATGGAAATTTCGTTTGAATAGATTTTGTTTGAAGAAATGCTGCTAGTGTGCTAGAGAACATACTATTGAAGATACCACTACAGAAAAGTAAACAGTTTAAATTTTCTATCAAAATCTCCAAAAATGAGGGATAATAAGAAGAGAAAACAGGGTAAGGGTCTCTGGAATTAAGTACCAACTGCTGTCATTAAAGAGGGAAAGGGAGAAAGAATGGACACAAAGCATTTTAAAAGCTACAGAGTCATGGTTGGAAAACAGTTCTAAACCAGTACCCATTTCTAATTCCTTTAGCCCATGATAAGCTGCATATGACATCTGAGTTTGTTAGGTTTGATGAACAAATAACCATTTCAGCTGAAGGGCAACAGTAAACAAACATCAAAGCACCTTTTCTTATTGGACCTTCTGATACTAAAGCGTTCTCTCTCGCTTTCTTTTTCTCCTTCTCTCTCTCTCTCTCTCTCTCTCTCTCTCTCTCTTTCTCTCTCTCCTCTATGTCTATCTCTATTTATCTGATAACTGTACTCCTTTTTTAGTTTTAAACTTGTTTCAGTCCTGGTTACTGAGAATTGGGGTGGGTCATTGTCCTTAGAAAGTAGAGACGTTCTCATAGTTTCTCTTGCTTCCCAGGAGAGTGTGTTGGCTGTAGCTGATGAGGAAATCGTGTCCAGAGAAGGAGGGCTCCCTGGAGGCATCCTTTCCCTGGAGATGTGTAAGCAGAAGGTGGTAATCACTTGGCAAGATTGTCAAGACGTAGAGATTGGTCTTTATGACTTCCAACCCTAAGAGTCTAGAATTCAGTTGATGGTTGTCAAATCTCTCTGCATGTTAAAAATCTCATGGGGAGCTTTTCAAAATGCAAATGCCTGGCTTTCCCTCCAGATGAATCAATTCAGAACCTGAGAATTGGGGACCTAGGTGGGTCCTAGGCAGGTCCTAGGCATCTTATTGTTTAAAGGCCCAAAAGTGATTCTAATATGCATCCAGAGTTGAAGAATAGCTGGCTTAGATATTTTTAATTCTTCACTAAAAATGCTGATGCTAGTATGGTACATCCTGTGATTTATATTCCAGATTTATATTCCATCAGAGTAGGTGTCTGCCAACATGGGATGATCAGGGAGGGCACTGGGTAGATTTACCCTTCTTAAGACCCTAGATTCTCTTTGGACTAACAACTGTGCTAGAAATTCTCCCTATTAGAGGTGTATTCTAATGTATTATGTTAGGCCTCCAGAGTCCCCTCTTAAAATGCAAATACCCTCTGGAGACAGAGTACATTAAAGCTATTGTTAGTCACTGGCACCATGTCCTTTAATGGATCAACCTGTCACCTAGCAAGGCCAGAAAGGAGTAGGGAGAGTACATAGAAACAAACATTACTTACTCAGACTTTATGCCAAGAATTGCATCAAAAGTTTACTGTCTTCCTTCTCTGTACTCCTCCATTGCCCTCTTCAGTTTTAAGATTACTCATCTGACCCCTCTACATTTGCTGCCTGTGAACTAACTGTGAGTCATTTTTATCTATTTTGTCCCTGTTGGTGATAGCATATTTGGTATCCTATAAAGAACTGGTATAAGGGAGCTATTTTTTGATGGTAACAATTTCTTCGAGTCTTCTCTTCTAAACAATAGAGTCAGAATAGCAAGGAATGCAGGCTGTGCCTATATAGGCCACCAAATTACCCAATTATCAAATTGCTTGCCAATTGGTCAGCCAACTTAATGAAATCAACCTAATAAATTTTAGCAAAAAAAAAAAAAAAAAAAGCAAAATAGCAATTTGACCCCCCCAGCCCCACTGGGGAACAGTTCTTTGAGAGACCTAACCAAAATGACCAGAAGTTCTGGAACCTTGTTGTCAATTTCATTGACATCTCCTCAATGCATCACTTGACCACTGATTAAACCACTGGATGGGGGTTTGACATTCTAACTTCTTAATGACAGTTTTAGGTTTTCAATGGATACAGGCTGGATAGAAATGATAATAAACCTCTTTATTGCCAGAATCTACTGTGTCACTCCTTATTCACCCCTAACTCTCTTAGCCACGCTTGGCTGTCATTGGACATGCATTTTTGTCCACACAGTCCCATTTCAATGATTGTATCTTTTTCTGCACTCTAAATACCTAAATTTGCCCTTATCAAATATTTCAAAAATCAGTGTGTTCTTTAGTTCAAGTCATATAACACAGCATACAATTAGTGCCATTTAAAATGCTCTTATTTTCTCTTTTTCTAATGACTTAAAAATTCCACCTCCCCCTAATGACATAGCATTACTATTCTCTTGGGTCTTTGTTTCAAAGGTGCTCAACTTCTCAGATATTTCATTCACTTTCTCTGGCTAAATTTTGATACTTGATATCCTCAACATATGGATTCATTTGGTTTGTAGTCATGTCTTCATCATCCTTACTGGATTCATAATTTAAGTTAGCGAAAATTTCAGTTAAACTGATTATATGGCATCTGTTTATGTGACTGAGTTAATTATTTGCTTTTATTCATTTTGATCCCTTTGGTATGTGTATAGGCACATCCTTTCTGAAGGCTAGGACTGTGTTCACGAACAGAAAGCAAAGGAAAGAACCGATCTGGATAATACAGGTAAAAATGCTTTGTCCTCCATTATTTGGATTTTTCAGATTGCTAAAGATGGATTTTGCCCAAATTATCCAGACCACTATAACCAGTTAATATTTTTTGAGATTTTATATAGGTAAATGTATGTATTTTGATCCCTTCTATTACAAACCTAGCTGAGACTAAGAGCCTGAAGTATTACAATTGCCATTTAACCGGTCTTTTCTACCTATGGTTTAAGGGTTGGCAAAGTCTGGTTCACAGGCCAAATCCACCCTGCATTCTTTTTGTAAATGAAGTTTTATTGACACACAGTGACACCAATGTGTTTATATATCAACTAGTGCTGATTTTAGACTACAATGGTGGGGTTGAATGTTGCAACAGAGACCATATGATCTAAAATATATACTACCTGGCCATTCACAACAAACATTTGCTGACCCTTGCTCTTATCTCTTCCTCATTGATCTTGTATGTCAGTGCCATATTCATTTTTCTAAAATACCAATTTCATCATGTCAGTCTCCTGCAGAAAAATTTTAAATGCATAAATGATATGCAGCTGGTAGGCACTGTTACGGCCTTACTCTTTTCATTGTTAGTACCCATGCCATGCTGTTAAGTATTTTGAAAATCACCTTTGCTTAAATGGTTTTGATTTGTGTGGAATAAAATCAAGCTCCTTAGCCTAGCATTGAAGGCTCTTTCGAATTTCCTTCTTTTGAAATTCCCTGAACTCTCCTCTCACCTTTTGCAAATATGGAGATCATTTGTCCACATTTACTTCAGACAATCTCAGTTTATACTTGTTACCTTTATGTAACAAATGGTGCCTCCTTTCACTCTCAAACATGTCCTAGACTGGACAAGAAATTATATGGTTACCCTAGCTATAAACCATATTATTCCTTTGAGGATCATTTCCAACTCTACTGCTCCCATGAAATCTTTGATATCTTGAAACTACACAGCTCCTTCCTTCTTTCAAGTTTTCTTAGTATCTAGAACACTCATGTTAAGGTATGGAGTCTTAAACTAGATGTATTTTTACTTTTGTAATATTGACCCTCAGAATATAAGCTCTCTTTAGATAAGAACCATGCCATATTATTTTTCCGTTCGACACATGTGTATTGAGCACTTTCTATGTGCCCAGAAGTGGGAACTGCTTCCACTGAGAAGCAGGAATTCAATCCCATTTATGATAAGACCAGCCCTGCACCTATGAAGCTGGCATAAGGTGAGTACACATCCCCGCAGTTGATGGGGAAGGCAGTGCTAAGCCATGTGGGACAGTAGCAGATCTGTACTGCTTACTTCTAGTAGAGATAAATCAGAGAGGGTCTCTTAGGGAAAGGGCCAGCTGGGCATCAATAAAGCCTCTTGGCCTCACCAATATTGTATCCCTTTGTCTCATTGTGGTAGGCTGCCTGGTGTTCATGTCATATATTTCGTATCTGCTCAGCTCCTAGATTATCTCCCATATACATTAATTGCTTTATGTATATGTATTGATTTATTGCTTGATTTATAGATAGATAGATAGATAGATAGATAGATAGATAATTATCTACAATCATGACATAGAAAACATCTTGGAAGAAGAGCTATATTCTTTAAAATCTAAAATGATACGAGCATCGACAATTCTATTAACCCATCTCTGCTATTACCAGGATGATTCTATTGACAAATCTTTAATTTTTAAGTGATTTTTTTAGGCTCATCCATTCAGTTTGAGTGGCCTGACAGTTTTCATTCTCAGAGGGATGTAATAGAGTATTGCAATAGGAGCCATCGGATTGAGATTTCTATTCTTGGATCCGTCACAATCACTAAACAGTTTAGGTCTCATTTTTCCCATCTGTTAAAGAAATAAAGTTGGATTGGATGACGTCTTAGAGCTAATATTGTGTTCTATTCAAAAGTGAGTTAATCAACAGGTGATTTGCACAACATGGGTCAGGATAAGTAATATATTCCATAGAGCTACCTGAATTTATCCTCAATTAAGTTATCCACCTCAAATTGACTTTCTAATGGCCATGTTTAGTTTAATTATTCCAAACTGTGTTCTTGAGACAGAGAAAAAATTCATTTGGAGTGTGTGTGACTGTGTGTATAATAAACACATATGTTCTGATAATGAACTGATCTGGTTAATTAAATATTAAAAGAGGAAGATTCTGGGAGCATGGTGAACTGAATATATAGCACCTTTCCCCTCAACTCCTAACTACAAGCTCTTTGCTTCTCCTGAGCAAAATGGGGACTAGTCCTCATGGCATCTGGGTACAAATAAGACCTGGGGCTTTGTCAGATCCAAGTACGAAAACTGAGACAGGGTTTTCTCCCTTCCTGTATACCGTGTAAGTGTACAAAAACCAGCAGCAGGTATCGTCTAAGGTAAAGATTATAAGTTACTAGATCTTGACTTTTACAGACCTATGAATCTTTATGTAGACAGTGGATATTGGCCTTACATGCGATTTCCAGGTCACACTGCCTCCTAAAAAATCAAAGAAGAAATGTAAGAAGTGATTCAGGTTCTTCTTTCCTGAGTCAGAAAGAGTACAAGGGATATAAGAGAGCAAAGACACTGCTTCCAAGTGCCTTAGTAAGAGACTAGCACTCTACCTACTTCTATACTCTTGGCTTACAGAGATAGAGAGCACTTTGCATTTACCACAGGATTGTTGACACATATGATATGACACCTACCAGACCTGAATCCCAAAGAGATGACAGTAGAAGGTACTCCTCAGCTAAAGAAAGAAAGATCAAGCAAAACAAACTCAGTACATGCTCAGTAAAAGAGAGTTGATGGAAGAAACAGATGAAAACTCTAATAAAAAAAAGAGCACTAAAGAAGTTTCACCTGCAGTAAGGAAAACATTTTTCTGGAACAAGAAAGAATAATTTTCATCTATCCAACTCTATAAACAAATTGAAACAGAAGACAGTCACTAGTAAGATGTGAACTGGTATACACACATTAGGATAGGTGGACTGGGAATCTGTTTAAAATGTTTGGTGAGGACTTAACCAAAGAAGGGACCTACCTTAAGAGAAACTGTGTAACAGTCTAGAGCAAGGTCAGGCAAACTACAGCCCACAAGTCAGATCTGATTAGCCACCTATTTTTGTAAGGCCTGTGAGCTAAGAATGCTGTTTATATTCTTAAATTGTTGAATTTTTTTATTTTTTTAGATGAAATTTATTGTCAAGTTGGTTTCCATACAACACCCAGTGCTCATCCCAACAGGTGCCCTCCTCAATGCCCATCACCCACTTTCCCCTGCCTCCCATCCCCCATCAATCCTCAGTTCTCAGTTTTTAAGAGTCTCTTATGGTTTGCCTCCCTCCCTCTCTAACCTCTTTTTTTTTCCTTCCCCTCCCCCATGGTCTTCTGTTAAGTTTCTCAGGATCCACATACAAGTGAAAACATATGGTATCTGTGTTTCTCTGTATGACTTATTTCACTTAGCATAACACTCTCCAGTTCCATCCACATTGCTATAAAAGGCCAGATTTCATTCTTTCTCATTGCCACATAGTATTCCATTGTGTATATAAACCACAATTTCTTTATCCATTCATCAGTTGATGGACATTTAGGCTCTTTCCATAATTTGGCTATTGTTGAAAGTGCTGCTATAAACATTGGGGTACAAGTGCCCCTATGCATCAGCACTCCTGTATCCCTTGGGTAAATTCCTAGCAGTGCTATTGCTGACTCATAGGGTAGATCTATTGTTAATTTTTTGAGGAATCTCCACACTGTTTTCCAGAGCGGCTGCACCAGTTTGCATTCCCACCAACAGTGCAAGAGGGTTCCTGTTTCTCCACATCCTCTCCAGCATCTATAGTCTCCTGATTTTTTTCAGAAAAATATTTTTAAAAAGAACATTTCAGGGGCACCTGGATGGCTCAGTCGGTTGAGTGTCCGACTTCAACTCAGGTCATGATCTTGCGGTTTGTGAGTTTGAGTCCCACACCCAGCTCTCCCCTGTCAGCGCAGAGCCTGCTTCACATCCTCTGTCCCCCTCTCTATGCCCCTCCCCTGTTTGCAGTCTCCCCCCAAAAAATAAATATTAAAAAAAAGAATATCTCATGACATTTGCAACTTAGAGGAAATTAAAGTTTTAGTATCCATAAATAAAGTTTTATTGGAACACAACTATACTCATTCATTTATGTATTATTCCTGATTTGTGCAAAAAGCAGGAATGTGTAGCTGCAATAAAGACAATAAAGCTTGCAAGCCTAACATGTTTGCTATCTTGCCCTTTACGGAAATTTTTGTCAATCCCTGATTTAGAGAAGTGCTGTCAATAGAACTGCCTGCGATGAGAGAAATGTTCCATAAATGCGCTGTCCAATAAGGTAGCTACTAGGCATGTGTGCCTACTGAGCAGTTGATTTGTGACTAGAACAAATGAGTTACTGTATGTTTATTTTTATTTACTTTTAATTATGGTAAATTTAAATAGTCACATGTAGTTTGTAGCTAGTGGCTATGTCTTGGGCAACACAAGTTTGGAACAAAAAGTGCTAAATAATTTAAGCAAAATCTAGGCATTATGGTGGTAGTGATAGTAGTGAGAAAAGAGAAAAGCAAAACTGGAAATCATATCATATAAAGTGAATTTAAGGTTTAATGCATAACACAGAGTAAGAGGGATATTAAGGTAATGGTAAAAATCACACATGTGTTTATACAAAACTACACAGAATAATAACTATTAGAAATAAAAGAAAAACTTTATAAAATAAAATTATAGTGGGATATCATACATATCATTTTCAGAGCAGGTTGACCTAGTAAACATAAAAAATTATATAAAGGAATAGAAGGAAACAATCAACAAACTTGATTAAGTAACTACGTATAAGAACTTACATGCCTCAAAGAAAGAACACACATTCTTTGATATGACCATGGAACATTAACAAAATTGATCAGATATGTAGCCACAAGGAAAACCACAAAACAATGAGAAAATAAATATGTTACTGGTTGAAGTCCTTGATCATAATCTAACAATATTAAAGATGAAAAGTTGGACATAAAAATATTAATGACTTGGAAACTAAATTAAGAAATACTTGTAGATAACTCTTGGATCAAAGAGGATATAAAAGAAAATTACAAAGTACCTAGATGGCATGGAAAGGAGACACATTATACTAAAATCTATAACATACTGAAAACTGTAGTCAGAGGAAAATATATAGTCCTAAATCTCTTCATCATAGAGGAAGAACGATAATAAAGAAGTTTGCTCATCTTCAAAAAGTAGAAAAATAACAAAATGAAGTTTAAAAAATTAGAGATAAAAGCTAAAAATTAATGAATTTTTAAAAAACAACAAAAAAGAAAAGGCAAAGGAGTCCAAAGCTGGGGTTGTTTTTTTTTTTAGGAAAATAAACTTTTAATGTTCCTGTTTCAGAAAGAGAGTCAGACAGAGAGAGAGACAGAGTCAGAGATTGCCAAAAAAGATGTGTGGGAATAAGAAACAAACATGATCATGAAGAGAAATAATGAAACTCTGTGGTAACAACATTGAAAATCTTTCCAAAATTGACCCCAAAAGAACTTAAAAACTTAAAAATATAATGCCTAGACCAAATATCAGAGAGGAAAATTGAAAAGGTAAATGCATTACCACTGAAAAAGGCTTCATCTGGGACACAGGAGTTACCACCAAGTTTTATATGACATTTAAAGATTAAATGTTATGATATATAAATAATTCCAGTTCATAGAAAACAATGGAAGGCTCTCCAACCCATTTTATAATGTCAGCAAAACTTCCATTCTAAAATTTGATAAAAATAATATTTGAAAAAATTTGGCATACAAGGTGACAATCCAAACAAGATTGTTATGAATTACAATATTAAATAGGGACCCTCTAAGAAAATAACTCAAAAACATACTGAAATAAATGACAAGGGAATTAAAATGATGTATTTGAAAATATCTATTGAACACAAAAGAGGGCATTCGTGGAGGAATGTAAGAACAAAAAAGACCTAAGTCATATAGAAAGCAAATAATAAAATGGCAAATGTAAATTCTGCATTATCAGTAATTACATCAAATGTTAATGGTTAAACACTACAATTGGAGGCAGAAATTGGGAGAATAAATAACAATATTCTCCAACTTCACAAGAGACACTTTATTTTTTTTTATTATGAATATAATTTATTGCCTATTTGGCTTATATACAGCACGCAGTGATCATCCCAACAAGTGCCCTTCTTAATACCCATCACTCATTTTCTCCTCTCCCCCACACCCCCATCCACCCTCAGTTGGTTCTCTGTATTTAAGAATCTCCACAAGAGACACTAATTCTAGGACACCAATAGTTTGCAAGTAAAAGGATGGAAAAAAAGATATACCATTGAAACAGTAACCAAAAGAGAGGGAAATAGCTATACTAATATCAGAGAAATATACTCTAAGGCAAAATTTGTTACTACAGACAAGAAAGGACATTTAAAAATGATAACAGGATTCATCCATTGAAAATACATAGAAATTATAAATATATATGTGTCTAACCAAGCACCAAAATGAATGAAGCAAAACCTGACACATTTGAATGAAGAAATAAACAATTGAGCCATAACAGGATTCTTCAATACCCCACTTTCAATAATAGAACAACTAGATGGAAGATCAACAAGAAAATAGAATATTGAACAGCACAATAAACTAACTGGAACTAACAGACATCTATACAACACTCTTCCTAACAGCAGCACTTCTCAAGTGCACATGGAACATTCTCCAAGATAGACCAACTGTTAGACCATGAAACAAATCTTAATAATTTAAAAGGATTGAAATTACACAACGTATATTTTTTGACCCCAATAGGAGACGCCACAGAGAAAATTAGAAACTAATTTGAGATGAATGAAAATGAAAACACAATATACCAAAACTTTTGGGATGGAACTAAAAGTGTTCAGAGGGAAATTTATAGCTATTAATGCCTATATTATAAAAAATAAGATCACAAATCAATAACCTAATCCTCTACCTTCGAAAACTAAGAAAATAAGTGCAAATTAAATCCAAAGCAAGCAGAAAGAAGTAAATAAAAAAACAATAAACAAAGCATAAAAAAAATAGAAAATAGAAAAACAACAGAGGAAACTAACAAAACCAACAGTTGGCTCCTTAAAAAAAAAATGAAAAATTGAAAAACTTTTAGATAAACTGACCACAACAAAATGAGAGAAGAATCAGGAATGAAATAGAAGACATTACTACCAACCTTGCAGAAATAAAAGAATTATAAAGAAATTCTATGAACAATTGTATGACAAAAATTAGATAACCTAGATGAAATTAACAAATACCTAGAAAGACACAAACCACTCAAACTGTCTAAAGAAGCAATGGAATATCCGAATATACCAATAATAATCGAAGAGATAGAATTAGTAGTCAATAAATTTCCCACAAAGTAAAGCCCAGTACTGAATGGCTTTACTTTTAACTTTTGCCAAAATTTTGAAGAATTAAAACAAGCTCTTTTTTTTATATTCTTTTAATTCTCAAGCTAGTTAAACATACAGTGTAGTCTTGGCTTCAGGAGTAGAATTCAGTGATTCATCACTTACATATAACACCCAGTGCTCATCCCAACATGTGCCCTCCTGAATGCCCATCACTTGTTTTCCCCACCCCCATCAATCTCAGTTTGTACTCTGTATTTAAGTCTCTTATGGCTTGCCTCCTTCTCTGTTTTTATCTTATTTTTCCTTCCCTTCCCCTAGGATCATCTGTTAAGTTTCTCAAACTCCACATATGAATGAAATCATGTGACATTTGTCTTTCTCTGACTGGCTTATTTCACTTAGCATAATACCCTCCAGTTCCATCCACGTTGTTGCAAATGTCAGGATTTCATTCTTTCTTATCACCGGGTAGTATTCTATTGTATATATATGCCACATCTTCCTAATCCATTCATCAGTTGATGGACATTTGGGCTTCTTCCATAATTTGGCTATTGTTGACACCGCTGCTGTAAACATTGGAATGCACATGCCACTTTGAATAAGCATTTGTGTATCTTTTGGATAAATTCCTAGTAGTGCAATTGCTAGGTCATAGTGTAGTTCTATTTTTTAATTTTTTGAGGAACCTCCACACTGTTTTCCAGAGTGACTGCACATTCTTCACAGAGGTAGAACAAACACTCCTAAAATTTGTATGGAACCACAAAAGACCCTGAATAGCCAAAGTAATGTTGAAAAAGAAAACCAAAGCTGGAGGCATGACAATCCCAGACTTTAACCAGTATTACAATGCTGTAATCATCAAGACAGTATGGTATTGACACAAGAACAGACACATAGATCGATGGACTAGAATAAAGAACGCAGAAATGGACGCCCAAATATATGGCCAATTAATCTTTGACAAAGCAGGGAAGAGTATCCAATGGAAAAAAGACAGTCTCTTTAGCAAATGGTGCTGGGAGAACTGGATAGCAACATGCAGAAGATTGAACCTGGACCACTTTTTTTTTTTTAATTTTTTTTTTCAGCGTTTATTTATTTTTTTGGGACAGAGAGAGACAGAGCATGAACGGGGGAGGGGCAGAGAGAGAGGGAGACACAGAATCGGAAACAGGCTCCAGGCTCTGAGCCATCGGCCCAGAGCCCGACGCGGGGCTCGAACTCACGGACCGCGAGATCGTGACCTGGCTGAAGTCGGACGCTTAACCGACTGCGCCACCCAGGCGCCCCCCTGGACCACTTTTTTATACCATACACAACAATAAATTCAAAATGGATGAAAGACCTAAATGTGAGACAGGAAACAATCAAAATCCTATAGGATAAAACAGGCAGCAACCTCTTTGACCTCAGCAGCAGCAACTTCTTACTTGACATGTTTCTGAAGGTAAGGGAAACAAAAGCAAAAATGAGCTATTGGGACCTCATCAAGATAAGAAAGAAAAAAACTTCTGCACAGCAAAGGAAACAGTTAAAAAAAAAAAACTAAATGGCAATGAATGGAATGGGAGAAAATATTTGCAAATGACATATTGGATAAAGAGTTAGTATCAAAAATCTGTAAAGAAATTACCAAACTCAACACCCAAAACACAAATAATCCAGTGAAGAAATGGAAGAAGGCATGAATAGATACTTTTCCAAAGAAGACATCCAGATGGCAGACACATGAAAAGATGTTCAACATCACTCATCTTCAGGAAAATACAAATCAAAATCACAATGAGATACAGTCAGAGTGGTTAAAAAAAAGCTCTTTAAAAAAAATAGAAGATAAAAAATAACACATTCCAACTTATTCTATGAAGCCAGCATTGCTCTGAAACACCATGATGAAGTAGGAATTATCTCAGGTATGCAAGCTCGATCCAACATATGAAAATCAATCCAATATACCTTATTAATACAATAAAGAAAATCAATGCAATATACCTTATTAATAAAGAAAAAACACAATCCTAGAAAAACATTTGAAAAAAATCCAACATCTTTTCATGATAATAACACTCAACAAACTAAGAATAGAAGGGAAGTTCAATCTAAAAAAAAGGCCAACTACAAAAAACCCACAGCTAACATCATACTTAATGGTGAAAGACTGAAAACCTTCCCCCTAAGATCAGGACTAAGACAAGGATGTCCACATCCACCAATTCTATTCTACATTGTACCGGGGGTTCTAGTCAGGGTAATCAGACAAGTAAAAGATATAAAATATATCCAGGTTGGAAAGAAGTGAAATTACTCCTATTTGCAGATGACATTATCTTATATATAGAAAACCCTAAGGAGTCCACAAAAAATATTACAGCAAATAACAAGTTCAGCACAATTGTAAGATATAAGACCAACATACAAAAATCAATTGTCTTTTTGTACACTAGAAATAGACAACCCGGAAATGAAATTAAGAAAAATAATTCCATTTACAATGGTATCAAATGTAATAAAATACTTGGTAATAAATTTAACTAAAGAAGTGCAAGATTTGTACACTGAAAATTACAAAGCATTGTTGAAAGAAATTTAAAAAGATATAAATAGATGGAAAGATATCCCATGTTGATGGCTTGGAAGACTTACTATTAACAAGATGGCAATACTGTTGGACCAAAATTTATCTACAGATTTAACTCAATCTCTTCCAAAGCCTTTTTGTTTATTCTTGCAGAAGTTGACAACTGATATTAAAATTCATATGGAACCCCAAATAGCCAACATAATCTTGAAAAAGGACAAAGTTGTAGGGCTCACTAGAAAGCTTTTTCTGTATTTTAAAACTTACTACAAAGCTACAGTGAGGGGCGCCTGGGTGGCTCAGTTGGTTACGCCACCGTCTCTTGAGTTCAGCTTAGGTGGTGATCTCAAATTTCATGAGATCAAGTGCAGTATCAGGCTCTGTGCTGACAATGTGGAGCCTCCTTGGGATTCTCTGTCTGCCTCTCTCTCTGCCTGCATGTGTGTGCACTCTCTCTCCCTCTCTCTCTCTCAAAATAAATAAATAAACTTTTTAAAAAGCTGCAGTGATTACAACTGCGTGGTTTGACATAGGATAGACATAGAGGTGAATGCAATATATTTGAAAGTCCAGAAATAAATCCTAACATTTATCATCAGTTGACTTTTGGCATGGATGACAACACTACTCAATGGGAGAAAGAGTAGTCTTTTCAACAAATGGTCCTGAGACAACTGGATATCCACATATAACACAATGAAGTTAAACTACTGTGCATCGTTTACTAAAATTAGCTGAAAATTATTTAAAGACTTGAATGCAAATGCTTAATTGATAAAACTCTTAGAAGAAAACATAGTGCAGGGGCACCTGGGTGGCTCGGTTGAGCATCCGACTTCGACTCAGGTCATGATCTTGAGGTTTAGTGAGTTCGAGCCCCACGTCGGGCTCTGTGCTAACGGCTTGGAGCCTGGAGCCTGCTTTTGATACTGTGTCTCCCTCTCTCTCTGTCCCTCCCCTGCGTGCACTCTGTATTTCTCTCTCAAAAATAAATAAACATTAAAAAAATTTTTAAAGAAGAAAACAGGGGCGCCTGGGTGGCGCAGTCGGTTAAGCGTCCGACTTCAGCCAGGTCACGATCTCGCTGTCCGTGAGTTCGAGCCCCGCGTCAGGCTCTGGGCTGATGGCTCGGAGCCTGGAGCCTGTTTCTGATTCTGTGTCTCCCTCTCTCTCTGCCCCTCCCCCGTTCATGCTCTGTCTCTCTCTGTCCCAAAAATAAATAAACGTTGAAAAAAAAAATTTAAAAAAAAAAAAATAAAAAAAAAGAAGAAAACAAAGTGTAAATCCTTGTGACTTTGGATTTGGCATTGGTTTCTTAGATACAACACTAAAGCAATCAGCAAAAGAAACAAAAAATAAATTGGGCTTCATCAAAATACAAGCTTGCACTCTGTATTTCTCTCTCAAAAATAAATAAATATTAAAAAAAATTTTTAAAGAAGAAAACAGTGTAAATCCTTGTGACTCTGGATTTGGCATTGGTTTCTTAGATACAACACTAAAGCAATCAGCAAAAGAAACAAAAAATAAATTGGACTTCATCAAAATAAAAATTTCTGAACTTCAAAGGATGCTGTCAAGAAAGTGAAAAGACAACTTATAGAATGGGAGAAGATATCTGCAAATCATATATCCAATAAGATTCTAGTATCCAGAATATACAAAGAACTCTTAAAACTCAATAATAACGAGACATAAAAATGGCCAACAGGAATATGAAAGGTACTCAACATCACTAATCATCAGGGAAATACAAATCAAAACCATGAGATATCACCTCTCACCTGTTAGAATGGCTGTTATCAGAAAGAAAAGAGTCAACTAGCGCTGGTGAAGATGTGAAGAAGAGAAAGCCTTTTACACTGTTGGTGGGAGTGTAAATTGGTGCAGCCACTATGGAAAACAATATGGAGGTTTCTCAAGAAATTAAAAATAGAACTACCATATGATTCAGCAATTCCACTTCTGGGTATATTTCTTTAAAAATGAAAACAAGATATCACAGAGATATCTGCGCTCATGTTCATTGCAGTATTCACAATAGCCAAGATATTGAAAACAATGGCCATCAAAGGATGAATGGATAAAGAATATGTGGTATATTTATACGATGGTATATTATTCAGCCATGAGAAAGAAGAAAATTCTGCCATTTGTGACCCCATGAATGGACCTTGAAGACATTATACTAAGTGACATAAGCCAGATAGAGAAGGAAAAATGCTGCATGGTTTCAATTATATGTAGAATCTGAAACAAAAAGGTCAAGCGTCAAGTTCACAGACACAGAGTATAAAAGTGGTTGCCAGCGGCTGGGGAGTGTCAGGGAATACAGCCCAAGAATAAAAAAAAAAAAAGAATTTTTAAAACGATCAAAGAATTTCAATAGACATTTATCAAAAAAAAAATTAAAATGGCTTATAAACACATCAATAGATGCTCAACATCAGTTGTCACCAGGGAAATGAAAATGAAAATCACAAGGAGATACCGCTTTACAACCACTAAGTGTGCTTGCCAAAAAGACAAAAATAACAAGGGTTGGCAAGGATGTGGAAAAATTGGAACCCTCATATATTATTGGTAGGTGGTAATGTACAATAGTCCAGCTGCTTTGGAAAAGTTTTGCAGTTCCTCAAACTGTTAGCTATAGAGTTACCATATGACCCAGCAATTTCAGTTTTAGGTATATAATCAAAAGGGTTGAGAACATATGGCCACCGAGAAACTTGTATACATATATTCATAGGAGCATTGCTCATAATAGCCAAAAAGTAGAAATAACACAAATATCCACCAACTGAGGAACGGCTTAACAAATCCATGCTATGGAATATTAATTAAGCCATAAAAAGGGATGAAGTACTGATACATGCCACAACATGGAGGAATTTTGAAAACATTATGTATGTACAGTTTAAAGGAGAGCATTTTATGGTATGCGAATTATATCTCAATATAGTAATAATAATAATATAATGAAAATCTGAGAAATCTAGGGTACTACATGTTATAATGTAGAGAGTATATGGGAAATCTAGGAAAGCTAGAATCTTTAAATTAAAAGCTAGATATATTTGACCATTTAAAACTAAAAACTTCTGTGTGGTAAAATGTCATACATAAAAATGCCATAAACAAAAATTCATAACGCTGATGAAAGATTGAGGATTACTATCTATAAACAAAGAGCTCTTTTATTTTTTTTTTTTTTTATTTTTTATTTTTTTTTTTATTTTTTTATTTTTTTTTTTAAATTTTTTTTTTCAACGTTTATTTATTTTTGGGACAGAGAGAGACAGAGCATGAATGGGGGAGGGGCAGAGAGAGAGGGAGACACAGAATCGGAAATAGGCTCCAGGCTCTGAGCCATCAGCCCAGAGCCTGACGCGGGGCTCGAACTCGTGGACCGCGAGATCGTGACCTGGCTGAAGTCGGACGCTTAACCGACTGCGCCACCCAGGCGCCCCCAAAGAGCTCTTTTAAACTGGAAGGAAAATAACAAACCAGTTAATGGAAAAATGGGTAAAGGTAATAATAAATAATAGCTTCATAGAAGAGTAAAACAAAAAGATTGACTAGCAGTCAGGGAAATGCAAAGTAAAGTAAAAATGAGGTAACACTTTAAATCCATCATACTGGTAAAGTTTAAAGACCAATACTGCCCATATATTGCTGATGGGAGTGTGACGTATTACAGCCATTTTGGAAAGCAATCTGGAAACCTCTATTAAAATAAAACATTAATTTGCTTCTTAACTCATCAGTCCCATTCCTTATAGTTTATTTCATTGTAATAAAGTCATATGTGCAAAGATGTTTATTGCAGCATTTCTTGCACTGATAAACCGACAAAAGCAAAAACAAATTAGAGAATACCCTATACTATAGGGAAGACAATAAATTATTATATATCTACTCCACAGAATATTATACAGTTAAAATTAATGCAGTGATGCTACTTCAGATGACTAGGAGAGATTTCCAAAAAGTATCCTGGATTTAGAAAAACAATATGCAAAAAAGTATGTATGATATAACCCCACTAAATAATGACAAAATCCCATATATGTGAGTATATGAATGAGCATGAGAAAATATGGAAGGATGTATACTAAGAGTAACATGGGCTACTTAATATAAAGTAAAAATGAGGAAAAGGGAGAGCAAGCAAAAAGAAAGGGGGAAGTAAACTTGCAGATTATGATCACGTTTGTATAAAATTATATATGCATCTATATATTTTAAATGTTTATTTAGAATGAGAGAGAGAGAGAGAGAGAGAGAAAATCCCACGTAGGCTCCGTGCTGTCAGCATAGAGCCTGATGCAGGGCTTCAACCCATAAACTGTGACATCATGACCTGAGCAGAAATCCAATAGGTCACTTAAACAACTGAGCCACCCAGGCGCCCCTATATATTTTTGTTTTAAATATTTGTTAATGAAAATCTTACTAAAATGTTTAAATACAGCCTCCTGTCTTACTAAGCATTCAATATGCTTGGGTGCTATAATCAGGCGTCCTGGTTCCAAATCCAAGCATTGCCACTTATTTGCTCTGTGATCATAATTAAATTACCCATTCTTTCTGTGCCTTAGTTTATATGTATAAAATAAGAAAGATGACAGTACCTCCCTTATGGAATTGTTTTGAGGGTTAAACCACATAAATTGCAGAAAAAAGTGCCAAGCATATAGTGAGCTCTCAATACACATTAGCTATCATCATCTGTAGGGTCTTCATTTTGATATATGGTAGCAGAACTATACCAAGAGAATGATAATCAGGAGACCTGACTGTTGTTACCTTGGACAAATCACCTATTTACCATAGCTGGCTTAAGGGTCAAGTAAGAAAGTGAATGCAAATTTACTATGCTTTGCGAACTGAAAAGATCATAATTTTTTTTTTAAAATTATTATTGGGCTACCTGGATGGCCCAGTTGGTTGGGTGTCCGACTTCAGCTCAGGTCATGAGCTCATGATTCATGAGTTCAAGCCCCATGTTGGGCTCTGTGCTGACAGCTCAGAGCCTGGAGCGTGCTTCAGATCTGTGTCTCCCTCCCCCTGTCCCTCCGTTGCTCATGCTCTGTCTCTTTCTCTCTCAAAAATAAACATTAAAATTTTTAAAAAATCATTATTATATAAGACTATTAGACTCTAGTAGTACAAAATGAGGAGACATATGTAATCATTCTAAGAAACCTCCTACAACAAAAAAAACTGAAAACAGCTTAACTTCAAGCAAGTCATTGGTAAAAATGTCACATACTTATTTTACTTTGATATTATGATATTGGAATTGGTTGGGGGAAAATGATTTTGACTGAAGGGATTGTAGATACAATAAGAAGCTTCATATAGAACTTACCTAGAAAATTTATACTTGTTTAAGTAACTGCAAATGTCCCAAAGCTATTAGGTGGGAAAAGCTACAACTTTCAAGATTTTGATTTCAAGTTACTCAGAATCCTGTATATTCTATAAAATTAAGGTTTGGAAGAAGTATTATACTTTAGCCTGGAAGAGAAACCATGGTTCAATTAAATTAGTCATTGATGATATAATGATGCGCTTTCTGACCGTGGCTTGGAGTTTTTATTCATGTAAATAATGTTGTAAATGTTCAATCTATCGAGACATATTGCTTAACAGGAGAGTGTATAGGAAAGACAATGTGTGGGATTTAGACTCAAAATGCCTGGGTTCGCTTCCAATCCTGATATTACCTAGATGTTTGACTTTGGGCAAGTTACTAATCTCTCTGTCCATGAGTTTGCTCATCCAAGAGTGAATTTAATAGTATCTCGTAAGGTTATTGGAGAATTAACTTAAATGAGATGCCATATATAAAAGCAGCCCAATATCTTTGTCTTTGCAGGCATTCAGTAGGTGTAGTTTCATTTGGTATTTTAATAAAATGGAGGCAAAAGGTTCAGAAGTGTCAGATGAATGGCGAAGCATACTAATCATTTTTTTTTCCAACATGCATAGGGAAGCCTCCCTATTCAGTCTGTGAGTCCATATCCCCAGAAAATACCATCCAGCAAATGGTCACCATGGTATGTAGAGAGAAGCAAATAGCTCCTTGATAGTAGGTCTTACAAACCCAACACACTGGATTTGGACAATGCGGTGGGCATAGTTTTGACAGCAACGTCATTCTTCCTCTGTTATTTAATGACTCCGTAATAACCATTATCTTCCCTGTGTGGCACTCATGCCCCTGCTTCCCACCCTCTTTTGGAAACAAAGCTACACCATTTTCTACACAATTAAATACTTGGAGATGTTTCCGGACAAGCTGAGAAGATTCGACTTTTCGTTGATGCTAGGTTAGGAGGCAGGTCACTGGAGTTTAAAACAATTGTGTAAATGTGAATTTGATGTCATGCACTGAAGCTTATAGTTGGTAAGCTTATTAGCTATAGTTAGAGTCACGAAGATATTACTTTGAACTCCAGATACATTCCAACTAACAGCTTTGGGTAGTTTCTGCCACTCTAATCATCTCACTCTTTCTTTTTCTTTACCTCCACCATTCATCACATACATCTACTTTGTCTAAGATATCATTTTGTGACTCACCCAACAAATTACTTAATGGTTTCCCTAAAGTTTTGTTGCCTAACCTTTATCACCATGGAGAATGTTCTATACACAGAGTAAAGGGCATAGTGTACAGGCACTTCAGTATGCCCATCAACCTTTTCTATGCTGTTGAAAATGTGAATGGTCTTTCAACTGAAGAAGAAGAGAAGTAAATGGAAAAGAAGAAAAGTAGGGAAGGAAGAAGGGAATCTATTATCTGACTAAATAGCAGGTACTTGCACGTTGTATAGGACAGAACTAGACTTTACAAATTCTAAGACTTCATTATTTCTCGCTCTTCATGGGGCCAGAAGAGACATACAAAGATTAGGTATGTTTATCATAAGCTGTTAGTCTGCGAAGACTGAATCTGGCTGCAAAGGTCGATTTTTGGATCCTCGCCTTCACAAAAAACCCACACACAGGTCCCATGCACATGCCTAGCTCCATTCAAGCCTGCAGTAACTCTTTATTGAACTCTCATGTAGGAACTCGTGGTGTTGGTATATAGCGCTGACCTTTAGAAGAATGAAGAAGACTTTAAAATGTTCTCTCCCTCTCTCTTTGCTCTCACTTTTTGCTCTTGGGCTGATTATAGGCATATTAAGTTCATTCAGTTCCCTATTTATAGATTGTTATGAAATCTGGCTGTCAGTAATCAATAACTCTGGGCTTGAAACTTTCTGAAAGAAAAGTATCTTTTGTAGATATTAAAAGGTGTGCTTTTTATAAAGAGTAATTAAGGCACAGTGTCTGAATTGGGGGGGGGTGATTATGAGATCACATCATCTATAATGAGTACACCATGTAATTCAAGTGTCTTACTTAGAGAAGCTGGTAACACAGAAGCCATATAAAGAGTAAGAAGAAGCTGGAGTGTAGGTATTTCAGTAAGGAAAAAATAGCTCTTAACAAAAGCTACCTGACATTATTACTAATATTATATAATAACCCAATCACACATATTTTGTTTCACTCATCAAAATGATGATGGCACATGTAATCTCCTTCAACTGTGAAAACTATTTGCTCATTCATTCCACAAATTGAACACCTATTATGTGCCAGGGATTGCTTCAGATAGCTGGAAATACATGTTGAACAAAATAGACATTGTACAAATCTGACCGTGGTAAGTGCAATGGAGAAAAATAAAGAAGGGTAGAAGAGAGGGGGTGACAGAGACTTCTATATCAGATTGGGTGGTTAAGGAAGGCCTCTCTGATGAGGTAACATTTGGCTTGAAGGGAAGAGTGTTCCAGAGACTGGAAGAGAAAGTTCCAAGTCTCGGATATAGAATTGAGGAAGATTGTGACAGGTTCTGGTATACACAGCAGAAAGCAACCCGTGGGGGTGGGTAGGCAGGGCCGAAGTAAAACCCAAGTCAAAAAGGTAACTGTAAGTTAGGGTTGCTCGTACAAGTTTTTGTGGGTGGTGGTTTTTTTGGACACACATAGATGCTTAAGAAATATTCGTAAAATAAATGCTGTGCATAATTACAATGGGCACCAAAGGTCAGCTCATTCCAGGTATAAGAGATCTCACCAATTAGCAACTTCCTATGTCATTGTTGAAGCAATAGCCACAAATAAAGTTGTTAGAAATGATTGAAGACTGTGTTCAGAAGTGGAACACAGCATAAGAAAGAGCATAAACTTTAGTCAGACCAGTGAGTTTCAGTCCCAATTCTTTCAGCTACTTACTAGCTGTGCAACCATTAGCAAGTTATTTAATCTCTGCCCCAATGTCCTCATTTATCACATGAATATAAAAGTGACTTTCTCATGCATTTGCAAAGATTATAATAGATGGTGCATGTGAAATGCCAAGCACCGCGTCTGACACATACTTAATAAATAGTAGCTCCCCTCGCATTCCTTGCACGTGCCTTGTGCTTTAAAACTGAAAAAACAAATTCACCTGACATCATCACATTTGATTCACACAACAACCCAGGGTGGGGGGCAGTGCCACGGTGAGCAACATGGGCTGCAAACACTCAAAAATTTGCAAGGGAAGGGACAGCCCATGGCTAAGTGAGCTGGGGGAAGGATGGCTTGCTCTATTTAAGCCCTGCCTACTTGGCAAAGGGTATATGCCAGTCCTATTTGGAAAGGGTTGAGGGTAGCACCGATGAAATCATTGATAATGACTCCTTGGGGATTTTCAAAAGACTTTGATTATGCCACATCTACTAAGTTGAACCATATGAACGTTCTGATATTGACTGGTTTTTACCTACAAAAATTGTGATTTCACATCGTTGAACCTACTACATCATTACTGATTTTTATGAGACTTCTAAAAGTTTTTTTTTCTTTCCTTAAGGGCTGAATCAGGGGAGGGTTAGATTACTTGTTCTTCCCCATTCCCCTGCAAATAAAGGCATAAATAGTGTTTATTTGGTGCCAAGAATGATGAGTACCATGTGACTGTCAGATGGTAATGTCATATTATTAGCCCTTTGTGCATTTCATATTTACAGCGGCATGTGGCTGAACTCAAGCTTATCTTTTATCTTCCTCTTGTTCTGACGGGGGGCAGCCAAGTTTGATAGGTCTGTAATTTGAGCAAATGCTGTGAGGGAGACTAAAGAACAGCAGGAACAAATTGGTGCCATTCTGTTCACATGCTAGAGAGAGAGTGTAAAAAGGCAGTTTACTTCCCTGGTTGGGAGAAGTGGGAGGGAAAGATATGGACTGTTAGTGGAGAGTAAATTGCTACTATATAGGAAAATGAACTGAATGGATTTTTTTTTTTTTTTGGCTGATGGACTGTTTAATATGCAAGGGGTTAGCACAGTGTTTAATGGTTCAAGATGATATCACTGAGTCACAAAATTTTAGACCTTGGAGGGCTTTATGAGATTATCTAGTCCCATCTTCCATTAGAGAGGAGGAAATGGAGATCAGGAGAAGATAGCAATTTTCATAACATCACACAGCTAGTAACTGTGCTCCCCCAAATAGTATATGCCTAACCCAGGAAGCAGGCTCAGCTGTGTGAGGTGAACCAGGAACAACAAGATCAATTTGACTTTTGTTGATTCTTGGTGCATCAGCTTTACCATGGATTGGTCATTTAGTATAAACATGAATCATTCATAATCAGGACATGCAAGTTAAAATATTCACCGGACTATCACTTCACACCTCTCAAGCTGACAAAAAACAGAAATTTGGATATTGCTAAGGATAGGAAGGGATGAGGGTAAAAAGGAACGGACTCTCCTTCACTGCTGGTGGGAGTCAAAGATGATGAAGTCATTCTGGAGAACAATCTGGCACAACTTAATGTAATGACAAAAACACTTATTTTATAGCCCAGCAATTCTCTCCCTGGTATACACTCCACATGAATTTTCACAGGGGTCCATATGGGGACACGTACAAAGATGTTCCCTGCATCGATGCCCAGGGAGGCAGGGAACTGGCAGCTAAGTGTTCATTCCTGGGAAAGTGGAGAGGTAACATGTGATGGATGTACATACTGCAGTGTAATGCCCCAGTGAGTAGCATCAGGTTAGATGCACACAAAGAGCATGGATGGCTCTTACATCCATAATGTTGAGAGGGAAAAAAAAAGTATAATAACTAAAGGAAGATACAAAATAAATATCATTTACATAAATTAAAATGCATGCATGTAAAACAATACATTTGGAAGAGTACATTCAAGTAAAAAGATACCCAAAAGCACATGAGCACGGTTACATATGTTGGGGAAAGAAAATGGGAAGGGGGGGAGGAGGCTAAAGGGGGAATAAAATTAAAATGAAATAAACAAGAGATAGAATGCCAGATTCACATACATTTTAAAAGAAAACAGTAGATTTCAAATAAATGTTCTATTTGAGACGCACGTTGGACTTTGTCTCCAATCTTGTGGAGCATAATGGTGGGGTGGCACGGAAGATGTTATTGGTTCCGCCCTTAGGGCCACTTTGGTGGAAGAATTTGAGAGGCCCTGAACCACCTTGGTGTCTTCGTTAATAACCTTCTATTTAGCACTCCCTGAAGAGATGTTGAAGCCAAAGGAGCCTGTTGGACCTGCTTCCTATCATTCCCACTTTCAGCTCCTTGTTATTTGGTTCCTGAAGGGAGAGTTCTCTGCCCTGATCACTTTTGTCCCCACCCTTGTTCAGACTTCTGGAGCTTTCTCTTCTCAGCAGAATGAAGGCTTCTTCTGCTTCCCGCTGGTTTCTCCCAGGCGAGTATGCTATAAGGACTGCCACTCTGTATTCACTTCCCAGGCAACAGGAAAATATTAATTACAACCAATGACAGTCCACAATTATTTTACAACTTCCCACTTTTACAATAAAAACGAATGTTGTTACAGCTGCAGAGCACAGAATCTGGGCGCATGGAATTAAGCATCTGAAGCTGCACAAGGAAGACAGAAGAAACAGGGACTCCTCTCTTTTAAGATCACCCAAAGGAGCTTGGTCAGAAATGGAGTGCGCACAGAATAGGAGAACTTGGGCAGGCCTAAAAATTTGTAGACAAGTGTGAGAAAAGCTGGGCCACGGGGACAGGTTCTTTAGTAACAATGTCCTATATTTATAAAGAGCACACTGATGAGGAAAACAAAAGAACAATTTGTGAGGCTCCAATGAAAGAGCAGATGTGGGAATAGTGTAAAGTTCCAAGCTAACCGTAGCATTTAAGTATTTTCATATTTACAATCTGTCTAGTTGCCAAAGCTTACAAAATTTCCAACAGACATTGCCTACCATTTTCTCAATAACAACAATCTCAAAAATCCTTCATCTGGATCACCTTCCTCATCACTACTGAACCATCTACTTTCTCGCCCTTTTGTTCATTTGATAGGTATCAGCATCTCTGTCACTCTTAGTATCTATCCTAACCTCCAACAAAACAGTAAAGGGAGATGAGCTCCTGTCAACCGGGCCAAAAAGTTTTCATCACGCGGATCACACATGGTTTTAGGGAGTTGCATATAACTCCAGGAAAAGTAGCACCAGGAGTTGCTTGAACGGTTGTATCCTATTTTCTCAACTTTTAAACTTCAGTATGTATTGGAAAGTAGGTTCTAGAACCAGTTAGACTTGGGTTCAAGACTTGGCTCTGCCATAGAGTAGCATGAAATGTAACTCTTCTGAATCTCAGTTTCCTCACACTAGCCAGTGCTTGGCATAGAGCTGGCATTCGTATGTCTGAAGAACTAAAATCTGTAAAATGATAATGAACCTAGCTTTTTTAATAGGATTTCAGTGAGATAAGCAATATGTGGATAAGCTATTAGTATGGTCTAAGCATTACTTATACATATTATAGTGTTTGGTGTATGGAGGCATTCAAACCTTGACCACTTTCCTTTTGGTATTTCTTTCCCCTCTAAATTCCATGCTGACAATATTCATCTACTCTACCTCTCTGCCCATTCCCTTTGGTATGCTCAAATTTCCCATTGGCATCCATCTCTCTCTCTCTCTCTCTCTCTCTCTCTCTCTCTTTTTCTTTTGGCAGGGAGGAATGATAAAAAAAAGACAAATTCAGTACAGTGTTTATTCCTGAGATGGCAGCAGGGTTACACAGGGGCTTCAAATGTGTTGTTGTTTTATTTCTTACACTAGGTAATGTGTACATAAATGGTTGCTATGGAAGCATCCATCCTTATGAGTTTGTCATTTGGACAAATTTTGCTGGTTCTTATGCACCTTAATCACTCTCTTTCTCCTCCATTCTTTCCAGAGCAATGTTATCTGCAAGCTCTATAACCGTTTGGCCTTCATATTACCATACTTGTTTTCAGTCTGCTCCTCTCAGATCAGAGATGGATTTTCTAAAGGGGGAGAGAAAGAGAAAGATAGGGAGGGAAGCAAGGGGTGAGGGAGGGGATGGGGGAAAAGAGAAGGGGAAGGAGAAAGGAGGAGGCAGAGAAGAGAAAGGGAGAGGGAAAGGGGGAGAAAGAGGGAGAGGGAGAAAAACTTTATGGACCAACTTTCCTTTATTCCTCTGGTCACTTTGGAGTAATACAGCTTTGGAACCAAGCTCCAACTTCATCCCTTCTAAGCTGATTGACATTAGGCAACAGACTTCATTTCCATACGTCTTAGTTTTCTCACCTGCATAATGGATAAATAATTACACCCACCTTATGGGGCATCATGAGGACTGAATGATATCATACGTAAGGTAGGAAGCACATCAGAGGTTTCCAAAATTTTACCATCTTACTACCTTCCTATAAAGCTCATCTTATTATATTCTCCAACCACTACAACTCTGGAACCTGAGTTTTGAGGGGTTTTTTGTACTGAAATATATAAGGTAACTACACTTTTCTAAGAAACAAAATAGCTACCAATCAGAATAATTCCAAAGGTCAGTATTACATCTTTGAATTGCTAAATTTCCAGCCAAAAGAGGAAAAAAAGGTACTTTTTAGTCTGAGGAACCATATCTTTAGTAAATGTCAAATTTCAATCGATTTAAATTGCTCCAAATCTAGAAGCCATTAAATGATAAGTGTTCACAATCTACCTCTCAAACTATGCTCCCCTCTGTGCTCCCCCACCCACACTATGCTCCCCTCTGTGCTCCCCCTCCTCCCTAGCTGAGGTCAGGTCATCAAGAGCATCTCATCAGCTCTCCTTTTTGATGTAGAAATGTAGGTAAAATAAAATATAAAATAAAGAACTGATCTAGGGAAGAGGGGTGGGGGAGGACAGAACGACAAGAGTCTCCATGGACGTCATTTGGGAGAAAGGCTTAGGGAGACACAGCTGGGGAGAAATGGGACCTGGGAGCAGCTGTGGTGTGTGGAAAATACTGACAGGGCAGGAAATGACAAAGGGGATTTTGAAGAATTCTCTCTATTCCTTATGAATATACTCTGTCTTAGGCACTGTAACTTTAGAAAGAGCTTGCTGTGAAGATACCAGCTGCTCTTTGATTAGTTTTGATGGGGGACTTGTTTTCCTTTGATTGGAACACTGCGAGAGATGGGGCCATGATGAAACTGGGCTTTATTCAAACTCTGCAGTAATATCTCTTAAACAAAGTCAAATTGTTTTCTAAACCCACTGCCTCATTCCATAAGGTAAAGAACACAGTCTTTAACTGTGTTCTCCCAGGAGTCCTGAGGTATTTTCTTCAAAATGCATAAACTTCTTCTACAGCTGGAAGTCAAATTCTGCTCTTTATTTGGCAGGATCTGTATCATTTACAATCCGAATCTTAGATTTTTAATGACGAGCTGTCATTTATCAAACACTTACTCTGTTAGCACTTTACAGATACCATCTTATTTACTAGTTAGAATAACTCTGTTACATGGGATTTATTGTCCCTGTTTTACAGGTAAAGAAACATCAAGAGTTGAAGTGACTTTTCCAAGGTCACCCAGCAGAGCCATAATTCAAACCCAAATCTATCCAATGCCATGACTTGTGCCTTAAATTATTAAACTTTACTGCCTAGGAAGAAACTAATGGGTTATTTATCTTGAGAATATAAACATTTTAATTATGTACCCAAGGAATGACTCTGTCCCAAGTTAGCAACAGATAGATAGGTTTTTGAGTAGGGGACTATTTCTAGCAGAAACTGTGAGTAAATAAATCTCTTCTCTCTGAGCCTTGATTTCTCCAACATTAAAATGAGAATACTCATACCTGCCACACAAGGTTGTTTGAATGATTAAATGTGAAAAGAAATGTAACACTAAGGGTGCTCAATGAACGGTGGCTGTTGTTGCTATTGTTAATATTATTGCTAAGAGAGTGAATGCATTTTTAGAAAGGAAGCAGTTCATTCAAGTTAACTAAAGGAACGCTGGTTGTGGATAAGGTACTATATGTCTAGTATTAGTTATTTTTAGTGAATGAAATTTACAAAAAACTGGTTTGAGTTGGAAAGATCAGAGTAAAGAGTTGAGCAAGAAGTCTTCCAAAGTGCACAGGGGGTACTAAAGGGGAAGGTGTCTATGAAAGCACAGCAAGGGAATAAAGGGCCAGAATGGAAGTGAATGTCAAAACTTGGACAAATCAAGGAAGTAGGGTGAATTAGGAGACTGGCAAGATCACCTACAAGGAAGATTTTTAAAGCAAAATTCAGGAAATCTTGAATACACTAATGGGTGGAGAATACCTTTTAAGTTGTACTTAGTTGTGGTTAACATGGTGTAAAGGAAGGAATGTGAGCTCATTAGATATTGCTTTCTAAATATGGAGGGGAGGAAGAAAAAAGTCTCAGTGGTGTTGACCACATTTGCCTTGTAGAAAGTTTAAACATGGTTATTGCATCACAACTCTTGTCCAGTGCTCCCCATTCCTCCTGTCAGAAATGAAACCTGTTCAGATGCAAGGATTCACCCATTTCCCTAGAACTCATCTGAGGACCCTCTTAGAAGTACAGCTAACAGTCTAGGAAATCGTCAGGAAATCATATGGGAAAGAGGTCACAGGAAGGCCAGTCCTCCCCTCAACAAACTGAAACTGAGGAAGAGAATAATAATGGGCCCCAGCTTCTCAGTTCTCAGTTCTGGCCCTTCTTCTCCTTCAGCGCTCACTTGTTCTCAGCCTTATAACACCTATTTCCATTCATGGTCACCAGAGTTTCCTCTCAGATCTTTCATTCACATCCACATATAACTTACTCTTAACAGCTTCACAGACCTTAAGGCTTCTTCAGGACACAACTTCAAGTGGCACCATTCATACTGGAGCAACTTATGCAGCCTTGACAGTCCTTCTTAAAACTCACTTTGAGCATCCCTAGGCAGGGGAGAAGGAAAAATAGTCCCCAGGGCAATGTCAGAGATATAGCCCAAAGTGCTTTGTCGCGCAAGACTGGAATCATTTTGCTATCTTCAGTTTTGTTGTAAAACAAAAGAAAATTTTTATGTGGATCCTGAGAAACTTAACAGAGGACCATGGGGGAGGGGAAGGAAAAAAAAAAAAAGGTAGAGAGGGAGGGAGCCAAACCATGAGAGACTCTTAAAAACTGAGAATAAACTGAGGGTTGATGGGGGGTGGGAGGGAGGGGAGGGTGGGTGATGGGCATTGAGGAGGCACCTGCTGGGATGGGCACTGGGTGGTGAATGGAAACTAATTTGACAATAAATTTCATAGCAAAAAAAAAGAAAGTTATATGAATCTCAATCACCTAGATATTGTTATAGACTGAACTGCAACCCCCATACAATTCATATTGTTGAAACCCTACCCCTCAGTGTGGTGGTATTCAGAGATGGATTGGAAAGGTACTGAAAGTAGGAGGAAGTTTTGTTTGGGGTTTATTAGAATCACCCTAAACCTCCTGCATTTCCATACCATGTGAAGTGTTTACTCAACCTAGGGTTTGAGTAATACTGGCTCCAACGAGTCCATGATGAGAACAGCATAGGCTAGCACATTGAATGATTAATCCAGAACAAGCAATCAACACACAGCTACTGCCCAAATCCACTCATTCACCTAGATAACCATTGTTTACCAAATGTTTAACTACAATGTGCCAAGCAATAGTCCAGATATTGAATATTCAGGGAGAATTTAAACAGAATCTTAAACGGGGAAATCAGATCAGGAAGCTGTGAATGTATCCAGGAGAAAAGGCAAGATGCTCTTTTTCCCCTGTGCTCAACCTGTCCTCAAATTCCCTACTTAACTGGCCCTTTATCCAATCAGAGAACTAGAATTGCTACGTACAGAATATTGTGAAGCTAAGTGCTGAGAAAAAGTGGGGCCTTCTCCACAATAGCTCATTTTTCACAGTGCCAATTTGTGCACACTGTTAGCTATGTGTTTGCCCTCACTATTTGCATTCATTATGGTATCAGGAAGATCCAACCCAGGAATAAAAAGATCATTAAACCAAGCTACCAAGTCTTATCCTGTCTTTGTCCTGAGGCTTTGTCCTGAGCCTTATCCTGAGGCTTTGTCTCAGAGTAGCAGTTGATTTATTTTGCTATATTTGAACGATACTCCAAGTATCAAACTTATCTTCTCCCAGTTGAGTAGCGGTTGAGACCTCTTAGAGATCTCTAAACCAGCTTACTCCATTCTAATCCTGGTGCTTTAGCAAAAACACCCAGAATATGGTGCAATTTTAAGTCAAAATTGTGTGTTCAAAGCCTCCACATATCTTAGGAATTCCCCACACCTACTCTTGTTTGTATATAATAGTACTAGGGAAGACGTTCTAATTGGAGCAGAGACTGTGATTCCTTGCAAGCCAACTAAACTACCCGAGCTTCAGCTTTATCACCTCTCAAAGGTGGCCAATGTAAGTGGTGATGCCTGCCTCACAGGGAAAGTTTGGAGCAAGTGAGTCCACCTATGTATAAGTGAAGATGAAGAAAAGGAGATGCCGGTAAGAGAATTCTGAGGGCAGATCCCAGGCAGTTCTTATGGAGAAGAACAAAGATGGAAAAGCAACAGAAAGAATATCAGGGTGAGATTAAGAGACTTTAACAGTCCTCAGAGTTCAAATTAACCAAGCTATGGCAAAGTTCAAATTAACTGAGGTATGGCACGGTGATGATCACATGTGAATGTAAACTGAGGAGGCAACCAGAAAAATGTGTGGAACTGGGGTGAGATGAATTGAAGGGAGAAATGGAAGGAAAATGAGAGAGAACTTAAAAAAAAAAAAAAAACCTTAAGGAATCTTCTCATAGCCCAAAGACATTGAAAAGGGATCATTTGCAGTGGGACGATTTGCCATGGAGTTAATTCCTCAGATGAGAAAGCAACATCCAACTAGGCAGACTGGAGATGTAGGGAATTGACATACTATCTCTGAGGGAGTATTGGACTAGTGGACATGGACATAAACATGGGTTTTTGTGTTAGGAAAACCCGGGTGTGAGTTTTTCTCAGCAACTTATTGGCTGGGTGAACTTGAACAAGTTAAACCCTAAACTTCAGCATCCTTGACTACCAAGAGGCTACAGGCGTGTAAGAATTAAACGAGATAACTGCATGTAAGTGCTGAGAACAGAGCCTCACACATAGAAAATAATCAATACATGTCAGCTATTATTGTTGGTTTTTTTCCTATTACCACTTTAGTCAGCGATAGGAACAGGACCAGGAGATTTTAACTGTATGATGAGGATGGATAGGTCTGGAGCACTGGGAACTGTTGAGCAGGGCAGGTTGAGGTTTGGAGTGCCAGCATGAAGGGACCTGGGATCCCACAGGTGGCACATGCACACAAGGTTTCTAATAGGTGCTGGGCAGAGAGGGACAGGGACACTGAAAGAAGCACAGAAAAGTGCCAAGGACAGGCTCCTTATCTTTCAGGACTTAGCTCTTGGCCAGTCAGGTGTGCAGATAGCCCTGGGACAAGATTCCCGACGTGACCACTGCACAAGCTCTTCCTCCCTGCTCCCACCAGCCTGCCAGGGAGTACATTTTCCAACAGAGGTGGCAGGGAGTGCCAAATGTTTTGGGGACACTCTGGTCTCCGCTGCATCCGATGCTTCTACATAAAGCCAGCATTAAGACAGAAAACGGTTGCCAAACCAAGGGCTTGCCCAACCGGGGCAAGCGGTTCTGCTTCCCTGCTTCTGTCCCTCCCCTCTTCATAACTAATTGCTTTCCAGGACACTTGTTTCATCCGTGTCAAAGAAAACCATGCTGGTTAAGAGCTCTGAAGTCAGCCTGGCTATGTTTGAAAGCTGCTTCTCCAGTTACTTGTGTGACCTTGGACAAGTCATGGAATCTCTCCAAGGCTTGGATTTCTCACTTGTCAAATAAGAATATTGAGAACTTACCTTCCTTACAGGATTGTTGTGAGACTTGAGTGAGACAATACATGTTATGTTCTTCTCCTGGAGCCCTGCCTCTGTCTAAGTTCTAGATAAGTGATTACTATGGTTATTCAATTGTCACACATTGTTCTCTTGACTTGCAGCACATCCTGGCTCCCTCCCAGAATGTCAATGAGAGCTGAACAAATGTGCTTCAAAATCAAATATTCATTGAGCAGAACAATGCTGGAATTTGGGGGAGGGGGGGAAAGGTATCGAGATGGACACACAAACACCCACCCATAATCAGCTCTCACAAATCTGTCATTCTTTCTCTTCCCAATGACATTTGGCAAGGAGCTTTTGAAAACCAGCAAGAGGTTTTGAAGGGAAACATCTCCTCTGCGTCTCCCACCTCACCTCACTCCAAGCCACCACCAAGGGGGTAGCCATCTCGTCAGACCAATCATAGAATTTCAGACTGGGAAGGGAAGGACCACTCCAGGTCATCTAATGAAAACTTCTCTGAGGACCAGAGAGGCTAAGTGGCTTGCTCAAGTTCACACAGCAAATCCATGACTAAGCTGGCAGTTGAAACCAATGTCCCTAATTCTTGTGCAGCTTTCCAAAGGAGGCAGCATGTGACAAAATCTGAGAATTGCACAATGTCCCTCTGAGAGTACAGCACTGGCTGTACAATGGCATATATTATACAGGGAATAACAATTGCGTTTCTTCTCTCCCTGCTGAGCGGTATTTGGCAAGTTGTTGGTACCGAAAAAGGTGTAGCTGTAATTCACTATGACTACTCCCCATCCCTTCCATGAACATGCCATGTGTTCAGCCATTTGCTCACATGTAGATTATTTATGTTACCAAGAATCTGCATATCCACCCAGCCCAGATATAGAGCTACTAACAGCTCTTGGGGGCAGGGAGTATTTTTTTTTCCCACCTTTTGACAGCCCTTGGCGTTGTTCCTGATACAAAAGGGATTCTTGACATGCTTTCGGTGAAGGTCAGAGTCAGTGTATGTGGAAGGGAAGTAAGGAGAGATAGGGAAGGAGATGTGGAAGGGCAGGGTGGGAGAAGAGAAGCATGAGGAGGGAGGAGGTAGCCGGGAGTAAGAGGATAATGGGCGGGGAAGGAAGTTAACTAACAGTTATTATGTCTTATTCTAGAACAATCTACGAGAGTGTTTCTTGAAACGTGTGTTGTGGAATAGTGTTCAGTGGGCTACCACACAGGAAATATTTCTGTGGGTCAAAATAATGTGGGAAAACTCTGGTAAGCAAAGTGCAATCAGGTTTCTTTACGGCAGGACTCTTTGGGGTCTTTTATATGTTGACCACATCCCCACGAGATAATGTATACAGTGTTCCCCCACACTTCTTTGATTAGGGAACATGCCCTTGGTCCTTTCATCACGAATAGGTCCTTTTAAAATATTTTTCATTAGTAGTAAAACTAGAATTCCACTCTACATCTATCCATTCAAGTGCTTATCAATACCTGCCAAAACAACCACATACATTTGCAATACCCTAGGAGACGACATACTTACACACACACACACACACACACACACACACGCACACACAGACACACACACCAGGCTGGTTGGTACCTTAGAGAAGGGCATCTTGGCCACCTACCGACGTGAAGCTTCCTTCCCCATTGCTAACACTCTTGGCTCTGGGCATTGCTGTATTCCTAGCATGGCCTCAGAGCCACAAAGAGATAGGACTGGAGTTGTGCCCTTTATCTTCAGGCAGCCTTCCTTGGCTATCGGCCACAACAAGGTCCAGATCCTTCACTTTGAGGACTAGGCTCTATACCCAACCACATGACCATACTCAAAAAAGAGGAAGAGGGCAGCATTAGCATTTGTAAAGATCGTAAATGAAATGCTGGTGTTAGTAGTTGGTAGAACTTAGCAGGTAACAGTTATTACTTTGTCAGTGCCACTTAGTGGGTGGAAATATTGCCGTAGCGATTGCAGTAACAGGCATCCCTGCATATCGAAATATAAAATATTATTCAGAACATGTTCTATAGTGAGTTAACATAAAGTGCAACATTATATTTCATTGTTTTGACTGAGAAAAGAACAGCACATTCCCAATTCATCCCAAAGCCCCAACCAATATTGAATATCACCAAAACACTCCTAAATAGTACTTAAACACTCTTAAATAACTATATATCAATTCACTAAGTATTTATCAATAATAAATGTATTGACTATCTAATTATCTAATTATTTAATATCTATTCAATATCTATTTGACACTTTATAAACTCATCAATAGGTATTTTTTAAGCACATTTTATTTTGAGAGAAAGAGAGAGAGAGCACGAGCTGGGGATGGGCAGAGAAAAAGGGAAAGAGAGAGAGAATCCCAAGCAGGCTCCACACTGTGAACATAGCACTCAATGTGGGGCTTGATCTCATGAACTGTGAGACTGTAACCTGAACCAAATTCCAGAGTCAGCCGCTCAACCAATTGAGTCACCCAGGCTCCCCTCATCAATAGGTATTTTTATGTTTGGTATACAATAACTTACAATCTCAGAAACAAATTATATTTCCTTTTTTTAATGTTTATTTTTGAGAGAGAGACAGAACATGAGTGGGGGAGGGGCAGAGAGAAAGGGAGATAGAGCATCTGAAGCAAGCTCCAGGCTCTGAGTTGTCAGCACAGAACCCGATGCGGGACTTGAGCCCACGAACCGTGAGATCATGACCTGAGGTGAAGTCGGACACTTAACTGACTGAGCCACCCAGGGGCCCCTATTTCCTTTTTAAACTTCAATGAACATATAGTGTAATTCAAATATACAATGAAATGATAGATTAGAGATTCTCAAGATACTGTCCACATGGACCCCGGTTGATAGTATCCCCAGGCACTGTAAATAAGCAAATACTGGAACTCATGGAGGGAGAAACTCCAAGGAAAAATGTGAGGGAGATGATAGTGATGTTTTTATTAAAATGTTTTCAATTGAAACCCAAGATGCCATCTTGTCCAGAGAGGGTTACATTCTATGTCCTTTGGATGGGACTTCCATACCACTCAAATGTGTCATTTGAGTGCTTTTGTTTTGAAAGGTGAATTTTGGGTAAACACTTTTGTAACTTGTTATAACGATTGTCCAGATAGGGAGAGTTCAGATAGCACGGGATATCTATATAGGAGTAGTAGCGGGAGTGGTGGTAGTTCTCATTTACTGAAAACGTTACTTAAGAGCAAGGTTCCTGTTTGTTTCACTCAGCAATGTATTGCCATTGTCTGAGCACAAAGCTCAGCACATTGTAAATGATCGACAAAGGTTTGTTCAATGAATTGAGCACAAGTTGAGTAGCAGACACTAACCAATTTATCTGTGTTATCTCACTGAATCTTAATACTAAAACCCCTATGAGGTAGATGGTGTCATTCTCATTTTTCAGATGAGGAAACTGAGGCCTAGAATTAAAGAGGAAATTGGCTAACATTATACAGTACATGTGTCAGGGAAAGGGACTCGAACCTCTGTGTTCCTGAGTCCAAACCCAATGTTTTTAACTTCCATCTTATACATGCTTCTCTTCTTTCATTTAAAAATTCAGATACCTGTTTGGTTCTATAGGCTATAGAACTTTCTGACGCTTCATGTCAGAGACCTTGAAAAGAAGACAACATCTGCTTCTGAGAACTATGAATACCCTGCACATGATATCATTAATACTATTAGGCCAAGGCTTTAAATATTATGACATACTTTGTTTTCTTTATTAGCATCAATAATAATTACAGTTACCAAATGTTGAGCCTTCATTATGTGCCAATCAGGCACTGTGCTACGTAGTATTATATTGTTGAAAAGAAAACCACAGGCCCAAAATGGTGTCACTTAGGCCAAATCATCAAACTGGTGCTTAAAACCTAATTTAATTGCAGTTTCAACCTCCCTTCAGACATAGTCTTAACCAGTCAGTCAGGAATTTTCTGATCAGCGCCAACGAAATAATCTGCCACTTGGGCCCTTTCCATCCTCCAAGGGAAGAGGAAGTAATCTACATGATAAAAGACTTTCTGTTCTTCCTTCCAAGAGAAGTGATCTTGCCTGGAACAATCCTTTTCTTTTGCTAATAACTTTCTTACCCCACCCTCCTTCTTATAAAAAAACCTTCCATTTGGTACAACTTGGAGCCCCCCTCTACTTGCGAGACGGGATGCTGCTTGATTCGTGAACCAATTCACAAAGCCAATTAGATCTTCAAATTTCCTCAGCGGAATTTTGTTTTTTATCAACATCCATCATTGCAGTTAATCTTCACAGTAACCGAATGAAGTATGTACTGCTACGATTCCCATTTTATAGATAAGGAAACTGAGACTTGGAAAAGTTAACTAACTTTCCTAGGCAAATACCCAGTAAATGATAGAGCTGAAATTTGGACTCAGTGTGTCAGATTACAGAGTAAAGGATCTCAGTCACTTACCACACCACTGATGACTAGCTAACGAGCCAGCCCACATGACAAAATAGCAGATTTTACTACTGCTGCCTTATCAACTATTGTCAGGGCTTGAAGAAATCCCACCCTTCTCCTGTTGGCTTTTGTAAATCCTACCCTTCTTCCATACTCGACCCAATTTCCACTTCCTCCATGAAGCCTGCCCTAACTCTTGTTTTACTCCTTTGATTGTTCCCTGTGATAGGTCCCCTTCAGCACGGCATGTGTGAGCCTCAAAGAGTTGTCAATTTCTACTTCTCCCAAACTGGCCTCTGGCTTCTCTGGTGTAGATGCCTTCGGCACTCTCACTGGTTGGAGTGGGAGCTCACGTAGTGCAAGACCCAGATTCACCGGGAAGGGGAGCAAAATATGCCACCACCAAATATGCCTCTTTGGCATAAGGATTGTATTAAGCTAATTATTTTTAAGAAACAGCAGACGGAGGAAAAGCTCTGAAAACAAAGAAGTTGCTCTTTTCTAAGGGACATTTATAAAAAAAAATTCATTTGTAAGGGTGCCTCTCTCTCTGTACCAGAAAGAGGAAGACGACCAAATCTCTAGAAACTCTCATCGATGGAGAAGGCAATGAGTTAAATATGCATAATGACCTTACCCTTGTTTACTCTGCTTTTCCTGGTCACCTCCCATAACTATATCACCCACTCCCTCCCTCAACATCTTTCTTTTGTCTTTAGCTGGAGATGGTATTTAAAAGGTGGTGGCTTGGGTCATTTGGGGGAGTTTTTTCAGTTTTTCTAGGTCTCTCTCATGTATACAGGAGGTACACATGCTATTAAACTTCTGTTTGTTTTTCTCCTGCTCATTGTTTATTACAACAGAGTTGCAGTCAAGAACCTGGAAGGGTAGACGGAAAATTACCTTTCTTCCCCTACAGCTGGTTCTGATACCTATTTCTTCACCATTAAGTAGAATGCCACAAGTACAGTAAAGACAGGAGAGTGTGGCTGCAATGCCACATGGTGCAGGTGAATCTTTTGTTGTTGTTGTTGTTGTAGTTGTTGTTACTGAAGCAATATATATTTACCGTCAAGAACTTGGAAAATAGGCATAAGCAAAATGGAGAAAAATACTTAAAGCTCTGTCATCTAACTACCTAAAGAAAATTTTTGTTAAGAGTTTAACAGTTTTATGCATACATGCTCATAGATTTTACCCAGATTTTACCCATCAGAGCTCAACTATTCAAACTAACTTGTAACTTGCTGCTCCTATAAAAAGACATAGTGAACACTTTGCTATGGCACTGAATGTGCTTTTATATCATTTTTAAAAGACTACATCATAGAATAGCGGACGAGAGAGGTGATTTAATGTATTTTGAAAATATTGAACCTCTAGATTATTTCAAATTCTTTGCTATTCAGACAAACTGGAAGCAACCTAAATGTGATTGCTAGAGAAATAATTAAATAAAAATGGTACAACCATTCAATAGAAAGCTATGCAGCTGTTGATTACCAAGATACATCATTAAGTAAAAAGAGAAAGCTGCAAGATCACATGTGTAAAAATGGCCTGTACCTAATTGGAGTAGATGGTTTTACGTGCAGAGATTTTTCTGGAAAGACATATAGATATAAAAAATACAACACTGTTATCAGTGGTTTTACCTGGAGAGGCATAGGACTAGAAATGGGCAGGAAGAGACTTTTGTTTTCTTAATTTTATACCTTTCTAAAGGATTGAATATTTTGTCTTGTGCAATACATACACATATATACAGTACGGTGATGAAAAACCTTGTCACTAAATATTTACAAATATTTATGATAGGACATTTTTCAACATGGTGGAGAAGGAAAGGCAGGGACAAGTTATACTGGCACTGAGTGCCCAAGAAGGTTGATAGAGGACACACTGTCAAGAAGAGTAAACATGTCCCCTGGAAAGATCCAGGAGGCAACTCTGCTCCATGGCAGAGTTGATGAAGGCTGGCTTTCCGGATCGACCCACTATTGCAGACCCTAGAGCCCAAGGGGGAGAGTGAGGCTTCCAATTCGTCCTCTAAATCAACGCTTTCTCAGCTGTGTTCCCTGAGGCCCTCCGAGGGTACTGAGAGAGATGCCAAGTTTCCACTGCCTGGCTGCCATTTTGCTCAAAGCAGATTCACTTTTTAAATAATTTTAAATTGTGGTAACATACACGCAACATAAAATGTACCATCTCAAACATTGTTGAGCATGCAGTTCAGTGATATTAGGACAGCAGATTCACTTTTAACTTGACTCATATTTGAGGCTCCATCGTTAAAAGGCATGTGATAACTGATATTCTGAACACAATACTTCCTGATTTTCCCAGGCATGAAACAGGTGAAAAACGATAGAGTTTGCATGGCATATCAAAGCAGAATGGTTAAATTTGCTTCTGGCCAGAAGCAAAATCTGCCCAAGGACTCTGGATGCCTTAGCAACTAGCAGACCACCTAGAAGGATGACTAGCTCAGCACACCTGTAACTCACTAAGAAGGGCACATTGGTATGTCTCAATTTACCAGTTGGAAAGGAGTGTTTAAAGGACTAAAGCAACCAACTTTCAAAACTCAAAGTTAAAAAGCCAGTGTTGAGTGCCCTGTCTTGAATGTCCTGTGATTAACAGGTAAAGTCTGCAAAAAAGGAACGGGCACAAAGGGTACTGAGAACTCAATGACTCAAAGACAGCTGAGCCCACTTACATGACTCAGAACAGAGTGTCATGGGCATCAGTCAGTATGTTTCACAGAGGGTTGGTTGATGCAGTCATTAGTTGGATTAAAGTTTAAAGAGCTTCTTCTGCCATTGGTACCATGAAGTAAAAGTTCACCTTGCTTCTGAGGTCTCACACAGAAGAGGGTCCCTGAAGAACCCCACTTCTCATCAAGTTGGGGTTTGCACTCAGTCACTGGGGCTGCAACAGCTAGGCTCAACCAAGTCAGGCAAAGTCTGGGATCAAGAACACTAAATCAACCATCAAGTAGGGAAGCAATTAATGAGACCCAGACCATACATCTTTCTGCCCAAACATTGGTTCAAGTTCCTAGGGAATAAGGAATATAGGGAGATCCTATAGAAAGAAAAACCTCAGGAATAGGAACCTAAGACCTCAAAGAATGTTGCCCACATGATAAGGGATCCTAAGAAGAAGAGGCCTAACTTAGAACATTGGAGAGGTAGAGCTAGCCTGAACCTCTAAGGTCATTCAGGCTATGTTTTAGAGGTAGAACATTACAGCTATGCCTAGTTGTCTTTCTTTCATAATAACTAACAGTTATGAGCATTTATTATATGCTAGACTATCTACATTCTTTATTCCATTTAATTCTCATGGGGAGAATTATTCCCTTTAATTCTCATGGGGAGGATTAATCCATTTAATCCTCATGGGGAAGATTAAATGAGTTAATCCATGTAATGCAGTGAGTACAGTGTCTAGTATGTAATAGACACCCAATAAATGCAAGCTAGAACAAACAAAAAATACTCTGAGGTGTATTATATCCATACTTAACGTTTGGGGCAACTCATGCCGAGAGAGATAAGATAATTTGCCTCAAATCACATTGAAAGTAAATGGCAAAGCTGGGATGCAGGCACTTTGATTCTAAAATACTAAACTATGTTATTTTATCCACCCAACCAGCCAACCAACTAACCAACACGTTTCTAGACGTGTGTATATGTATGTGTGTGCATTATACACACACACACTTCCAATATTCATTTCAAGGTTTCATATATATATATATATATATGTACATATACATGTATATATACCTTTAACCTCTACCACAACCCTGTGAGGTAAGTAACATGGGTACTATTAATCATCCCTATTTACAAGTGTGAAAGTTGAGGCATCTTGTAGCTTACCCAAGGTATAGAGCTAGTAAGTGGGACTTGACTTTTGAACTCAAGTAGCCTCATCCTGATCTTAGGGTCTGTACTCTTAATCACAATGCTATGCTGTGGGTAAGCATGGAACATGCAGACAACATTAAATAGTTAAGACTGTACATGGCACAAGTGGATATGTCAGAGAGTAGGCTATGGAACTGGAAGTAGGTCCAGAAATATTGTGGAGCATTGGAAGTACCGTGATTATTAAAGTTATTGCCTTGGAATACAGAGAAGACTAAAAAAATGAAGGCTATTATTAATTGTAATGAGTGACTAGAAAATAATTTGAGAGTATTTATAAACAACTACTGTATTTCCTGGGAGAGATGAGGTTTGTAGGTCTTCAAAAAAGGAAGCTATCAATACAGAGCGACATCATGAGGGAAGTCTTCATGGAAGAGGTAGAACCTGAAGATTTAAACTTTTCAAGCAGAGAAGTGAGCCAAGGCATGGGATGTGAGGAGGTAATGACAGTGACAGATAGTGCTGACTGAAGAGGAAGGGTTGTCTTAAGAAATCATTATACAAACTGCTCACACAGTAATAAAATAGGGACAGTGGCATTAATACTTTTTATGAGTGTTGCACATTCCCTTTTGTACCATTTGGTAACATGTGTTAGTAAGAGCGCTGGACGGAGAGTCTGTGCACCTCTGTCCATACGCCTTTGTTGTCACATACTAGCTGGATAACTTTGGGCACATAGCTGACCTATGAAGTAGGCACTGCCAGTTTCACTTTTGAGCCTTTTTTTTTTTGGAGAAAGAAATGAAAGTTTAGAGAAATGAAGTGATTTTCCACCAAATTACATGGCCATTAAGTGGTATAGGATCATTCTGACTTCTAGTCTAAAATGAATTTCTTTGTCATCACATTTTCAGTAAGATAACTGGGTCACAGCATCATTTTGTGGGAATAGAACCGAAGATGGGGACATTTTACATGAGGAAGAGGGAGGCAGGACCAGCTCTTGGGTCAGTCCTTGCTTGGGATAAGGGTATTGGAAAAGGCCCCTAAATAGTCTAGAGGCAGCATGAGGGGCCTGGAGGTGGGACAGGTACCCAAATAGGTAGTAGGATGTAGAAAGTGTGGAGAGCACCATTGAGCAACATTTCTTTCCTCAGTTTGACCAGAACCAGTTTGACCAAGATGAGGGTTGGCTCAGTTTCTTACAGTGTGCATTTCGCAAAGAAGATTTGAGCCAAATTCATGAATATAGATATGTGTATATGTGCACACACACACACACACACACATACATACACACACACACACACACACACACACAAACACACAATGGTGGGGTGGTGGGGAGAAAAGGGCAGGAGTGATGTTTGGGATATTGTTTTCAACAGAAACATTGGCATGTCAAAATGGGGTCCATAGATCATTACAAAACATCATAGAGCAAAAGCCAGAATAAACACCATTCACCAGAAAGGACTTGACCTAATTAGACACCTGCTAGTTTTACCAACCATCTCTCCCTATCTTTCCCTCCTGATTTTCCCCCCTAGGAGCTGGACCTCCTCCTCCCCCTACTTCTCAAACTACACTCACCAGTTGCAGCAGGGTGATTTCTGGAGAAATTGAATTCATTAGGATTTTTATGGATAATTATAGTTGCAATATGCTTGGAGTCATTTTATTAAAGCAGTTATGAGGTAATTAATCTTGTCAATAACCTCTGGAATGAATGTGCATTTTCTGTATTCTCCACGCTTTTTGCCTCTGTTCAAGTCTCTGAAAATATCCAAATGTGTTTGCCACTTCTGATGCTCCCACCCCCCTCCAGAGCTGAAAGTCAGCCAGGAGCCCAGACCATAATTATTTTCTTGGCCAAGGAGATATAAGACATAAGACCTTTAGTTGTCCTTTGCTTTTTTTCCTGTTCTTTGCTATTTGAGAATGAAAAACTACCTGTGGTCTTGTACCTCTCTGTGGCCCTTCTCCCCAAATTAGGGAAACTGACAATGCTTCTGGATAATGCCTAGCACAGCAAGGGCCTCTGAAGCCTATTCCCCACATTGAATACCATGTGGTATTTTGCTTATCCAAGAGCACCCAATAAGGCAAGATCTGAATATATGGCATTATGAAATGTGGGTGCTTAGCATCACAATTATCAAAAGATGATTCCCAGCCCAGAGGTTTCCTCTAAATAGACATTTCATATAGGATCTAGTGGACAAAACCAACTATGTAAAAATTCCATAAAATGAAAATTTTAGAAAATGCTAGTTTGTTCAATTCACCATCTAAGTACCTCTCAGTATTTATTTTTGTTGGACTGTGAACCAACCTAAAGCTTTTACCCCTTGATGTATGGAGCAAAATAGCTCAATCCAGAATATATACATTCTGTTCAATAAGAAAAAATCTAAATGTATGTTATATAATTTATATGTGTGTGTATAATTTATATATATAATTTTTCAAATAAGGACCTTAGTAGAAAACAAAACATTCTTTTAACAGAACCAAGTATTCGTTGACTCATTGATTTTCAGTCTTCAAGTTACATCTGACTTCCCAAGAATGCATCTACTGCGTAAAGAGGGCACCTTTGCTCTGCCTACTGTGCTTGTGAAAGCTTCTGTCCTAAGAATTGCTAATGGCGACACAGGCAGCCTGCAGAGAATCAAAGGACAAGCCAATCTGGACCTCCGACAGCTCTTTGATTTTCTTCTTATAACTCTTGTTTTCTGTAACTCAAAGGAAATGTCAGGGATGGTCATTATTGCCTATGTGGCTAAGATGGCTAAGGAGATAGATATGACAAGCTGTTCCTTCTGTTGGGAGTCCTTTCATCTTCCTTCCGTAGCTGGCTGAGTCACAGAGGATCTCCATTAACGGCCCCCATCTATAGTCACATACCCAATTCTGAAAGCACGCACGCCACTAATAGACATGTTCCTCATCTTCCCCAACTTTTGCTTTATTCTTGTCCATTGGTTACCAGCTCTAAAGAATATGGCACACCTTATCCATCCAGTTTCTTAAAATGAATCGTATACTTCCGGTGAGATTTCAGGGATGATATGGTTACCTGCTAGTATTGCCTGAACATCATCTGCTCATAACTTTTACAATGTTAATCAATAAGAATGAGGTGACAGTCTCCATGCAGTCACCTGAATAGCAGGGTGTCTGGTGAGATTATGTCTTCCTTGGAATGGAACAAAGGGAATTAAAATGGTTCTTGATTAAAATTAATTTCCTTTCTGGAGTGCCTGGGTGGCTCAGTTGGTTAAGCATCTGACTCTTGAATTTGGCTCAGGTCGTGATCTCAGGGCTGTGGGATCAAACCCTGCATCCAGCTCCACACTCAGCATGGAGCCTGCTTGGGATTCTCTCTCTCCTTCTCTCTCTGCCCCTTCCCCGCGTGTGTGTGTGTGTGTGTGTGTGTGTGTGTGTGTGCCTGTGCACATGCACGCATGTGCACGTGCTCTAGCCCTCTCTCTAAAAAAAATTTAAAAAATTTCCTTTCTGGCACTGAAAGAAATCTTATTAACTAAAAGTACACTAGTCTCTACTCTGTATTTCCTCGTCACAAAACTGTCACTAAGGTTATATTGTCTATAAAACAGCTTCCCAGTGTTTGGACATGGAAATAGTACCCATAGGGACTTGGTGGTTGTTCAGAATATTAGGCAACAGGCTAAATTGTGACTTAGCCAAATTCCCTAACTCTATTAGTTTTGAGCAGAAACTCCAAAGTCAGTTTCCATATGTGCTGTCCCATTGGCTAAGTGTCTAGAACTGATTGATAGGTATAAAATAGCAATTACTAATAGGAAACCTTCCTAAATAATATAAGTCTAGAAGTGGGTCTTCATTTTGCGGGGAGGAGGTCTTTGACCACTTTGGCAATGACCTAAAAGCTACTGATTCTCTCCAGAGAAATATCTATAGGCACACGTTTCGTAGATAATCATGGGGACTTACACAGATCTTGTAAGTGCCGCTTTAGATAATACGTTAGCCTAAGGAGGCTTGGGCCCACAATATAGGCAGAACCTGGGAAATGGGGGCAGTGGATCAAATGTTTTTAGTGTGTTCTGGGATTTATCGAAAATAGCAACCATTTGTTCCTCAGAACTTTTGTGAATCTGTTACATAGTTTGACATCTCACAATACATTTAACTTTAATACTTTAACTCAGTCTTAGTCTTCTGGGAATATATAGCATGTTCATCGTAGCTTCTCTGGTGTTTTTTTTTTTTTACATGTTTAACATCACAGGAAGCTCATTTCATTAGTAATCAGCAAGCTCAATACCCGATTGGACTGCTGAATACTAGATGGCCTCTTTTAACACTCTCGTGTATATTCTAGTAGATCCATCGCATACCAGCCAATCTCTGAGCAAGAAATGGTTTGTCCACTGTAATTATGTATTGCTACAAATACTTTTTTTGCATATATAATTTAACTTTACAACATACTTTCTTTTTGTCTTCAAGGGCTACCCCCTAAAGCTAAGGGCATTTCAATCTCAGTATGCCCATGAGTTTCAGTAGAATATTTTATGGAAGCAACATGAGAGCTATTTGCTCCTCGAAAATGCCTTTATTACTTTTAAGAGCATCCAGAAGCAATCGTCCAAAAATCATCCAAGAATCCATGATTTTGAAGGCTCACAGAAGCCTTGAATTAAACATCTCCAGGCAAGAGCTGATGTTTTTCTTTTTCATCTCACTTCATAGTCTCTTGCCACTGAGAATCTCGGCTCTCCATTTGATATTGTTGCCTTCTTCATCCTCCTAACATCTCCCTGGCTCCCTGGCCATTATGCTTTTTGGTATTTCCCATGAAGTTTTACTTTCTTCATGCCCACTTGAAGCATAGACACTCAGCTTCTCTTCTCTTCACCTGTTGCTCTCATGTGATTTCAATAAGCCCTAATCCTCAAAGGGCCAAACCAAGAACATCACCGGCCCTTACTGCAGGAGCCTGCCTTCTGGGGGCAGGACACAGGAATATCAGGGGCCACAGGGACAGCCCACACATGCCAGTGACACATACCAGAGCCATACCCGTTTTCCTCCTGTCCCTTCTGCAACTTTGAGCCTCAGAGCCAAATTCACCACCTTGAGCTTCTGGGGTTTTATGGCGAATCATTTTCAGCTGTGGCTGATGGGCAGCATCCCGGAAAAAGTGAGCTTAATGGGTCTATTTCCATTCCTGCCTTCATCGTCTATAATGCCAACATCATCAAGCACTCAGAGTACAGCTCATTACGTTTGCATTCTTTTTTCCATTGGAATCACTGTGCAATTTGTCTAGAGTGTTTTATATTAAAGTACATGAAGATTGTACCCAACTGCCCCAATTCCAAAATCAGGTGAGTGACAATAATCAGTTGTATTTTACATTGCTGAAGTATACTACCACAAAATGATGCTGAAATATATTCCTTTATACTGGAATGAACTGTGTGGCTATTTCCTTGCTTGTCCTTTACCACACTACAGAGGGGTGGAAGGACGAAGTGCTTTTTCTTCAGAGAAGCCAAAGCCCTGTGGGGGCAGCTGCCAAGGCCTGCCTTGTAGTATATGACCCTTTATCTTACCCTTGGGCCTTCCTCTCTATCCAGTCTTATCTTCCTTCACTTCCCCTATGCACCCTAAAACTGGCCACAGCACAGGACCTGAAGTTCACCAACACTATTATTCTCTGAGTCGCCTTACTGCCTTAATTCATGCTATTGGCCCATTTCCCCTTTACCTGGCTAATACCTATGTGCATTTTAAGACTCAGCTTCAACTTTGGTTCCACTCTAGAATTCCTGGGTGCATCTCAGGAGTTAAGGCAGAATCAAGCAAGGCCCTTTTAGCCTTACTCCATTCTATATTTCACTATCCGCACCCCCGACCTCCTCCTACAACACCTCCCCCACCCTAGCTCTTAGTATGACCTCAAAGAATCCTTCCCTCATCTCGTTTTCTTTTCCTTCTTGGTTTTTCCCTCTTGAGAATCCCTTTTCTTTGCCTTCTCTTCCTCAGTCTTTTTTCTACCGAAGATATTCTTAAGTTGAAAAAATAGGATTTGAAGGAATGATGACTGATTTTGTCCATCTTTCTTCCTTTTCCAGTGGTGACTGCCTTTTCTTGTATTCCAGAAAGCTCTGTCTCACCTGCCATAAGAATCCTAGAAAAGAAGATAATGTCCTTCATGTTACCCATTTTCTACCTTTCCTCAACCCCAAGTGGAATTAATCACTTCCTCTTGTGCATGCCTACAACATGGTACAGAGGCCATGTTGCAGTTACTGGTTTCTGGGTCTGTCTTGCACCAGACAGATGATCTCAAGCTTTTTTATTTTTTTTTGTTGTTGTTGTTGTTTAATGTGATATACATGTTCATTTATCCTAGATTTTTCATGTGCCTACTCCACTTGAACAATATAGAAAAGATGAACTATGAGTTCTGGGACACTTCCATCAGGGCAACTCTAGCTATAACTCTGTCCCTTCTCATAACTGAAACCTGGCTGGGATTTCTTCAGGACCAGGCCTGATACTTTATCACGTCTGTATCTGAAGTATGTGAGATTGAGTAGGTCGGGCCCCATGTCGGGCTCTGTGCTGACAGCTCAGAGCCTGGAGCCTGCTTTGGATTCTGTGTCTCCCTCTCTCTCCACCCATCTCCTGATCGTGCTCTGTCTCTCTCTGTCTCTCTGTCTCTCCCTCAAATATAAATAAACATTAAAAAATTTAAAAGACTTACATTACAGTATGTGCGGCTACCTGTTATGTTCCCTCTAGAGCAACGAGCAGCAATGTTTTAACGATGTCTGTTCCGTTAGTCTGAGTCCCAGAATAAGGATGGCATAGAGAGGAGCCCCAGTCGACTCACAAGGAGTATGAAAAGGAAACTTCTACCAATTCAAGCCATTGTAATTTTTCAGGTTATTTCTCACTGCAGCATAATCTAGCATATCCTGATTGATAGAGTTAAAAGAGGAAAATAAGAAAACAGTATCCCACTCTCCTTTGCATCCATTGTTATGTATTTACCAATAGCTGTCTAATTAACTAATGGGGTTTGGAAGGCTGAATATGAGCACGCTTGAGGGGAAACAATGCTAAATATCAATCATAGCTATAGCAGTACTCTCAGCAGAGTAGGTAGCATCTTCATTATAGAGTGTCAGTAAAAACAAACACCAGTACAATAAAACTGTATACATATATCCGCATAGACCCAGTGAACATATAAACCAGGAGAGCAAAGCTTGAGTGCTTCCTTCAGTAGCAACCTAGTAATCAATTTTTTATGTTACACTGTTTCTTTCGGCTGCTCTCCATAAAAATGGACTTCTAATGTTCTCCCTGGGAAACTATGCACTGTACATTTTCCAAGTAAATATTCGTGGTCTACATAAGTCATCATAACTCGAGAGTGGGCCGTGGCAGCCATGAGAATGAATCTTACACACTCCTAACTACAATAAGCATAACTGACCAAGGGGCTTAGCTGCTCCCCTCTGAAATATATCAGAGGATTTGCTCCCAAGTCACAGTCCCTACAGGCTACTCCCGACTACATGTGGCAGAGAAATTAGGCAGGCTCATCCCTGGGGGACACAGGACTCCTCTGATGGCTAACTCCCTAAGGCCTCATCAACCCTTCTTTAGACTGCTCAAAAGTCTAGGACACTTCACTGGACTTGCCTTCCCTGTCTCCTTTACTCAGGGTCGGACATAAATTGTAGTCTGACAGCAATCCCAGCCTTTGCTGGCCCTCTCCCCCATTTTCTCTCACAGGCATTTCCCCTAATAAAATCCTTGGACATTAAATCTCATCCTGGTACCTTTGTCTCAGAAAACTGTGACAACCACATGGGCCAATTTGTTGTCAGTGCTTAAGATGTCACACTTAAGCCTAGACCTGGAAGAAAGGAATCATGTCCACTTCTACCATGCGTATCTTTCAAGTGAATGTCCCTACTGGTATGCAGGCCCCTTGAGAGTAGGGAATGTGAATCAATGTTGAGTCCACAATGCTTAGTCCAGTGCCTAGTAGAGAGTAGGTACTCATTTTATTTTTTGTGAAACCAATAAGTCAGTGAATGCTCCCTAGATTAGTGGTTTGTCAGTTATACTTCTCAGAATCGTATGCTCCCAGAAGGGAGCATTCAGTCCATGTAGGAACCAACCTATTTTGTACTACTACCTGGAAATCTCTTGTTTGCTGACTACAAGAAATGTGACGCTATTACTCTTAGGCTCATTCCAGGATTTAAGAATATTTTGGTCAAGATATTTTTTTCTTATGTCTAATCTCATTCTTCATCGGTACTCTAAATCACGTGTAGAAGATTATCAGCATTCTCTTTACAATAACCTTTCTATGGTTATAGTCACTCACTCGTGTATTCTTTTATCAGACATTGAGCATATTCTATGAGCCAGGTTCTGTACTAGGCACTAGAGATACAAAGCAAGACTTGGTCCTTGCATTCACCTAAGCTTTTAGGATAGTCAGATAAACAAACATGAAATAAATAATCCAATGACCAGATATGTACCCACAGTTGGTGATAAGAGTCATGCAGGAAAATGACAAGGAACTGTGGGAGCATGAAATGGGATTAACACAATTTAGGTGGAGGGAGGAGTTACACAAGGTCATTCCATATGGTGATATTTAATCTTAGATGCTATTTTTCAATTAGTTTCTTGAGAAATAGTCTGTGGTTTCATTGATACTGCTACTAGAAAGAGGAGCATTGCTGACAGCTAGAAAGAGGAGCAGTATCACTGAAACCACAGACTATTTCTCAAGAAACTAATTGAAAAATAGCATCTGAGATTAAATATCACCACATAGAATGACCTTGTGTAACTCCTCCCTCAACCTTCATGGCGGACTGGAAGGATGAAGGCGGTGCCATTCTCTTAGGCAAATCCGTTGGCTCTACCTACAAAATACTGTATCTAACCACTTCTTACTATATCCACTGCTATCGCTTTAGTCCAAGCCACCATCATCTCTCCCTTGGACTTTCACAATAACATCCTGACTGGTCTCCCTGCTTCCACTCTGGCCCCCTACAGTCTATTCTCATCACAACAGCCAGAGATCCTTCCACAATCTCAATCAACTTATGCCTCTCCTCACCTCAAAACCCTACAATGACTTTTCATCACGCTTGGAAGGAAATCAAACTCTTCTTATCATGGCCTACAAGCCCATATATGATCTGGCTCCTGGATACCTCTATGACCTCATTTCTCAAAACTTTTCTTTTTACTTATTACTCCAGCCATTATGCTTTTTCTCAAACACATCAAGTATATCCCCATCTCAGGGCATTTGCACATGCTGTTTAATGTGACATATTCTTCCAGATATCTGCACGGCTTATTCCTTCTTTTTGTTCAAGGTTTCCTAAATTAATATCTTCTCAAAGAGACCTTCCTTGGTCACTCTATCAAGTACAGTATGCTCCCCATTACTCTGTACCTCCTAGTCGACTTTGCTCCCATATACTCAATGTACATTTTATATATATATAAAAAAGCTGAAGTTTTCATTTATTTTTTATTATGAGTCCCTACCAATAAAATATAAACCCCAGAAGTCAGAAACATATTTACTGCTATATCTCTGATACTTAATATTATGTTTTGATACATAGGAACAGGGGTGGGAAAAGAGTACTTTAGTTTGAGATGTGTTGATTTGGAAATGACTTGGGGACACCCAAGCTGGGATGTCTAGTAGGCAGTTGCATAGTAGAATCTGGAGCTCAGATCAAGTTGGACACAGAAATTTGAGAGCCATAAGCATACATAGAGATGGTATTTACAGCTATGAGACTTGATAAGGATGAGGTAAACTAGAAAGGACTGTACAGTGAAAAGAGGAAAGGACCCAGGACTGAGTCATGGCAATCGACGGTATTAAAGACCAGTATGATGGATATCATTCTTCCTTAATCTTTTTCCTTCAGCCTCTCCCAATTCTTACTTGGCTTTTAAATGTCTATTTCCAGAAGGTTTGTCCTAATTTGGCAGAATGCTGGGTTAAAAAGAGGCAACTACTCCTACATATACAAAATAAAACCCACCCTCGGAGAGTAACATCTTTCTGGATCTTCTAAGGGATGAGCCATATTTAGGAAGAATCCATCCATTGAAAATATGCCTGAACAATGTTTATTATGGTTCATGATTTGGAGTTACTTAAGAAATCTATGAAGATAACTGTTGTTAGGAATTCCATTAATATTAAAACTCAGGCAAATGCCATTGTAACTACTAGATCTAAATGAAATGCCTTCATTTAGTGTACTCTCTGTGATTGTCCCTCCTTCTTTTTCACTACAGCACATTTGAAACAGTTTAGGAGAACTTGAACCAATTCTCACTCTTCAGTGTCAGGAACCCAACCGGAGGCAGGTCCATAGATATAAGCTACCCAAAATGGATGTGCAACTTTGATAAGCAAATACACTGTGATCCCTGGGCATGCACACTGAGCCACTGTTTTTAGATAAAATGGGAGCATCAATATTTGTCATTTAGCTTGTTTGACTTAGGTTGTAGAAGAAATGAAAAATCAGGAGACTTCAACTCTGTTGGATGCTTTAAGAAAATGTCCTTTAAATTATTCAGGGTCCATTTGTCTCTATCTGAGAGTGCATAAGGAGTCAGATTAATTTTCAGCAGTTAAGAAGGCACTAGAGTGACTCTGTGATCAGAGTGGGCAACTGAAATATGCTAAATTGATGACACCTGGGACAACATTTCTCTTTTGTGTGAGAGGCACAATAAGCCGTCAGGAATTAAGTAGTGTGAACAGAGGAGTCATACAAGCCTGGGTACCAGGTGCTTGTGAGTCATGCCCTAAAGGAAAAACGGAAAGGTGGCACTTTGCCATTAAATAATTATTACAGCCTGACCCAGGCAAAGATTCCTTTGGGCCACACACAACCACCTAAGTGCTTTGGCCCTTCATAGTTTAGAGAACCTTGCATGCTGACCCATAAATTTGGCATGGGCAGAGGACAGAAGGTTTGTTGAAGGTTACGACCCCCTGAGATGCTAGGGTGAGAAAGTTCAGGGAGAATGCAAAAATAATAATAAATAAGTAATCCCTTTGGATTCTGCTTTTTTATAATGTACATAGTATGTTACAGTTGGTGAAAATGAGGTTCAGAGAGGGCTAAGTGACTTTCCCATGATCAAATAGTCACAATCAGTAAGTGAAAAAGCTGGGATTTGAATCCAAGCAATATTTTTTCATATCTTAAGTCAGACAATTAAATTTAATTAAAATTTTTGAAGATGAACCTTTCTTGCCCCAAATGTGGAGCTGATCTGCCTGAAAGAGAAGGAAGCCTGGAGCTCTATGAACCAAACCTCACGTCTGCCTCCCACCTCCCACCCCAGCCACTCTTTGGATCCTAAAGCATCACTATGAACTTCTAGGATTTTCAAAACTATAAAAAAATTTTTTAAAAAATACCATGAAATTGTTCCTTTGAGGATCTACTCACCCTTTTGAGGTATGTACTAGATTAGTAGAGAATTGAGACTAGAGATGAAGGCCAAGTTCTGGGAAAGATACGGTCACAGGAGCCGGTTATGAAATGTCTGCAGGGCAGGGGTGATAAAGGAGAAGTCAGAGTGGGGTTGACATGACAAGAAGGTAAGAAAATTGTCCCAGGACAAAAGCACAGTGGGAGAAAGGCATAGGGAAGGCACAGAAAAATTAATTTGATGCAAAGCAAAAGGAGCATTTTATTTACTCAGTTTGGAGCTAAGTTGTGGTCTGGAGAGCTCTGCTGCTCAGTGGATCCTACGTGATCTCAAAGCGCAGTAGGCTTGCTATAGGAACTTTGTGTCTTTATTTTTAACAGCTGTATTCTGATCTATTCAAGAAGCTTCTGATCCTGTTGGGAATACTACGTCCCTGAAGCTTGTGATCCTGTTGGGAACACTACATCCCTGGGGGAGGGTTTGAGTTCTCCTCTGCAGGGTTAAGATTCCATTCCAACTCAAAATGGGCTTGGGGTACACGGGTGGCTCAGTCGGTTAAGCGTCTGTCTTTGGCTCTGGTCATGATCTCACAGTTCGTGAGTTCGAGCCCCGCGTCAGGTTCTATGCTGACAGTCTAGAACCTGCTTCAGATTCTGTGCCTCCCTCTCTCTCTTTCTCTCTCTCTCTGCCCTTCCCCTGCTTACACTCTGTCTCTCCGTCTCTCTCAAAAATAAATAAACATTAAAAAAAATGGGCTAACCACTGGTATTCTTTTTTACCCCATCAGTCTTTCTCTCTGAGAGTTCTACATCTCTCTGGCATTGGGATCAGGGTTCTGGAAGAGAGGACTATTGACCCACCACATGAGAGTAGACATACCTTCTCTTAATATATCCTTTGACAGCTGAGGAAACTAATGTCCAAAAAAGGTGAATGGCTTGTTCAACATAGCACAGTATTCAGTGGCAGAACAGATATTCAAAATGAGCACTGGGGGTTGTATGGAAACCAATTTGACAATAAATTATATTTAATAAAAAATAAATAAAAATAAATGAATAAAAATTTTAAAAAACACAAACAACAACAACAACAACAACAACAACAAACCAAAGTCTTTTCCTCCTAAGTGGACATTATTTAAGAAAACACTACCTCAAAACATTTTTTTTTCACATATGATAAAAATTAATTTAAGATTCCAGGAGCTGAAATAGCTTCTATGAAAGAGAAAAACATTTCTACGTGGTTCTTTTGAATGCAGTCCATGAGCCAGAATCTCTTATCAAAATATAAACATCAAAGCTGAAACCAAGTACATAATTTTCCAAACTGTTTATTGAACGAGACCCCAAACAAAATGATTTTTTAGTTCTTTTATTTTTTTTTTCATTTTTTTAATCAAGGTTACACATGCCCCTATTATAATAAATCAATGAATTCTACAAGCTTTGTTAGGCCGAGCAACCATCCCTGTTCCCCTTCCCTCATTCCATTTTTCCTTCCTATTAGGAAGCCACTTTCGAATACTTTCCATTGATTCTTTTGATGCATATCCCAATATATCTACATTTACATGCTTGTATTGCTGACTGAAGAATTTTCAGTTTTAGGCTTATCCATTGATTTGCATGTTTCAAAGATGAAAATTTGGTATTCTTTCTTTACTTATCACAAACATATACATCTCCCATCTCTCTGAACTCCCAATATAATTAAATTTAGATCAGGGTTTACATGATGCCAATGTAATAATCTTTGACTATTTTAATTTTGCTGCACAAATTTTTATTTTTCCTAGAATGAGTGATATAATTGGGGTTTCTAGTTAGAAATAGTTTTTTTTCTTCAGAGTTTTAAAAGCATGTCTCCATCATCTCTCTTTTCCTGTTTTGCTGTTTAAAAGTCCAAAATCATTCTTGATGGTTTGTTCGTGACTTTTCTCTACCCCATCCCAAAAGCTTGTGGAATCTTTTCTTTTCCCCTAATAGTCTGAAATTTCATAATAATGTGCCATGCTGTGGGTTGATGTTAATTCATTGTGCTAGGCACTAATTGTGTCCTTTAAATTTAGAAATTCATTTTCTTCACCATGGGAAATTTTTCTTATATTATTTCACAGATAATTTCTTCTTTTCCATTTTCTCTGTTGTAACACCTGTCTCTTTCTGCACTTCGTATTATTAAGATGTTGGGCCTCCATGATTGGCCCTTTAATTTTCTCACCTTTTGTCTCCTATTTTCCACCTTTTGTTTTTTTGCTCTACTTTCTGTGAGATTTTTGTACCTTATTGTCATCCACCCTTTCCACTTATTTTTGTTTGTTTTTGCCACTGTGTTAAAATTCCAAGGGGTTTTGAGTGTGTGTGTGTGTGTGTGTGTGTGTGTGTGTTTCCTTTGCTCTTTTTTTCCCTTTTGACATAACCCTCGTTTCATAAATCTAACACATATTTTAGCTCTCTGATGATATTTATGGTAGTGTTTTCTGGGAGCAAGGGATTTTATTCTCCCCGTATGGTCTCTGCTTCCTCCATGTTGCCTTTAATTATTTGTTTTGATCATTATCTTTCAAAGGTAGAGGCTTTCAGCAAATTGTTGTAATGCTTGGCTCTCTGCTCATATATTGACAGAGGAAAGAGCTGATTGGAAATTCTGAAAGCATGAGTGAGACTGTTCACCAAGAGCTTCACTATATGTAGTATGGACATATGTCCTGGTATTACTAGGACAGTTCCAGGTTATAGCCACTGCCCCAGAACAATTATTAATGTAGCTTCCTTTTACTCTCAAAAACGTCCTACTTTGTATGATAAAATAATTGGTCATCAGAAACACAGGGTGATCTGTCTGGGCCATTTGTTAGGAAACTGAATGTCAGTATCTTTAGGTTCTTCGTCTTTGGCTGCTCAAATTTCCCAGGGAATACCCTTTCATTTTCCTACCTAAAGGTAAATGTCTGACTGCCAATATTTGAGAAACTGCCACAATAAAACGTTCAAAAAAATTAAAAACGAGACTCACATACCAATCACGGGTCAGGCAGATTCAAAGAACATTTTGCATAGGACCAAACAAAACGCAGTAAGATTTCTATGAAGAGGACTTTAAACTTTCAAGTATCACTGAGAGGTATAAAAGAAAACTTGCACAACAAGGCAATAAAGACGATAACCTTTGAAGTTATCTTTTCTGCTGGACAAAAATTATTTGCACCTCTACTGGGTAGAATCTGTAAGTTAATTTCTAACTTCTCGGAGTCTGAGTCCTTCAAATAAATATCAAAGTCAAATAAATGTATACTTAAATCATCCTTGGGTGGCCTTATTAAACAACGCAATGGTACGCCACAGTCCGGAGATCCTATGTCTTGCCATCTGTAGAGAGTAAAGCTCTAGGTTTATACTGAGGTAGAGGAGCGGCAGCGGCACGGAAGCGTAGAGTTGAGGGAGTACCTCTAAGGAAAGATTTCTTAACCAGCTTTCCATCAATCCTCCTTTAATACCTTGCTTTTTACGCCCGGTTCCAGAGATACGTGGTGTCCCCAGCTGTAATCCTTTTGATGATTCTGCAGGGTAAACCAACTTGGCTCTCAGCTTTCCCCACTACCAGTCTAGAATTCATGTTTCTTAGATTTGCTAATTCTGTTAACCTTGACCTATTTGCTTTCCGTCTCCCAAAGTATTGTTGTCTTCCCTCATTTCTATTTGGGGGCTTTAGGACCTTCTGTTTTTTTTTAAACTTTTTTTTTTTCAACATTTATTTATTTTTGGGACAGAGAGAGACAGAGCATGAACGGGGGAGGGGCAGAGAGAGAGGGAGACACAGAATCGGAAACAGGCTCCAGGCTCTGAGCCGTCAGCCCAGAGCCCGACGCGGGGCTCGAACTCACGGACCGCGAGATCGTGACCTGGCTGAAGTCGGACACTTAACCGACTGCGCCACCCAGGCGCCCCTAGGACCTTCTGTTTTAACAGAATCATTTTATTGTAGTTTACAGGCATTTCAGGAGGTTTGATGGACACTCCAGTGACAGTATCTTTGTTATCTTTCTTCCAAAACCGGTAAGATTTCCCAGCAAATATGATTCCAATCTACCTATAGGGTAAAGATCTGGCTGCCAACATTCGAAGAATTGAGTAGCGGAAGAAAGCAGGAGGTTTCTGATTTCAGTATGCATAGATTCACTCAATTCCCCTAGTTTAAGTATAGCACTCTTGCCTTTTTCTGGATTACACTAGAAGCTTTCACTAGACCCAAGAAACGAGGAAAACTCATTGAGTGAAATTAGATGTATGTGTTAAATCCACCAGCATCTTAACCCCCAAAGTCTGAGTATTTATTTACTTTTTATTAAAATCTCCAGGGATAATTATAAATCAGAAATTTAGCAGGGCACCCGCGTGGCTCAGTCGGTTGAGTGTCTGATGGATTTCGGCTCAGGTCATGATCTCACGGTTTGAGATTGATCGATCCCCACATAGGGCTCCATGCTGTCAGTGCAGAGCCTGCTTAGGATTCTCTCTCTGCCTCTCTCTTTGCCCCTCCCCGTCAAAATAAATAAACAAACAAACAAACTTTTTTTTTTTAATTTAGCTATTCAAGTCATTGACTTAGGACAAAACTAAATGTGTATTTTGTGAACTGAACATTTTATTCATTTCCCCACCACAAAATATGCACAACTAGAATTGTGTTAACTATACATAAAAAGTGTAGAACAGTGCCTAGCATTCAATATGTAATTCATTGAATTGAATAGTAATTCAAATGAATTCATTTGAATTGAATAGTAATTCAAATGTTAATTACTTGATACTATTATCATAAAACATACAATAAATTTAATAGGTAAATTTTCTTTAATATTTTTTTAATTTTTTAATTTATTTGTGAAGGAGAGAGAGACAGAGCATGAGCGGGGGAGGAGCAGAGAGAGAGGGAGACATAGAATTTGAAGCAGGCTCTACGCTCTAAGCTGTCAGCACAGAGCCCGATGTGGGGCTCAAACTCACGAACTGGGAGATCATGACCTGAGCTGAAGTCAGACGCTTAACTGACTGAGCCACCCAGTCGCCCCTAATAGGTAAATTTTAATGAACTGATGAACTATATCAGCACCCACACATCCTACATGTTAATATAGCCATCTATTTCCTTTGGTTTTTGCTGTACGTTTTAAATTAATTCAATAAACCATATGGTTCAAGCATCTTAATTTAGTCTGTGAGCCCTTCTGCTCTGTGACCTCGAGGATATTCTGCTAGTACCATACTTTGCGATGACCATTACATGAAGGTAATTTACAACTCCGAGAGGCTCGGAGGTCAAAATAAGTTTTAAGTATTGGATACAACAGAGGAAAACTGAATTTCTTATTGCAAAATTATTTAGAGCTTGTAATAGACTAATGTGGAGTATGACTTTCTAAGAAGGAGACACAACATGCTCTAGTCCTCAAACTTTTTGACAATGTGAACCTTTTCGTCCCCTGGAGAATCTCATGAGGCTAATGTTCCATAGACCATACTTTGGGAAAGGCTTCATTAAGAAAATAGGTACTGCCATCTTGGTGCCTTTTCAACATCAATCTCTTGTTCATGTTTCCTTTCACTTCTGCCCCTGAGCAAAATGGTTGGAATAACTGACACATTTTTGCAAAGAATACGGTTGAAGCTGTCAAAAGGTTGACTGGTTTGAATAAATGTCCACTTTAAATTGAAAGCCAAATGTAGGGGAAAGAAAATCCATAGAGACAAATGAATGAAGACCTTGGAGACCTTCTAAAAGATGACAGGAAAAGGAAAGAATGGCTGGTGAATCAGGCTCAGAAATGAACTACTGGGGTTCCCAAAAGTTCCCCAGAGGGAATAACAGCCAAATGAACTGAGTGCTAACTCTGCACTATTTTTTTTTCCAAGCATTGATTATTTTATTTTTCCTCCCAACAATCCTGTGAGATTGGTCCTAGTTTTCTCGCAAGTTTACCAGGGCTACTAACGCACAGAAAACTTAAGTAATTTACACAAAGTCAATGGTTAGCAAGTTTCAGAGCCTGCGTTTGAACCCCAGTTGGAGGCCTCTTAAATATCATGTTAATTCTCTCACTGAAGACGCTGTTGAGAGTCTATCATGACAATTTCAGTGAAAGGACCAGAGTTAACTCAGAGGCTAGGCCAGGGCTGGTCTAACTGGCACACTCCCATCTTTAACCACACCAACACATCCTCCCCTGGAAGGAGGCCTGGATCTTTATTTAGCTCTGTGGCTGGTCCCCTATTAGGTGACTTCAAGATGTTTTTCTACCCAGCTTCTGGACAGCTGTCATCCTGGAGAAAAAAGAGCAGAAATAACTAGATCTAACTAATGTGTCAATAGCAGATAATGGCCCAATAAACCCGTATAATGTGATGAGAAGCATGCAGATGCCAATGCCAAACTTACTTGGATCAGAATCCTGGCTCTGCCCTTTATCAGCTATATGATTTTCATAAATTCCTTAATTTTTCTGTGCCTCAGTTTTCTCATCCATAAAATGGGGATGATAATAATATGATAGGAAAAGATAGGATAAAAAAGAGAGGGAAAGATTAGGACCTGACTCCCTGGCTGGGGAAAACCCCATATTTTGGAACAGTGCTGGGAGTGTCTGACCACAGCAAAGCCCCCCAGGCATAAGGTTGCTCTTAAGAATGTAACAACGCTACCCACTTCCCCTCAGGTTCCTCTCAGGAGACCCAACTAAAAACAAGTACTAGACCATAAAACGTATGACCCACAAGGAATGATATGGCCATAGACCACCCCTCATACAATGGAGTCGAGCCAATCAGGAATGGACAACCCAGCACCTAGAGTTATCCAGCCAGTAAGGGTAGAACCTGAGAAGGAATGAGAAGGAAGGGAGGAGAGGGCTGCCCAGCACCTTATAAAACAAGGACCTTTGCCTAGAGTTGCAGGCATTCACTTTCAAGTGTCCCCTCTCTGTAAAGAGAGCTTTCCTACTATTCGCCCCTTCTGATCTTATACTCTAATAAATTTCTGCCTGCTGCTTATTTTGTGTCGACCTCTTCATTCTTCAAAGCTGAGACACAACGAATCTCGGGTATCAAGGTAAAAAAAATCCTGCAACGGTCAGATTTTTTTTTTTTTATAAGGCTGCTGTGACGATTACATGAGTTCATATATGTAAAGCACTAAGAACAGGGTCTGGCTCGCGATACATGCTTTATTACTTCTAGTTATGATTATGATCCCACTATTAGGATATTACTATTTGATCACAGGAAGCTTCCTAGAGCTAAAGAAATGAATCTCAAAATGTAGAATTTCACACTGCACGCACGCTAAAAGAAAACAGAAGCACAGGAATTAATCTGCAAGTTAAGACCATGTGTAAAGGGAGACCCTAACCAACCACTGTGGTTAAGACCCTAGGATCTTTTTTTCCTGCTGGTGCCCTGCCTTCTGAGTCCTACTTTGTAGCTGTGCATGTGACCTATGAGACTTTTCCAATCCACCTACCTCTGCCCTTTCGTGTTCTTAACCTTGTTTCCTGCTGGATCCTTAATATTGTACTTCTTGGCATGACTGACCGTTCTCAGTCAGGAGGTTTGCTCTTCATTTTACAACTTCTTTTCATTTGCTTTTTGCCCTTTAAAGAAGTTTGTGTTAATACTATTTTAAAATACTGCTGAAGTTTTCTAATTAAGCACTGCAAATCCCCTGAAGTGTTTACACCACGGACTGGGAATAGGCTGCTGACTTCTAAAGGGAACACATCCTTCCACAGAAAAGAGAAGACATCCTCCTCTGAAAGTCCCCTCCAGCCCCACCGGTTCAATGTATCTCACATCCAATTTGTCTTTCATTCCAGACTGGTACTCCCCCCACCCGCCCCCCGCCACCCTTCCCATTAGCCTCTGGCATACCACACTCGAATGCTCCTCCTAGAAAAAGCAAGCCAGATTTGGGTTATGTGCCACTGGTGTGACCTTAGACACATTACTAACTAGAATTTCACTGAGCCTCGATTTCCTTTCCTATGAAATGGGGATAAAAATACCTCCTCATGGGGCATCTGAGGAGTTAATGAGAAAAAACAAGTAAAACCTTCAGCCTATTGCCTGGCACATAGTAGTAGCCAACACCTGCTGACGTTTGCCCTGTGCCCGGCAGTGTTCTAGCACTTTTTGTGTGTTTTTTACTCATGTCATCCTCGTAACTCAATATCATAATTACCACTATTATCCTTACTTTGCAGATGAGAAGATTCAGGCATCGAAAGGTTAAATTATTTGCTCAAGGTCACATAGGAGAAATGGTGTTCAGGTCAAGGAAAGTTAGCTCCAAAAGTCACGCTCTCATCTTAACCATCCCACTCTCACCTTCCATGCAGTATGCATTCAAAACTCTCACCATTTTCCACAAATGATGGCATTTACTGAATGTCAGGTGCAATGTGCCAGAGACCATGCTGAAAGCTTTGAATGCACGATGTTAATTAATCCTAAACCCTATGAGGTATGAACACTTCTCTCCATTCTATAGATAAAGAAACTGAGGCTCAGAGAGGTGAAGACACTTGTTTTAAATGTCTTTGTGAAACGGAAGAATTCTTTTTTTTTTTAAATCTTTTTTAACATTTATTTATTTTTTAGAGACAGAGACAGAGCATGAGCAGGGGAGGGGCAGAGAGAGAGGGAGACACAGAATCCGAAGCAGGCTCCAGGCTCTGAGGCATCAGCACAGAGCCTGACGCAGGGCTTGAACTCACGGACCGCGAGATCATGACCCAAGCCGAAGTTGGACACCTAACCGACTGAGCTACCCAGGTGCCCCAAGAATTCTTTTGTCATGAGATTTCACCTAGGCATAGAAATGCTACGGTGACACAGTTAGGTCAGGAAGAGTGTCATACTTAATGCCGCCAACTATGAATATTAATTTTAGGCTCTAAGTGGCCACGTGGGCTCTGGAAGACAAAAGTCTAGAGAACATCCCTTAATACCTTACTCTAATTGTTTCAACTTAAAATGCAGTCTTTTCCGGGGCGCCTGGGTGGCTCAGTCGGTTGAGCGTCTGACTTCGGCTCAGGTCATGATCTCATGGTCTGTGAGTTCGAGCCCCGCATCGGGCTCTGTGCTGACAGCTCGGAGCCTGGAGCCTGCTTCAGATTCTGTGTCTCCCTCTCTCTCTGACCCTCCCCCGTTCATGCTCTGTCTCTCTCTGTCTCAAAAAAATAAATAACAAAACATTAAAAAAAAAATTTTTTTTAAATGCAGTCTTTTCCAAGATACTGTGGTGTGTGAAATAGGGTATGCTACACTGTTAAGTGACCAATAAAAGTGATCATGCCATTCTTCCACTCAAAAGCCCTATAGAATTAAAATCAATATGTCCGGGTTGACATTCAAGAGTCTCCACATTCACAGCCCAACTTCCCTCCTTGACATGAAACCTATTGTAAGGGTTAAATTGTAGGGCTCACCTGTAGCCTTGAGAAATAACAGCTTTGTTTTGACACTGTAGGTTAAAAGATAACAGCCTTGTCCTATCAATCAACGGAACAAAAGTTCAAGGAAAATCAACTGGATTAGTGTTTGATTGGATTGGGGCAAGGGCATGTTGAGAACTTTGAAAAAGTGGCCCGGAGGCAAGGTCAAGCAGGTCAACTGGTTGCATGCGGCTTAACCGCAGAGTGTCTGAACTGTTTCCACCCCCATCTGGGAACTATTTCTTTGTTCTGTTCCCAGGTGATGATATGACGATGTGGTCGGCTATAAAAACTCTGTACCCCAGCTGTTCGAGGCTGCACTCTGATCAAGAGTGTCGGTCCCGATCGGTCGGCCTTGCCTCTCATCGCAATAAATTTTGCTGTGACTGTCACTGGTGCCCGTGGCATTCTGTTTCAGGAGTCGTGTGGACGCAACACTATATTCCAGTCAAACCTTTCTATTCACTACTACCGAGTTACCTTTGATGCTTTCCCTTCCCTCCGTGCCCATCCATTCAGTCCCAGTTTAGGATCTACCTCCCAGACAAATCTCAACTCACAATGAGCCCCTTGATTCTAAATTTACAACTCAGTCAATTTCCCTACAGAAAATAATGTTAGACGTGGTCGTTCAGGGACAACATACCAGAATGACTATTTAACTCATGAATTTTTGAATTCCGTGAATTTTTTTCCAGAAAACTTCTGTGTCACCATGATTTTTTTAAGTTGTATAATGATTGCAAATCTTGTCTCCAAAACAATATCGTAAACTCCTGAAGGGCAGGAAACATGTATGTCTTTAACTCTCTTTTTTTTAAGTATTCCTAACTTGTACCTCAGTTCTAGGTACAGAAGAGTTGCTACTAAACACTTAGTAAATGAATGAAACAGAGTAATGCTATAGGCGAACATCTAAAAAGCACGGACAAAAACAATTAATTGTATGAATGAGTATGTCACGGCACAAACAACAAGCAGTTGGCTTTGGGGGAAAATTTGGTCAATACCAATTCCTGCCAAGCCTTCAACATGTTCTAACTGTCAAGGATACACATATATTTTTAAATCTTGCTTCTTTCAAAAGATTGATCTCAAAACAGCTCAGGCTTTGGGCCATTTTTGAGTCATTGCTAATCTCACGCTCTGTCTTATATGTGAATCATTCAAGCCCTGCCTGTTCTCTTTAATCCCATCAGAGAGCATCAACTCAGTTCTCATTGTGCTGTTCTTATCTCTTTCCGGCACACCCTGACGTGGACTACTGTTGTTCCATTCCTTTTTTTTGTTTGTTTTTCCTCTGACAGCAGTTCCGCAGCTTAGAGTGGGTGCCTCATTGATTCTTGACTGTGCTTTTTACCTCTGAGGGGCTATGATCACTAATAGGCTCAGCTGCCCAATACATCAGTTACCTCTGTGTTACTGAAGGGTCTTAAAAAAAAAAAAAGCCCACTAGCCTTCAAATATTCCTTCTTTACGGCCTGTGATACAGTTAAAAAAAAAAAAAAAAAAGGCTTCAGAGAGCCCGTTCTCTTCAGGTATACTCTCTTTCCTCCAAGCAGAAGGCACTTCTAAGCACCAAACATCATCATGCCACCTCTTAACTGCCCACCCATTTCCCCTTCAGCGATTGGGACAGGTCTGTTTGCTAATGATCTAGAAAAGAAAGGCCTAGTCCTAGAAGGACAGAAAAAAAGGGATGAAATAATAGGCTAATTCAGTTATAGCACTTGTAACCAGTGCCCAAACTCCATAGTCTCTCTTCTTCCCATCAAAGTTTACCTGTCCTATGTCTCCTTCCCTGGGAATTTTTCTGGGAAATGCTACTGTGATACAAAGTAATCCGAGCAAAGGCATGAATAACTAGTATTGTCTTAAACTATTCTACTTCTGTCAGTCAAAACAGTCATTGGCTATCAACAGAGGTGAAAAACCAGAACTCCACATATGTGACCGCATTTTTTTTTTAATTTTTTTTTTCAACGTTTATTTATTTTTGGGACAGAGAGAGACAGAGCATGAACGGGGGAGGGGCAGAGAGAGAGGGAGACACAGAATCGGAAACAGGCTCCAGGCTCTGAGCCATCAGCCCAGAGCCCGACGCGGGGCTCGAACTCACCGAGCTCGAGATCGTGACCTGGCTGAAGTCGGACGCTTAACCGACTGCGCCACCCAGGTGCCCCTGTGACCGCATTTTTAAATTAGTTAATGTTTCATGGTTGTGTAGTGTTATAGAATGAGCTTTAAGGGGCACTTGAGTGGCTCACTCAGTTAAGCGTCCGACTTTGGCTCAGGTCATGATCTCACAGTACGTGGTTCAAGCCCCATGTCGGGCTCTGTACCGACAGCTCAGAGCCTGGAGCCTGCTTCGGATTCTGTGTCTCCCTCTCTCTCTGCCCCTCCCCCACTCACCGTCTGTCTCTCTGTCTCTGTGTGTGTCTCTCTCTCTCAAAAATTAATAAACGTTAAAGAAAGAGCTTTAATTCACCACTGATGATTTTTTTTTTAATTTTTTAAATGTTTTACTTATTTTTGAGAGAGAGAGAGAGACAGAGCATAAGCAGGGGAGGGGCAAAGAGAGGGAGACAAAGAATCTGAAGCAGGTTCCAGGCTCTGAGCTATCATCACAGAGCCCGACACGGGGCTCAAACTCACAAACCGTGAGATCATGACCTGAGCCCAAGTCGGACGCTTAACCGACTGAGCCACCCAGGCGGTAATTTTTAAAAATATTCACTGGTAATTTTTAAAAATATCATCCAAACAGTCGAGGCACCTTAGAAGATGCAAAGTGCTTAGCAAACAGGTTTATTCTTTCACCTTCCAACTGGTAGATGTGACCCTAGTGGATGTAATTAAACGTTCTCACTTAAGGATGGACTTTCCCGATAGTTCTTCCAGCAAAGAAAAGGCACTTGATTATAGAAAAGGGAAGGGAACGGGTCCTCTCTAAGGATGCTGCCAATAATTTGACTTGAATGATGTTATAAATGGTTTTACCTAGCATTCTAATTATCCTTCTCTATAATTAATCCTGCTCATGCCACAAAGCTATGCACAGTTATGTTTTTCCCTGGAGGAAACACCAGGCTTTCGGATTACTGCAATATGTGGCTTGAAGTGAAATGGACAAAAAGAGGAAGAGAAACGTGAGCTCCAGTGTTCAAATGATTATAAATAATGCTTAGAACATTGGTTCAGTGCACTTAGTTTCAAAATGAATCATTTTGTATCTTGGAACTAAAGAACGGCATTTAAGTGAAAAACCACTGGGGCAACTTCTACATCTTGATCCAAGAGGCTGGCTTTCAAGGCACGGAGACCGGGGATCAAAGCCCAGTCCTATTCAGTGTGTGACCCTACCTTTTTTTTTTTTTTTAATTTTTTTTAACGTTTATTTATTTTTGAGACAGAGAGAGGACAGAGCATGAACGGGGGAGGGTCAGAGAGAGAGGGAGACACAGAATCTGAAACAGGCTCCAGGCTCCGAGCTGTCAGCACAGAGCCCGACGCGGGGCTCCAACTCACAGACCAGGAGATCATGACCTGAGCCGAAGTCAGACGCTTAACTGACTGAGCCACCCAGGCGCCTCATGACCCTACCTTTTTATTTAACTTGGTTGAACTTCAGTTTCTTCAGCTGTAAAACAGGCATCTCGTTATTACAGAATTGTCATGAGCATTAAGTTGCATAATGGATATAATGAATTTGGTACATGAAAGGTACTTAATAAATGCTAGTTCCGCTCTCCTGTTGCTTTCTGATGTGAAGTATGCATTTGAGCAAGAGGACTGGAAACTTAGGCTATCCGAGCAAGAGGAAGCTGAGAGTTCATCTTCTTCAATTACCTCATTTTTACAGATGACAAAACAAAAGTTCACAAAAGTTGTGTGTGCCTTACTGGTGTGCTTTGTAAAATTGGAATGGGGCTACCAATCCCTATCTCAATATTCCAGGGAAGTCTATAATTTGCTCTGCATTACCTATTTCTATCCAGATCTGGAATATGGAAAAGAGGTGCTTTTCTGCAGTCTTTTCCTGGATTTTCTACTTAAGCCAGCTTTGCAGTTTCTTTATTTATTTTTAAACATTTATTTATTTTTGAGACAGAGAGAGCGCATGAACAGGGGAGGGTCAGAGAAAGAGGGAGACACAGAATCTGAAACAGGTTCCAGGCTCTGAGCTGTCAGCACAGAGCCCGACACGGGGCTTGAACTCACGAACCTCGAGATCATGACCTGAGCCGAAGTCGGATGCTTAACCAACTGAGCCACCCAGGCGCCCCCAGCGTTGTAGTTTAAATGGACAATTACCCACCTGTGGCCAACAACTTCCACAGCTATTTGCTGAGATAGTTTCCTAAACAGCTCTCAGAATTAGGTAGGATGTGATTATAGTCAAGTGGATTCAATGAGGTCCTAGGATTCCTCAGAAGAATGGAAGGAAGAAATGACATCCATTTCATCCTAGGAAGAAATGACATGCAGGTCGAACTGACAGAACCTGAAACTCTGCCTAAATGTGGCAGAAGGTAGTGGGAGAAAGATGTCTAAAGTTTGGATGCCTGCTTCGGATTCTGTGTCTCCCTCTCTCTCTGTTCCTCCCCTGCTTGCACTCTGTCTCTCTGTCTCTCTCTCTCTCCCTCTCTTTGTCTCTCTCTCTCAAAAATAAATAAACGTTAAAAAAATTAAAAAAAAAATAAAGTTTGGAGCTTGAATGGGAAAATGATGACTTTATTAACAGACATTTGGAAGTAAAGAACAAGAGTAGATTCACAGTGGAGATAAGAGAAGAGGATGAGTTTATTTTTGGACACATCATGTTTGAGGTTGCAATGGAACATTCAAGCAGTAATGCCCAGGGGGCAGAGTTAAAGCTAACCTCCTTGGAGATTTTGTGTTAACAATGAACAAGATGCTTTCTCCAGGTAGACAGCCCTGAGCATAAGACTTGGTCAGTGGACAGACAGCTGGCACATTCCTGGGAAGAAAAGAGTACCACCACTTTATCCAGTCTGCATGGTGCCGCCTGGTGCAAGGCTTGGTGAGCAGAGTACCAGCTAGATTCCAGCTACCACTGTTTCCTCCATAACTAGCAACTGGCAATTGCTCTGTCAGTAGCCAGTTGGAGATGTGGATCTAGAGTTCAGAAGAGATATCTGGACTGGAAATAGAGGTTTGGGAGTCATGAGTTTATGGTAAGAGTTGAAACCTCCCAAAGAGAGTATATAGAAAGACAAAGAAGAACAGCCTTAATGGGCTTAGGTGTCTTGAAGATTTCAAGAGGTTGTTTATCATTCTCTCATTGTTTTTGCTTCTTTCATTCGCTGAAAGAAGAAGTTATGTGTGTACATGGGAGAAAAATCCTTCCGGGCAGAGATAACAACAACAAGGAAAAATACCCACAAGCAGGAATATGACTAGCTTGTTCTAGAAGGAGCCAGGAGACTAGTGTGGCTAGAACAAAGTGAGCAAAAGGGGAAAGTGATGGGAGATGAGGTCAAAGTAGGTAAAAGATGAGGATCAGTGCCCAATTAGGATCTTGCAGGCTGCTGTAAGGACTTTGCTTTTCCTCTAAGTCAAATAGGAGCCATTGGAGGGTTTTGAATGGAAGAGTGACATGACTTATGCCTCAAAAGGTTCACTCATGGTTCTGTATGGAAAATATAATGTAGGGGTATAAGGCTGGAAGGGGGAGCCTAGTGGAAGAGGCTACTGTAATGAGCGAGATGTGAAATCGTGTTGCCTGGACCAGGGTTTTGGCAATAAAAATGGTGAGAATTGATTAAATTCTGGATACATTTTGAAGGTAATACCAACATGATTTCCTTATGAATTGGATGGACAGGGTTGGGGGGAGAATATTAAGAGAGAGAGGGGGGGAGGAAATTCAAGGATGGAATTGCCATTTCCTGAGATGGGAAAGACTATGGGAGAAGCAGGTTTGGCGGTGAAGATTAAAAATTCCATTTTGGAAGTATGAGGCTACTAGAGAAGAGGTCCAGGCTGGGGATTTCAAATTAGGGGTCATGATTGTACAGTTAGTATTTAAAGCCATGAATCTGGATAAGATCACTGAGGCAATGAGTACAGATGAAAGAGAAAAGCATTCTGAGATGGAACCCTGGGGATCACAGGGATCAGAGGACACAGAGAGGAAGAAGAATTAACAAAGGAGACTGACCAGGAGCAGCCAGCGAGGTAGGAGGAGAACCAGAGGAGGGCCAAATCCTGAAAACCAAGCAAAGAAAGTATTTTAAGGAGCATATTAGCTCTGTTCATTGCTGCTGATAGGTCTAGCAAGATAAGGAATAGGAACTGATCGCTTAAGTAACAAAGTGGAGGTCATGGGTGACTTTTACAAAGAACAATTTTGGTACAGGGGTGCCTGGGTGGCTCAGTCAGTTAAGCATCTGACTTCTGCTCAGGTCATGATCTCACGGTTCAAGGGTTTGAGCTCTGTGTCGGACACTGTGCTGACAGCTCAGACCCTGGAGCCTGCATCGGATTCTGTGTCTCCCTCTATGTCTGCCCCCCGCCTCGTGCTCTGTCTGTCTGTCTGTCTCTCTCTCTCAAAAATAAATATTTAAATTTTTTTTTTAAAAAGAACAATTTTGGTACAGTGATGGAGCAAAAATCCGGATTAGAGTGAGCACATAAGAGAAGTGGGGACAGCAAGTAAAGGCAACTTTTAATTTAAAGGACTTTTGCTAAGAAAGTGAGCTGAGAACTGAGGCCACAGATACAGGGCAGGTGGAGTTAAGAGGACGTTTTTTGTTTTGTTTTAAGATATAAACAGTAACACTATGTCTATATGGAGGTAGGAATGGTCCAGTAAAGAGTGAAAATCACTGATGTGGGAGATCAAGGGGAGAATTACTAGCGCAATAGCCTTGAGGCTGTTGGCATGCCGTACACACAGGGAGGAGTTGGTCTTAGGAGCTGAGATGGTTCTTTCATAATGACGAGAGAAGAGAAAGAATACGGGTATATTTGCAGTAGGTGGGGAGATGTGGGAGTCTCTGGGAACTCTATTTTGACTGCTTCGGAAGGTCGGCAGGTGTGGAGGGGGTGTTAGGGAGGAGGGGTTAAGGGTTTGAGGAGGAGGAGAAAGTAAAAAGAGTGAGAGAGTGAATGAACGGACCAAGGAAATGGAGTGCCAGTCAGCACCAGGGGTCCAGCTGAGATGAACGGTCATGAAAATAAAGAGAACTTCATTAACACAAGGCTTCATCTGTATTCCATCCAGCTCCCTAGACTTCACCCCTATTCATTTCTGCTCAATCGCACAACAAAGGGGGCCTGGACTGTGTCCTCAAATCCAAACCATCTCCCTTTTTGCCTCTGAGGGGATCTCTTCTGCATAGCTGACGCTTAAGGAGAAGCAGCCGGTTTGAAGTGGGAAGTTAGATTTTGGAGAGGGAAAACCTGGGGCGCCTCTAGGACATCCAAGTGGTTTCAGATCCGGGGCTCGGGTCAGAGCTCTGGGCTGTAGGCACAGATTTGGGAGTTGGTTCTCAAAGCTAAGAGAACGCATGGCATTATGCGGGAAGGAAGGGAGGATAAATGGAAAGAAGAGGGCTCAGGAACGAGCTGGAGATGCAGGAGATAAGCTACCTTCCTTTTGCCTGACCACTGTCAGTCAGGCAATGTTTGAAAAAATACAGATATGGACCCCACCATATTTCATCTATTTTTCACTATGCCATGAGCTGGTTGCTGCCTCCCTGCTTTACAAATTATCCTGTCCCTGAGGATCTCAAAGGACACGGTGTTCCAATGCAGTACGAGCTTGAATCACGGATGTTGGTTAAACAGGAGGAAAGCAAATTAAAACCCCCATATGTGCAAGTTACACAGGGACTCTCCCTTCCTCTCTTCTTCTGAGTCAAGCCCTGGTCCTGGGAGTTTAACATCCCTTTGCATCTGTAAACTTTTTCCTTTGCAAAGAACTTTCAAGACTGTCAGCCAAACTGGGTCCACACAGAACCTCGGTGAAGTGGGCAGAGAAAAGATTATACCCTTCACTTCACAGGTGAGGACCCTGAGGCCCAGGAAAGCAGGGATTTGCACAGAGTCATGCGGTTGGTCCAGGGGCAGAGCTGCATCTGGAATGCAGGTCCTCAGCCTCCAGGTCTGGTACCCTGTCCCCAGCAGGGAGCTGCCTAAAGGGCTGTTACTGGGTGGCTGAACTCCGTGCTCATGAGAACCTGCCAGTCGTGGTTGCCAAAAACTGCCTCAGCCTAAGAGCTTATTTAGAGCCTGCCACGGGTCCACTACCATGCCAGCGCTCACGGGGACCTCAAACGGGGTATAGCATAGCCCCTCTCCTCAAGGAAATGACAAGTTCTGTATTCACCTCTCTCCTACCCCAGTCCTGGGCGGGGGGGGGGGGGGGGGATGGGTAGTGAGGGCTAAGAATGATGAAGGATGGGAAGATGGGTAAAGAAAAGAAAAGCAAGAGTTACTGCTAAGTGTCGGGCATAGTGTAAAGTACATAGGTTATATGTATATCATCTCTATGTTTGTAATACACATATGTACACACACATACACACAGACACACACACACAATCAATCCATTTCCATGGATTAACTCACTTAGCTGACTCTAATGCATGTGAAGAGCTTATAACATTGTCCAGCACTTAGAAAACACTGACTGAATGTTAATGATTCCTCCTTCTCCTCCTCCTCATTATTATCAGCAGATATATTTCAAAGTTTGGGTACCTTCAGTGTGTGTGGAGTTGTTTACAGAAGAAGGTGGGAAGGCTCCAAGCAAGAATTTGATTTCCCTCAATAACCCAGTAGGGACCCGGAGCTAAAGAAACTGCTGTACACACTAGCCTAAAACTACCAAACTGCTGAATTTCCAAATATTTATTATTATTATTATTATTATTATATTGCTGTTATTGTTGTTGGTCATCTTTATTTTCCCGCCACCTCTTCCTTCACTATCTACAGATGTTCAAACCTCTTGCTTCACTGAGAAAATCAAGGTCATCAAGGGAGACTTTCCTCTCCAGCAACCTCCCACTGTTGACTCCTTTTCTCTAGTCCCAAAGAATAAGCTATCATGCCTCCTGTCCAAGACTGACTCACCGCTTGGATCCTGTTGTCCCTCTCCTGCTGACTCTTTTTCCACAGCCTCATGGCATGCTCGAGTCTCTTCCACATGAAGCAATATTGAAAACCCTCCTTAACCTACAACCCCTTCTAGCTGGCATCCTCTTGCCTTCCTTTCTTTCCCAGCTAAACTCTTTGAAATAATATTCTGATTTCCCATCAATACCTCAACTAATTGCAAACTGGCTTCATCTCTCACAGTACCACTAACACTGCTCTCCCTGAAGTCACCAATGATCTTCCTAATTCCAAGTTCAACTGATACTCATCTGTCATTTTCTTAATTGATCTCTCTGTTCCATTTGATATTATTGCTTACTCCGCCCTTAAATATCTCTCTCCTCTTTTGATTTCTATGAAATCATTCTCTCCTACTTTTGCTCCTTTTCTGGCCATTCATCCTTAGATTTCTATTCTAGATCCTCTTGCCCTGCTCAAACCTCAACTATTGTTGTGCTCCAAGACTTCCACCTTTGACCTCCCTGGGTGATCATCTCTGAACCCAAGGCCTCAGAACCCTATGCTTCTCTCTATCACTGCATTGAGCCCCCTGTTTCAGAATTGTCTTCCTATCTGTCTATAATGTCCTTGATGTCAGAGACCATGACCTGTTCAGTCTTATATTCTCAGTGCCTTGCACAGTGCCTGGTATGTTATGGACATTCCATCAATTTGTTTCATAAATGACTTAAAGCTAAGGTTTGACCTTGGTTAGGCTTTACCAAATTGGGAGTCCCCCAGGAGCTGTTGCCAGGTTTACAATTTATACTTTACATCAAGTAAATACTCAGTATTTGTTCTGAACGAGGCTAGATAAGCCCCTTAGCCTGCCTATGTGTCAAGGCAAAGTTGCTTAGTTAAAAGTAGATATTCACAGGGTTCTTTATGATCCCGAGACCCCAATCTGTAAGAACTCACTGCGATTGTGTTTAGACTCAGTAAGATGATGTATTATGTATAGCTAGGTTGAGGCAACAAAGATGGGGCTTAAGTGGATGGGAAAAGAGAGGCCTTATGTTTATATGCTCATTTCCTTCAGCCTTATAGAGTCATTTGCCTAGATACGTAAAGACAGTGACAACAATGACAGGATATAAAAAAGGATTGTGACTGCATTAATTTGGCTATGTGTGTATTCAAGTTTGGTGTTAAAGAAATTTGCCTTTACAGGACCAAACTGTCCCTTTCAGAAATATTATCAATACTCTGTTGTAACAGTTCCCCAATATAATACCCCCACCTCCAGACATTCAAGACCTTCCTTTTTTAAAATGTAGGCAGCTAATACAAATCTTTCCTTCTGAATTAACTGCACATTTCTGCAATCCTTTTCCCGTGTACTTATTTCTCAATTGCAGGCTAAAAGGCCTCCATGAGCTGACACAGAAGAACTGAAAAGGACAGTGGGGTCTCCTTGGAATTCCAAATATCATAAAAGATGGACCAGTCTTAAAAGCTGTACTTGCTTCCAAGACCCAGATCCATTTCCTTCAAGGGCTCCTGTGAGCGGGTGCTGATATGCATGGATGAGTTAGATACTATAGCCAACAGCCCTTGATAAATTGTTCTTTCCAGCCAGCTAAGATTTTGTACCCTACCAGAAAAAAAGCTCAGATCTTTCCACCCAGGGGAGCCAGAAGACAGGATTCTTTCTACTTCAAACTTCAAAAATTGGTCTTATCAGGATTAAAAGCTCAGATCATGAGGAAAAATCAAACAGGTGCTCCAAAGCAGAAAGCATCTGTCTAGCCCACCAAAATTCATTTCATAATAATCCAATATTAATCACCTCAGAAAATGTTTCCCAATCATAGTGAGAGATTCCATGTTACTGTATTCTCCGTAATCAAGAAAGTCCTGCGTGGGTATGGAGAAAATATACCATGATCTGTTTAAGTACTCCAGATAGAAAGACAGAAACAGAGGAAAGAGCCCCTGAGAATTGCTTTAATTGCCAATGGTAAAAAAAAAAAAAAAAAAAAAAAAAAAAAAAAAAAAAAGAGTCATTCTCATTGTTACTACCACTTGTTTCTTGAAATGGCGATTGGAATTGCTTGTCCTATGTTCCAATAGGGATTCTAAGGCATACAGAGTCTAGATGTTATGGCGAAGAGTCAGATATCTGAGTGACAATGTACTGTATACCCCTGGTAGGTTCATGACATAATGTCTAAGAATAAGTTCTCCAATGAATATGAAATGGCTATTCGGTGTCAGGCACTGTGCCAAGAGCTTTAATACATTATTTTCTTCAATCCTTGAAATATCTCTAGGAAGTAGCGGTTATTATTGTCATTATCAGTTTACAAATGAGGAAACCATTGACTTTCATCTTATTAGAAACTCTAATGGAAGTAAAGATTCTATTTAGAACAGGACCAAACAAAACCCAGTAACATTCCTATGAAGAGGACTTTAAGCTTTAAAGTATCACTGAGAGGTATAAAAGAAAACTTGCACATCTAGAAAGATACACTGCTCTTGAATATGAAAACTCAATGTTGTAGGATAACAGCTCACAGATTAGTCTAAAATTTAGTCTATTCATTTGTGATCCAAATGAAAATACCAACAGGACTTTGGGGATTTAGATATGCAGATATTAAGTTCATGGAGAAAAAATAAACATGTAAGAATAGCCAGAAAAGTGCTAAAAATATATTATAAAGTTATGGTAATTATACACTGGCTAATAAGAAAACAAACTGATCAATGAAACAGAACAAAGTGTCCAGAAAGGGCAGCTATACAGATAGGTGTTTTGTGCTACATAGATGGTATTTAAAATCTGTCAGGAAATTAACTATTCAATACCTGATGTTATTGAATTGATGACTGATTAATAACTGATGTTATCAATTGTTATGAAATTGGATGACTCCCTACCCAAAAATATATACCAGATAGATAGTAAATGATTTAAATATAAAAAATAAAATGACAAAAATACTAAGTGAAAATATGACAGGATATTTATAAATTAATCTAACGTTGAGGAAGGCCTTTCCAAGCAACACATAAAATGGAAAGAGTCATGCAGGAAAAGACTGATAAATTTCAATACTGAGAAAATTTTAATTTCTGACTGCAAAAACTATTCTAAACATTTGAAGAAAAATGAATCGATATTTACAGCATAGCATAAAGACCTAATATCATTTATATATAAAGAGCTCTTTAAAAACTATAATAAAAAGTAACAGCTCAAATAAAAATGAACCAACAACATGGACATGCGGTTCACAGAATAATTTTTAAATGGATTTTAAATTTATAAGTAGTAAACTTCACCCATAATAAAATGTAGATTTTTAAGTAATGGATTCCATTTTCGAGAGCAGTTTCAGGATCCAAACAAAATTGAGCGGAAGATACAGAAAGTTCCTACATGTCCCCTGTCCCTATACATGCACAGTCTCCCCCACTATTGACATCCTGCACCACAGTGGTACGTTTGTTACAGTCAATGAGACTACATGGGTACATCATAATCATTCAACATTCAAAGTTTACATTAGGTTTCACTCTTCGTTTGTACAACCTATGGGTTCAGACAAATGCATAATGACATGTATCCATCATTATGGTGCCATAGAGAGTATTTTCACTGCCCTAAAAATCCTCTGTGCTTCACCTGTTCATCCTTTCTTCCCACCCCCCAACTCCTAGCAAACATTGATCTGTTTACTGTCTCTATAGTTTTGCCTTTTCATTATACAATATGCCTTTGCGTTATACAGATGTATAATGACATATACCCACCACTGTAATTAAATGAATTTTTTAGTGATGATATTTTTAACCATCAAAAGAGAAGACTACAAAGAGCTTTATGCTAATTAATCTTAGGGAAAATTGTCTCCAAACCAACCCAGAGAGAAACAGAAAACCTGAAAAGCTCTACGATTATTGTTCAAAAATTGAATAAATAGTTAAAAATCTCCCTCCACTAAATTTCAAAAAGTAAACTTTCAAAGAACATATAATATCTAATTTACATAAATGTTCCAGAAAAAAGGCATTCAGTGCTTTAATGAGCCTAGTTTAGTTTTGACATCAAAAGCAGAAAAGGACAAAGCAAAAAGGAACAATTACAGGCCAAGCTCAATTATGAACATAAACACAAAAACACTAAATAAAATATTACAAAACCAATCCATCTATACACCACATCATGACCAAGTTTGGTATCTCTGCAGACTACAGTGATGGTTTTGCATTCAAGAAAAAAACATATTCTATGTCTTTTAACATTACAAAATCAAACAGAAAAATAATTTGATGAAATGCAGGAAAAGTTTTTGATAAATACCAACACATTTTCAGGATAAAAACTGTCAGAAAACTGAAAATAAAAGTTAATTTCCTAAAAGGCAGAACTATGCTCTGTGCTGACAGCTCAGAGCCTGGAGCCTGTTTCGGATTCTGTGTCTCCCTCTCTCTCTGCCCCTCCCCTGTTCATGCTCTGTCTCTCTCTGTCTCAAAAATAAATAAACGTTTAAAAAAAATTTTTTAAAAAAAGGCAGAACTATGGAGACAGTAAAAACAAAACAAAACAAAACAAAAACAAAAAAACAACTTGTTGCCAGTGTGTACGTGTGTGGGGATTACTGGGAGGAAATGAATAGGCAGAGCACAGAGAATTGGGGAGGGGCAATGATATCATATTACTCTATGATATTATAATGATGGATGGGTGTCACTATACATTTATCCACACCCATAAAATGTACAACACCAAGAGTGAATCCCTCAGGTAAACTATGGACTTTGAGTGATTATGATGTGCCAGTGTAGGTCCATCCTTTGTAAAAATTGCACCATTCTGGTGAGGAATGTTGACAATGGGGGATGTGATGCAAGTGTGGGTGTGGGGGTATATCAGAAATCTCTGTATCTCCCTCTCAATTTTGTTGTACATTAAAACTACTCGAAAAAAGTAAAGTCTTCTTAAAAAGTTGATTTCCTTAACTTAATAAAGGCTAGCTACTGGAAAATATATAACAACTATAATTGGTGATACCTTTGAAATGTTTGCTTTAACATCAAGAACAAGTGAAGAATGCTTACTGCCACTGTTTTTAGTCAATATTATACTGGGAAATCTGGCCAACACAATTAAGCCAGAAAAAGAAATCAACTATTTCAATATGGGAAAGAAAAAGATAAAACTGACATTATTTGGACATAATGTTTGTCTACACAGAAAACCCAAGAAAAACTATAATGTTGTCGCATATAGAGTTAATGTATAAAGACTATGTTCTTAAACACCAGCAACAATTAATTTAAAAATAAAATAACTATAGATATTATTTACAATAGAAAAATACTACAAGGATTAAAGAATAAATCTAACAATAGAAATATAAGGCTTTTATGGAGAAAATTATAAAATATTAAAAGCATAAAATGAGATAAATATATAAAGAAATGTCAATGTCCATGTGACATATTCATGGATAGGAAAATCAGTATCACAAAGATTATAATTTTTTCCAAGTTATTTCATAAATCCAATACAATTCCAACAAAATTTTTCCTTCAAAAGCTAATCGTAAAATTTATACTAAAGAATAAACGGCCAAGAGGAGCCAGGATAATGCTGCATCATCATCATCATCATAAATGGAGGATTAATCCTCCACAAAATCAACTTATTAAGCTATAATTATTTTTAATTTTTATTGAATAGATTTGACATGATGTATAAACTTATTTTTATTTTATTTCATTTCATTTTAAATTCCAGTATAATTAACGTACAGGGTTATATTGGTTTCAGGTGTACAATATAGTGATTCAGCAATTCTATACATCATCAGTGCTCATCATAAGTGCCCTCCTTAATCCCCATCACCTATTTCATCCAACCCTCACCCACCTCCCCTCTGAAAACATCAGTTTGCTCTCTATAGTGAAGAGTCTGTTTCTTAACTTGTTCCTTTCTTTTTTTCTTTGCTTATCTTTTAAATTTCTTAAATTCCCCATATGAGTGAAATCATATGGTATTTATCTTTCTCTGATTGACTTATTTCACTTGGCATTTTACTCTCTAGCTCTATCCATGTTATTACAAAAGTCAAGATTTTGTTCTTTTTATGGCTGAAAAATATTCCATTATAAATATATATACCACTTTTTACTTATCCATTCATCTATCGATTGATGGACATTTGGGTTGCTTCCATAATTTGGTTATTGTAAATAATCCTGCAATAAACATAGGGGTGCATGTATCCCATCGAATTAGTGTTGTTGTTGTTGTTTGGTAAATATCCAATAGTGTGATTACTGGATCATAGGCTAGTTCTATTTCTAAATTTTTGAGCAACCTCAATACTGTTTTCCACAATGGCTACATAAGTTGGCATTCCCACCAACAGTGCAAAAGGGTTTCTTTTTCCCTACATCTTCACCAACACTTGTTTACTGTGTTGTTCATTTTAGCCATTCTGACAGGTGTGAGATGATATTTCATTTGCATTTCCCTGATGATGAGTGATGTTGAACATCTTTTCATGTGTCTGTTGGCCGTATGGATGTCTTCTCTGGAGAAATGTCTGCTCATTTCTTCTGCTCATTGTTTTAAATTGGATTATTTGTTTTTTGGGTGTTGAATTTTATAAGTTCTTCATATATTTTGTATACCAACCCTTTTTGGACATGTCGTTTGTAAATATCTTCTCCCATTCAGTTGGTTGACTTTTAGTTTTGCGTATTGTTTCCATCAATGTGTAAATTTAAAGTGTACAACATGTTACTTTGTTATATTTATACATTGTAACATGATTGCTGTTGTAGCAATATTTATCACATTACATAATTAAAGTATGGTTGTCTGTATTCAGTGTACTGTGCATTAGATCTCTTTGGCTCATTTACTACTCTTTGCAAGTTTGTACCCTTAAACAGTATCAATCTCATTTTCCCACCTCATCTCCTGGTAACTGTTATTTTACTCTCTTTTTCTATAGGCATTTTTCTAAAGAGGACATCAAAATGGCCAACAGGCATGTCAAAAGATGATCAACATGACTAATCATCAGGGAAATGCAAACCAAAATCACAATGAGATATCTCCTCACATCTATTAGAATGGTTGTGTTCAAGAAGATAAGAGACAGCAGGTGCTGGTGAGGATGTGGTGATAAGGGAATGCTTATACACTGTGGGTGGGAATACAGATTGGTCCAACCACAAAAAAAAAAAAAAAAACCCAAAACATGGAGTTTCCTGAAAAAATTAAAAATAGATCTATCATATGATCCAACAATTCCACTTTTGGATATATACCCAAAGAAAATAAAAACAGAATTTTGAAGAGATATCTGCATCCCCATGATTATTGTGACACTATTCGCAAAAGATATACGTACAGAAACAACCTAAATGCCCATCAACACATGAATGGCTAAAAAATATGTGCTGTATATACACAATGGGATATTATTCAGCCATGAGAAAAAAAATCATTATTTTTTGCGTATTGGTACAAGAATAGACATATAGAACAATACAATGTAACAGAAAACTCAGAAACAGACCAACTTTACATATCTGAGCTTTGCATATGACACAGATTCCATTATAATTTAATTAAGGAAAGATGGGATAAATGAGTCAATAAATTTTGTCAGGCAACAAGCTATCTATATGAAAAAAGATAAAATTAAATTTCTACTTCATCTTGCTGAATTAGAGTTGAATATGAAAGGCAAAGCCTTAAAACTTCCCAAAGGAAAGAAGGAAAAGTTTTGAGATTTGGGGTAGAGAAAATATCTTAAAAACTCATGAAAAATGCAGGTCATAAATGAAAAGACTGGTAAATTTGACTATAATGAAATTAAATTTTTCTTTTTTTTTTTTGCTTTTCAAATTTTTATTTAAATTCTAGTTAACATATAGTGCAATATAGGTTTCAGAAGTAGAATTTATTTAGTGATTCATCACTTACATACAACACCCAATGCTCATCATAAGTGCCCTACTACATCTCCTACCAACCTCCCTCCATCAACCCTGTTTGTTCTCTAAAGTTAGGTTATGTTCTCTAAAGTCTGTCAAGTTAGGAGTCTTTTATGGTTTAAAAAGAATAGAGGGAAATTTTCTACATAACAAAAGACACCATAAACAAAATTAAGAGGCCGGACACAAACTGGGAGAAAATGTTTCTAATGAATATAGCCAATGAAGGTGTTTTTTTTAATGCAGAGTATATAAATAAGTTTAATAAATTAATATAGACAGGGCAAACCGCCCCAAAGGAAATAGTTAAAGAATATGTACACGTATTTCACAGAAGAAACCCAGATGGTTAGTAAGTGTGGTAAAACATACTTGATCTCAGTAACAATCAGAAAATGCAAGTTAGGATAATGAAGGACCATTTTATTCTCCTTAGAATGACAAAAAGGAATAAATTTAATTAATATCTAGCAGGGGTGGGACTAGGGTGAGGCAAGTGAGGCACTCTGCTCAGGCACAAAATATAAGAGAACACACAAAAAAACTCACTAGTCAAGGTAAGATTTTAGAAACTCAAAATTAATGAGAAAAAAATTCCAATGATGAACAAAATATCAAACTTTCAAATGAAGACAGGATCTGACCATGAACTTGCATGACTCATTTCATTTGCCTTAACCCTAATGCTGGTCTGGTGGATCAAGGACTGCTAAGGATTTGGGAAAATTGGACATCTTACGTATTTCTGACAGGAACACGAATTTGTGCGACTATTCTGGAGAGTGATTTGATAATCCTGAAGATGCCACACCTTCTATCACAGTAATTCCAGTTCTAAGATTCTATCTTAAAGAAACTGTGACACCAGGGCACATGTGTACAAAGGTGTGCTCTGTGGCACTGTTAACAGGGAAAAAAAAAATGTGACAATCCTCGACAAAGATCCTCTCCTTGGCCAAACTCTAGCCAGGCTCCTCTGAGCCCCTTCTCAACTAGGGCTCAACCTTGGCCTATAAAGGCTTGCTTGAACAAAAACATTAACATAGTTTCTAAGAGCTCAAAGCCACATGCCTAAGATGATGTTCCCTTAAAGTCCCTTCTTGGCAAAAATCAAGTCTGCCGAAAGAAATGACTGTTCCAGCCAACATCGGAAGATAGGGTCCCTGTCTCCCAGTCTCTGTGGGAGGATAGAAGCCTAACTTCAGTAAGTGCCAGGTAGCAAATCTAGATGGATTTTACAGGGACAAACACCCCTCCCACTTTTTAAAAAATGTTTATTTATTGAGAGAGAGAGAGAGAGCACGGGCGTGCACAGGGAGGGGCAGAGGGGGGTGGCGAAAGAATCCCAAGCAGGCTCCACACTCAGTGCACAGCCTGATGCAGGCTCCATCCCATGACCCTGGAATCATGACCTGAGACAAAATCAAGAGTTGGAGGCTTAACCGATTGAGCCACCCAGGTGTCCCTCTCCCACTTTTTTTTTTTTTTAATTTTTTTTCAACGTTTATTTATTTTTGGGACAGAGAGAGACAGAGCATGAACGGGGGAGGGGCAGAGAGAGAGGGAGACACAGAATCGGAAACAGGCTCCAGGCTCCGAGCCATCAGCCCAGAGCCTGATGCGGGGCTCGAGCTCACGGACCAGGAGATCGTGACCTGGCTGAAGTCGGACGCTTAACCGACTGCGCCACCCAGGCGCCCCCCTCTCCCACTTTTTAATCTTTCACCTCCCTGACTCTCTTGAGCCCTTATACTCTTCCCTATTCCCTCATTACAAATCGAAGTTGTGTTCACTTCACATTGGAGTCTTTTTCCTATTGCAATAGTATATTATTGATTAAAGTCCATACCTACCACTTTAATTAGTTTTCAGCTTTGTTAATCCTTTACAGCACCTAACTGTTCCACAGGACGAAAATGGATAAATAAACTATGGTTTCCCCGTACAATGGAATACCACAGAGTAGCTAAAATGAAGGAACTTGATGTGCATATATCCACATAAACCTCAAACATAATTTTGAATAAATAAAAGCAAGTTTCATAAACCTCAAAAATAATTTTGAACTAAAAAAACAAGTTGCAGACAATATGATACCACTATATAAAGCTTAAAAACACACAGAGATACTACATATTAATGTGGGTGTATACATCATATATATGCATATACACACATATAGAATGATATGCATGATATATTTGTTATATATATTATATATCATTCCCTTATATGTATTTGTAATGCATATTATATATTATTATACAATATACATTATAATATATATGGGTAGTGGCATACGTCAGTTTTGAGGTAGTGACATATACCTTTATCTCTGAAGATGAACGGTTCCTCTCCCTTTATATATATGCATCCTAGATATAACTAGGAAGAGTGATTCTAGTTATATCTGTTACATTTTATTTCCTCTTTGAAAAGAAAGAAGGAGAAGGGGGCCTGGGTGGCTCAGGAAGTGTCCAGCTTCAGTTCAGGTCATGATCTCAGGTTTCTTGAGTTCGAGCCCCGCGTGGGTCTTGTGCTGATAGCTGGGAGCCTGGACCCTGCTTTGGATTCTGTGTCTCCCTCTCTCTCTGCTCCTTCCCTTCCTGCACTCTGTCTCTCTCTTTTTCAAAAATAAATAAACATTAAAAAATTTTAATTAAAAAAATAGAAAGGAGAGATGTGCAGCAAATAAGGTAAAATATTAGCATCTATTTAATTGTTACTGTACCTATAATACTATTTTCTGTGTTTTCTGTGTGCTTGAATTTTTCAAAAGTAAAAATGAAAATGAATGATCACCTAGTTTCCACCCTCTACACTAGCAGAAATGAAAATTTAATAATGCACAGCACTGAGAGGGTGTGAAGAAACAGGCAATGTCACACATCGGAGGTGGGAGCACAGATTAATGCAACTTCTTGAAACAGCAGTTTTGCAGTATCTGTTTAATTACGAGTGCCTGCTCTCTTTCACCTGGCCATTACATTTTAGGGGATATTTTTCAGACAGGTGCACAAAGAAAAAGGTTGCTCATTGAAACACTGCTGCAGCATTGATTATAACAGCAAAAGATTGCTAACCTAGATGAGCATAAAACGGGGATCTGATTAAAAAATTTAAAACAGGGGTCTGAGAAAGAATTTATATTTCCTTCACTTATGTGATAGAATAGTCTGCAACTATTTAAAAATGCCAGATTGACTTGTATATAGCAGGGATCGGCAAAGTACAGCCCATAGGACATACCTGGCTTCACGCAGTTTTCATAAATAAAAATTTATTGGAACACAGTTATGCCTGTTTGTTTTTTATTGTCTGTCTATGGGTGATTTCATGCTACAACAGTAGAACTGAATAGTTGTGACACAGACCATATGGCCTGCAACTTAAAACATTTACTGTTTGGTCCTTTACAGAAAGGTTGCTGATCCCTGGAACATACCGATATGGAAAATCTTCAAATATGTTGATCAGCATTCACAAATATGTATAGAGTCTCCAGCATGTGTCATTTTTTAGGTGCTAAAAAACAAGTAAAACTGCCTTCCTTCCTAGAGCTTACATCCCATTGGCATTATTACTTGTGAAGGACAAAGTACAGACAAGTGTATATGGTATGCTATCATTTGTATTTTTAGTTGTACATTTACTTATACAGAAATAGAATATTTTTCAAGGGATTTACAAGAAAGTGGCAACAGTGATTGCTTCAGCGTAAGGGTGATAAAAGACATATCCATGGAGGGAAATTTATTGGTCATTGTTAAAAATTTTGTGATGTTTAGATGAGTATATACTAAACACACACACACACACACACACACACACACACACACTCAAAAGCTAGCCTGATACAAGCAAAATGAAATCCTGTCTATAAGTTAAGACTGCCATTGCATGTGTTCTGAATGAAGGGAAATTCCCTTAAGCAGCAATTCATGTGAAAAACACTCGGGCACGTTCATTACCTATAGGCTAAAAATGAACCAATCATATGGCATGGTTGCTAAAAAGGCTAATGCAGTGTAGGCCACAAAATAGTTTTATTATCCAGATCAAGAGAACTGATGGTTCTACTTTACTATATACTATTTCAACCATACCTGGAGTACTATGCTCATTTCATCTCTGTAAGTGAAGAGAGATTCTCACTTCATCTAGGGGAGAGTATCCAGGAGAGAGAGAAGGAACCATAAAATAGCTGAGAAGGATTAGTTTCAGAAAGGAAGACTTAAGGGAAATAAGAGATCTATCTACAAATATGAGAAGGCAAGAGGGGTTAGACTAGGAAGGCATTATTATCCATTTTCCAGAAGAGAAAATGGAGTCTCAGAAAGGTTGAGTAACCTCACCTAAGATGGTACGGCTAGTAGCAGCAGGGCAAGGATTCGAGTCCAGCGTTACAACACGCTCCTAACTTGGTGCATATATCTCATCCTGTCCTTCCAATAACAACGAAGCCAGAATGCTCTCTTTAAGACATAAACTGGATTCTGTTACTTCCCTGCTTAATTTTCTTGGCTTCACTTAAAAGGCCCTTTGTGATCTGGTCCTTGCTTACCACACTCTAACCACTTACTACTTCGAACTGCAATGTAGCCACACAGAATATCTTTGAATTACTTAAGTACACATAGGGGGAAAAAAATGTGTTGGGGCGCCTGGGTGGCTCAGCGGGTTAAGTGTCCCACTTCGGCTCAGGTCATGATCTCGCGGTATGTGAGTTCGAGCACCGCATCGGGCTCTGTGTGGACAGCTCAGAGCCTGGAGTCTGCTTGGGATTCTGTGTCCCCCTCTCTCTCCGCCCCACCCCTGCTTGTGCTCTCTCTCTCTGTCTTTCAAAAATGAGTAAACATAAAAAGTTTTTTTTTTTAAATGTGTTTTAGTGGAAAACTATGCATCCTCTACAATATAGTTTTCTGGGTTATCAGATTCTATCCCCATTTGTTGTCTTTGAGCCATTTTGCAATTCATTGCTAGTTGTAGATAATGGAGACACATGTAAGTTATGTCCTACCCAGCAGTGATTTAGCTGACTCCTCTCTACCCCTGTGAAATCACCAGTTTTCTCTATTTGCAGTTCATCTCAATATTCCTTTACTCCATATATATCTGTGCTGTTTAGATACCAGTTACAACATCTGCCTGATTTGCTCGTATCATATGTAAAATAAATTCTTTAACACATATCCATTTTTATACCTGCACAAGCATCATGATTTTACCTTTTTCTGAAAATTATTTTTTAACATATGCCATGCTCTCTCCTTCCTTGCCTATTTCTTGCCTGGTGGCCTTCACACAGTCTGTTCCCTCTATCTAGAATAGACTCCTTATCCCATTTTCCTCTGTTGCTGGTGAAGGGTTCATAAGACATCTGTTGAATGAAAGCCACAGGAGGGTTAGAAGGAAGAAAGCAGCCAACCAACCCAGGCCTGCCTGACACCAAAACTGTTGTTTTTTCCAATAGGTTGCTGTCTTTTGCCTCTTGCACATCATGTAAATGGTCTACCTCAAAGTAATGAACTCCCTGTCACTGGAAGTATTCAAGTTGAGCCTGGGTTGTCACCTCATTAGGGATATATACGGTGGAATTCTGGCATTGAGATTGTTAAGTAAAAAAAAATATTCTGACATTTGTTAAAACAGCAACGAAGACTTTATTCAAAGAGTATTGCGATCGAGTTACTGCAATAGGGGAGAAAGATTGGGCTAAATTCTGGCCACAGCAAAGACAGCTGGGTGTTTGTAGCCAATGGGCAGGGTGAAGGGATCAATGGATGGAAAAATACTAAGAAGGAATATCAAGGGTAGGGGGTTCTTACTAAATTGGCCTTACAAGATTCTTGATTAAGGCAGGCCAAGGGCTTATACGTCAAGAATGAGGGATGATCAGATCTCAACGGTAATTAGATATCAAGAGTGGGAGGATTACTTAGTTAGCAGGATTCTTTCCTAAGACTAAGCCGAGTAGGCTAAAGACAGGGCAGGGGTCAAAACCAAGGCCTAGTCAAGAAGAGGAGAGCCAAAACCTGTATCTTATGTTTGTGAACACTTAAAGAGAAAGCAAGCCTAGGACGAAAGGAGCTCCACCCCTGTGAGTTTCCCACAGGACCCTGATACCAGCCCATTTGGCCTTTTTGGTTCTAGCCTATTAAGTTCCGAGCAAAATCTAGCAAGGAAAGCAGAAAGATGACTGATTTCTAAAGTGTTCCTGGATGGCTTCCCATTGTGAAATTCTTAGGGAACAGCCCCAGGCATTTTTAAGCAGAACTGCTTCTTTCTATTTATGTGGGCAAGTCATATCAGTAATTTGCAAAAAAGAGAGAATGGAAATAAACTCAATGAAATGGTGAAAACTATTTGCGATAGGTTCACCTCTTGCCCAGAAGCCACTTTTCTGACACCGTCAGAGAAGGTACCAGAGGTAGTTTCTCTGGCAAACAGCACAGGTGCAACCAGCTAGATGATATGCTCACCTAGCATAGGGACCCATGCTTTGCACCTCAAGAGACAGAAGCCAAATCGATAGCAGAGAAGAAGGAACGACTTCCCATTGAAAACCTCAAAATGGCTCAAAACCCTTTCATATCTATTTTTCCACATCAAGCACGGAGTTAATTCCACCATTAGAGTCACTCCTTTGGGCTGAAGGGTACATAAAACAGGACATGGGAAGGATAACCTGTTAGCCCTCAATAACCAGCTGTATGACTTTGGTTGCAGTAATTTCTGTCTCTGGGGTCCGGGATCCCCAAGGTCAAAAATGAGAGCTTTAGGCCACATCTCATCCAGCTCTGATTTTCTATGTTCCTATGTTTCTTTAACCCCCTAAGGCACTTACTATCAGCTAGGAAGAGCTACCTAATTAACGGGGTCAGAATAGTAAATTGTGATAATGGACAGGGACAGAGAAATGTACGAGAAGGAGACACTGCATGGAGCCAGCCAAGTCTGGCAGGGGCACTATAGCCAAAGGACTCGGGCAGCTACAGGACAGAACCAGCAGGAAAAACTGGGCACCCGCAACTGTTGGAGTTTAGAGTATGCTAATTATAAACTTTACTTACTACATAATTTTGCAATGCACAGGCTCCACCCTCCATGTTCACACACCGATAGATGCATACACACAGCCTCTCTCTCACCGTCTCTGTCTCTCCAAATAGAATAGTTCACAATAGACACTACCTGTTATTTCAATAATCAACCTGACATTGGAGGTTATAGAGCAAACACTCCCCAAGCTCATGTTAGCATAGCAGGTACTTGTTATGAGATTGAGCTTAGAGAATAATGAGCTCATAGCTTAGGAGAAAGCTTCTTCTTCTTCTTTTTTAATTGCTCCCTTTCATTTAATGACGTGACCCTTTGTAGGACGCCTGGAAAAGCTTGGGCCATGTAAGATGGTATGAATCAGTTTATTTTAAACTCGGTTCATTTTAGGTGGATTTCATTGCACCTAGCGATGTTGTTTATCTTTATGACAAAGAGGGAAGCAGCTGATACCATGGAAAAAGTTCCACTTAAATTATCTCCCAGAGCTCAAATGGCAGAGAGCTTAGAGATTGATCTGTCTCTCCGGGCGGCCTCAGGTTGATACTCCCCTTCCATGCTTCAGTGTAGCTCATTTTCATAAGGTTCAAAGCCACATTTTTTATTAGAATGCTTTACAACTTCACCAAGTAAATCCTTTGAAATCGAAGTGTACCTGTTTTTCTCTTAGGCATTGGGGCACTTTTTAAAATAAAGCTGTATATCTGCTTTAAAATGAAAAGCTATTTCATCCCAGCTTATTACCACCGGGTATCTGAGGGATAGAGACCGGGGGTTATGGCTATCAATCTTTTAGAAGCGACTGCCAGCCTGCAAGGTCAATATGGAGTCATTTCTAATCTTTTATCCTTGACGCTAACACATACACCCCCCACACGTTATATATTATCTATGTAGGTGTGAAAAATAGTCAACAATAGTCAAAACTAAACTTACATAAAACTTGGTTGGATCAAGACTTAATTAATTTACTTCAAACATTGTGAACGTTGGAAAATTCCCTTAGTAAGTTTTCAAGTGGCCTGATGTGCAGTAATGTTTTCGAAGGATATCAACAGGGCCCACGCCACAAAGAATGTCTTTAATCTTTCTACACGTGGCCACCGAAGGAAGGAGGAAGAAGAGGAGGGTGAAAGAAAAGGTAAGAATGAGCAGAAAGGTGGAAGCAAGGTCAGAAAAGACAGAGCTTGATGTGGGTCAAAGCACCAAGAAATAAAGATCTAACACATTGACTTTTTTAAAGAAAATAATGCAATCAGTTCTAGTTTACCAGTAGGTAAAAACAGAAGTTAATTTCTGTTTAAAGTTCAGCAGTGCGGGGCACTTCTAAAATATGCCCTGCGTCATCGTAGTCTACATCGCAGCTGTCATCATCATCCTTACATTTTGCCAAGATAAAGAACTTCAACGGGAAACCACTCCTCTCTTCTTGTTTTTTAAATAAACCCACAAAATACTTGAAATGTCACGTGTGTGCTCCCAACTACACACATAAATAGGATGATCTTCTAAAGTCTGACCTGCGGGCTAAATGTAAAACAAGTTGCATAGGTGACCTTTCCCCTCTGGGGGCTAAATGCTCCTCACTACTGATAACAATCAAACACATGATGACCAGCTGCATTTTTCTTTTGCAACTTTAAGTATGTTTGCCAGGTAGACATAACCATGCTTTTTGGTTAGTCTTCTTTCTCCTGAGAGATCTGCATACAGCGGGCAAATTGCCAATTACTGTCTTATCACTGAACTCCACCGAAGCCCCCACATGTGGCGTTATCCTAGCCACTGTACCTGCGATACAACGATGCAATGTCTGCCCTGAGAACATTTAAAGCAGTGACACCCACAAATATAAGTGATGCACAGGCTGGCTCTACACAACACTCCCACTGATCCATTGGCCAGTCAATTCAGCCAGAAGAGCATCAGAAGAGTTGATTCTAGTCCCTTACAGTTATAGCTACAGACAAGCAGTTGTGGATATAAGTAGGCGATAATTATTTCTTCCTCTTACAGGACAAGTGCAAGGTTATTCTAGCTGCTCTCCCAAGAAGGTCACCTACGGGAGAATTGGACTGATCAAGGGGCAAGCAATAGGAATTTTGGTACTATATTAGGGCTTCCCAGAGAAATAAAGAGAGAGAGAGAGAGAGAGAGAGAGAGAGAGAGAGAGAGAGAATGAGCTAGAGCATGCACATGTGTGTACATGTGTAGGAGAGAGATAGATTACAAGAAATTGGCTCACATGATATGAATGCAGACACAGGAGTCTGAAGGCAGGAAAAGACAAATGTCCAGCTTAAAAACAATCAGGCAGAGAGAGTGTATTCTTTCTTACTCAGCCTACCCACATTGGTAGGGGCACTTTGCTTTACTTGGTCTACCAATTCAAATGTTAATATCATCTAAAACACTCTAATAGACACAACCAGAAATAACGTTTAACCAAGTATCTAGGTACCCATGGACCAGTCAAGTTGACACATAAAATTAACCATCACAGGATCCAAAGGTTGATCAAGATGAATGGTCAGATCAAAGAGTGAGCTCTTGACACACTCACACACAGACCTTCATTCCTCATCCCCCCAAATCTTCATTTATTGGCATCAGTATAACCCAAGGGTTGTCACCCATCAGCACTTTCTGTTTCCCTCAGCAAAGGCCCATAAGGGGATTATTTGAGTTTTGGAGGGTGAGAAGATAAGACTGTTTCCTTAACCCCCTCACTAACCTTACTCTGGCCACAATGAAACCTATTGAATATACCACCTTCATTTCTCTCCCCAGCCACTTTATAGTGCTGGGCTCTGATTGGCGCATTAAAGACAAACAACAGTTCAGCCTAGAAGGGATGTTCCCAGGACTTTAAAAGTAAGCCCGTGCCAGCAATAGTCTGTCACTCAGGATAAAGTTGACCTGCCTTTATCTCATTCTTCAGGACTATTCTACTGCTATCTTGTTGCTAACCTAGGTTTTTATTCATGATTCTACCTCCAATATTAACTCTGCATACCGAAAAACACCCTCCTGACCCCCAAAGGATTGTTTTGAAGGGAAAATAATAATCCAGTGAGCACTCATTGGTTTTTGACCCTTAAACTCCCTACCTGAATTGGATCTGGCTTTCACTACACCTTAACCCACTTTTCTTATATATATATAATTTATTGTCAAATTGGTTTCCATACAACATCCAGTGCTTATCCCAACAGGTGCCCTCCTCCATACCCATCACCCACCCTCCCCCCCTCCTACCCCCCATCGGCCCTCAGTTGGTTCTCAGTATTTAAGAGTCTCTTATGGTTTGCCTCCTTCCTATTCTGTAACTTTTTTTTTCCCCTTCCCCTCCCCCATGGTCTTCCGTTAAGTTTCTCAGGATCTACATATGAGTAAAAACATAGGGTATCTGTCTTTCTCTGTATGGTTTATTTCACTTAGCATCACAGTCTCCAGTCCATCCACGTTGCTACAAAGGGCCAGATTTCATTCTTTCTCATTGCCAAGTAGTATTCCATTGTGTATATAAACCACAATTTCTTTATCCATGCATCAGTTGATGGACATTTAGGCTCTTTCCATAATTTGGCTATTGTTGAGAGTGCTGCTATAAACATTGGGGTACACGTGCCCCTATGCATCAGCACTCCTGTATCCCTGGGGTAAATTCCTAGCAGTGCTATTGCTGGGTCATAGGGTAGGTCTATTTTTAATTTTTTGAGGAACCTCCACACTGTTTTCCAGAGCAGCTGCACCAGTTTGCATTCCCACCAACAGTGCAAGAGGGTTCCAGTTTCTCCACATCCTCTCCAGCATCTATTGTCTCCTGATTTGTTCATTTTAGCCACTCTGATGGGCGTGAGGTGATATCTGAGTGTGGTTGTGATTTGTATTTCCCTGATGGGGAGTGACGTTGAGCATCTTTTCATGTGCCTGTTGGCCATCTGGATGTCTTCTTTAGAGAAGTGTCTATTCATGTCTGCTGCCCATTTCTTCACTGTATTATTTGTTTTTTGGGTGTAGAGTTTGGTTATTTCTTTATAGATTTTGGATACTAGCCCTTTATCCAATATGTCATTTGCAAATATCTTTTCCCATTCCATTGGTTGCCTTTTAGTTTTGTTGATTGTTTCCTTTGTTGTGCAGAAGCTTTTTATCTTCATGAGGTCCCAATAGTTCATTTTTGCTTTTAATTCCCTTGCCTTTGGGGATGTGTCAAGTAAGAAATTGCTGTGGCTGAGGTCAGAGAGGTTTTTTCCTGCTTTCTCCTCTAGGGTTTTGATGGTTTCCTGTCTCACATTCAGGCCCTTTATCCATTTTGAGTTTGTTTTTGTGAATGGTGTAAGAAAGGGGTCTCGTTTCATCCTTCTGCATGTTGCTGTCCAGTTCTCCCAGCACCATTTGTTAAAGAGACGGTCTTTTTTCCACTGGATATTCTTTCCTGCTTTGTCAAAGATTAGTTGGCCATACATTTGTGGGTCCAATTCTGGAGTCTCTATACCTTAACCCATTTTTAATGTGGTATCACTCCCCACATTCAAAGGGTGGACCACCATGGGATAGTTATCCTGCTATAGAAGAGAAACTTCCTAGAAATATATTGAGGACTCTAGTTCTACCTTTTCTTCCTCTTCCCTTTCCCAATGCCACGATTCCTTCTCCAAACAGCTTGGCTCCTCCAGGAGCTATAAGAATGATAGGGTGCATGAGACGCTGTGTTCAAAATAGGCAATCTCCTAACAGATGGTGCAGAATGGTGAGTTGAAGAGAGAAAGCCATTGTTAGGCAACATTTCAAAAAACAAAACTAAGTTGTGGGGGCTTAGGGAGGCAATTGTGTTTTGGTTCAAAGCAGCAAATTACCTGGATGCCTTACAGTATCTGACAATCTAAGAATATCAAATTATCCACTGAAAATCTGGCTACCTAAGCTGCTTTTCCCAACTGCACATTATTTGCTCAACAAATCTTCTGCTTGCAAGTCTCTGAGAGGAAATTTCAAAATGCTCTTTTCACCGGTAAAGAAAAATAGATATTTTTTAAAGAGACTATAGAAAGAACTTCCAGAATGAAAACACCAAATTTCCCTGAAATTTTCAAGTTTCTCCTGGAAATAATTATAGCTATCTGTAGCAAATGATGTCTTCCACTTACATTAATTAAGCATGATAGCTTAGATAAATTGCCACCAGCTATGGTATAAAGTAAATACATATCCCTTTTATTGAAAACTTCAAAGTTCTAAAGAGGTTTAACCCCGTTGTCATAGATGGGAAAGGATATTGGTCATATCGGTTGACATGCAAGCAGAATTGGTCACAAATGAAAGATGTGGGAGGCCCAGTTCTGCAAGACCAGATTTCATGGCTGGAGAAAACCAGTCCTTCCTGTTCTCAATGGAACCAACTCAAGTGAAGGCCAATAGAATCCTCAAATGTTACAGCTATGGCCAAACAATAATCGTCACTAGGAATCAAGCAGATTCCAAGTTATCTCCTGGAACAAGTCCACCTTGTCCTGAACAGTGAAGCAGCATGGCCTAGTGGAATAAACATGAGCTCTGTCATAAGACCTGGGCTTACTTTCTGGCTCAGCCACTTACTAGCTGTTCTGAGTTTCATTTTCCTCATCTACAATCAAGATGATCTTATTTACTAACTTCAAAGGATTGTTTGAAGAGAAAACAAAATAAAGCACTTCAATGACCCATCATAGTTCCTGGCACCATGTCTTGTGCCCAATAAGTGAGGAATTAAAAAAATGAGGGGGCATGCTACAACACGGATGAAACATTGAAAACATAATGCTAAGTAAAAGAAGCCAGTCACAAAAGACCATATGTTATATGATTCCATTTATGTGAAATATCCAGAATAGGCAAATCTACAGAGATAGAAAGTCAGTTGGTGGTTGCCTAGGGCTGGGGGAATAGGGGATGGGGAATGACTTTTAATGGGTACAGGTTTCTTTTGGAGGTGATGACAATCTCGGTCATTTAATAATACATTTAGACCAATTAAAGTAATGATTCATATGTAGGGTTTAAGTCTGCTATTTTATTATTTGTTTTTTATCTGTTTGTTCTATTTCTTATTCCTCTGTTTCCCTTTACAGGGTTTCTTTTGGGTCACTTGAGCATTTAATAGAATTCCATTTGGATTTATTTTAATAAATTTGAATTTTATGATATATAATGTATTTGTATATGGTTTTGGTGGTTGCTCTAGGTATTAAAATATATATATATATATATATATATATATATATATATATATATATGCTGAACACATTACAGTCTACTTGGACCAATATTTTACCACTACAAGTGGCAAACCTTACATCCATTTAAGTATCTTTACTATCCCCACTTTTTAAAATATATTTTAAATTTTTATTTATTTTTGAGAGAGAGAGAGAGAGAGAGAGGACAGACCATAAGCGGGAGAGGGGCAGAGAGAGAGAGGGAGACAGACAATCTGAAGCAGGCTCCAGGCTCTGAGCTGTCAGCACAGAGCCCAACGTGGGGCTTGAACTCACAAACTGCAAGATCATGACCCGAGCTGAAGTCGGACGCTTAACCGACTCAGCCACCCAAGCACCCCTAAAATATAAATATCTGAAGTATTTTCTCTACATAAATTGGACACCACAATCAGATAATGTTATAATTTGCTTCAACCAACACACAGTTAAAAACCTGACAAGAAGGCCAGTCTGTTATATTTACCTATTGCATTGTTGTTGTTTTTTTCCTTCTTGAAGTCCCAGCCTTCTTTCTGTTATCATTTTATTTCTCTTTAGGGAGTTTCTGTAGCCATTCTCTCTTTTTTTTAATGTTTATTAATTTTTTTGAGAGAGAGAGAGAGAAAGCACAAGCAGCGGAGGGGCAGAGACAGAGAGGGAGAGAGAGAATCTCAAGCAGGTTGCATGCTCCCAACATGGAGCCCGATGCAGGGCTCAAACTCAGGAACCATAAGATTATGACCTAAGCTGAAATCAAGTGTCAGGCACTAAGCCAACTGAGTCACCAGGGCACCCCCTCCTTTAGCTATTCTTTAAGGGTAGTTTTGGTCGTAACAAATTCTCTTTTTTTTTTTTTTTTTCATTTGAGACTGTTTTCCTTTCCCTTTCATTCCAGAAGGGTATTTTTGCTGCATATAGAATTAGGTGTTGACAGTTTCTTCAGTGCCGCTTCCTTCTGGCTTCAATGGCTTCAGATGATAAATTCACTGACTTTTTTTTTTTTTTTTTTTTTTGGCTCAAACAACATTTAATTCACTCAGTTCTAGAGGCTGGGGAGTATAAGATCAAGGCACCAGCACATTTGGTGTCTGATGAGAGTCCACTTTCCTGTTAATGGCAGAAGGGGTGAGATTATTGCTCCTGGAGATCTTTTTCTTTTAATGAAATTTATTGTCAAATTGGTTTCAACACCCAGTGCTCATCCCAACAGGTGCCCTCCTCAATACCCATCACCCACCCCCCTCTCCCTCCCATCCCCCATCAACCCTCAGTTGGTTCTCAGTATTTAAGAGTCTCTTATGGTTTGCCTCCCTCCCTCTCTAAATTTTTTTCCCCCTTCCCCTCCCCCATGGTCTTCCGTTAAGTTTCTCAGGATCCACATAAGAGTGAAAACATATGGTATCTGTCTTTCTCTGTATGGCTTATTTCACTTAGCATCACACTCTCCAGTTCCATCCACGTTGCTACAAAAGGCCATATTTCATTCTTTCTCATTGCCACGTAGTATTCCATTGTGTATATAAACCGCAATTTTTTTATCCATTCATCAGTTGATGGACATTTAGGCTCTTTCCATAATTTGGCTATTGTTGAGAGTGCTGCTATAAACATTGGGGTACACATGCCCCCATGCATCAGCACTCCTGTATCCCTTGGGTAAATTCCTAGCAGTGCTATTGCTGGGTCCTAGGGTAGGTCTATTTTTAATTTTTTGAGGAACCTCCATATTGTTTTCCAGAGCAGCTGCACCAGTTTGCCTTCCCACCAACAGTGCAAGAGGGTTCCCATTTCTCCACATCCTCTCCAGCATCTATTGTCTCCTGATTTGTTCATTTTAGCCACTCTGACTGGCGTGAGGTGATATCTGAAAATTCACTGATATTTGAAATCACTGGTCCCCTATAGGTAATTTGTTTCTCCTTAGCCTCTTTCAAGATATTTATCTTTAGTTTTCAGAATTTTGATTATTATGACATCTTGAATTTGGTTTCTTTGGATTTATCCTCTCTGTGATTTATTTAGTTTCTTAAATTGGTAGGTTTGTGTTCTTTTGCCAAATTTGTAAAGCTTTTAGCCACTATTTCTTGAAATACTTTTTTTCAGTCCACACTATTTCTTCTCTCCTTCCAGGGCTCTGATAACACAAATGTTAGATCTTTTTTATAGTGCTCATTGTCACTGAAGCTCTGCTCATTATATTTTCAGCCTACTTTTTCTCTGTTGTTCTGATTGAGTAACTTCCATTGATCTTTCTTCAAGTTCACTGATTCTTTTCTCTGTCATCTCCAATCTACCACTGAGCCTGTCTTGGAAGTTGTTTTGTTTGTTTGTTTGTTTGTTTGTTTGTTTGTTTTTAATTTCAGTTATTATGTTTTTCAGTTCTGTAATATTTCTTTGGTTCTTTATATTTTTTCTTTACTGTGATATTTAATTTTTTACTTATTGTGAGAGTGTTTATTATTGCCCAATGAAGCATTTTTATGATTGCTACTTATAATCCTTGTCAAATACTTCCAAAATCTGTGTCATATCATTGTTGATTATTTTTTCTTATTCAAGTTATGGTTTTCCTGATTCTTGGTATAACAAGTGATTTTCAGTTATATTCTGGAAAATGTAGGCATTATGTTGTGAGACTCTGGACCTATTTAACCTTCTTTATAGTGGGCAGCCTTCGTAGTTAAGCACAATACATAGGTATGGGTGCGAGTGGGTGTTCACCTTCTGTCTGGGCCTGCTCATACCACCTTAGCAAAAGTAGAGGCTAAAACAAACCATCCCATTGCAAACGGTGGTGCAATGAAAGTTCAGCTCCCCTCTTCGCCCCACTGACACTCTTTCAGTGAACATGGGGCACAAACTCACACCAAGTGGGTGTGTAAGCTTAGCAGCCCTCCAGGCCCTGCTAACACCAAGGATAGAGGAGGAAACAGAGGACCAACTCTTCACTTTGCACAGCCGTGTTCTGCTTTGTTGTTGCCACGTGTGAGTGGAGGATCAGCTCCCCTGTGGGCCAACACCAAGAAAGGGAAAAACAGAATGCCCATTTTCCCAGCCCTATCCACAATCATTCAGTATTATTGTTTTGTGAGCAGCAACACAACTCCCCAGTGGTCTCTCTACTTGGCCCTGCTGACATAACCTTGCTCCTCCTCATCCTACCTTGCTGATGTCGGGCAGGGGTGGAATCTAAATATCCCCACAAGGCTCCACTGCTTCTGCCAGGTGCAGCGATGGGAAATCAGCTCCTTCCTGCTCAGCCCTACCAACACCACTGCAGGGAGGGAATCAGAATATCAGCTACTTCCACAGAATGGGAGGTAATGGGGTAAAGGGATGAGAGAGTAGATCAGCTCCCTACTCTGCCCACTGGTGCCACCTGGGTGGGGGACTGAGTTTTTTCATCTGTTTTCCAGGTGAGGATATGGTGGAAGATCTGCTTCCCAGTGGGAGAATTGGCGCATAGTCACCTGTTTCTGCAAGACAGGAGGGTGGGGTGTAAAGCTGGCTTCTGTTTGGCCCACTGAAATGATGGGAGAGCTTGGGTATAGTTTTTTTTCACTGGTGTTTAGTTGGAGTAGGCTAGGTATTATCAAAAATGTGTCTTGTTGTTAGGTCACTCTTTCACCAGTGATTTGGCTAAGAGTAATAGGCTTTTCTTGGAGTTTTTTGGCTGTGTATGTTGGTTCCAAGTTAGAGGCTACTTCAGTATGCTGTTTGGGATATATAGGAGGTAAAAAGAGAGCCCGGCAAAATCACTGCTGTGTTGTTCCTTAAATCCTGAGGTTCCTAAGACAGTCTGCCTTCTTCTATTCTCCTTTCAGAGATTTCTTCTTTGTTTGATGTTTTAAGTCTGTGGTTTATTTGTAAGAGAGAGAATATGAAAGGAATGAGGCTTCTCCATCTTGTCTGCAAAAGGACATTCCAGTGCCCTTTGTAATACCAGTAAGAGTGAAAACATCCCACTTATCCATCAAGAGGGGAATAGGATAACTACATTTGGTATAGTTTTATGGCTAACTACTACTGCAATTATAAGGTGTGGACTAGATCTGTATATATCACCATGGGCAGATCTTAGAAAACAATGGTGAGTGAAAAAAGTAACATATGGAATAATAAGTAAAATATGATGCCAATTATATAAATATGAAAATCATATACACAAAAATAATATCCACTGTTTATGGTGATATACATAAGAGTATATAATTTATTATACTGTTTATCTCTAATGTGGAGAGGAATGAGACTAGGGTGGTGGTTAAAGGGGACTTTGGCTTACTTTTAATGTTATAGTGCCTAAAACAGACTAGAAGGAAATAGGACAAAATGCTAATAGTTCATTATAGTGGGGGGGGGGGCGGGGTGGATATCAGTGTTATTGTTCTTTGCGCTTTTCTGTACGTTTAATATGTCTCAATGGAAGTCAAAGGACACATTTGCTTTGTAGTAGGAGCCATGTTAGTGAAATCTCTGAAGAAGTGGTCATTGTGCAGTCTCTAGTGAGCCACCTTTTTAACTCCAGAAAAGCATGACATGTGCCTTCAGTAGATCATGGCTTTGAGCCTTCCTCGTGTACCAACCTCAGTGAGACTCACTCAGCATCCTTTGACTCTCAGTGGAAACTCCTCCTCATTCATCCACAAAGAATGTAGTAAGTGCCCCCTTTCCATGCAAAGTGCTTAGCATATACTGTTGAGTAAGATACAGAGAAAGCTAGTAATAAAATATATAAAAACTATAATAGAAATGTATACAAACTATATACCTCCATTATAGCAAGATTCAGACTAATTTCCCCTTAGAGTTTGATAGGATATAATAATTGAGCTATAAATGCTTGAAAGGAGGAAAAATATGTTTCTCTCCCTTAGGTTGTACTTAAACTAGAGTAATATAGGAAAGAATTTGCCAATTAGCAAATAGTAGCCCTCTGACTCATGGGTAGCTGCAATTGTTCCCTTGCTGGCCTCTTTTAGAGGCCACTCAGCTTCAAGGTAGATCAAGCTGGAGTTCACTACCCTGATCCTTAGGGAATTCTCAGGACAAAACTCTAGCTCCTGTGTACCCTGTGAATTGTATGAGTGAAATAGCTATGTGGCAAACCACTCTACTCCCATAGGCCCATATCTAATTGTTCTACTTCCTCAACAAATCATACCAGTCTTCCCTCCATGGTTCTAATGGGAATTCTTATGAGCAAGGCAGCCCTTTGTGATGCCCCTAAAATAAAATCATCTTGGCAGGACACCTGGGTGGCTCAGTCAGTTAAGCAACCAACTCTTGATTTTGGCTCAGGTCATGATCTCAGTCATGAGACCAAGCCCTGCGTCAGACTCCAATAGCACAGAGCCCTTCCCATGCTTGCTGTCTCTCTCTCTCTCTCTCTCTCTCTCTCTCTCTCTCTCTCAAATAAATAAACTTAAAAAAGAATCTTGGAAGTTGACCTACCACTACATAATGATAAGTTCTGATCAAGAAAAAGACAACTTGCTTGAAATCTAGGATTATTTACTAAAGACTACTTAATTCTAGAGCTCTATGGTTCTTTTCTGAAAGCTCTAGGGGAGATTCATTTTCTTTGCTTTTTCCAGCTTTTAGGAGCTTCTCACTTCTCTTGAATTATCATTCCCTTCCATCTTCAAAGCCAGCAATGGCATCGCTCCAACTTCTGCTTCTGTTGTGACACTGTCTTCTGCCTTTGACCCTCTGGCTCTCTCTTATTAAGACCTTTGCAATTATATTGGCCCCACCTAGATAATCCAGGATAATCTCCCCATATCAAAATCCTTAATCACATGTACCAAAGCCCTTTTGCCACATAAGGTAACGTATTTACAGGTTCAAGGATTACAATGTGGACATCTTTGGCCAAGTAAGGCATTATTCTACTTTGTTTTTCTATCCACCTCATAGTCTGGACTACTGATCTAAAACTTGTCTCTGGTGTCTCTACTAATTCTAGATATTGACCCTGATTTGAGTCTGAACAGTGTATTTCTCTACCTTTTGGTTACTCTGACAGAATAATATATTTAAGGGTGTACCTAGGAAAGTCAAGAGCAGGCATGTGTACCATGGAGAGGGAAAGGGAAGGGTATTTAATCTTCATATAAATTTAGGAGGTATATACCATTATCCCCACTTTGTAATGAGGAAATTGAGGCTCATAGAGGTTACATCACTTATTTATATCACGCAGATAGGAAGCGGCAAAGCATAGTTGAAAGACTGCTGTTGTGACAATGGGTTCCCCTAACCAATTCACCAAAAGTAGGCAAATATAACCAGATAGGCGAACTGCTAGGTTCATTCAAACCATTCATTTTCCCTCCCTGGCACTTGGGCCAATGTTACAGTAAATTATTTCACATTTTCTCTTTCCTTTCATATTTTTCCCACCCCACCTCCAAAGCAATAACTTTGTTCATTGCCAAAAACATTTGGTACAGCCTGGGATGCATGGCTCTATATGGGTACTTGTAAGAAGCTATTTCCACAAACATTTACAGCTCTAAAATGGATCATTTCCTCAGCCTTACTTGTGAGTAGACTCTTGGAAGCTGAGATTTCCCTATATGCTTGTTGTAATATCTCCCAGATTTAAATAGCAAAGGACATAGTGGGAGCAAGTGAGACCTTGGCTAGCCCTTATAGAATTCTAAATTGGCTTGGCAATTTTACTGGATACAATTAATATTTATACTTTTGCTTATGTCACAATAACTAAAAAGATATTGCCCAATAACTTAGAAAGAAATGTTTGAGAGTTCTGGGACTTTATTTCATTGTAGGCCATATGGTCAAACCCTGCCTTCACAGAAGACACAGTCAGGTACACAGTCTGCTTCTGAGACAAACAACAGCCCTGGCAATGAAGCCAATTATGGGGGTTGCTTTGGGTCCAAACCAAAGGAACATAGCTGTTATGAAGCACTAAGGCATCCTGGGAACTTAGCAGGGGCATTCTAGAACTTCAGACCACTCTCCTTGTTGAGTAGGTTTCAGGCTCAGGTTTGACTCACATTTGGAATGCACTCATGTCAATTGCTGCGAAGGAGACTGTATTCTAGTCTAGGGTAGCTATTTGCGTTTGTCCTTGACTGAGGCCACTAATACAAGTTGGCTGCTAAGGGTAAGTCGTAGGTTGCAAAGAAGCCAAAACCGAAATGTCTGTTCATTTGAGTTTGATACCATCTGTGGCAAAGAATTCTATGAGTAGGCCTTGATAATATTTCTCAGTTTTGCTGCCAGAAACAATTTGAACATTAAAAAAAGAAGGAAAGGTAACTGAATCCTGAAAACAAGCAAGTCTGAATCATAAGCTCCAGGAGCAGAATCCCTGAACACATCTAAAAAGCCAAGCCAACCCTCCCACTTGATATATGCTAGCCAAACCTCAAAGCCAGGGTGAATATAAGCAGTCACCAGACCAGAATCATAAAACTCTAGTGCACACTCCTCCTCTTTTTTGCTCCATTAAACATAATATGATCATAATGACATTGTTTGAGAGTGATAAATTAAGCCATCCAGGCTTGCATTTTACTGGGGGGTGGGGGTGGGGAGTGATGTTGATCCCACTTGCCTGAAGTAGAGATTTAAAATCAGGTTTTCTGGAGTACAAAAAGGAGCCCATCAACCTGGCTTCTCCCCAGCCACTCAATGTCCCTGGCAAAGGCAGAAGAAAAGGAGGAGGGAGGACAGGTGGGTAGGTGGGACTCAAGGATGACTCATGGCTCACAGCCCTTGCCCCCAGTGCAGCCTGTGGAAATCACAAACCTTTGCAATTTGACCACTAGTTCTGGAGCTGACTGTAACTATGCAGACAGCACTCTTATATTTAGACTAAAAACCCAGGGGGTTCCAAGTCCCCAGAATATGTGGTGTTAATGAAGGTGCCACTGCAGTGGAGGGCCCCAGGAAATTCAACTATTTTACATGAATGCAGGTTAGATTTTGTACCTACTGGTTCCTCTTTTCCATGATTATTTCCTGCTTGTGAGGGCTGATGACCCAACACAAAGAACAAAGGGATAAGAGGATATAAGATGACACCCTGGCCCTTAAGTTCCTGAAGATTGTGTACTGGTTAACAAGTCAACCATTTACTATTTGTGGCAGAAGGTTTTTGTTTTTGTCTTTAAGGTAGATCAATATCCATGCCACCTTGCCACATAATGCCAGAACAATAAGGGCCAGGGAACTGGTACTTGTTGCATGTGTAATCTTGTCAGGACACTATGCTGGCTGCTTTACCTATGGTGTCTCACTTAACCCTCACTGCATATCTGTGAGGAGTACATTATTAACCCTCTTGGACAGGGGAAAAAACAACAGTACAGTTCAGAAAGATTAGGTGAATTGCCCAAAGTTACATAGCCAGTAAGGGTTTTATCTGACTTCAAAATCACAATCAATAGATCACTGACTGTTGAGAAAGATCTTCTTCCAACAAGTAAAATCAAAGTTCTAGAGTAACAATGGAATGATTCAGAAATTCCAACAACATTCTGTTTGCTGCTACGTTTTCAGTAACAAATGCTTGACTCTCATCTAGATCTTTCTAAAGGCAACTGGTAGGCAGGTCCATTTGGGTCCACTAATCACCAAGAATTAGATAAACTCAGGTGGTGCCTATGCCATACAAAAACACATGGAAAATGGATCTAATTCCTCCAAAAACGAATTTAATAGAAATGAAAACATTTCAACAGCACTTTTAGATCTATTATTTTCTTTTATCCTCACCATCCTTCTGTCAGATAGAACAGAGACTGCAATTTGGATCAGACTAATGGAAAACCTGAGGCTCAAAGAGACCTAAGTTGCCTACTGTTAACCAGAGACGTAATGGTAAGGCTCAGAGTAGGACCTAGCTCTTCTGACTGACCATGAAGATACCAGATAGGACCCCTTTGCTGAGTGCACCTATGACACTTACTACCTGCCTTTGCTGACATTTATGGGCTTTAACTACTGTACTTGAATCGAAGTTATCTGTTTTCTGTTGTTATCTTTCTGTCATCCCATCAGTCCACCTGAATTACAATACCTGCCTATTCCAAGTTCATCTACCTGGGCTTCTAGTTCTAGTTTACCATGTTTTATTGCCATGATATGCCTTTCTGACCTCTTTGTCCCCAGGTAATAATCAAAGATTGATTTCACAGAAGCAATGGAACATAGCAGTTAAGCACATGTGCTCTGGAATCTACCAGGGCTTAAATCCTGGCCCTACCACTTATTCCTCATGCGACCCCAGGCAAGTCATATAACTTCTCTCAGTCTTGGTCTCCTCATCTGTAAGATGGAAATCATAACAATAGTTACCACATAGGGTTTTTGTATCACATGAAAGAAGGCAAAGTCCTTATCACAGTAATATACATAATAGAACAAAAGCGTTGACTCTTGAACCAGACAAAACTAGTTCTACCACTTGTGGCCATTAGTAAGTTGCTGACCTTCTCTGTGCATCAGTTTTTTCATCTGTAAAATGGGGAAGAGATAGCACTTATCTATAGAACTGTTGGGAGGATTTAAGAGAAACTACATCTAAAGTACCTGGTACATATTTAATAATCAATACATAGTAACTATAATAATTATATTTTTAGCCTCAATGCCTGGCATTATGCATGACACATAATAAATGCTCGATAAATATTTGTGGAGTGGACCTGAACAGCCTAACACCTGTAACAGGAGGGACAAAATAAGTAAAACATCATCCTTCAGGAGAGTGAATAGGAGTAGACACGATAATTCATGGGCTGAATGAAGATTAATAACGTTCAATCCTTGGGGCACCTGGGTGGCTCAGTTGATTAAGTCTCCAGCTCTTGATTTCGGCTCACGTCATGATTGCATGGCTCGTGAGTTCCAGCCCATGTTGGGCTCTGTGCTGATGGCCAGGAGCCTGCTTGGGATTCTCTCTGTCTTGTCTCCTCGCTCTCTGCCCATCCCCCACTCGTGCATGCTCTCCCTCAAAATAAATAAATAAACATTTTAAAAAGTAATGTTGAATCCTTGTGGAGGTACTTTTTTTTCCCCCCCTAGAGGGAACACCTGTTTTGGCATAAATGTCAAGCTTCCCTCATCTCACAGAGGGTTTGAGTATCTGGCGTTTTGTCTTTATCAGGAAACCATTGAGGGAATACTCTGGGTGCAGTGGCTTGGTTTTTGTCAATTGATTTGAAATTTTATTCTGAGATAATTCCCAGCTAATCAGATCTTGTTGAGACAAAATTAGACTCATATGGAGGGAAAAAAGAAAAAACATCTCTCACAGATTTCACTGTGTTACATTAAAATAATAGTTTCCTTGAACTCGCAGGTCTGGCAGGGGAGAAGCCAAAGCCAAGTTTATCATGATTCTGGGCCCCTGCCCTCACCATCTCCCACTCTCCTCAGCTAAGGCACTTCCAAGAAATGTGGTCAGTACTGATTTCCTTCAATGTTATTCAATCCTTACTTCTGACTCAGTGATATCTTCCAAGATCACTGCATCCACAAGTGGCAGAGCGAGCACTGAAAAAGCCTGTTGAAATAAACTGTGCAACCTTCCAGTCCCCGGGCTGTCACAAGTGCATGCAAGTATGTCCAAATCTTGTCACACCATTACCTACTGCTTCTCAGTGCAGGCCAACAGCAAGTGATGTCACTTGCCGCTTGGCAATTCAGGGACCTGCTCTGAACCTGGGACCCAGAATCAGCCTGAGGCAAAACGGTGAAGTCTGGAAAGTTTGTCTCCTGAGCCACAAAATTCCCATTTCTGAATGGCCAAGTGTATTTTAAAAATCCTCCAATATTCTCCCCCTTCTCATGTTCTACCATTTGAATGCTCTATTAACCCCTGCCCAGTTCTGATACAAATATTACACATTCAAAGCAGCCTTCAAAAATGCCTAAGCTTAAAGAAGAGCATTCCAGAAAGACTTTAGGTACCACAGAGTTATGTAGAGTTGGATAATCTCCAGCATACCAGCCCGACAGCAATCATCCGGGAGGATCCAGGGCTAGGCTTGCGAACTCCAGACACATCTGTCTCTCTCCTGCCTCTAGGCCAAAGGCCAAGTTGATGGATTGGTACTGGCTGTTTCTTTGACAACCTCTTCATCACTTCATCAGCCCACTGAGCCTGGCTGACACTCAAGCAGACCGCAGTGCATGGAAAGTGAGTTTTGATACACTGGAACTTTAGCATGTGGGCATGTAGTACACCTCAATCCCAGCTTTCTGTCTCCTGACTCACTCATTGCCCTGAAAGCCATAAACAATATGAGGCAGGAGAGGCAAGTAGATATCAGGCAAGTCAGCCATTTGCAGCTTAGCAAGGTGAAGGGAAGCAAAGGATATGGCTCCTGTGTGGGTTGGCAGCCCTGACCAAGGCTCAAGGAGAGGCTAAGGGTCACCAAAGCCGAGCTCAAATGCTGTTCTTTTTGTTGGGTCAGTGGGTGAATGGCATTCAAAGTTGATAAAGGAAAACTGTACTCATAGACTATGCCTTTGGTATCAAATTATTGAAGATGCAAAGCCATGAGTGACATTTGTCAGTATAGGGCAAATAGATGAATAATAACAAGTATAATTTGTAAGTGCCTGGCACTTCCCATAAATTATTATTTATCTTTACATGATCACGCAGGGTCGCTCTTACCACCATTTTACATCTATGGAAATTGAGGCTTAGAAAGGTGACTACTTCTCAATACAGCTGGTCAATATTGCACCTGGGGTTTGAGTTGATATACGTCTAGCTCCAAAACCACTTACCACTCTTACCACTGTGCTCTTACCACTGTGCACCATTGCTTTCCTGCACCATGCTCCTCTGTTTTAAGCAGAGTGGATCTGCTTGAAGAGCAAGTCCTCCAAAAATGATGTCTCTACATAACCCATCCCATAGCAATAGGAGAAGACACATCTGCTGGGAATGGGTTAATTGGAAGGCTTCAAGGAGGAGTCTGCAGCTGAGGTGAGCCTTGAAGGATGGGCAGAATTTTCACATACAGAACTGGAGGGAAAGAATATTCCTGAAACTGGTTAAACAGTATGCACAGAGGCATGGACAACACAGGGATTAAAGGCATGGGCTTGGGGCTCCTGGGTGGCTCAGTCGGTTCAGCCTCCGATTCTTGGTTTTGGCTCAGGTCACTATCTCGTGGTTGGGGATTCTCTCTCTCTCCCCCTCGCTCTGCCTCTCCCCTGCTCATGCTAGCTCTCTCTCTCTCTCTCTCTTTCTCAAAATAAATAAATTAAACTTTAAAGGCATGGGCTTGGGAGTGAGAAAGTGCTGGGTTTAAATCCCAGCTCTGTCACCTACTAGCTGCATTCAGTGCCCTTCCCCTTCCTATGTTACTGCCAACTTCCTAGCCATACCCTCTGACATTCACCCGTTCAATGTGCAGGTGCCAGCTTGCTCTGGCTTACAAGAATCAACTGTGCATGTGTCTTCCACAACTCTGAGTTCAATGACCTCATATATGTAGCTGGAAATAAACCATGGCAGAAATATTTACACCACAAAAATTGGCAAATGCTAAGAATCAGATGTTGTTGTGGTTTTTTTTTTTCTTTTAGAAACATGGTTATTTTACCATCATACCACTGCACACTCTCCAGAGGTGGATCCAGGGCATTTGTGTTCTTTTAAAGCCTCCACATTAATTCTTCAGACCCGGCCATTCACAAGGCTTCTTGGGGGCCGTGGATCTCAAACTCAGTTATGCATAAGAATCACTAGAGAGGAGCCTGCTAATATGCGTGCTAATATGTGCTATTCATGGATCCCTTTCCTAATATTCAAATTCAGTGGGTCAGCAGTGGAGCCCAGGAATCTGTATTTTTATAAGATCCACCCTCCCCCCCGACCACCATGATTCTGTTGGAGGTGACCGAGGGCATTTGGTCTCATCTCAAATATGCAGGCACTTAAGGTGGAGTGCCAATCACAGACATCTGAGAAATAAACAAAATCACCCAAGTTTCTCACCAGGTTTTCTGTTTTTACCATTGGGAAAGCAATTGATTAAGCAGCTGGAAAGAAATCTTTCCTCACCCTGAAGGTGGCAAAAAAAAAAGTACAAGAACAAAATGCACATAGTAAAAGAAAGCTTACCATTTAGGCAAGATGATCCCTCCCAGCCATCTCTCTGCCCAAATCATGTACTGTATGGGGACGTTTAATTCATCCCCCCAGGAAGAACTCCATTGAGACTATTCCACAGACTGTGTTGTGAGTTAAAAACTCTGCTTGAATGAGGAACCTTCAGTGTCTGTCCGCCCTATCCAATAATCCACAGCATAATGCATAAAGCAAAATGCACTAGAGAAAATCAATGGAAAACATGAGTTTAGGAGATACCAAGGTCCAGTCTTGGAAAAGAGATGGGCTTGGAAGGTGGGATGGAGAAGAAAGTCAAAAAGGCAGAGTAGTAGGTATACAGGCAGCTTTTGAAATCAAACTGCCTAGCTTTAAATCTCTGTCCTGCCACTTATTAGTGGTACGATCTCAGACAAGTCATTAACTCTGGGCTACATATTCCTTATCTGTAAAATAAGGCCATTATTAGTAACTACCTCCTCTGTCATGTAGATTATATGAATTAATATTTGTGAAGTACTTAGAAGAGTGCCTGGCACATAAGAAGCCCTCTATGTGTTTGCCACATAAACAAATAAATGGCCAGTTAGAAAGGAGAACATTATTGAGGGCTATGGGCCAGACATTGTTTTCAAGGCCGAATTAAGAGTTTGACCACTTGCTTAATGAAAATCAAATTGAAGGGGAATGCAACATTGATCCCCTCCAGTAAACCCTCACCTGCCTGGGAATGGAAACCACTATGATTATTCTATTTGACCAGCGTGAGAGCCTGCCTGCCATTAAGGTGACATATGAGTGGGAAGCACAAACATAGCTGCTGTGGGTGGCTGAACTATTTTTCTGAAGGATCTGGAAGGTTTGTAATTATTTTCATTATTCATAATACAAATAATGCAATTCTCCAAGCTCATTTGGTGTTACCCAAAATACAGAGTAGCACTGTTTCTCTCTGTGGGCCATGTCTCTTCTGGCATGATTCTTAGACTGTCTATCCCTGAGTGCCCAAGCAGTCCCAGCCTGTACCTATTCTGGCCATAACAGGAGGCAGCAAGTGTGGGCTCCACAAATTCGGAACATGTGGAGAACCAGGTGGGGGGCAGGGAGAGCAGATAGCTAATTAACAGGTATTCCAAACTGAGGCTGAGAAGGGAAAAACGCAGGAAATTGAGCAGTTTTCCCAGGAAAGATGAAGGAGAGAGCTGACTATAATTTCCAGGAAGTATAATGCATCACTACATGAAGAGTAAGATAGCATTATAAATCTCCATTAAGGAAAAATGAGTGCTGAGATACTCTGTCAGTAATTTAGGTCAGATATTAAGAAGAACTTCCTGAGGGAAAAGGGTGATAGACACTGCTGTGGATTATTGGATAGGGCAGAGAGACGCCGAAGGTTCCTCATTCGAGCAGAGTTTTTAACTCCCAACAAGGTCTGCTGGAAGAGTCACAATGGAGTTCCTCCTGGGGGGGGATGAATTAAATGTACTCAAGATCTCTTCCTATGAGTATAATAACTGGAAACATTCATGGAAGTAGCCTGAAGGTACCACAGATGTCCCTAGGGATAGGAGGGTGCAGAACCGGGGACTGTGGCCTCTTTATTGACCCAGAATACACAGATGATGCTGTCTCACAAGGGAGGCAAAGGTAGCAAGCACCTTACCCCATCCCCAGTTTATCCTTTGTCTTTAAACTATCTGTCTCATTTAAGATAGTCAGGTCCAAGTTAGATTAGATTACAGCAAGGAAATAGGGTTCTTTTAAGGAGATAATATAAAACATGTCTAAGGAAACTCAATGATAATTGCATTATCTCTGGCATGCTGTCAGGGAATTATCTGTATTGTATTAGGTGGTGGAAAGATGCCAAAAAGCTGTTTAAAATGCAAGCCCAGTTGTGCTAGTCAATCAGTCATTGGTTACAAATGAATTAAAAAGCTGGAAGTTTTCATCTTCGTAATTCCAGTCACCCTCCTTTACCAACAGCTATGAGAGCTGAATACAATTAACAAGTGACAGCTTGAACAGGCAGAAAAAAATATCCTTGTGATGATAATCTCGTCTCCTGACCCTTCTTCCTCTTTCCCTCACCCAGTTAAGGCTGTTGGCAAAAGGTCGGCCAAAGGAGTAGCGTTCGGCATCCTGTGCACGCTTCAGTCACTGCTGAGAATTGTCAATAGTTCAGTTTTCGTGATACATTAACACCGGTATTGTAATATGTTCGATCTGGACTAAATGAGGGTGAAAACGCCGGCAATGATTTTCCTCTCCCAACCCCCACTTCCTTCCCTGGCGACTGGAAGAAAAGTACAAGACGGTTGTCAGCAGTACACCAGGGCCTAGGGAACTTCTTGTCAATTACATGGCATCAGCCCCATTCAGCATTTCCTTGACTGGATCCTAATGAATGACAGAAAAAGTCTCGACTGTTAAAAACAATACAAAAAGATTGCTTCACTGTCTGTGGCTATTAAAGCCGGGCTTATTTCTGATGCTAGAAGTCTGCAGTCCTAGTGGATCTTCCAGGCTGTAGAATGTATTTCCTGTCCCTAGTTGTAAGAGGACCCACTGTCATGGGTGGGGTAGGAGGAGAGAGTGGAACTTCTGGAGAGATGGTAAAAATCTCATTTTTTGGTCTCCAAGACAACATAGGGAGAGTATTGTCTTCCCATCAATTTTTTTTTTTCTGGTCATGATTACAGATCTTGTGTGTCTGGTGAGCCTCCTCATATGCAAGGAAACAATTTAAGATCTCAATTCCTTAGGATGCCATACAGTTCTTAGTGCTATCTTAGAACTCACTGTCCATTCTGAGAAATGAGCTCTTGTTTTAAGTATTTACTTTGTAAAGAGTGAAAGAATGAGGAGCACAGAATGAATACCAGATGAACTCCAGATCTTTTATTGTTCCACATTCATTGTTTCTGTTGTCTAGGCCACAACAACAACAACAACAACAAAACAAGAAAAGCAAGGCCCTATTTTCAATAAACGCTCAGAATCTCACAGGAAACAGGACCCTCTTGATGCCATAATAAGGAAGTTAAATCTTTGTTTTTGATGGTCCATTGCTCTTTCCTTTGGTTTCCTTTGGAAAGCAACTCCTCATGTGGTTTGGGTGAGGCTGACCCCGTTGCCATGACTTCACAGAAAAGCAGGTGACCCCGGTCTGGCCAGCAAGAGTAAGCCTCAAGATATTCACTAAAATTATCGGCAAAGAGGGTTTTCCTGCTAGGGTTGCTAGGCTGGCAGGATGTAGGTCGAGAGCTGTTAGTGCCCATCTTTCTCAGCATTTGAGAAAAACTTGGCTGAGACCAACAACATGCACAAAAGCAGCACTAAAAGAAATTGTCTCCTTAAGACCTGGCTGAAATACTTTGATCGAGCCACACCTGATGCCAAATACTTAAGCTGGATCGCTTAGTTACATGAGTCCATTTTTCATTCAGAACCGCTTTGAGTGTTTTTTTTTTCTTTCACACAACTGAAAAAGTACTGATTCATGTACAACCAAATAATTATGTCTCCTATTTAGACAGCATCTTGCAGTTCTTTTTAATCCAATTAATTGAATGATTACTGGTTTTACCGCTAATAGTGTCATTATTGCCTCATTGTACCATTGCTTTGACTTGACTTGGGTCCTTATAAAGAATCTAAGGAGCCCACAAAAAATATTTTTCAATTCGGCTAATACAATCCAGATTAGCAAAACAACTTGACCTTATTCTTAGTTCAAGAGGTCACTATTTCACCATAACTAAATCTCTTTTAGGTTTAAGGACTGTATTTATTTTTTCATGATGACTTTATTCGTATACAGGCAACATATAAATGTTTTGCCTTACTGCCGTCACAGTGAAAGGCTATTTATTTATTTCATTTATTAAAAATGTTCCATGGGGTGCCTGGGTGCTCAGTCAGTTGAGCATCCAACTCTTGATTTCGGCTTAGGTCACGATCCCTGGATCGTGGGATCGAGCCCTATGTCAGGCTCCATACTGAGTGTGGAGCCTGCTTAAGATTCTCTCTCTTTCTGCCTGCCCCTCTCCCCTGCTCATGCTCTTTCTCTCTCCGTCTAAAATTTAAAAAAAAAGTTCCATGTTTCTACTTGTTAAAAAAAAGAAGTCATTATTTCATAGGTTTACTTAAAAATACGAATATGTTCTAGGAAAAGGGGACAGAGTCCCTTTGAAGAAAAATATTAGTGTCAGGAGCCAGACTATAAAACCGCTATGAGAAGTTTTTAATGAGTAAACATAACTGATTATAGAGAGAAAGAACTACTAATTTGACAGTGCAGGTAGAGGTAGGGATAAAAATATCGGAATGATTTGAATCTAACGGACTGGGGAAACAGAGACGGGGAAGGACAGTAAAGGCTGAGAAACGCAGGGAGAAGATGTAGAGGAAGAAGGATTTTTCTATCCTAAGCAGTCCTCAGAATTAAGTTACCGGTAGTCTAACCAGAGGTATACAGAGCATAAGGGAAGGGTTCATGCACCACCTTGCAAAATATTTTGGAAAATATGTCCAAATATATGTAAAATTCATTACCTATAAATTATGTACATAATCCTTGGTGATTCACTATCTCAAGGCAAAATATATACTGAGGATGAGATGTGATCATTAACAATAACGAATATAAATAGGGTTGTTTTCCTTTTTCAGACAGTCTCCTCAATAATGTTGTTTTGCTCGGGGTTGGGAAAACGGCTTTTCCAAACTCATTAGATCACCACCATTTTTACCTGATAAATCGCTAGCTGATGAAAAGCTCACGCTACAAATAGGAGAGGTGCCAGCTCTGCCATTTTATTGTTGCTCATTTGTGCTTACATCATGAGTACGATCTTCAATCCACAGTTACTTTGAAAAAACATTTATTAAACCACATATCCATTTTATGTTAGTTTAATTAAAATCAGATATAATTCATAAGTTCACTGACCTAGACATACGTAAACTGCAACATAGTGCAATATTCTGAAGGCAAATTAATGAGTTTCTAACTGTAGAACTCATACCCTTCCTTCCGAATATCTTGTGAATCTTAGTTGGCGTGAGCCCCTCTAACATAGACACTGAATAAGGGTACCAGTGTCGATTCAAGTATTAAATGTAACTATATCCTTTAATACAATGAACGTTAACATATCACTAGAATTTCTAATATTTTCTTCAAGCACACCATTTCAGAGATTACTGCTCTAGAACCCTCCTTAGCACAACATGAAGACACGCATCCTTATTTATTATTTGCTGGATCAATCTAATGTGGCATCAGGAGCTACTCTGCCTCCTTCTTTATTTTTATTGAAGTATACTTGACATGCAATATCATATTAGTTTCAGGTATACAACATAGTGATTTGACACATACATTATAAAATGATCACAGTAAGTCTAGTCACCATCTGTCATCATACAAAGTTATAATAATATTACTGACTGTATTCCTTAGGCTGTACTATACATCCCTGTGACTTATTTATTTTATAACTGGGAGTTTGTGCTTCTTAATCCCTTTCACCTATCTTTACCATCTTTTACCCCTCCCCCCTCTGACAATGACCAGTTTGTTTTTGGTATTTATGAGTCTGTTTCTGTTTTGTCTTATTTGCTCATTTGTTTCTTAAATTCCACATGTAAGTGAAGTCATATGGTATTTATCTTTCTCTGACTTGTTTCACTGAGTATAACACCCTCTATGTCCATTCATGCTGTTGAAAATGGCAAGGCTGCATCCTTTTTATTGCTGAATAATATTCCATTATATTCTTCATCCATTCATCTATTGAGTTGCTTCCACATTTTGGCCATTAGAAAATAAAGCTGCAATTAACACAGGGGTGCTTACATCTCTATGTCCATTCATGCTGTTGAAAATGGCAAGGCTGCATCCTTTTTATTGCTGAATAATATTCCATTATATTCTTCATCCATTCATCTATTGAGTTGCTTCCACATTTTGGCCATTAGAAAATAAAGCTGCAATTAACACAGGGGTGCTTACATCTTTTAAAAGTAGTTTTCTCGTGTTCTTTGGATAAATAACCAGAAGTGGAATTGTTGGATCATATGGAAGTTTCATTTTCAATTTTCTGAAGAACTTCCATACTGCTTTCCATAGTGACAACACCAACTCAGACTCTCACCAACAGTGCACGGGGGTTCCCTTTTCTTCACATCCTCACCAACACTTATTTCTTGTCTTTTTTGACAATAGCCATTCTGACAAGTATGAGGTGATAGCTCATTGTGGTTTTGATTTGCATTTCCCTGATGATTATTGATTCTGCCTAATTCTTAAAGCCAAAATTATCTTGTCGTCTTTGTGACTCCTAAAATCAATTTTAAAAGGCAAACTGGTTTTCTTTGCTTACTTGTGGATAAAGGAATTAAAATGCAAATGCTGGTAGGAGCAACATAAATTTCAGACACTGTCAACCATAGTCTACCATGACTGTGGTAGCTTCCAGGCACTCAGGTCGTTATAACATACACAGGTGATAACCAAGCAGTACTAATGTCTACACAGTGATAGCTACTTAAATTGCACATAGAATATCTAATCAGAATTGTCAAGAATGAATCATTAACTCTTCATACAGCTAGTGAAAAACTACTGGATTAAATGTCTCATTAAGTGCACAGAGACCAAAGACTTTGGAATAAGCAGCAAGACGCCCTCAAATTATGGATAGACCTTAATGGGCTGCTCCACTGCCATTGGGGGAAATGAGCCAGTTTCACATTCTATAGATGCTCTTCAGCAAGAGGATTTCTTACCCTTCTCTACTAAAATAAATATACTCAAGGAGACAATTCTATCCCAAGGTTCTCTAAGCCAATGGTACTTTCCAGCTTTACAAGTGCATTAAAAGGAGGAGCCATCCATCATTGTAGGAAAGCTCTTCATGGGGAGGCAAAGAAAGTAGGAGAACACAGAACCCCAATTTAACCCCGAATTTTCACACAGGTTTCATATAATTCCTACAACCAGAATTTAAAGACAAAATGAGTAGTGGGCTAGAGCAGACAAAATATCCCTCCAGTGCCCAAATACTAATCCCTAAAAATTCTTCCTTCAGGGATAAATTCATTATTGGGGATTTAGGCCGAGGTAACGATCAAAATACAAATATCTTAGAGTGAGATATATGGTGATTATGAAGTCACGAGGTTCTAAAACACTCATTGAAACCACTTGTTTTGCTTAATTGCAGGGCTAGCGCTTAATATGGTAGAATATTTATTTGGATAAAGTTCAAAGAGGTCTTCTATTTCAAACTTTCACTTGCTTCACCAATCTTCTCTGCAATGCGCCTGACAGATAGGGCTCTAAGAACTGACTGGGAACTCTTTTTGTCCTCCAAAGCAGCCCACCTATTGTAAGTGTTTCAGATTGAGTCCAGATTGACCTCCCCAGAACTTCTACTTGGATTTGGTGCTGCTCCCTAGACCTTCAATCTGGAATCTAAGCAAATAACACTGCCTCTCCTCAGCCCTTGACATAAAGGAAAATAATGTCGACAGATGTGAAACGTCCTGATTCTTATGTGTCGGAAACAAATCTGAAAGCCTTTAAATATACTCAGTAACCTTTATGCATTGCTGGTAGGAGTGAAAAGTGACACAGCCACTGTGGACAACAGTATGGTAGTTTAGCAGAGAATTATCAAACTAATTATCAAACTAGACTCGAAAGTTTAGCAGAGAATTATCATATGAACGGGCAATTTCACCTCTGGGTGTATATCCAAAATAATTTAAAGTAGGGATTCAGAGAGATATTTGCTCACCTGTGTGCATGGCAGCATTATTCACAATAGCCAAAAAGTAAAAAACGACCCAGGTGTTCATGAACAGATGCATGAATAAACAGAATGGGGTACACCCATACAAGGAATATTAATCAGCCTTAAAAGGGAAGGAAATTCGAACACATGCTACAGCATGAATGAACTTCCAAAACATTAAGCTAAGGGAAATAAGCTAGATACAAAAACGCAATTATTTTATTATTCCACTTACATGGCATAACTAGCCATTAGATTCACAGATACAAAAAGCAGAATGGTGGTTGCCAGGGGCTGTGAGCAGGGTAATGGAAAGATATGTTTTGGAATGTATATTTCACCACACTTCTTGAGACCACTGATTAAATCTGAATGAAGCCTGGAGTTTAATTAATAGCGAAAGAGCAATACTCAATGATACAAATAAAACATGTCTACATGGCACCAAGAAGGGGACCCAAGTCCCTACCTGTGATGTGGCACCAAGTACGACAGACTTTGTCATCTCCCTTGATCTGGAGAAGAGATTTTCATAAACACAGGGTTATTCCCATACTAGAACCACGACACTTTCTGAATGCTTACAACATGAAAAGCACTGCTCGAAGCACCACTTCTCTAATAACTCATTTCGTCCTCGCCACGGTCCTGTAAAGCGAATAACGTGACGAGCCTTATTTTACTGAGAAAAAAACTGAAGCACGCCAACAACGTTGCATGGCTTGTAAAACTACACACTCCCAGATATGTTTGCCTTTCCGCAAGCCGTTGCCTCGTCAGTGCTCCCCCATTGTCGTGATTGTTCTGTTTTCTCTTTTACTGGCTATTCCTCCCAACTTAAGAGTAAAGACATAAGAAGTGAGCCTATCAGGTTTTCCCATAGGACAAACATAGTGAAGAAGACCAACACTGCCGCTCACATATATCCTCTCCAGGGTCATTTGGCACTTAAGGCCAACCTTGTGGGGAAGGGGGGGAGGTCAGCCAGCTCAAGCCCACGTTGCAAGCCAACTTAGTCATTTATACATCACTGTAATTAAATGTAGCAGCTCCCGTGTAAATAGGTTTTGGTAGGGAGAGATAATATTGTTTGAACGTGGGAAGGAAAACATCCACTGACCAAGTGAAGGACACTGCAAGGTGACTAGGGAAATACCGAACACTATTTTCACTGGCTATTCTGCCTCAGGCCTACGCTCCAAAACGTTTGCACTTCAACTTGAGACCAGCAACCTTTTCTCAGAACCTCAGCTGGGTCCTCTCCCAGCTTATGAGATTATGGACATAGTACTCAAAACCCCAGCCTCAGTGCCTGGGAAGAAGAAAACCAAAACAGCAAGAGATCAGGAAGGCATTTTAGAAGAATGGCCAAAGGACCCAGGATGTTTAGTTTGGAAAAGAGAAGGTTTGGCGTCACCAGGCCTTGTTCGTAATAGAACAGCAGTGGCGATGGTTGTACTCAGTGCTAAGAACTGACCTAAGTACTGCCTGCCTAGGCATCATGCCCTTTCCTTTTCACAAAAACCCTATAAAGAAAGTACCGCTGTTACCCCTAGTTTGCAGGTGAGATAATTTTAGACTCAGAGAGGGTAAGTTTGCACAGTAAGTAGGCAGCAAACCTTACTGTACTACCTGATTATACATTCACCATTCACCCCATCACTAAACTCTGTGTGTTCCTTCCATAGAAATTCCTATGGTTTGTATTTCTTTTACTTTTTGTTCATTCCCTAGACTATTATAAACGCTAAAGGAGCAAGATCTATACCTAGTATTGTTCCACATTTTATTGCCACTACCTAGCACAGTGCTGGTATATTACTCAGAATTCAACAATACTTATGGGATGGAGGGAAGCAAAGAAGAAGGAAGGAACTAAAACCCAGGGAGATCTAACGTCAGGGCCTATGCTCTTAACCACTAAATTACACTGCTGAATTGTTATAGGCTGCCAGCACAATAGTTTGGCCAAAACTCTGATTCAGTCATCTGCAAAGTTCACAACAAACCCAGATTCATGTGCTGTGTCAAAGCAGCCAAATCAACAGCAGGCAGAACTCATAAGACAGTCTATTAAATGCTGTCTTACTCTGTGTGCCACCCCCATGGTCCAATTCTAGACAGCACTGTTCTAACTGGAATACACATTCTAATAAAGCATCCTACCACGCAGGGCTGGCCTGGGGTGTGGCTCACACAAGCAGATCCACACTTTTCTTGGGAAGCAAACATGCCAGTGCCCTTTTCCTATATCCCAGTGGCCTTGGTACAAGAATCATCTATTTCACTTTCTGTCCCTTTGTTTTAATTAGTGCTTTTTCTAAGCTCCTCAGTGGCTTTCCTATATAAGAAAAAAGTTAAAATTAAAAGAACATTTTCCTGATTAAATCCCCTCCCTGCACTTGCAAACCTTCAGTTGTCTATTTATGACTGTGAGCTTCATTTTACTAAGTTCTATTTCTAGGCCACTAATATCATCTCATGCAGAGAAAGATGTATTCAGCATTCCATGTGGTGTCATTTTCTGAAGGGGGTGAAGTCTCATCTCCAATGCCTTATTATTCTTTTTTTTACAGAGAGTTTCAGAACACATAAAGCACCCGTTTTGAAGGAATAGCTCCCTTATGCCTTTGCCATTCCTAGTACTGGATCTTAATGGTGAGGAATGAATGCATATCCCATGACATAGCAGAGACAGTTTTCAAGGAAAAATAGCTCTCCTTCAGGGAAAACTTGATGGCCCCTAGGACTTGGCGATATCCAGGCTAAAAGACGAACTTTTATTCTCAAGTTCACAAAGAAGCTGAAAAATCTAAGACCTGCTTCCAAGAGCCTTATCCTCCTAGGATGTGATGCCCTGAAGCCCATCTGAAAATTTCAGTTGAAGCGTATTAATGAATGCAAATCAACTGACTATGTCAATGGTTTGCGTTGCTCTCTTTGTGGAGTCCCCACTGGCTCAGGAGAGCTCAGCTTGAATCTGGGATGAAAAGATACAGGATTTCTGATCTTCAGGAAAGTAATAAACATGCATTCAGGATAAGATATAATAAAAATGAAGTAAACTAAAGGATTAGCTCTGTATGTCAATAGCTGAAATGCTCCTGCTATTGCTTGAACTAAGTCACACAAAACTGAACATGTCATGACTGCATGTTATCCCACCATTCAAGTTACATCATATTCTGTAGCTTGGACATAAGGAAAGCTATCATCAAATAAGCACTTAATATGTGGCAGCCACTGTGCCATATGCCTTCATTTATTCAGTTATTCAACTTTCACAACATAACTCTGTGACATAGGTACTATTACCATTCTCATTTACACGTGGGGAAGCAGAAGTACAGAGAAGTAAATAACTTGCCCCATGATCACAGAGCTCATAAGTGAAAATGCCGAGATTATGGCACAGGTCTGTCTGACTCAGAACATCACATTCTTAGCTACGGTCTTATAATGACCCTCAGGTAAGACAAAGAGTACAGGTTTAAGAGGGCTAGGTGAAAAAATGTTTATGAAGCATGAAATGATCATGGTTGGGCTGTTTTCACAGTAAAGCAAAATCTAAGAATCTAAATATTCCAAGCCAGCTTTGAAATAAAACTGCAAACACCCTTGGAAAAAAGAATGCAGTTAACAAGAGGAGAATTTCCAGAATAGGCGATCTATAAAGACAGAAGTTGCTGGGGGCAGGGAGGAGTAACTGCTAACAAGTATGGCATAATGAAAATGTTTTGGAATTAGTGGTGATGGTTACACAACTCTGTGACTATACCAAAAATGATTGACTTGCATGCATTAAGAGGGCAAACTTCATGGTATATCTCAATAATGTTGTTACCAAAAAAACAAAAAAGCTGTAAAAATGAAATCAGAAGGCTCAAGCATATGATGGCAGAAACTTACTTCAGAAATAACCAAAAGGGCTGGAAGTTCAAGGTCATTTGTGATCTACTTCTCTTGAGACACCAGGAGCCCTGTTCACAAGCTTTCCAGGACCCCCAGAAGACAGCAGCACTGCCTGACCACACTACAGTGCCTCCTTCTGGGCATTTGTACATGGTGGTAGGACTGGGTAGGGAAAGGATACATAGAACCTTCTTTCTTGCGTGCGTTTTGGTAAATATGTTGATATGGTTTCTAACCCAGTCCTGTTTATAGAGAGCTGATTTGTGCATCAATCTGAAGGGCTATGTTGTCATCACTAGGAACTTGGGTGTACTGTGACTGGTAAAAAGAGTTAAGGTCTAGAAGGACTATAGTACAGTCCTTCAGCCTATGATATCATATTGGGGCTTGGCTACATATCATACCTGGAAGATTCTTAAGAGGCTCAAAAATAGCCCTTTCTTCCAAAGACTGTCAAAGGCAGTTGAACTATGCTCCTCAGGTCAATTTCTGGCATAAAAACAGGTTAAATTATCTATGGTTGAGTCTTTATATACACATCCAGCCTTTCTGGTAATTTAACCTGTTTTTAAGCAGCTTAAAAGACTTCCTTATCTAACAAAACAGATAATGAAACTGACTTTCTCCCTTGATTAGAATGGCAGTTTAATTGAGGCCATAGGTACACGATAGCTATATTGACTTTCTCAGTCTCTCCAAATGGCCCTTACTATTATTGGATATCATCCTAGTTCCTGGAAATAATCTTAGTGAAGAACTCAAGGATCTTATTTTTTTAATCGATTGCTGAAAGAATACAGATAAACTGTTGCCAAGTCACCTCTTGGCCTCAGAACTACTCACTGTTATAAGGACGTGATCCTGCAGACAGAACAATATCTGGGTTTGATTAATGATGGTGAGAACTCTCAGATCAAGTATGTCTGCTGAACTGGCCACTCCCACTATTTCCCAACACTGCAGAGGTCCTATTTCCCAACACAACACTTCCGAAGTCATAATTTGTACCAGCACCAATGATTTATAAAGAAACAAGAGGAACATGAACATCTTCTCTACATAAACAATTATTCAGTGACCTTTTCAGTTGAACTCCTCTTCAACTAACAGTAGTTTGGAATCATAGCACCATCCATTAATCTCAAGGGTAATTTCCCCTGCCATGGCAATAGGTGCTCTGATTTAATCTTTGACTTTAGTGCCATAAGTCCCTGTTCTTACCAAACTGAACAGTGCCCTGGCCTAGTATCTGTCTAAATGGGACAGGTTTTCAGGCCATGGCATTCAATGGGGTCAATTTGTATAAGGTCTCTGATTTCCATTACTATTGCTAAACATATATTTATAATGAGCATAAGCTACAGGAGTAGGGCCCAGTGTCATAACCCTGCATTCAATCTATTAATTATCTAATTCAATGGTGCAAGCCATGTTTCAGAGCCCCAGGATTCTATGGTAAGTCTTAGGTAAGTCTTAGCTCCAGAGAAGCTTCAAGGGGCAAGGCTAACTGGGAAGGCACAGTATCCCAACCTATCTTCTGCTTCACCAGAGGAATTCCATTTTGTCTGTTTGATTTATTGGGGTTCCACAGATGTCGTCTGAAAACAGATGTTCCTTTCTAAAAATATTAATTTTATAAGCCACTAATGCAATTAATCCAGACATGATTGACCATTAATATGGATGGGGTCTCTAAGTAATGAAATTGGAGTTTCAAGAATAGCCCTTGTTCAAAAATACATGGTTAAGTTCGCCATCCATTAATTTATCACATCTACTTTTGAAGCAGTTTTTTTAGCCTAAATCACAGTCAAGTACTTTCAGATAGTCATAAGTACAGAGAAGAAAATAAAACAGGGTGGTGGGATAGTATGACCAGATTGGTAGACAAAGGAACTATGTTAGATAGGAAAGGGTCAGGGAAGACCCTCAGGAGGGGACATTTGGGATGAGATGATATGGAGAGAAAAACAAAACATTCAGCTGGTACTCAGTGAACTAGTGTAATATATGCAGAGTGACTCAAGCTGAGATCAGAGAGATAGCTCATGCAGCCACCAAAAGAGTTTAAGCATAGATTGATTAACATTTGCAAAACATTAGTTCTGGCTCTGGTTGTGGAGGAGGACAAGATAGGAATTGGGAAAGCATTAAGGAGACTAGTATAATAGTTCCGTTGAACAAAGATGGTGACTAACTACAATGGTAACAGCGGAGATTGAGAGAAGAAGATATGTGTGGGATATGCTTTTATAGGTAAAGTCGAGAGCACTTGTTGATGAACTGAATGTGAGTTGTGAGAGAATAAGAGAGATCAAGGATGATTCCTAGTTTTTTTTTTTAATGTTTACTTATTTTTGAGAGAGAGAGAGTGTGTGTGAGCAGGGTAGGGGCGTAGAGAGAGGGAAATACAGAATCCAAAGCAGGCTGCAGGCTCTGAGCTGTCAGCACAGAGCCTGAGTCAGGGCTCGGAACTCAAGGACTGTGAGATCATGACCTGAGCCAAAGTCAGATGCTTAACCAACTGAGCCATCCAAGAGTCCCCACCAATTTTTTTTTTAATGTTTATTTATTTTTGACAGAGAGAGAGAGAGAGAGAGAGACAGAGACAGAGACAGAGCATGAGCGGGGGAGCGGCAGAGAGAGAGGGAGACACAAAATCCGAAGCAGGCTCCACACTCTGAGCTGTTAGCACATAGCCCGACATGGGGCTCAAACCCACACTGTGAGATCATGACCTGAGCCGAAGTCGGACGCTCAACTGACTTAGCCACCCAGGAGCCCCCAGATGCCCCTTGTTTTTTAAAAGGGTTAAGCATTTGGATGAATGATAGTACCACTAAGTGAGATTAAAAAAAAAAAAAACTACTGTGTAATGAACAGATAACCAGGACAGAGGAGGGAAGTAGGGAATAGAATAGAATCAAATGAATTATGTTTTGAGCATATTATGTTTGCAACATCTATTACACATCCAAGAGATGTCAAGAAGCCAATTGGATATAGGTATTTGAAGTACTAGGAAGATATAAATTTGTGATTAATCAGCATAGAGATGATATAAAAGTCATAAAACTAAATGGGATCACCTACATAATGAGTATATAGAGAGAAAACAAGATACAATTAAATACTGAGGAGCCCCAATATTAGAAGCCAGAGAGAGGTTTCCAACAAAGTAGCAGAGAAAAAGCATTCTGCCAGATAGGAAGAAAACCAGGAGAGTGTGGTGTCATGAAAGCTCAGAGAAAAGAGTGTTTCAGAGAGGAGGGTGTGGTCACCTGTGTCAAAAGTTTCTGAGAGGTAGAATAAGGTAAAGACTGAGTGATGGTGGTATTTCAGGATTTGGCAATGAGTGGGAAGATTGGGGGTAAAGGGGCAAATCATTAGTCTTCCCACCTTTTCTGAAATCCTATCACTTGGCTGGCCATCGATTTTAGAGGCAGTAGAGACCTTTATGAAAGAACTAGAGAGGAAGTTACAAAGAGAAAGCCCTGCAAATAAACATATTCTTGTCAATTGTTGCTTAAAACTATTGCTAGAAGTGAGACCTGGCCCAGTAAATTTTAACAGATCAAATCTTTGATTTACAGGGGGCTAAAGGCAATAACATGACCACAGATGTTCCTAGAGAAGAATACTTCCACCACCCCAGGAGAAAAGTAATATTGAATAAAGAGAGATTCCAAATGTATACAGGGAACTTCCAATATTAACACTGTGCAAACAACATATACATAATCTCAGGAAAAAGATGTGTAGGTAATTTAAAACCATTATCTATATCTAAATTTTTTAATGTTTTTAGTTTACCTTTTAAAGAGAGAGAGAGCACACAAGCAGGGGAGGGACAGAGAGAGACACACGCACACAGAATCCGAAGCAGGCTCCAGGCTCTGAGCTGTCAGCACAGAGCCCGATGCAGGGCTCGAACTCGTGAACTGCGAGATCATGACCTGAGCCAAAGTCAGACGCTTAACCCACTGAGCCTGCCAGGCACCCCACACAATCTATATCTAAAGAAAATATGCTAAAAGCCCCAGTCCCTTATGAGTGTTGCAACATACAATCATCACACCCTCTTCTGATACACTGCCTACTTTGCTGGCCCAATGCTCTTTCCCCATTGACTTGTTATTTTCCCCAGTATATATATATTAAAACATGGTACAGATAAGGCTTCTGATCCAAACTGGCAAAACAGTTAGAATCATAATTACCACCGGGCACTCAATACTGACTATTTCAAAATTAAAACACTTGGGTGGCTCAGTTGGTTAAGCAGCCAACTCTTGATTTAGGCTCAGGTCATGACCTGGGTTCGTTGGATCAAGCCCCATGTCAGGCTTTGTACCGACAGTGCAGAGCCTGCTTGGGATTCTCTCTCTCCTCTCTCTCTCTGCCCCTCCCCCAACTCACACATGTGTGCCCATGTGTGCTCTAAATAAATAAATAAATAAATAAATAAAACCTCTATAACAGTTGATCAAAGTCCCTCATGTTAAAATTAATGCCGATCAATCAACTGTTTGCAGTGTGGAACCGTTTGTGCACATGTGTGTGTGTGTGTCTGTGTATGCACATGTGTATCTATGAATCTAGGCACATTGTACATTTGAGAAATGAGGTATTCAGGATGATCAATTCGGTTGCATTTACCTCCACGGAAGGTCCAAGAATTTGATCCAAACCTTATTTTGTATAGATACAATTCATAAATAATTTGTATGCGCTCTTTTTTAAAGGCAAAATGTCTTCATATAATTTCAACATTTTTTCCTTGATCTAGTCTGTTAAGAACCTCATTTTATGATCTCTTAAGTCATAAATGACCTCTTAGGTTGTCAAGAATCTCAATTATACAAGGATGTATAAGAGGAGTATAATTTGTATGTTTCTTTGCCAAAGGACCCCAGAGCTCTGTGTATTTGGGGTTTATATGCCCACCTAATTAAATCCCTCCACTCCTCATGTCAACTTTCAATATTGTACTGCTGTAAGTGCATCTGCCTGAGGCAATCACTCTCTCTCCTAATTAGCAGCCATCTTGGAAACCAGGTTCAGAAAACTGCTAAAACTATGAGTAGAATAAAAGTAAATATGAGCAAGGTTGCAGCATTCAAGATCAACACAGAAAAATCCATCACATCTTTACATACTAACAATGAACACATGGAAACTAAAATTAAAAACACAATACCATTTACAATTTCCCCAGTAAAATTATACACTTAAGAAAGTATGTACAGAATCCGCACACTAAAAATAATAAAACACTGACAAAAGAAATGCAAGACTTAAAATAAATGGAGAGACATACCATGTTCATAGATTGGAAGACTCAACATAATAAAGAATTTACCCAAATTGATTTAGTTTAAGTTTAAGCAATTTGTATCAAAATCCTAGCAAGATTATTTTAGAAATTAGAAAAGCATTTTCTAAAATTTATATGGAAAGGCACAAGCCCTAGAATAGTAAGAACAACCTTTATGAAGAAGAATAAAGTGGGAGAAATCATCCTACCTGATGTTAATTAAGGCTTACTATATAGCTAAATTAATGAAGACAGTATTGTATTGATGGGGACATAGAAACATAGATCAATGGAGCATAGATATGTTCATAGAACACAAAAGCTAGAAATAGGCCCATGCAAATATGCCCAACTGATTTTTGACAAAGACACAAAAACAATTCACTGAAGAAAGGGTAGCCTTTTCAACCAATGGTGCTGCAGCACTTGGACAGTCATAGGCATAAAAAACTGAACCTTGGCATAAACCTCATATTTTATATAGGAAATGTCTCAAAATGGATCATGGACTTAAATGTAAAATTAAAGCTGCAATTTTTTTAAGAAAAAAAGAGAAACTCTTTAGGCTATAGGGAGGAAAATTTGATAAACTGGACTTTATCAAAATTTAAAACCTTTGCTCCATGAAAGACTCGCTAAGAGAATGAAAAGACAAGATATAAATGAAGAGGAAATATATGAAACACATAAATCTGACAAAGTGTTAGTATCTAGAAGGTATAAAGAACTCTCAAAAGTCATCAGTAAAAAACCAAACAATCCAAGTGTAAAATAAGCAAAAGACATGAAGAGAAATTTCCATGAAGAGAATATACAGATAGCAAGTAAGCATGTGAAAAGATGTTCAACATCACAAACTATCAGAGAGATGCAAATTAAAACCACAATGACATAGTAATCTGATAAATTACTATACATCTATCAGAATGGTTAAAACCAAAAAATAGTGACCACACCAAATGCTGGGGAGCATGTGAAAGGAATTGGATCACTCATACATTGCCATTTGGAATTCAAATGGTATGGCCACTTTGGAAAACAGGTTGGCAGTTTCTTACAGAACTAAACATGCAACCATCATATGACTGAGAAATTGTACTCTTGTATGTTTATCTCAGAGAACGAAAATTTCATGTGTGCACAAATACATGTACACAGATATCAACAGCAGGTTTAATCGCAGTAGCCAATAATTCAATACAACTTAGATGTTCTTTGACAGTAATGATTAAATGATTAAACAAACTGTGACACATCCATACCATGGAATACTACTAAGCAGGACAAAGGAACAAACTATTGATGGAAACAATGACTTGGATGAATCTCTAGAAAATTATGTAGGGTAAGAAAAAAAAAGCACAGTCATAACATACTACACGATTCCATTTTTTTTTTAATTTTTTTTTAACGTTTATTTATTTTTGAGACAGAGAGAGACAGAGCATGAACAGGGGAGGGGCAGAGAGAGAGGGAGACACAGAATCTGAAACAGGCTCCAGGCTCTGAGCTGTCAGCACAGAGCCCGATGCGGGGCTCGAACTCACAGACCGTGAGATCATGACCTGAGCCAAAGTCAGACGCTTAACCAACCAAGCCACCCAGGCGCCCCAACACGATTCCATTTATATAACCAGTTTTTTAGATGTACGAGGGGAATTTTTCTTCTAAAATTGTATATTTTTGTTGAAATATAATTAACATACAGTGTTCTATTAGTTTCAGGTATACAATATAATGATTCAACATACTATACATTTCTCAGTGCTCATCAAGATAAGTGTAGTCTTCATCCTCTTCAGCTATTTCACCCATTCTCCCACCCATCTCACCTCTGGCAACTACCAGTCTGTTCCTGATATTTAAGTCTGTCTTTTTGTTTATCTCCGTTTTTTTGTTTTATTTCTTAAATCCCATATATGAGTGAAATCTATGGTATTTGTCTTTCTCTTAGTGACTTATTTTACTATTATACTCTCTACATCCATCCTTTTGAATGGAAGAAGATATTTGCAAATGATATATTTGATAAGGGGTTAATATCCAAAAAGATATTATTTTGGATAATAATACAACCCAACACCAAAAACCAAACAACCCAACACCAAAAACCAAAAAAATAAAACACAGCAACAGAAACAAATAATCTGACTTTGAAAAATGGGCAGAAGACACGAATAGATATTTTTTCCGAAGAAGACATACAGATGGCCAATGGACAAAAAGATACTCGACATCACTAATCATCAGGGAATTGCATTCAAAACCACAATGAGATATCATCTTATACCTGTCAGAATGGCTAAAATGAAAAAAACAACAACAGAACAAATAACAAGTGTTGTTGAGGATATGGAGAAAAAGAAACCCTTGTGCCCTGTGGATGGGAATGCAAATTGGTGCAGCCACTGTGGAAAACAGTATGGAGGTTCTTCAAACAATTAAAAATAGAATTACCATATTAATCAATAATTCCACTACTGAGTATTTACCCAAAGAAAACAAAAGCACTAATTCAAAAGATATATACACCCCTATGTTTATTGTCACATTAGTAAAGATATGAAAGCAGCCCAAGTGTCCATCGATTGATGAGTGGATAAAGGAAATGTGTGTGCATGTGTAACAGAATGTTACTCGGCCATCAAAATGAATGAAATCTTGCCATTTGCAACAACATGGATGGACCTAGAGGGTATATTGCTAAATGAAGTAAGTCAGAGACAGACAAATAGCATTTATATAACTTTTTTAAATGACAAAATTACAGAAATAAAGAATAGATTTGTGATTGCCAGGGGTTAAGGATAGGGTTGGGGGTGCAACAGAAAGGTGAATTTGGTTATACAAGGGCAGAATTTAACTGTGGTGGTGGTCACACAGATCTGTACACGTAATAAAACTGCATAGAAATAAACACACACACACACAAATACAAACACACAACAAATAAACTTGGGGAAATTTATATATGATAGTTGAGTTATATCAATATTAATTTTCTGGTGTGATATGTTCTATAGTTATACATGATGTCATCATTGGGGGAAATGAGGTAAAGTGTGCTCTGGGATACCTCTGTATTATTGCTTATAACTGTATGTAGCAAAATTGCCTCAAAATAAAACATTTTAAAAATCAATCCACATTTAAAGGAAATAGGTAATGCAAAATCCATGTCTTAAAACAAATGCCTCACACAGAAGGAGGCTCTCCTACAGGCTCTTGATTGAATCTAATTTGATTTTTCACAGGCTCTTTTTTCCCTTATTGCCTGGTTCTCAACTGTGTTCCCAGTGGGTCAGGTGCTTTTTAGTCTTCTCTCTTTCTTTCTGTTTGTTACTTCTATTTCTCTGGTCCTTGACATGTTTCAAGTACAGTATAACCACAGATGAAAGGCACTTACTCTCTTAAAGATGCCTTTGGGATGCAGGTGAGTGAAGAAGAATTGTCCTCAGGGAATCTGGGACTGAGGTAAGCGTTTGATACAACAAGGTAGAAATAGTAGAATGATAGAACAAAGAGGGGATAAGACTCACATAATGGTAATAAAAGGGACCTTTCTTCCTTGTTCCTTTCCCTTCTCCTGCTTTGTATATTCTATGACACCACTCTCAATTTTTTTACAGATCTTGACGAATTCAGAAGCCTACCTTTAATTGGGGGGTTTGTTGGGGAAAGAGATACCAGGTTTTCAAAGGGAGTATGTGTTCAAACCATCAGAGCCAACCAGAATGACTGCAGACTCATGAATGATATCCCCTCCTCAACTCCTGGTTTATACCTGTTGGATTTTGACTCGTAATAACACCACCAACTTTGGTGCTCAAATTCGTCCTGCTCGGATTTGGATGTCCTGGGTAACTGATTCCAATATCTGAGCTTGTGCTCCTCTCCAAGTCTTAATTCACTAGCTGGACTCTGGTATCTGTTGCCTTTTGCCATTTTTGACCCTTTTGTATTTTGGCACTGGCAACTCAGGGCAGCTTAGCTCACGATAGAGCCAAAGGGTTGAGTAGCTGATCCCTGGAATTGGACATCCCAAATTTGAATTTTTAACTCCCCACGTACAATCTGGGAGAACTTGAATAAAACCTTACTCCTCTATGTTTCAATGTCATCTGTACAATGGGTATAATAATGGTTCCAAGTTCTTGGTTGTCGTGGAGATTCAATGAGTTATATGAAGCACTTAGAAGAGTACCTGGCACATAACAACATAATACATGGAAAGCCATTATTAATATGCCTGACACATATAAATGCTCCATAAATTTTAACTATGATGACTACTACTGCTATACTACTCTTCTTATAACTAAACCAGAAAATTGTTTAAAATCTGAAAAAAAAGATGATCTGAAGGAGAATTCTGCTGTGCAATGTGATTAACAGCCACTTCTGGGAAGTATCTGGTGTTTCTTATAAAATAAACATTTTTTGGTAGAGTTGGATGAGCTCAAGGGCCCTTCTGAGGAGTTAGGTTCATCCAAATGGTCTTATGAGGAGTGATCTACACAAAGTCAGTCTTGTGACAAACCTAATAACTTTTAACCAGACATTCCTTTCTTGACTCTAATCTAACAATGTTGTCTACTACTATTTTATCCTATGAAAAGTCTCCAAGAAAGAAATACAAAAGCAGACGGGGGAACTAGGAGGTTAGTGGAGCCTCCCACACCTATCATTTCACCCATTCTTCCACAGGTAGCTTAAAGGAAAGATAAAATGTGCACATAGCTGGTCTGTTTGCACTCTTTTAAGAACTTCAGTGTACCTGTCTCCCTCTTGAATCTTATCTCATATCCCTCTGCCCTTAGCTCACTAAACTCTTCTATGAATTGGTCTTTCTTTACCTTACACAAGTAAAACCCCTTTATGCCTCAGGGCCTTTGTATCTGGTGTTCCCTCTGCTGGTGATTGCTTACCCACTTTTGCAACCTCACTGGCCTTACCTACTTTCAGCACAAAGAGTATTACCTAGTCCATTAGCTTAGAAGTTATACATAATTATACACTCCATGGTACTCCATAGTTCTCCACAGTAACACTCTGCACAACTTTAATCACTTCTTTTACTTCTGACAGAAATTTTTGTATATCTTGAAGTCCTTGTCACACAGTCAGTATTCAAGAAATGTTGGAATCACAAGTAAATTATATCAAACATCTAAGGAAGAGTTAATATCTATTTCTCTCAAACTCTTCCAAAAAGTAGAAAAGAAAGGAAAGATTTCAAATTCATTCTATGAGGCTAGCACTGACCTGATACTGAAACCAGATAAAGACACAGAAAGAAAGAAAGAAAGAAAGAAAGAAAGAAAGAAAGAAAGAAAGAAAAAAGAAAAAGAGGGGCGCCTGGGTGGCTCAGTCGGTTAAGCGGCCAACTTCGGCTCAGGTCGTGATCTCGCAATCTGTGAGTTCGAGCCCCGCGTCGGCTCTGTGCTGACAGCTGCGAGCCTGGAGCCTGCTTCTGTTTCTGTGTCTCCCTCTCTCTCTCTCTGCCCCTCCCCCGTCCATGCTCTGTCTCTCTCTGCCTTTCAAAAATGAATGTTAAAAAAAAATTTTTTTAAAAAGAAAAAGAAAGAAAGAAGGAAGATACAGGCTAATAGCTCTGACAAACATAGACACAAAAATCCTTGATAAAATATTAGCATATCAAATCCTATAATATTTTTTTTTAAATCATTCACCATGATCAAGTAAGATTTATTCCAGGGATACGGAAATGGTTCCATATTTAACAATCAACATGGTACATCACATTAACAAGAGAAAGGATAAAAACCATATGATCATCTTGATAGATGCAGAAAAATCATTTGACAAAATACAACATCTATTCATGATAAGACTTCTCAACAATGTAGGCTTAGAGGGAATACACCTCCACATAATAAAGGCCATATATAAAAATCGCACAGCTAACATCATAGTCAATGATGACAAATTTAGAACTTTTCCTGTAAGATCAGGAATAAGACAAGGATGTACACTCTCACCACTTTTATTTAACATAGTATTGGAAGTCCTAGCCATAGCAATTAGACAACAAAAGAAATAAAAGGCATCCAAATAAGTAAGGAAGAAATAAAATGTTCACTATTTGCATATAACATGATACTATATATAGAAAACCCTAAAGACTGCTAAAAAATGCTACTAGAACTGGTAAATGAATTAAGCCAAGTAACAAGATACAAAATTAATATACACAAACTGTTGTATTTCTATACACTAGTAATGAAGTATCAGAAAGAGAAATTAAGAAAACAATCTCATTTACAACTGTACCAAAACAATAAAATACTTAGAAATAAACTTATCCAAGGGGGTGAAAAACTTCTACTCTGAAAACTGTAAAAAATGATTAAAGAAATTGAATATGACACAAACAAATGGAAAGACATTTCATGCTCACGAATTGGAAGAACCAATACTGGGAAAATTTCCATACTACCCAAATAATCTACAGATTTAATCCAATCCCTATCAAAATATCAATAATTTTCACAGAACTAGACCAAATAATAATAAAACTTGTCTGGAACCACAAAAGACCTCAAATGGCCAAAACAATCCTGAGAAAGAAGAATAAACCTTAAAGATATCACAATCTCAGTCTTCAAGATATACTACAAAGCTGTAGTAATCAAAACAGTATGGTACTGGCTCAAAAATAGACACATAGATCAAAGGCACAGAAAAGAGAGCCCTAGAAATAAGCCCATGTTTATATGGTCAATTAATCTATGACAAAGGAGGCAAGAATATGCAATGGGAGAAAAGACAGTCTCTTCAACAAACTGGACAGCTACATGCAAAAGAACAAAACTGGACCATTTTCTTACACCATGCATAAAAATAAAATCAAAATGAATTAAAGACCTAAATGTGAGACCTGAAACCATACAACTCCTAGAAGAAATCATAGGCAGTAATTTCTTTGACAGCCATAAAAACATTTTTTCTAGATATGTTTCCTCAGGCAAAGAAAACAAAAGCAAAACTAAACTATTGGGACTAAACAAAAATAAAAAGCTCTACACAGCAAAGGAAACAATCAACAAAACTAAAAGACAACCTACTCAATGGGAGAAGATATGTGCAAATGATACATCTGATAAGAGGTTAATAACCAAAATATATAAAGAACTGACACAACTCAACACCAAAAAACCCACAAGTAATCCAATTAAAAAATGAAGAGAGGACCTGAATAGACATTTTTCCAAAGAAGATATACACATGGCCAGCAGACACAGGAAAAGATGTTCAATATCACTAATCATCAGGGAAATGCAAAGCAAAATCTCAGTGAGATATCACCTCACACCTGTCAGAATGGCTAAAATAAAAAAAAAACACAATAAGTTATCACTTCACACCTGTCAAATAGCTAAAATTAACAACACAAGAAAGAAAAGGTGTTAGCAAGGATACAGAGAAAGAGGAACCCTCTTGCACTGCTGGTGGGAATGCAAACTGGTGCAGCCACTCTGGAAAATAGTATGGAGGTTCCTCAAAAAACCAAAAATAAAACTACCCTATGATCCAGCAATTGTACCATTAGGTATTTACCCAAAGATACAAAAATACAGATTCAAAGGGGTACATGCACCCCAATGTTTATAGCAGCATTATCAACAATATCAAACTATAGAAAGAGCTCAAATTTCCATCAATGGATAAATAGATAAGACAGATGTGGTATGTATATACATACGATGGAATATTACCCAGCCATCAAAAAGAACGAAATTTTGCCATTTTCAATGATGTGGATGGAGTTAGAATATATTATGTTAATCAAAATAAGTCAGTCAGAGGAAGACAAATACCACATGATTTCACTCATATGTGGAATTTAAGAAACAAACCAGATGGACATATGGGAAGCAGGGGAAAAAGACAAGAGAGGGAAACAAACCATAAGAGACTCTTAATGATAGAGAACAAACTGAAGGTTGATGGAGGGAGGTGGGTGGGAGATGGGCTAGATGGGTGATGGGTATTAAAGAGGGCATTTGTGATGAATACTGGGTGTTGTATGTGAGTGATGAATCACTGAGTTCTGCTCCTCAAGCCAATAATGTGCTATATGTTAACTAACTAAAATAAAGTAAAAATAAAATAAAATAAAATAAAATAAAATAAAATAACCCTCCCAAAAAACACAAGAAATAACGATTTTTGTTGAGGATGTAGAGAAAAAGGAACCCTTGTGCACTGTTGGTGGGAATGCAAACTGGCGTAGCCACTGTGGAAAACATTATGGAGGTTCTTCAAAATATTAAAAAGATTAAAATATTAAAAAGATTAAAATATTAAAAATATTAATAGTCCAACCATTTCATTACTGGGTATTTATCTGAAGAAAACAAAAACACTAATTGAAAAAGATATATGTACCCCTATGTTTACTGCAACATTATGTACAATAATGAAGATAATAGAAGCAACCCATTGATAGATGTGATAGTGTCTATAGTGATAGATGTGATAGTGATATATAATATATATATATTATATATATATATAATATATAGACTGATGGAATATTACTCAGCCATGAAAAGAATGAAAAGAATGAGCCCTTGCCATTTGCCACAACATGGATGGATCTATGAAGGAATCTAGAGGGTATAATGCTAAATGAAATAAGTCAGTCAGAGGAAGACAAACACCAAACAGTTGCAATCTTATGTGGAATTTAAGAAACACAACAAACGGACAAAGGAAAAAAAGGAGACAAAAAGCCAGACTCTTAAATTCAGAAAACAAACTGGTGGTTTTCAGAGGGGAGGTGGGTGGGAGAAAGGTTAAAAGAGATAAAGGGGATCAAGAAAAAAAGAGAAAGCAGCCAAGAAATGCTGGATGGGTGGATAGTTGGATGGATAGATAAATGGAAGGATGGATAGAGGAATAAATGAGTGGATGGGTGAGTAAGTGGATGAATGGATGTCATAAATAGGTTATAGGAAAAGTATAAATATTCACAGAACTATTGAATAAGAGAGGACAAAAGGACCTAAACGATGTCTTAGTGCAATCCTCATCTTTTATAACTTCAGAAACTTGGCCCAGGGAAAGGAATATGGCCTGGTTAAGATCTCTAGTTAGTGGCAAAGTCAGGACCAGAATCTAGGTGTCCCAATATCCAAGCCATTCATTCACTTATACATTTATTCAACCGATATTTATTGGGAGCCTACTACATGCCAGACACCATTCTAGGCTCTGAGGATACATTAGTAAACAATTCAGATGAAAATCCCTGCCTTCGTGGAGCTTATATACTGGTGGGAAGACAAAGACAGGTTAGAAAGGTAAACAGGTTAGAAAGTGAATTATGTGTTAGAAAGTGGCATATCCATCTCTGTTCCTTGAACATATGCCAAACTCATTTGCAATTCATTTCCTCTCTTTTGAGAATACAAAAAAATAGCATACACAAGTTTTTTTCCTTCTGCCTCATTTATCCACACATACACATATCTCTTCAGAGCATGCTGCCCTCCCTATGGACCATCACAACCCCAGATCTCTTTAGTATTCCATTTTCTGCCCAGTTGCTTTTTTTTTTTCTTTTTTTTTTTTTTTGCTGAGTCCTAATCCCTCACCATGTGCTCAAATATCAGCTGCTCAGATGAGGCCTTCTGTTCTGAACTTCTCTTCTTTTGTTTCTCTGTACCATGGAAAAGAAGTCAGGGATTAGCTATTTATGAGGCTGTGAAGAGAAGCCAGTCATAAAACTGACATCTACAGAAACTAATTTAGGACTTCGGCTTCCAGAAATATTTGGTCGACATACTTTTCCCTATTTCTCCCACTAAGTACAACTAAAATCCTGAAAATTACATAAAAGGCAAACATAAGAAGATTCTTAAGGGTGAAGAGAAGAAAGCACAGCAACGAGAGACCTCAGGAACAGGAAACAACATGGAGATACGGTCCTTCAGTTTTCGTTCTGCCTCCTATACCTCAGACTTGTGGTGGAAGAAGCCAATAACATGGTAATACCAATGGACGCAGTCCAAAAAAATGCCAACAAAAGCCTGCTCTTTCTAGCCAGAGAATCAAGAATGAAGAAGCCTAACAAAAGAAAACTTTTAAACAATACTGCAGTGCAATACTACTATATTCCAGGCATATACCACAGAAAAACTCATGACCTCACCCTAACCATTGAAGGCAGAATAGACAGCTTCGACTCCCACACTCCCAAGGTTACAATGAGGCAGCCTAACTTCCATGCCGGGGTGGGGCCGGATAAGGACAAGCAAGAAGCTGACACTTTCACCACTGTATGACCAGAATGAGCTTCTCCCTCCCCGTTGTCAGTGGAAGCCAGGTGGGGAACCTAGACTTCCACCCATCCCTAGCATTAAGAGGGCCACATTCCTCTCCTTGCTACACCTAACAGCTGAAGAATGCACATTCTTTTCAAGTACCCTTGTACATATCGAAAGATCGACCATATCCTGAGCCATAAAACCTCACCAAATTTAAAGGATTTAAAACCACACATAACGCATTTGCCGATCACAATGGAGTCAAACTAGAAACCAATAGTAGAAAGATAAAAGGAAAATATCTAAAAATCTTGGTAACCATACCTAAATCTAAATCTAAATCTAAATAATACATGACTGAAAGAACTCTCGAGGGAAATTTTAGTAATACATGGGAATGGATGAAAAGGAAAATACGAAATCAAAATTTGTAAGATACAGCTAAAGCTGCGCTAAGGCAGAAATTTATACCAATAAAGGCACACCTTAGAAAAGAGGGAAGTCACTTTTTTTAATTTAAAAATTAGAAAAGAAGAAAAAGAGCATTAATTATAATGCAAAAAAAGAGGAAATCCTCAAAACAGTAGTCTAAGCACTTGCCTCAAGAACCCAAAAAAGAGCAAAATAAATCCAAATTAAACAAAAGGAAGGAAATAAAAAAAAATCAGTGAGGGGCACCTGAGTGGCTCAGTTGGTCGGCTCAGGTCATGATCTCATGGTTCGTGAGTTCGATCCCCACATCAGGCTCTGTGCTGACATCTCAGAGCCTGGAGCCTGCTTCCGGTTCTGTTTCTCTCTCTTTCTCTGACCCTCCTCTGCTCGCGCTTTATGTCTCTCCCTCTCAAAAATAAATAAACGTAAAAAAAAAATTTTTTTTAAATCAATGAAATTGAAAATCAAGAGAAAAAAATCAATGAAACAAAGAGCTAATTTTTTCAAGAGATCAATAAAATTGACCACCCTCTAGAAAGACTGAGGAAGAGAAAGAGAGAGAAGTCACAAGTTACCACAAGAACTAAAACAGGGTTTATCACTACAAATCCTGCATATATCACAAAGATAATAAAGGAATACTATTTAAAAAGCTCTACACACAAAAATTTCAGAACTTTGGTGAAATGAACCAGTTTATCAAAAAAAAAAAATCTACCACAATTTACCCAATATGAAATAGATAATATGAAGTGGTCTATAACTATTAAGGAAAATAAAGTTGCAATTTTAAAACTGTCCGAACATTATCTCTAAGCCCACATGGTTTCAGTAGAGAATTCTACTCAAATACTTAAAGAATTAATACCAACTCTGCACAATCTCTTCCAGAAAATAGAAGAGGGAGGAATACTCCTCAATTCATTTTATGAAGCTAATAATATCCTCATACCAAAACTAGACAAAGAAAGTACAAAGAAAGAAAATTCCAGACCAATATTCCTCATGAACACAGGCATAATAATCCTTCACAACATATTAGCAATTAGAATTCAGCAATATATGAAATGAATTATAAATGATGACCTAGTAAGCTCTATTCCAAGGATTCAACACTGGTTCAATATTCAACAGCATTCAGTATAATCCACCACACTAGCAGGTTAAAGAAGAGAAATCAGGTAAACCATATCAATTGATGCAGAAAAAGTGTTTGACAAAATTCAACACCTCTTCATGATAAAAGTGCTCATAAAAACAGGAAGAGAAGGAAATTTTCTGAACTTAATTAAGAGAATCTACAAAACACCTACAACTAACATTGTAAGTAATGCTATAGATTGAATGTTTTAGTCCCAAGATCGGGAATAACCCAAGGATGTATGTATGCTCTCACCAATATCATTCAACACAGTGATGGAAGTTCTAGCCAGTAAAATAAGGCAAGAAGTGTCAATAAAGGGCACACACATCACCAAGGAAGAAATACAACTGTCCCTACTTACTGATGGCATGATTGTCAATGTACAAAATCCCAAGGAATTTACAAAATCTATAAAGTTTCGCCTAGGACCGATAAATGAATTCAGCAAGCTTGCTGGATATAAAGATAAACATAGAAAAAACAATTGTACTTCTATATACTAATGATAAAAATGTACACACTAACATTAAAAATACAATTTGTTCAAAATATGAACTACTTAGGTTTAACAGAACATGTGGAAGTTTCGTATGCTGAAAACTACATAACCGATGAAAGAAATCAAAGAACATCTAAATAAATCTTTCCAAATGATGATAATCATTTATAAAGATGATAAGTCTTCCCAACTTGATACATGGGTTTAATCCTATTAAATTCCTATCAAAATGTCAGCAAGATGTTTTGTAGATACGGACAGGATTAATTTAAAATTTCACGGAATAGCAAAGGAACTAGAATAACCAAAGCAATTTTGAAAAAGAAGAGCAAAGTGGTCAGAATCAGAGACAAGTGATACAAATCAGTTTGCTTGATTTCAAGAATTGCTACGTAGCTATAATAATTAAGACAGCATGGTTATTAATAGAGAGATACACATAGATCAAGAGAACAAAATAGAGAATCCAGAAATAGACCAACACACACATGCCCAAATTATTTTTTACAAAGGTGCAAAAGCAATTCAGTGGAGGAAAGACAGCTTTTTCAACAAATGGTGGTGAGCACTTTGACATTTATGAGGGAGGAAAAAAAAAACAAAAAAAAACAAAAACCTTGACCTAAACCTCACACACGCAAATTATACCAAAAAATTTTCCAAGTGGATCACTGAGTTAAATATAAAATCTAAAATGATGAGCAAAAAAAGATAAAAATTTCAGGATCTAGGACTAGGCAAAAATTCTTAGACTTGACACCAAAGATATAATCCATAAAAGGAAATATCAATATATTTGAACTCAGGGTAGCTTGGGAAGATGGCAGAGCAGGAGGACTTTAAGCTCATTCCGCCCCATGTTTACAACTAGATATCACCCATACCCTTGTGAATAAATTGGAGAGCAATCTGAAGACTGGCAGAACAAACTGACAACTAAATGCAGAGAAGAAGCCACATCTGAGCCGTTAGGAAAGGCAGAAACAGTGGTTGGGAGCTGCCCACAGAAGGGAGGGAGCTGCAGGCGTAGAGAGGGAAAAGAACCAGGGAGCCCACATAGGTAAGACAAATACCCATAAAGTCTGGCTTTGAAAACCTGAGGGGCTGAATAGTTTGTAGAACTACCGGGACTTGAAGCCAGAGCTTTCAGAGTCGGCTGACTCAGTACTAGATGAACATGGAGGGTGGTAGCTGGGTCGCCACCCTTAAGGAGACAGCAGCCCACAGAGAGGCAACATAGAAGCAACAGCTTGCACAAAAGGAGGGAGATCTGTTTCTACTGATTTCAGAGCCTTTGGGGGGTACTTCTCTGGGAACAAAGGTGCTGGCAGGCGCCAATTTCCCTCCCACCCACACTGGCATGAACAAAGCCACCTGTGGGAGGCACCACTGCACAGACACTTGCCACCTAACGTGCTAGCGGCGTGCCCTGGGCTCAGGGCGTATTTGGTTAACACTACCTGCGTGTACAGCCTGCATAGCCACCATACGCCCAGGCTGCACGCCCCCTCCACCACCCCCTCCTCTGCACACTGTACCCCTGGCTGCTGCCGCCACCGCCTCCATGCACCAGGCCCCAGCAGCCGCCATGCTTTGGGGGATCTGGCCTAGGACTAGTGGCTCAACCCAAATTTTGCTTCCACCGCTGCCCCACACCAGAACCTTCCTGTGGTCACATGAGAGCTGGCCGGCCTGGGTCTCACTAAAACACAGAGAGAAAGCATAGGCCACCACAGGCAGAGTCAGCGCAGACATCTGGATTGAAAGAAAAATGACTCAGACACAACAGCAGGGCATAGGGAACATACATAGGAGACACCGCCTGAAGTGCTAGGTTCTGGTGAACAGGTGACATTGCACTGCACTGACCTCTTCTTGATAAAGCCACTTCTGTTGGAAACAGAAGATGCAGCTGACTTTCCTAACACGCAGAAACAGACACAGAGAGGTAGACAAAATGAGGCAGAGGAATATGTCCCAGATGGAAGAACAAAACAAAATCACAGCAGAAGATCTAAGCAAACAGGGATGAGTAATATTCATGACAGAGATTTTAAAATAATTATCATAAAGATACTCACGAGACTTCAGGAAAAGGTAGAGGATATCAGTGAGACCCTTGACGAAGAGATAAAAAAGTAACATATCAGAGATGAAGAATTCAATAAATGAATTAAGGAATCTAATCAATGGAAAAAATAGTAGACTATTAGTAGAGGAATATATCTGTGAGCTGGAGGATAGAATAATGGAAGTATACATAGAATAATGGAAAGCAATCAACCTGAACATGTAAGAGACGAATAGTTCATAATGAGAATAGACTTAGAGAATTCAGTGACACCATCAAGTGAAATAACATTTTCATTAAAGGAATCCCAGAAGAATAGAGAGAAAGGGGCAGAAAATGTATTTGAAGAAATAATAGTTGAACACTTCGTGAATCTGGAGAAGGAAACAAAGATCCAGATTCAGGAGGCACAGAAGTACCACAACAAACTCAACCCAGGGAGGTACACACCAAGACACAGAAGTTAAAATGGCAAAAATATAGTCATTGAGAATGAATGGTAAAGGTTGCAAGAGAAAAGATGACAGTTACATACAAAGGACACTCTATAAGGCTATCACTGATTTTTCAGCAAAAACTTCGCATGCCAGAAGGGAGTGGCACAACATATTCAAATGCTGAAAGGGAAAAATCTGCAGCCAAGAATACTCTATCCAGGAATCCTATCATTCAGAATAGAAGGAGATATAAAGAGTTTCCAGACAAACAAAACTCAAAAGAATTCATGATGACTAAACCAGCTCTACAAGAAATGTTAAGGGGACTCTGTGAGTAGAAAACAAAACTCATAAGAGTAAGAAAAATTGGAAGGACCAAAGCAAAAAAATTAAGCATACCACTAAAAATCAGTCAAGAGAAGCACAAAATAAAAGGATGTAAAATATGATACCAAATTTCTGGACCATGGAGAGGAGAAGAGTAAAGAATGGGTTAAAAATTAAGTGACCATCAGCTTCTGCTGTATGCAGAAAATGTTACATATAACTCAACTCGTAACCATAAATCAAAAAAACAGTAACAGATATGCAAAAATAAAGAGAAAGGAATCCAAGTATATCACTAAGAAAACAAAACAAAACAAAACAAAAACATCAAAGAGACAAAGAGAAGAAAGGATCAAAGAACAACTACAAAAACAACTAAAAAAACAAGTAACAAAATGTCAGTAAGTACATATCTATCAAAAATTGCTTTGGATGTAATGGACTAAACACTCCAATCAAAAGACATTGGGTGACACAGTGGATAAAAAAACAAGATCCATGTATATGCCACCTACAAGAGACTCATTTTAGACCTAAAGGATAGAGAAATATTTATCACGCAAAAGGATTTCAAAAGAAAGCCCAAGGAGCAATACTAATATCAGGTAAACTAGACTTTAAAACAATAACAAGAGGGGTGCCTGGGTGGCTCAGCTGGTTAAGCGTCCGACTTCGGCTCAGGTCATGATCTCACAGTTCTTGCGTTCAAGCCCTGCATCGGGCTCTGTTGCTGACAGCTCAGAGCCTGAAGCCTACTTCAGATTTGGTGTCTCCCTCTCTCTCTCTGCCCCTCCCCCACTCACACTCTGTTTCTCTCTCTCTCTCTCTCTCTCTCTCTCTCTCCCAAAAATCAATAAACATTTTAAAAAAATAAAAAAATAAAACAATAACAAGAGACAAAGAAGGATATTATACGATCATAAAGGGGACAAACCAACAAGAAGATATAAAAATTATAAGTATTTATGCATCCAACATAGGAGCACCCAAATACATGAAACAGTTAATAACAAACATAAAGGAACTGATAATAACACAGTAATAGTAGGGAACTTTAACATCCTCCTCATATCAATGGACAGATCATCCAAACAGAAAATCAATAAGGGTACAGTGGCTTTGAATGATACACTGGACCAGATGGATCTAATAGATATATTCAGAACATCCCATCCTAAAACAGCAGAATACACATTCTTTTCAAGTGAACATGGAACATTCTCCAGAATAGATCACATATTAGGCCACAAAACAAGCCTCAACAAGTTCAAGAAGATTGAATGCATGCATCTTTTCTGACCACACGCTGTGAAACTAGAAGTCAACAATAACAACAAAAAAATCTGGAAAGACCATAAATATATGGACATTGAATAACATGCTACTAAACAGTGAATGAGTCAATTAGGAATAAATAAAAAAGTACATGGAAACAAAAAAAAATGAAAATACAACTGTTCAAAACCTCTGGGATGCAGCAAAAATTGTTCTAAGAGGATAGTTAGGCCTAACTTAAAAGCAAGAAAAGTCTCAAATCAACATCCTAACCTTATACCTAAAGGATCTAGAAAAAGAACAACAAAAACAACCTAAAGCCAGAAGAAGGAAAGAAATAAGAAAGACATTAAGAATCACAAAAGACCCCAAATTGCCAAAGCAATCTTGAAAAAAGAAAAGCAAAGCTGCAGGTATTTCAATTCTGGACTCCAATTTTTACTACAGCAACATGTAAAAGAATGAAACTAGACCACTTTCTTACACATACACAAAAATAAACTCAAAATGGATTAAATACCTAGATATGAGACCTGCAACCATAAACACTCTAGAAGATAACACAGGCAGTAAGTTCTTTGACATCACCCATAGCAATGTTTTTCTAGGTATGTCTCCTGAGGCAAAAGAAATAAAAGCAAAAATAAATTATGAGGACAGAATCAAAATAAAAAGCTTCTGTACAGTGAAGGAATCAATCAGCAAAACTAAAGGACAACCGATGGAACGGAGAAGATATCTGCAAATGACACATCCAATAAAAGGTTAATATCCAAAACATGTAAAGAATTGATACAACTCAACACCCAAAAAACAAACAATCCAGTTAAAAAATGGGCAGAAGAAATGAGCAGACATTTCTCTAAAGAAGACATCCAGATGGCCAACAGACACATGAAAATATGCTCAACATCACTTATCATCAGGGAAATGCAAATCAAAACTATAATGTCAGGGAAATGCAAATCAAAACTATAATGAGATAATACCTCACACCTGTCAGAATGGCTAAAATCAAGAACACAAGAAGGAACAAGTGTTGGAGAGGATGTGGAGAGAGGGGAACCCTCCTGCACTCTTGGTGGGAATGCAAATCAGTACAGCTACTGGAAAACAGTATGGAGTCCTCAGAAAGTTAAAAATAAAACTACCCTACAATTCGGTAATTGCAGTACTGGGTATTTACCCCCCAAATACAAAAATACTAATTCAAAGGGATACATGCTCCCCTATGTTTATTGCACCATTACTTACAGTAGCCAAACTATGCAAGCAGCCCAAGTATCTACCAATAGGTGAATGGATAAAGAACATATGGTATGTATGAACAATACATTATTTAGCCATAAGAAAGAATGAAATCGTGCCATTTGCAACAACATGGATGGAGTTAGGGAGTATAATGCTAAGCGAAATAAGTCAGAGAAAGACAAATACCATATGATTTCACTTATAGGGGGAATTTAAGAAACAAAACAAATGGGCAAAGGAAAAGAAATCAAGAAACAGTCTTAACTATAGAGAAGAAACTGGTGGTTATCAGAGGGGGGTGCGCAGGGGCAATGGGTGAAATAGGCAATGAGGATTGAGGAGTACACAGTGTGGTGATGAGCACTGAGTGACGTATGAATTTTTTAAATCACTATATTGTACACATGAAACTAATATAAAACTGTATATAACTATACCGGAATTAAAATAAAATTATATTGGAACTCCAATAAATAAATAAACACACGAACAACTAAAAACTTCTACTCTGCTAAAGATGCTGATAAGAGGATGAAAAGGCAAACTACAAATGGGGAGAAAGAATTTGAAATTCACATATCTGACAAAGAACTAGTGTCTAGAATGTATAAAAGAATCCCCACACTCAATCGTAAAAAAATAAATAAACAAGCCAATTAGAACATGGACAAAAGTTATGAAGAATCATTTCACTGACGATGAAGAGCAAACAGTGTTTAAAGATGTAATTTATGACAATAACAGCATTAATGGAGTGGGGAACATAGCTATAGGGAAACAAAATTTTTGTATGCTATTAAAATTAACCTGGTATTAATTTGAAATAAATTGTTACATTTAATATTGGCAATTCCCAGTTCAACGACTAAAACAAATGCAAAACGTAACACAAAAGTATGCAGCAATATAAACGACAAAGGAATGAAACTGTTACATCAGAAAATATCTATAGCACAAAAGAAGGCAATACTGGGGTAACTGAGAAACAAGAAAAAAAACATAAAACTTATAGCAAACAAATAGAAAAATACCAGGCATAAATCTACCTTATCAGTAGTTATGTTCAATGTAAATGATGCTAAAATAATTTGGGAATGAATGGGTAGTCTTTTTGACAAATGTCGCTGGGACAACTGGATATCTACATGCAAAGGAAACATTCAGTTTGACTCCTACTTCACACTATTTACAAAAATTAACTTAAAGTGGATCAACAGCCTAAAAAGCTAAAACCATAAACATGTAGAAGGAAGCACAGGTATAAATTTTCATGACCTTGCATTAGCAATGGTGTCTTAGATCTGACACCAAAAGCACAAAGAAAAAAAATAAATTGTACTTTATAAAAATTTTAAACTTTTGTGCTTCAAAGAACACTATAAAGAATATAAAATAAGCAATCCAGGGGTGCCTGGGTGGCTCAGGCAGTTAAGTGTCAACTTCAGCTCAAGTCATGATCTCACGGTCTGTGAGTTCAAGCTCTGCATTGGGCTCTGTGCTAACAGTTCAGAGCCTGTAACCTGCTTTAGATTCTGTGTCTCCGTTTTTCTCTGCCCCTCCCCCCCCCCCAGTCTCTCTGTCTCTCAAAAATAAAAAAAAACATTAAATTGTTTTTTTTTAAATAAAATAAGCAATCCCAAGAATGGGAGCAGATACCTACCAGTCACATATCTGATAAAGGTCTAGTCTCCAGAATATACAAAGTGCATGTGCACCTCAATATTAAAAAGACAACTCAATTTAAAAAATGGACAAAGGCTTTGGATAGACACTTCTAATAAGATATGCATATGGCTAAGACATACGTGACAAGATGCTTAACACCATTAGTCATTAAGGAAATGCAAATCAAAACACAATGAGATTCTACTTCAATACCCACCAAGTACACTATAATCAAAAAGACAAAAAATAACAAGTCTTGGTGAGGGTATGGAAAAATTGGAACCCTCAGACATTGCTGTTGGGAATGTAAAATGCTGTAGTTCTTCAAAAAAAAGAAACAGAATTATCATAAGACTTAACAACTCCTCTTCTAAACATAGACTGAAAATAATTAAATATAGATATTCAACAAATACATTCACATAAATGTACACAGCAGGACTGATCACTATGGCCAAAATATAAAAACAACCTAAATGTCCATAAAATGATGAATAAATAAAATGTGGTATATTAACACAATGGAAAATTATTTGGCCATAAAATAAATTAAGCATAGATACTTGCCACAAAATGGATGAACTTCGAAAACATAATTCTAAGTGACACAAAAAAGCCACATACTGTATAATTCCATGTATATGAAACATTCAGAAGAGATAAATCCATTGAGATAGAAACCAGAAGCACCTGGGTGGCTCAGTTGGTTAAGCATCTGACTTCAACTCAAGTCATGATCTCACGGTTCATGGGTTCAAAGCTCTGTGTCTGGCTCTGTGCTGACAGCTCAGACCCCAGAGCCTGCTTTGAATTCTCTCTCTCTCTCTCTCTCTCTCTCTCTCTCTCTCTCAAAAATAATTAACATTAAAAAATAAAAAGAAAGAAAGCAAACTATGAGTCGTTAGGGGCTGGAGGCAGAGGAGAATGGGGAAGGACTGCTTACTAGGTGCAGAATTTCTCTTGCAGATGATAAATACATTCTGGAGTTAGAGAGTAACGATGGTTGCACAACATTGTAAATGTACTGAAAGGCACTGAATACACTTTAAAATGACGAATTTTATTGTGTGTGAATTCTAGGTGAATTTAAAGAGAAAGAGAAAAATCTAAGTTATCCCACTTTAGTGGCTTTATAATGTTTGCCAATTTAAACTTCTGTGTATAGGTTGTTTCTGAGAATAAATGAGAATACCATATAATGCCCCTAGCATAGTGCCAATAAGACTTCTCCAACTTTTAGCTCTCAGAGAAAGAAATGGAATCAGGCTTTGTTAGGAAGTTTGTTTCCTGAGTTTTTCTAAGAATTAGGATTAGACAATATCCTTTAGGGAGCTGGGCTTCTTTGATAGGTCTTTTGCTAAATGAATAGATTCAACTGGCTTTTCCATTGGACCAATGGAAAAATGAAATTAAAATGGGGAAGATGGTTCCAAACTGAGCCATTGTCCAAAACCTGAAAGAGATCTCTTCTGCTTCAACTATGGTCAACTGGGGGAAAAAACAGTTTAATCAACAAACATTCAGAGAACCCACTGCATGCCAAGCACTTTTAAGAATTTTACAGTCACACAAAAATATACATAACAGGTCACTATCTTTAAGAGCTTACACACTAGTTGTGAAAAATAAACCATGAGTAGATAATAAAAAAGAAACAGGAAAGGGCAACTGACCAGGAGGCCAGAAAATCTGGGCTCTAGTCCTTGCTCTAACATTCACTTACTATGAGACCACCTATTGGTCCTTTCTACTCTATGAAACTCAGTTTTCCAATGTGTAAGCTGAAGAGGTTGGACTAGATTCTTAAGGGTCTTTTTAACTCAGACATTTACTTAAAAATAGTGTATGAAAGTGGAAGGAAGACCATTGAACATCTAATGCTAATGAGAGTTTAGTTTTTTTGAAGATGAATTTCTTTTCTATTCCAAGGGCACGAGGTATCTTCCCAAAGCTTTGGGGTCACTGGAAGCTGAGGGCCATAGGAGTACAATGCCAGTGATGGATAACATTTCCTCTCCAAGGATCAGTAAATGCAGTCTGGAAAGTTGGTGACTCATTCTAAGACCTCCTTGGGGCAACTATAGAGGGCAACTCCAAAATCAGCTCCAAAGTTTCCAGACTCTCCTTTCTCATCATCTGCTGTCCAAATGCAGGAGGATTGAAAGTAGATACATATCAGGGCCATCACTTTGGCAAAGAGCCCGGTATCTGCCTGAGAATAAAGGCAGAGTTTGGCGCTCATAAATAAGGCTGGTAAATTGGTATCCTTTGTAATATTGCTGAGGGAAATATGCCAACTTTAAGACAAAAAGCCCATAGGTAGACTGGAGGTGAGGAGAAGACAATGAATGGGGATGGTCTATTATAGAGATTATATTCACAGGGTTTGAAGCCATCCAATTTTAGGCTCCACTCTAGCTCTAGCACTTTGAGCAAAATGTTAAACCATTGTTTTGAGCCTCAGTTACTTCAATTGTAATATGAGGATAACAATAATACAATGTATATCATTGCAAAGATTAAATAATATATTATGTATAAGTGGGGCACGTACCTGACATCTAGTAGGTGTTCAATAAATGATAACTGCTAACGTCATCATCATTGTCACCCACTTCTCTCAGTACCGGCAGTAAAGACATTTCTAAATCATTCACATAACAAATGACTTATCAAAGGTCATTGATATTAAATGTTAAAAAGTCATCAATAGCTCCTTATTTCCTATAGCTTCAAATCCAAACCCCTTTTCTTTGGTACTTAATTCCTTCCACAATCTGGCCTCATGCAGCCTCTCCCACTTCATTAGTCTTCAAAGCCATTTACTTGCCATCCTAGGCCTGCTCGATTGCCCTACAAATCCCAGCCATGACTGGCAGTGTATTGGGAGCTTTATTTCTCCAGTTGATAGGTTTGGTCTTGATTGTTCTTCCCCATCCATGGTGTCCAGTGAGACCGGAGTGACCCCTGGACTCATGTCCCTGTGGCATTTCTGTCCCTTAACCCATGGTCATTCAGTCTAGATGACTGAGCTTCTGCCTCAGTTTTTTGGTGCAAATGAGGACTATCTTGTCTGTCTGCCTAGACCTAACAAGTTCCTTCTCAGGAAGCTGGGTTCTGTGTTATGGAACCTTCAGATATGGTCAGGATTCTTATTACAATAGACTGATAATTGAGAACCAGGATTCAACCCCTCATCAGACTTTGAGTGTTGTCTGTCACCTAGACCCTTTTGCTCTCATGCCTTAGAAGCCCCAGTACATTCCTTTGAGTACTAGATTGGACTTACAATGTTTTAGTCAGGGTCACGGGAGGAAACAGATGTCACACTTAAAGGGGATAATTGAGGAGAGTTTAACGAAGAGGCTATTTAAATGGTATAGGAAAGGTTAAGAGAATCCAACGAAGGTTGATAAAGCACCCTAAAGCAAGCAATAACAGAGGAGACTTTACCACCCCTAGGCCTAAAGGGACAAGGAGGAGAGCAGTTACCAGAACCCAGAGAGAGACTTATAAATGAGTCTATAGGAGACTGAACTTTATTCCGCAACAAACTGTGGTCTTTGAGGGAGGAATTCAGCCACTGACAACTAACATCAACCTGAGGGAATAATTATCTTGACCTCCATCTCCTCCCATCTTCTGGTGCTATCTTCCATTGGCTGCACTCAACTGAAAAGTCAAAAGGCAAAATAACCTAGTCAGTATATCCATAAAGGTCAGCCTCTTGGGGCACAGAGAAGAAAGCAGAAGGGTAAGGACTGAATCTAGAAAAGCAAATGGAAAATACTCAGCACAGGTGAATACTTCTGATGGAGACTACACTAACAAGTGGACCAGTTCTGCTATCACAAGTCCTTGCTCCCCCAAACTTCCTTGTGTTACTCAGGTCTCTGCCATCCCAATGTCCAATTCCCACCCCTCAACTGCAAGTTATGCCAGAGCCCAGACCTTATGCATCTGTCTTTATCCCCCCATACCATTATACTTGGTGACAGATTGTTTTGCAAGAGTTACAATTTCTCCAAATTGTCTTCTTTCTATATTGTCTCTCTACCCACTCAGCAAGTGTTTCATGAGTTTCCACCATATATCAGCCACTGTGCTAGGTGGAGGGATACAATGGGGTACATAAAAATATACATATTCTCTCCTCTCATGGCACTTGCAATCTAGTAGAAGAAAAAAAGTACTAATCAAAGAACCACACTGGCAAGTAGAAGAACTAATGTCTAGTAAATGCTTAGAATACACCAGGCACAGTGTGGTGGCTTTGTATTATGTCAAATCAGTTATAATCCAGAGCTATGCTTCTCAGAATTACTTTCTCTGTATGGTCCCAAGTTACAGTTGGCCACAAGAGAAATTTGCAAAAGATTTGAATGGTGAAAGTGAAGGAGCAACCATTTTTAACACTCCAAAGGTCCTTGTGGGGCCAGGTTTAAGTTCATGAGCATGATTGCTAATACCCTGATCCAGCTCATTGGCATGAAGCAGAGGCCACACCTATAGCTCCTCCAGCTCCCTCAAGATATCCTCCGTTAGCTTCTCTAAATTCTGGGCTATGTACATGTTTAACTCCATAGTAAAGGACACCAGCTTTTCCTGGAAGTTACCCACATCATCAAGGCTAAAGGTGGTAAAAGATAGTCACAGGTTCTCAATTGTCCTCATGGGGTCCAGTTTGTCCTCTTAGGTTCCAATTTATCTTTGTTCTCCTCAACTTCTCCTGATGATTTTGGCTCAACACCAAATACTGCAATGAGCCTTGCTAAAACTATTTAACTAGCTCCCACAATTATATAATGTCTAATCCTTATAATAAAGTATCTTTTTCTCTATCACATATAATGCTTCTGCTTCTCTGATGGAACTTTAATTGAGACTGAAATGGGTGCTATTAGTATCCTCATTTTAAAGATAAGAATACCACAAAAAGAATGAAATCTTGCCATTTGCAACAATGTGGATGGAACTAGAGTGTATTATGCTAAGCGAAATAGAGAAAGAAAGATCATATGATTTCACTCATATGTGGAATCTAAGAAACAAAACAGATGAATATAGGGGAAGGGAAACAAAAATAAGATAAAAACAGAGAGGGAGCCACACCATAGGAGACTCTTTTTTTAATTTTTATTTAGTGTTTATCCATTTGTGAGAGACAGAGACAGAGTGCAAGTGGGGGAGGGGCAGAGAGAGGCAGGGAGACACAGAATTCGAAGCAGGCTCCAGGCTCTGAGCTGTCAGCACAGAGTGTGACTTGGGGCCTGAACTCACGAATCACGAGATCATGACCTGAGCCGAAATCAGATGCTTAACCAACTGAGCCACCCAGGTGCCCTGACCATGAGAGACTCTTAAATATAGAGAACAAACTGAGGGTTGCTGGAGGGGATGGGCTAAATGGCAATAGGCATTAAGGAGGGCACTTGTTGGGATGAGCACTGGATGTCATATGTACATGATTAATCACTAAATTCTATTCCTGAAATCATTATTACACTATATGTTAACTAATTTGGATTTAAATTAAAAAAAAAAAGATGAGGATACTAAGGCATAGAGATTAAGCAACTTGTCCAAAGTCAAGCAGATAATAAATGGGGGCATCCATGTTTTGAACCCAAGTAGTTTGTATTAAGAGTGTGTGTGTGATTAACCACCATGCTGCCTGCCTCTCAAACCTCAGTTTGAAATTATGAACACAGAGGTAAATAAGTACAATGAGAAAAAGCACACAATTCTATAACAGCACAGCATGTAAGAAGAAGCCTGAATGAGATTATATATCTCTCTGTTTACTTACCAATCCTATCTATATGCTTAGAAATACACACACACACACACACACACACACACACATATATATATCTGGGTTTTTTTACTTACAAATCCCATCTATATGTTTATTTTATGAGTCATGAGTTCAAGCCCCATATTGGGCTCCATGTCCAGCATGGAGCCTACTAAAAAAAAAAGAAAAGAAAAAAAAAATATATATATATAGAGAGAGAGAGAGAGAGTGCATGAGAGCGAGTGCTATAGGTGTGGCTCCTGCTCCATATATTATATATATATTTTATATATTATATATATATTTTTATATATATTTTATATATATTTTACATATATATTATATATATAATATAAGTACATATATTTAACAAAATAGCTGAGGCAAGAGGAAATGCCTAACCTTATTAAAATGGGGCAAAGATGAAGAAAAATCTAGAGTATTTCTCCACTGTTGGGATATAGTGGCTGTCTATTCCACGACAAAGAAACCAGCATACCAAGCACATAATCACGCAGAAGTTGTTTGCAGTGCTGAAAACCAATGAGAAGATAGTATAAAGTGCATGAGATTGAGAATCAAGAAAATTGCCTTATAATCCTAGCTCTACGGTTAATTAGTTGTGCAACTCTGTGAAAGTGACTTTCCTTCTCTGAGCCTCAGTTTCCCCTTTCTGAGACTATATGGGTAGACTCTATGATCTCTAAGACTCATTCTAGTTCTAGGATTCTATAATTAGTGGCCTATGAAATTAGAGCATGTCCAGGCTTTCAGCTCAGTTAAGAAAACACTTGGGTAATGAGCTGGGGACTCCTTGGTGGTTATTTACTGACTCTTAATAGAAAACCAGATTGCTAACATTTAGATAATTTTGCTGGAGCTCCTGAAGAGAAAGAAGAGATGGCTGGGCCAGTTTACCTGGTCATAAACCGGTCTTGCAGTTACTGGCTATCACCCATAATTCATTTCTCTGGCCAAGATCTCAAATGAATTCTTGTGTTATAACAAAAAAAGATGAACACATTCACTTTGGAGAGGTGATCTCTTCATTCAAAAAGTCTCCAGGGGGACTTTTATCAAATAGCAGAATGTGAAAGCAAAGCATGATTCAAGGAAACCACATGACCTTCTGCCCAGAGAATGATGAATACTTTCTGCCTTGGTCAGGAAGGAAAACATGAACTAGAATTGATGTGCTCTCTTCTCTTGGGAGAAAGTAGGAATGAGGGCATTAGAAATTCCACTTCTGGACTCAAAGATTCATCCCAAGTCTGGATTCAAATTTTTTGTATTTATTGATAAGTGGGAGCTAAGAGAAACAAAACACTTGTCCTGTTCAATTATGTTTGTTGTTCGGCAGTTTGAACCGAATACATTTCTCTAATTAAATTTTAAGATAATAAAGTTTTAAGTAAGTGATCAATTCAGGTATCATGGCTAAAGTTATAATTCAAGCAGCCATTTCTTAAATGAAGAAAGAAAGAGAACAGCTACAGATTTAGCATCTTATCCTGAAGCATCTGAAGCATCTCCACCTGGTGTGTGGAGGGGAGTCTTCCTCTTATCTTGAAAGAGCATGAGATGATTTAAAGAGATTGTTCTTAGGTCCATGAAGACCAAAGTCCTGTACGTATACGGATGTGATGAGATCACATTGCCTTGACCTACAGGTCCATAAGGTACACTAATCAGTTCCTAGGTAAGGGAAATGAACTGACCTCATTTGATTAGCATGGAATGGTTTCTAAGGGAAAAAAAAAGTTTTATTAACTGCATGTAAATGGTCCTATTTCAAAAGATGCAAAATCCACAGTGAGAATTTATGTTTGGAAAAATAAAAACTCATATCACAGGAAGTCATGTTTATCTCCTTTTTGGCTTTTAGTTGCTCCTCTTGTTTTGGCACTTGCTCAGTTCATTCATTCACTCAAATATCTATTAAGCATGGATTTCATGTCAAGTACAGTGCTAGATATTATCATATCGCTTTGAATTTTAAGATATATGTTTAGACACTAAGCCTCCAGATATGGAAGTTCAATGCCCATTTTAAGATTTTTCCACTTTGCTTTTGAATTTCCTCCCTTTTCAGTTTTCCTCCAACCCACCCCTTTAATCCAGTTTGTAGGCTATCAGGAAAGTGGGAAGGGGGATGAAGCATGCAAGATAGAATTAATGCAAGCCATGGTGGGCATATAAAGGAATGTTTACAAACGTCAAGACATTTTAGTGACCATATATAGCAAAATTCGCCTCTGTTCTTTGGACCCCTTCAGGATCCTGATCAATGCCCGCGGACAGAAGTCTGTCACATCCAGCAACTGATAAACTAAAGTAGAGAGCAAGTGCTTCTGCCCTAGCATTACCATTTGTCATTAGTATCCCTTGCTCACAAGTGCTGGCTTGCTGGTACATTGGAGTTTTCAGCTTCTAAATCATGCTCACCTAGTTCTGGGACAGACCTCCGATTCTCATCATCACTATCCTTTCCCTTACCCTGCTTTTTTATTGCATGGCATATACAACCTCCTAACATATTATATGTTTTTCCATTTACAATCCATATAAGCCCCATGAAGACAATTTTGTTTGTTCTGTTCACTCAGTGCCTAGAAGAGTGTCTAATGTATAGTTAAGCATGCAAAGAAAATATGGTAAGTAAACTAACAAATGAATGATACCTACCTGTCCCTTTTTGCCTTCGCTGACTCTTTGGGCCTCAATTTCCATGTCTCATCTCTGTAACATCAACCTCACGTTCCTGTTCCTACGACATAAATCCTTTGCTTGACATAACCAGATTTGGATTAATGAACTAGACCCATACATAACCCAGGAAAGAAAATAGCTAAATCAAAACCTTTTTTGCATATAAAATGGCAACCCACAAACAATTCATTTATTCATTTTTCTTTAATTTTTTTAATGTTTATCTTTATTTTTGAGACAGAGAGAGAGTATGAGCAGGGGAGAGGCAGAGAGAGAGGGAGACCCAGAATCCGAAGCAGACTACAGGCTCCCAGCTGTCAGCCAGAGCCTGACACAGGGCTCGAACTCGTGAAGTGCGAAATCATGACCTGAGCCGAAGTTGGACGCTCAACCGACTGAGCCACCCAGGCGCCCCTATTCATTTTTCTTTAAGGTGATGCTCTACATTACTGTATATGTGAGTACATAAAATGATTTTGACCTCAACAGATGGGGCAGCAGCCTCACTAACCACCACAGCCCCCCCTCCAGGTCATCATACTTTATTCAGGTTCTGTTCAGTTTCACTTGACTTATTTCCCCTCCTAGGCAACGTTTGCATTTCGATGGGGAACACTTTGATGCCCAAGGCCTGGCTGACAAGAGTGAAGAACTATGGGTCTCGTGAACTAGAGGGTAACAGGAACTGGGGATGCTTAAAAAGGAGCTTAGAAAATATTGAATACTAGGAATCTGTTCCTCAAGGAGGGATCAGTCTAACCAATCAGCTGTTTTTCTTTACTAACTCTTTTCACTTATGTCTACTGGGCCAAGAACCCAAGAGGACTCTCTTTCTGGTGACAATTCAAGAGGCTCTTCACACACTCTTTGCTTCCAGTGGGTGTTAAGAACCTATTTTCTTGTTTAAAAAAAATGTTTATTTATTTATTTAGAGAGAGAGTGCATGTGCATGAGCAGGGGTAGGGGCAGAGAGAGAGGGAGAGAGAGAGTCCCAGGTAGGCTCCATGCTGTCAGTGCAGAGCCCAAGGCAGGGCTCAAACCCATGAACCGCGAGATCATGACCTGAGCTGAAATCAGGAGTCAGATGCTTAACCTACTGAGCCACTCAGGTGCCCCAAGGACCTATTTTCTAAGTGTGTAAGCAGAGGAATACAATGAGAATTGTATTCCTATCTACTTCAGAAGTATCCTTGGTATATGTTCGTTTATTCCAAGGAATGAATGCAGGAACTGGGGTTGGGGTGGGGAAAGTTACACTTTGCATATGTTATCATAAATGAGATTACCATGATACCGAACAATGAAGTGGGAGGGGTGAGGTTGGGTGATGAGTTAAGCAGGAAGTTTTGTTTAAAATAAACTATATATTTTGGAATACTTTTAGATTCACAGAAAAGTTACACAGGTAGTACAGAGAGTTCCCATATACCCTTCACTCAGTTTCCTCTAACTTTAACATCTTATATAACCACGATGCATTTGTCAACAGGAATTAACGTCAGTGCATTCCTATTAAGTAAATGACTTGATTTCAATAGTTTTTCCACTAACGTCCTTTTACTGTTTCAGGGTTCGATCTAGGATCTCACATCGCATTTAACAGACAGCTTTTTGGTAGAATGTGAAATCTAATCAGGAGGCCAAGCCAAGGCCAAGCTCATTAGGGGAAAGCTGCTCACTCGGGACTCTTTTTTTCTGATTGCAAATCCCGGTTAGTCTGCACTGCACGGTGCAGCCAAGAGGAGTTTGGCTAAACACCAAAATCAAAAAGGACGTTGCAAGGGGAATGACATCTTTCAGATCATGGAAAAACATGAGGGAAAAGAAAGACAACAGTATCAGGTGCCAAGTAGAGATTAGGTGGACAAAAGAAGAATTTGATGGCCATTTTCCCAGAAACTCCAAAGTCACTCATCAGAGTTTCTAAAAATGCATCAAGGAAAAGAAACCACCAAGAATTCAGTAGGACTCCATAATAAACACAGTGGCAGGGGCGTGCTCAGGCATTCAGGCTGACACACTGAACGAATTCCCTGCCTCTGACTCTATTAAGAATGACAAGCTTGGGGGCGCCTGGGTGGCGCAGTCGGTTAAGCGTCCGACTTCAGCCAGGTCACGATCTCCCGGTCTGTGAGTTCAAGCCCCGCGTCGGGCTCTGGGCTGATGGCTCAGAGCCTGGAGCCTGTTTCCGATTCTGTGTCTCCCTCTCTCTCTGCCCCTCCCCCATTCATGCTCTCTTTCTGTCCCAAAAATAAATAAACGTTGAAAAAAAAAATTAAAAAAAAAATTTTTTTTTTCAACGTTTATTTATTTTTGGGACAGAGAGAGAGAGAGGGCATGAACGGGGGAGGGGCAGAGAGAGAGGGAGACACAGAATCGGAAACAGGCTCCAGGCTCTGAGCCATCAGCCCAGAGCCCGACGCGGGGCTTGAACTCACAGACCGGGAGATCGTGACCTGGCTGAAGTCGGACGCTTAACCGACTGCGCCACCCAGGCGCCCCGAGAAAAAAAATTTTTAAAAAAAAAGAATGACAAGCTTGTATTGTCGAGTAGCTATGTTAGAGTTACTAAATCAGAGTATGTCAAGCACATGGAATGTTCTAGACCAGGGGTTTGCAAACTACCGCCCCACAGGCCAAGTCTTGTCTGTTGCCTGTTCTTGTAAATAAAGTTTTATTGGAACACTTGGCCATTTCCATTTGTTTATGTAAGGTCTACAGCTACTTTTGCACTATCAAGACAGTCGAGGTCTGGTGCGTGGCCAATGGCATACCTAGTAATAAGAGAGGCTTCCCTAGAGACTCTAGGAACAGTAGACTGCTGAGCCTGGCTTCTACCCCAGGCCCCGGCTGCTGGAATCTCTAATTAAGAGGAGATCACTGAACCACAGAAAGGCTGGAAAGGCATGCTTGTTGGAAGGGAGAAGTCACTCCTGACCTGTGCTCTGAGAGATCTCTGCAGGAGTACGGTAATATTGAAAAACAGAAATAAAGGAAACCCATGGTATAACCTATTTAAATATTTCGATGCTTTCCTTTGACAAAGTTGGATCTTCGGGATGACCTTGAAACATTAGATTACCATCAGATAAAATTTTTATCAGTCAAATCTTCATTGAATACTTAGTGCATGGCCCTATGGGATTCCAAAGAGGCTTTAAAGCATTATGATTTTAGTGAGCAGGAAAAGACAGGCACCCAGCCACCTATAAGAAAAGCACCATAGAGAAAATATCAAAATGTCTAAATGTCTCCCAGTTAGTCCCAATTTTCCCTCACTCCTAGGACTGCTCTGTCCTTCCTTTCCATGTATCAACCTTTTCCATTGGCCTCTCTGGAACCACCATTCCAGAGTAAGCAAAATCTCTGACATGCTCAGCTTCACACAACACTTCTTTGCTTAGCTGAAATCTGGCCCTGCCACAAGCCTCTTCCTTCTTCTCAAGCTCTCTCAAAGAGCAGGATGCTCACTTCCCTACACCTCAGAAATCACCCAACCGTAACTGCTTTTATTGTCTTCATTTTAGAGACAAGGCTTAGAGAGGCCAAGTAACTTGCCCAGGGTCACACAGCCAGTAAGTGGCAGATCCAGCATTGGAACCCAGTTAGGAACGATTGGAGCCTCACACTCTTTGCCATCACACCAGACACCCTTTTAAATGTTCTATGATCCTCCATCCTCATTTGTTGCTAAAAGCGCAACATCAGAAAAACAAAAGACTTCAAAAAATTATTTTAGGGTCAGGTACTTTCTTAGAGTACCTGATGCAACTGCCTGATGTTTCTGCAGAGGCAGCAGGGATTACACAGGCTTGCTTTATGTTCTAGCAGCACCTGTTACTCACCCGATCTTTTTTCTTGGAGCCAGATATTGTCACCAGCAATCTAATTATGGTCTGGAGGCCAATTCTTGTCTGACAGAATATCTGCCAGAAGCCATGTGGAAGTTGGAACCAGGACAGGTCAAAAGAGATATAACTGGGAGAGCTATATGAGGAGAGTTGGGGACAAGGCTGTCAAAGCAGCAATGCTCCCTAATTAGTCTGCCCCAGCACTCCGGTGTCCTGCAAATGAGCTACAGGCTTGCCAATATATTCATGATATATGGAGTCCTCAGCCTCAAAGTCCCAACGCTGAATGCCCCTGGGTGCTACAACTCTCATCATTTTTACACCGGGATTCCACAGAAATATTTTCTACTTATGCCACAGTTGCAGTGCAGGTGTTTGGAAAGCGCTGACCTTGAAGATGGCTACACTGACATTCTGGCCGCTGAAGATTTTGTGCCGTGTATCCAGTGTGTAACCCCTTCTTTTCTCCTGGTTTGCTACGATGTCAGAGGCTCAGGGTGCCTTTTGGAGAGTTCGGGAGAGTGAGGTGCAGCGATGGCTCTCCAGGTGAACTGGCGTCCAGCTTTTCAGAACAATTTCAGCTCCCTTGACAAATCTTTTGCTCAGCGTGCAAGAGAGATGCAGAAGCAAAAATGGGCTTATTGACAAATAGGTGAGCCTTTCCACAATACTTGTGTCAGTCAGATCAGCCCTGATTAGGATGGACTGAGATCTTGGAGATCACCCAAATACAAATGAAGTGATAGAGAAACAGACATATATAAAAAGGGAAACAGTCGGGGCGCCTGGGAGGCTCAGTCAGTTAAGCATCCGACTTCGGCACAGGTCATGATCTCATGGTCCGTGAGTTCGAGCCCCGCGTCGGGCTCTGTGCTGACAGCTCAGAGCCTGGAGCCTGCTTCGGATTCTGTGTCTCCCGCTCTCTCTGCCCCTCCCCTGCTCGCACTCTGCCTCTCTCTCTCTCTCTCTCTCTCTCTCTCTCTCTCTCTCAAAAAAATAAATAAATAAACAAAAAAATTTTTTACATAAAGGGAAAACAGTCTTGGAAGGCTATATACCAAAATGCTAACAGTGCTGTCATCATTTTTTTTTTTAATTTGTTCAGGTCCTTCTGTATCTTCCCATTTATTTTACCATTACGTATGCATTTTCCTATAATAAACAATAACAATAAAGCTTTTTCTAGCTTGGAGGATGCCCACACAACAAATAAAGTAGTACATGACCTTGTATACATCCAAACCTCATTGAAACTCAGTTTTCCTATAAAACAAGGATAATGCCAGTGTCTTACAGGTTATAAAGATCAAAAGAAATAGTAGTGGACACATAGCAGGAACTCAAACAAGACAAAACAAAACATTTCTGTAAGCAAACAAGTCCTCCGAAAGAAGAATGCCATGATATAAATACGAGATTCTTTCTGCAAAAAAATAAAAGCAGTAGAAGTCCTTGAATTCAGGGTCAGACTGCTTGGCGTTGGTGCCTCTGGAGGTCAAGAAAAAAGCAATAGGTGAAGCAACTTCGGTAGAATGAGGAACCTTCTTCCGAAGGAAGAAGCTTACCTGAATTCCATTAAAACAGTTTGCTCTGCCACTGTTCACTCCTGTTGTTGCTTTAACTCCTCAGCTTTTCCTTTTCCTGGCGATACGGATCACTTAATAAACCGAACAGAGTCCCCAAGTATGTCACTGGAAGATCCACCTTGCGAGAGGTAACTCTGACACACAGGTGGGCATCTGCTCTTGTTGTTACCGTAATCGGAGACTCTCTAAGTAGACACAGGTTCGGCTCAAACCTATCTGACCTATTGCACCTCCCAACTCGTGGTCTTGCGGTATATTTTTGGCTCTGAGGAGGTTTGTCTTATGCCATTAGATCTTGTCAGGTACACAAAGATAGAGGCTTTAAGTGTGTTTTAAACCTTTAAACAGAAGAAGTCAGAAAGTCATCATAAAACAAAAGACACAATAACCAGCATTCCTTGTGTAGCAATTACTGTGTATCAGGCCCCGTTCGTAATACTTCACATACGTCAACTCATTTAATCTTCACACAACTTCACGAGGTAGGTACTTTTATTGTCCCATTTTACAGATAAAGAAACTGAGGCACAGACTCACTTCGGTAATCCAGCTAATAAGTGGTAGAGCCAGAGAGCCTGACTGTCGGGTCTCTGCCAGTAAACACAGCGCTAGATCACCTCCCTAGGAGACAAAGCACTTTCAAGCACAGGCTTCCGGCAACCTGAATAAAAGAGGTGTTGGGATAAAAGGCACAGCATAGGGAATAGCGTCAACGGTACTGCAACAGCTACTGATGGTAGCTGGACATGTGGGAGCCCAGCAATTATTATGTTGCGCCCCTGAAACTGATGTAACGTGGTGTCTCAACCTTCCTCAAATAAAAAATAAAAATAAATACAAACAAGAGAACCCCCCCACCACGTGATCCTTCTGAGTTTCTCCAGGGAGTTTCTCTTCCCCAACGTCCATCTTTACCCCTACTTTCTCACCCCTTCCACCCTGCAGTCATCCTCACCCACACTTGACGACACTTGGGAGCTCGGAAGAAAACACAAAAACAAAAACAAAACACTTCAGCAGGACACGGTCTCCTGCAGGTCCCGAAAACTAACCCCTGACTTCTTCCCGGCCTCCTCATTCATCGGTGCTCGCTGGATCTTGTCCCCTTGGTACTTGCCAATCCACACACACACAAAATGCTGTCTCCTGCACACGTACTATCCCTCCTCCTGCCAATTCGGGCTATTCAAGAATATGGTGTTTAAAGGGTTTTTTTTAGTTTATTTATTTATTTTTAGAGAGAGAGAGAGAGAGCGTGCACACACACACAGGTTGGGGAGGGGCAGAGAGGAGAAACAGAATCCCAAGAAGGATCCACGCCATCAGCGCAGAGCCTGATGCGGGGCTCAAACTTACATACCGTGAGATCACGACCTGAGCTAAGATCAAGAGTCAGATGCTTAATGGACCGCGCCACCCCGGGACCTCAAGAATATGGTATCGTATAGGAAATGAGAAAGGGAACTGAAAGAATTCAGTACCCAGAGAAGGTACTGTACCCTATCTTTGCAAATTCCCACTTAGTGGATGGACCCTGAGGCTCCCCTGGCACTTGGAGTGTTTTCACTGAATAGAGCCTCTGAAAGACATTGAATAATATGGACTTGTAAGCCATTACTAATCAGCGCTTTTGTCAAAAACATCACATTAATTACTCTTTAGAGCTTTTAAGTAAGGGTTGATCCTTTGGATGCAGGAGGTTTCAACAAGTCAATTATTCCTCAGGTTGCAAATCTCCCTAATCTCCTTCCTCCTGAAGAGTGCTGCAGTTTTCTATATGAATCAACTTTAATGAACATATGTTCCATTTCTAATGAATCTGTTCTCCATTAACGGCACCGGAGTGGAAGTGACAGCCCAGTCAGTATTTTCTGTAAGACCTTTCTTGGTTGTTACCTGACTGTGCAGAAATAATAGAAAGCCAAGGTAATAGGAATGTGGTAGGAATACAAAGCCAAAGTGGTGAAAACTACAGCAAATAAACTAGAGTCAACAATATTAAGAAAAAAAAAAAAAAGAATAGATTGAAGCCAGCAGATTCTGTCTGTAGGGAATGAGATTGCATACTGGTGTTGGCCCGGCAGGAGACAGATGATTCAGGTTGAGTGGATGCATCAACCCAATTCCCCAAGGACTCGCTGGGGCCCACCCATGTGCCTCGCTTTGTGCTCAGAGCCGAGGAGGAGGGAGAAGTGGAGGCAGGGTCTGAAGAGAGGATTAGAAAAGAAGAAGAAAACAAGAGAAAAAATATGAGAAGTCCTTTCCTTCAATGAATGGGACACTTAGTTGGGGGGACCAGACTTATGGACAGTATACAAAGGATAGTATATGCCAACCTATAAACAAGCGTTGGATAAAATGGTACAAGCTATTATATTTTCTCAAGACTAAGACCTGTGTATTTCTTTTGGCACTTTAATGCTCCTGAAATTAAAGGCTGTCTTACAGTTGCTATGTACATTTCATGTAGTGTTCCATTTTCTTTTCCAGAAAGCTGTTTTTAAAAGCAATGGTGCATCTTAGAATGACAGAAATATTGTATACGGGCTCTGATTCTCCGAAACGGGAACCATCTCAGTGATCCCAGTATGAAGGAGAGTCACCATACATGAGGCGGTATCTGGTCAAGTACCTGAAAAATGAGTGTAGTGGAATCAGGCAGAGAGAAGAAGGCGTTTCTGCTGTGGCTAATGGGAAGGGACAGACACACAGCATGACCAAGTCCAGAGACAGGTATAAATGTGGCAATGGGCATGGGAGCCTGGGCGGAACTGAAGCTGTTTACAAGGCTGGTAGGAAATCAGGCAGGAGAAACAGGTGAGCTCTGCTCTTTTTAGGAAACCTATCCTACGATGTATCCTATAGCCAAACTGTCATGGTCAGGAAATGAGCTAATTGAGGAAGGCACCCTGGGGTGAGTCAGGAGGGTGAGACGTTGAGAGGCAGTTGTAAGGAAACAGATAGAAAGCCAGAAAATAGGCCAGAGTCAGATTGGAGGGGTACTCTTCCAACAGGAAAGGGCAGGCTGGAAGCAGATTATAGACAGATTTTTGAATTTCAATAAAGATAGTGAGACCCGGACCCCTCTGGGCAACAGGCATAGCCAACAGCACTACCAGGGTGACATGTCCTCTCCATGCCCTGCGGGACCATCTGTGAGAGGTCACAGGTGGGCAAAGGGAGAAGACGGGAAGCCAGAGAGAAACAGGACTTACCTATCCCATGATTCTACGGTCTTAGCAACTAACTGGAGTGGAGACTTCCCTAGGAGGGAAGAGCGGCTCAGGTGAAACTACCATTTTCAGGAAGTACCCTAAGTGGAGGGCAGACCTGGAGATCAGAGGCTGGGATGCCTGCAGGGAGGGTCTACCATGCACCCCTCTTCCCATCAGCTGCCATGAGAAGTATCATGAAACTATCTGCACGAGGCTGCACAGAATCTGTGGAAATCACACAGCCTTTGAGTCAGACTGCCTGGGTTTCGTTCCAGCTCCGCCGCTTACTAATTGGCTTCCCATGGACAAATCATTCCCTCACCCCAGACCTGAGTTTCCTTAATTATAAAACTTAGCCTGATTTTACCAACGAGATGACGAAGGTTTCAAAAGGATGCATGTCAGTTTTATATCCTCCACCAAAACTATCTCCGGTGACTGCAGAGGGAGAAAACTAGTTGCCCCATTCCCAAAGGCTCATGCAATTCCTGCCAGCCTTGTAATAATGGATTAAAACTTAAAAGTTGATGAGCGTTGGAGATATCCACTTTACTCCCTTGTCTTCAAAAGGAACTACCGTTTAGTGAAAACCTACTCTCCACTAGATCTTTTCATACTTCATCGGATTTAAACCTCCCAATAACCCTATAAAAGTAGGTACTATTATTCATCCTCAATCTACAGTTGAGGAAATTGAGGCTCAGAGAGGTTACGTGTCTTTGCCACGATCACACAGTTAGGCCTTGAATCGGTCTGACTCCAAAGTTCAGACACACTTTCCCCTGCAAATGTGACCATCACTTGAAGCAGTTTCTGGTTGTGCAATTATAGGCTTTATCCTCAAGTACAAGAAATGGAGGCCTCAAAGGTTCCACAGTAGAATGTTGGGAGAAAAACACGTTTGCAAAACTCTGACCCTAGGAATACCACATTGGAACCCCACATCAACCCTCTAAGGTACACAGGGCTGCAATTATGACTCCCATTTTACGGAGTTAAAGATGGTGAATCTCAGGAAAGTTAAGTAATTTGCCCGAGGTTACAAAGCTAGGAACTTGACAGAGCCAACATTCAAATGCAGGATTTCTGGCTGGATTCTATACACCTGTGTCTTTTTTCCCTTTGGTTTCATGCTATGCTTTGTACAGATCCCCATGTGCTATTGATGCTCAACAAATAATCAATGACATCTACTGCCTGGCTCCCTACCAAGAGTAGGACACAGTGAAAATGTGCTCCATGAATCTTAAAGCACTGCAATATAAAGAGCAGATAAATGAAGAGAAGTGTAAAGTGTGTGCCAGGTGCTTAGTATTCATCATTTAGCATCAGCAGCAGGCGTCAACGTTGAGGCAATTCTATTTTCAGACGCCGCTAAATAAATTCATCTCCTTTCCCTGGTATGACAATAATAGTAATAAATTCTTCTGACTTTTCAAGATGAAACTCTGTCTCCTTAGGATCCTCTGAAACAGAAAATACTGAGCAAAACTGGAGCAAAATCGGCTGCAGAAATTCTTGAATAAACTACATTCAGGGGAGTCTTGTCTACTTTAGGTGGCAAAGGACATGAAGTGAATCCACGAACTTCCCAGATGGCACCGATTGGAACCATTATAAAGGTCTCCTAGTAGCTTAGTGTTGAGGTCCCTTTTTGTCTTGAGGTTTACCCTCTCCCATATAATTTTATCTAAAGAACTACTTCAGTTTAACGAGGGCAGTCAGGCTTGCTAGGAAATAGTGTGGTAGAAAGTACTGTGGGAAGGAGTTTCTAAACCAAATTCTATCGCTAATGATGTCAGGCAAATCATTTCTCTTCTCCCTAATGGGAAAATGTTGCCAGGCTAATGTTTTCTCAACTGGAAAATTATTGTCTCACAGTTTTTTATCAGTTTTAGAACCAATCATGTGAACACTGTCCCTATGATATCCATCCCCAAAACCAATCTACTAATAGGAAGACTGAGAAAAATGGAAAGGAGAGTTTTTCTAGATGTTACAAGCAGAAAACATGGCTCCTTAGAGGTAAGTTTGTTGCCCCAGAAAGGGGCAACCAGGATTGATTCAAAGTCAGTTGTTTCATACAATTTTAATTGTTTTTAAGTTTCTATTTAAATTCCAGTTAGTTAACATGTAATATTATTATTTTTGTTATTATTATTAAACCAGATTGATTTGGTTACCTGTGGGTCATTGACCAATACTCCCTGTGATATCATTGTCTAAAATTTCTTTCCAAAACCTTCTTTTCTAAACAACAGAGGTAAGTAAATTTAATTAGAAGAAATACACGGTATTGCTAAAAATCTATCCTGTTGAAGCTGCTTATAAGGGCATGACTCTAGCAAGTCACGATTTGCATATGGAAGAAAAGGTGTTAATCAGAAAGGCGAGGCACCATTCAAATGGATTTTCCCTCAAAATAAAAAAAAAAGAGAGAGAGAGAGAGAAAGAAAGAAAGAACAGCAATCTGGCAGAATAATTCTGGCAAGCACAAGGCCTCATGGTGCTCTCAGCCACATCAACCAGGCTCTCCCTCACTCTGCCTTCTTTGGCCCACAGAAAGGAGGGAAATGAAAGGTGAAATGTGCAGTAAATGCATTTGACAACAAGCTGTGTAATGATTCCTTAGGTTGAACTACTCTAGTTGACAACTGTGAAACTCTAAAATGGTTTCTGAAATTCAACTCTTAAAAGATTCCAGCACTCAAGTTCCAACAATCTTTCATGTGAATTAACTTGAAGATAGAATTCAGAATAGATTTGAAATCTAATCTATTATTAGATGTCTGGGGCAAATTTCAGGGTAGATTAAGCCATAACTAATAATGATTAAGGATTCGTGAGAAAGGAACCATATTGTATCTATATGTTTAGTACTTTCAAAGCTTACTCTGAAGAGCAACTCATTTGTGTTATGTTTAGTTATTTTAAGATCTATAACTATAGAGAAGACATACACACAGGGGCACCTGGGTGGCTCAGTTTGTTGAGTGCCTGACTCTTGATTTCGGCTCAGGTCATGATCCCAGAGTTGTGGGATCCATACTCAGCAAGGAGCCTACTTAAGATTTTCTCTCTCTCCCTCTGTCCCTCCCCCTGCTCGCTCGCTCGCTCTCTCTCTCTCAAAAAAAAAAAAAAGACATAGACACAGATATTTTAAGGGAAAGCTATAGCAAATAATAGCTGTAACTGGACCTCAAAGAACACATGCCTGTTGTTCAAATATCCTCGACCAATGAATCAAGGTATATACTAACTACCTAATGTCAGAGTATCAGAATTGCAGGGTCAGATTTACGGAGATGGATAACCTTTTTAATACTCGTATTTTCAAGCTTTAGGTGACAATAGAAATGTCACACTCATAATTTGTATTTGTTCTTAAATCTAAAATGTAAAGATCAATTAAACTGATTGAAAAATTGCACTATAATCCACTAACAGCATTTAAAATGATTGCAAGTGAGGAGCTTGTCTTTGCGTAATTTTGTTTCCCCCAACAGTGACTAGCATGATGTTGGGCTCATGGTAGGCATGAATTACATAACTAATAAGTGGTTGGGTGTAGTAGAGGAGAGTCAGATTTGCTGCTTGGCTGCTTGGTTTCTCTTTAGAACCTGTTCTCTCCCAATGCAAATTATCAAATTAACATTAAGAGGAGACTGTAGGGGCGCTGGGCTCTGTGCTGACAGCTTGGGGCCTGGAGCCTGCTACCGATTCTGTCTCTCTCTCTCTCTCTCTCTCTCTCTCTCTCTCTGCCCCTGCCCTGCTTACTCTCTGTCTCTGTCTCAAAAATAATAAACATTAAAAAAAATTAAAAAGAAAAAAGAGGAGACCATAAATTTGCAATTAAGAGTGAAGAGACCGGGCAAGAATAGGCTTGGCAAGTGAAGCAAGAATGTTGATTTTAGTTTCTGTTGGGGCTTACACAAAGAGAGTCAGAGACTAGAGGGTAATCTTGTCTTTTGGATCCAGTCCAGTGGGTGTATCTCACTGTTACCTGCAACCCAGCATATTAAGTCATCATCACATTCCCCCACACACACAAAAATCACCTTCCCTTGGGTAAATATCTTTGTCACTGGTACTCCATTCCCCTAGGAGTCCTCTAGGCATCAAAACATGGTGGACGTACAATTTATCATCCAAATCAGGACACTTGAGAGTGAAACGGGGGAGCCATTAAAAATGATGCCAAGAGAACTGGTTTAAACCAGAGCCTAGGGTCACTCTTTTCATGCTCATGACTCTTCCTTATCCTTAGCCAGTTAGTAAATCATGTCACTTTTTCCTTCCACATTTATTAGACCTATGCTCTCTGACTCTAGATTAAGTCAACCTTATTTCATTGGACCCAGCTGATATTCCTTAAAGCACTTTTTCAGCATGTTATTTCTCTGTTGAAGTCATCAAGGTCTAACACATTAACTGCCAGGAATATCAAGTCTAAATGTCTCTGCATAGTTTTATTCCCCCCCACTTCTTTTAATTGAGGCATACTTGAGATATACTATTATATTAGTTTCAGGAATACAACATAATGATTCAATTCATGTACATATTGCAAAATGATCAACACAGTAAGTCTAGTTAATATCCATCACCATTTATAATTATAAAATCTTTTTCTAAAGATTTACTCTCTTAGCAGCCTTCAAATATGCAATATATTAACTATAGTCTCCATGCTGTACATTACACCCCTATGACATCTATTTTATAACTATTTGTACTTTTTGCCCTCTTCACCCATTTTACCCACTCCCATCCCCCACCTGTGACAACCACCAATCCATTTTCTGTGTCTATGAGCTTGTTTGCTGTTGTCATTGTTTTTGCTTTTTAGATTCCACATACAAGTGAGATCATATAATATTTGTCTTTCTCTGATTTATTTCACTTAGCATGATGCCCTCAAGTTCCATCCATGTCATTGCAAATGACAAGATTTCATTCTTTTTATGGCTGAATAATACTCTGTTACACACACACACACACACACACACACACACACACACACTATATCCATTCATCCATCGATGAACACTTAGGTTGTTTCCATATCTTGGCTATTGTAAATAATGCTTCAGTGAACTTTTGAATTAATGTTTTCATTTACTTTAGACAAATGGTCAGTAGTAGGATTGCTAGAGCATATGAGAGTTCTGTTTTTCTTTTTTTTGAGAAACCTCTATACTGTTTTCCATAATGGCTGCACCAATGTACCCTCCCACCAACAGTGCATGAAGGTTCGCTTTTCTTCACATCCTTCCCAGCACTTGTTATTTCTTGTCTTTTTGATAATAGCCATTCTTAACAGGTGTGATGTGATATATCCTTATTACATTTCCCTGATGATTAGCGATGTTGAGCACCTTTTCAGGTGATTATTAGACATCTGGATGTCTTCTTAAAATATGTGTATTCAGATCCTCTGCCTATTTTTTAATCAGATCGTGTGTGTGTGTGTGTGTGTGTGTGTGTGTGTGTGTGTGTGTGTGTTTCTTTTTTGTTATTAATTTGTACGGGTTCTTTATATATTGTGGATACTAGCCCCTTATCAGATATATGATTTGCAAATATTTTCTCCCATTCAGTAGATTGCCTTCTCATTTTGTTAATAGTTGCATATTCTTCAACAGCCTTCATAATAGGGCTTTTCTCTATTTTTGCAACAATGTTTCCTGCCACTCAACACATGAGCACCTACCATTCTAATTTGTGAGTAGCTCCACAGTGCTTGAATACACCTGACTCTCTCATTCCTGTGCTTTCATTCACAATAGTCTCCACAACTACACCCTCTTCTTTCCCAATCTAAATCTACACACCATGCCAGTCCCCCATGAACTCTTTTTTCTCTGTCCTCCTAGGAAAGGAGAGGAACATAGGTTTCATCTTGCACACCAATTCTAATTCACTGTGATTGACTGAAGATATATGTTGAGAAGGATTCTTAATCTGAGTCCAGGCCAAATGGGAATGAATAAAGTGATAGTCCATCCACGTCGAGTGATGGGCATGAGAGAGTAGAGTAGAAACAAACAAACCACATGTAAAACATCCCTGCCCTAGATTCTTTCTACTATTTTATGTGGATTGGTCTTATCTCTCCCATTAGACCAGAAGCTTCTATAGTGCCAATTCTGCATGGGGACATAGTAAAAGCTCAGTAAGCACTTGCCGATAAAAGGTCTTCACAATAAATGAGTACAATTTCAATTTGACATCCCCTTCAGGGAAAATTCTTTGGGGAATATAACGTTGCTGTTGTTATTAAAAACGCAGGCTTCAGAATCAGGGAGTTCTGGATTCTAATCCTGGATTGACCCCTTTTAGCCATGTGCCCTGAGCAAGTGACTCAACCTTTCTACATGCCTGAGTTTCTTCATCTGTTAAATGAGAATGGTGTTCAGACCCACTTTGCAGTGTGTGTGTGTGTGTGTGTGTGTGTGTGTGTGTGTGTAGTTTTTCAAATACAAGAGCAACTATATATGCTTAGCAGAGTTCCTGGCACGTAGTAAGGACTTCGGCAAATTAATTGCAGTCGTCTCAGTTTGTGTGTTTGAGCTACTGCCTGTCCATATTTACTCCTATGGCAGGGAAAGCTCTCTCCCCTCATGTTGTTCTTTGCCACCCCCCAAGCAAAAGTAGAACTAAAACTTTCATTCACATTGAAGGGTGAGGGGCTTAATGTGTTTGCTAACCCAGGCGTATTCCTATTTGAAGGAAGGATGATGGAGAGAGAGGAGTGCTTTCCTCGAAGGAATGAATCCCTGTGGTTAACATGTTAAGAACGGACCTACTGAAAAATTGGGGAGAAATTTTCGAGCTAGGGACAGGGACCACGTGTTGTTCACTTAAGCAACAGCAAGGACAGTACAACTGCAAGATTGTACAGTTTACCACACTCCTTTACATATACACAGCACAGAGGCACATATAAGAGGCAGTTCCCCTGGTATTTAAATCTCTTAAAGATAACATGCTTTTTTTTATTCACTCCTATTTATCATTTCCTTTCTCATTCTGCACAGTTAACATCGCAAAACTTCATCTCTTGGCTCAAATTCCTCAGCATAGCATTCAAAGCCCTTTGTAATCCATTTCTAAGCTAATTCTCAGAGCTACCCTACTCTCTCATCTCCTCGCAAAATATACACACAAAACACACAGAGACACCCCCTCCCCAGTTCCTGTAACATACTCTGAACCGTCATGCTTTCTCTCTCCCTCTACCTGCTACGCCTATAACCAACATATCTAATTCAATTGTCCACCTTGGTCAAAACTCTCTTAAACTCCCTGTCTCTGGGTCCCACCTCTATCCAGGCTGAAACATTTTCATAGATAGTGTTTGCTGCCTGGTAAGTCCTGAGGTGTGACTTTCCCTTCTATTCCCATAGCACTTTGTGAATATTTTTACTATCGCACTTATCATATTGTGTAATAAGGAGCTGTGCACATATATGCTTTTGGAGGGCAGAGCCTAATATCATGCATCTCTGTATCCCCCATGCCAAGCTCGCTGGCTGACACATAAAAGTTTGCGGAATGAATGAAATTCCCAAGGTCAACTATTAAGTTTTTGGCAGAGACAGGTTTAGAACCCAGGTCTACCTCCCACAGGGGGTTGTGATTTCCTTACAGGCACACACTTTTAGCACGTGGCAAGGTAGAGGCACACAATAAGTGCTTAATATATATTTCACTGAAATGGTAGACTCCACAAATACCCACGATCACCTACCAATTTACAAGCCTCTGCTCCAGGTTATCCCATACCAACAGACAAGATGTACTCAGGCTCTGTCCCAACCCTTAAGACAAAACCACATGCAACCCTAAGAGACAGGACAGTACAGGAAAGACTATAGTAAAGCAACAGAGGAGTGTATAAAGATAAGTGAGAAGGAAAGGATCTGTAAGAGCTGAGATGGGGAAGCTCTATGGAAGTGGCTCTCAATCTGAATGCTGGAGGACAAGATGTGTTTATATAGAAATTGGAGGAGGGGGGCGCCTGGGTGGCGCAGTCGGTTAAGCGTCCGACTTCAGCCAGGTCATGATCTCACGGTCCGTGAGTTCGAGCCCCGCGTCAGGCTCTGGGCTGATGGCTCGGAGCCTGGAGCCTGTTTCCGATTCTGTGTCTCCCTCTCTCTCTGCCCCTCCCCTGTTCATGCTCTGTCTCTCTCTGTCCCAAAAATAAATAAACGTTGAAAAAAAAAATTTAAAAAAAAAAAGAAATTGGAGGAGGAAGAGTATTGTAGATGTGGAGAACAGTAGTGTCACAGGGATTGCTACAGAGAGGGACACACTTGGCATCACTGAGGAGTCTGGGTGGAGCATATTTGGGACAATGGTGAGAAAATGACACGTAGCTACGTGGAAGCAGATTACTAAGGGTCTTGAATGACAAACTGGGGGTCTGAACTTGCCTGGAGACAATGGAGAGCCACCAGAGGTGCGTGTGACAAGGAAGAAAGTGATAAAATTAATAAAGTGACCAAATGGTTGCCTTACCTTGCCCAATTATTAAATAGCCCATGTAAAACTGAACTTCTGCATTTATTTAAATCTAAACACATTGGCATGAAGAGAGGTATCTTCACCATTTCCCTTGTGGGTCGCTTTGGAATCGGGAATTAGTAATTTAACATGACAATATTTGGGAAGATGGGTGTCATATCTCAGATCAGCCATGGAAGTCCACGCGGTACTGAGCAAGCCACTGAACCTCTCTGGGACTTACTTTTGTGCTCTCAAATATGTCTATCCTGCCTCTGGCTCCAGTCCAGGCTTACAATGATACTGAAATAATAAATGAGCAAAAGATTCGACTCCTGCTTATAACTAAAATTGGCCATGATAGTTGCAGTGAAGCCACTTCAGATCTCTGCTTTAAAAAAAATCTCATGGGGCGCCTGGGGGGCTCAGTCGGTTAAGCGTCCGACTTCAGCTCAGGTCATGATCTCACAGTCCGTGAGTTCGAGCCCCGCGTCGGGCTCTGTGCTGACAGCTCAGAGCCTGGAGCCTGCTTCGGATTCTGTGTCTCCCTCTCTCTCTGCCCCTCCCCTGTTCATGCTCTTTCTCTGTCTCAAAAATAAATAAAAACATTAAAAAAAACTTTAAAAAAATCTCATTAGAAGATGTTAACAATCAATGTGACAAAGACAACCATGCTAACAGAAAAATAGGCAGAGGACACAAAGAGGCAACACACGAAAAAGAAATACAAGTGGCCAGTGAACGCAGAGTAAAATAAAAATCTCAATGGTAATCAAAGAATGTAAATTAAAGCAAGCATGAAATCACATTTTTTTTTCCAGCAGATTGTTAAAGATTTGTACGACAGATAATACCCAGGGTGACCAGAGTTCCCTGAAACAGTCTTTCTCTTGTATGCTGGTGAGTGTGTATATTTGTGCAAATATTCTGAAAGTCAGTCTGGCTCTCCATTTCAAAGGTCTTCAAAATATGCATACACTTTGACTCAGTGTTTTCATTTCTAGGAACTGACCCTCAGGAAATTATCGGAGAATGGCACAAAGATTTAGCCAAAGAGAGATTAGTTACATAATGATTTCTAATAGTAAAATTAAATGCCAACAATATATATGTCCAACTGAAGAATGGTTAAATTATATCTCAGTATGTCTATCATAGATACTGTTCAGCCATTAAAAATGTCATAGAGGAAATACATAATGACATGGAAAGATGGTCATCATATATCATTAAATGGGAAAACATCGTATACAATCATATTTGGTAAAAAAATATATAATTGTGTGTGGATGTATGTATATATGTGTGTGTGTGTCCAAATATGTGCATGTGTACATAATGGTTTTCATGTATATGTGAAGAGACAGAGAATACCAAAAAGGATACATACATACAGGGGCGGGATTGCAAGAACTTATTTTATTTTTCTTTGTATTCTATATTTTACATAGCAAATATTACTTTTATTTTTTAAAGACTATTTAAAATCACATTAGGTGTGTAATAATTTCTTTTAAAATGGCTTGTTTTGGGGGCACCGGGTGGCTCACTCAGTTAAGTGTCAGAATCTTGATATCGGCTCAGGCCATGATCTCGAGGTTCCTGAGATCGAGCCCCATGTTGGGCTCTGTGCCGACAGCACGGAGCCTGCTTGGGATACTCTCTCCCTCCCTCTCTCTCTCCTCCTACCCCTCTCTCTCTCTCTCTCTCTCTCTCTCTCAAATAAATAAACTTTTAAAACATGGCTTGTGTTTCAAAAGACATCAGCTCATTCAGAAGAATTTCTGGTCTAGGCTGAGATTATGATGACATCTTGTTTTATCAAAGGCAAGCAGTTTCTTTGCAGCTTTGGATGCTGGGGTCAAATAATAGTCGAGTTGCCTTTCAAGGCAGCCGGAGGAAGCAGTGCATCAGGGCAGGTAGGGCCAGGCCAGTGTGGTAAAATCAAAAGAAGTCGCAAGAGCCGTAGGGCCGCGGGGAAGCAGGAGTAGGGCTCAGGGCAGTCCAAAGGGTACCATGGATCCAGAGGGAACAGATTAAAGGGAAGACCTCAGCAGGGGAGCCTGGCAAAGATCAGTTTTTACAGCACCGGCCTGTGCTGAAGTGCAAGGGTGGGAGCAGAGTCTGCATTTAAGGGGAAGGCCAGGGCAGAGGCTTCAAGCCAAGTAAAAAGGAATAACTGAAGAAGAGAGACTAATCAAAATGAGCCAGGGATGACCGCTCAGGAAGCAGGACAGAAGGGCATGAGTGTGATTGTCTCCGTAGCGTATATACATAGAAACAGAGTGACAGGGGCGCCTGGGTGGCTCAGTTAAGCGTCCGACTTCGGCTCAGATCATGATCTCACGATTTGCGGGTTCCAGCCCCGTGTTGGGCTCTGTGCTGACAGCATAGAACCTGGAGCTTGCTTTGGATTCTGTGTCCCCCTTTCTTTCTGCTCCTCCCTGTTCTCACTCTGTCTCTCTCTCTCTCTCTCAAAACTAAGCATTAAAAGATTATTTTAAATAAAAAATTAAAAAAATAAATATAAAAAAAAAGTAGAATGACATGTGTTAGATATTGAGGAGTTTCCAATCAATACCATCGACTTTCCTCACTAAGGTTATCAATCGACAGGCTTTTATAAAAACAAAACAAAACAATCACAAAAAAGAGAAAGATAGTATTAATAAATAAAGCTGACACTAGAGAATGTGTTTATACTTGCAGCCAGGTATCTTTTCTCTTTCTAAAACCAGATTTACCCCCACTCAAGTCACAAGCAACGTTGGACAGTAAAACTTAAAACATCGACGAGGGGCATCTGGGTGGCTCAGTCTCTTAAGCGTCCAACTTCGGCTCAGGTCATGATCTCACAGTTTGTGAGTTCAAGCCCCATATCAGGCACTGTGCTGACAGCTCGGAGCTTGGAGCCTGCTTCAGATTCTGTGTCTCCCTCTCTGTCTCTCTGCCCCTCCCCTGCTCACACTCTGTCTCTCTCTCTCTCTCAAAAATAAATAAACATTAAAACTTTTATGTGGGACGCCTGGGTGGCTCAGTCAGCTGAGCGTCCGACTTCGGCTCAGGTCATGATCTCGTGGTCTGTGAGTTCGAGCCCCACATCGGGCTCTGTGCTAACAGCTCAGAGCCTGGAGCCTGCTTCGGATTCTGTGCGTGTGTGTGTCTCTCTCTCTCTGCCCCTTCCCTGTTCATGCTCTGTCTCTCCCTGTCTCTCACAAATAAATAAACATAAAAAAATTTTTAAAAAACAACTTTTTTTTAAACATAGAGGAGTACAGGAAGACAGGTGCTCAATCTCACTCTGGCTTCCCAAGAGGAAGGAAAGATGGAAGGACTGGACTTCACTAACTCAGTCCTGCCTCCACACCCACCAATAAAAATCAATCACTTCTCTCCCCTGGAGAAGAGTCAGCGAAGGGGAAGAGAGAGAGGCCAAAACTGCTACACTAATGGGACTTCCTCAGTGTGAAAGGAAATATCCAGAGCGCGAAAAAAGCATGCCCTCACTAACAGCAGGATCATATAATCTTAACATCTTCAGTTTGACTAGACCCTGGCAAATCGTCCATTAAAAATGTCTGTGCCAGGGCACCTGGGTGGCTCAGTCGGTTAACCCTCCGACTTCGGCTGGGGTCATGATCTCATGACTCATGGGTTCAAGCCCCATGTCAGGCTCTGTGCTGACAGCTCAGAGCCTGGAGCCTGCTTCGGATTCTGTGTCTCCCTCTCTCTGCCCCTCCCCCCCTGCTCTCTCAAAACTAAACATTTTTTTAAATGTCTGTGACATTTTGCACTCCCTTAGTACCATTTTCTTCACACTCACAATGTTTGGAATCGTCAGACTTAAAAATTTGCCAATGTGATAGGTAAAAAGTGCTGTGTGATTGCTCTCCTTTGCATTTCCCTCCTAAATAGTGAAGATAGGCATGGTTCTTTGTTTTAAAGATTTTATTTATTTTTGAGAGAGACAGAGAGAGAGAGAGAGAGAGAGAGCAAGTACACAGAGGAAAGGCAAAGGGAGAGGGAGAGAGAATCTCAAGCAAGCTCCCCACTCAGCACAGAGCCCAGTGTGGGGCTCAACCTCATGACACTGGGATTGTGACCTGAACCAAAATCAAGAGTCAGAGACTTAACCGACTCAGCCACCCGGTGCCCCCAGATAAACATGATTCGTAGTCATTCAGATTTTCTCTTCTGTGAATTGCCTGCTTATACATTTTCAATTTTTCCAATCGGGTTATTAGCCTTTTTCTTACATATGTGTATATGTTCCAAAAATATTCCGGATCATTTGCCAGCTAAATGCTCTGCACATCTTACATTCTTTGAACTGTCTTTTGATGCGCAGAAGAATTAATTATAATGCATTCCTCAACAGTTTCTGTGGGGAAATAGGTTCTACTTACATAAATGGGTTAGAAAAAAGCTTAGGGCAGAAAGCTGCCACCAAGGGGCGAAAGTGCCCGCGGTTAGGTAGCGAGATATTGTAATGGGATCACGAGTAACTTGTTATATCACCTGCAGGAAATTACTTTCCGTCTGACACCAATATACTAATGTACCTCGATCACAAACACCACTTGCCCCCCAGACGCTTTGCTTCTTACACACACAAGTTAATGATTACTGTCTGATTGTTTTCTCTATGTTCATGTGTCTAAGATCTTGTTTACTTCACATTTACCACGTGTGTAAGATCTTAAGTGCATAATAAATATGGAGACAAAACCCTTGTTCCGGGCTCTTGTCTCCTCCCAGACATTAGCCTCTCGTATTCAATTCTGCATCCTCTCTCTTGCTGGACAAGAGAGAACTCCAGACTCATAGTCTGCGACAAGTTTCCTTTATGGTTTGTCCTTCTTATGTCATGTTTATGAAACCCTTTCTAGCTCTGAGGTTATATCTTCGCCTACACAAAAATTGCAAAGTTTTGCTTTTTCTGTTTAAGTATAATGTCTTTTCCTTCAGAACTACTTTTATTTCCTTCATTAAATGTTTTATAATCTTAGAGTCTCTTTTATGAATATTTCTTTTATGGATATTTCTTTCCATCACATTTTTCTACATTTAATTACTGGTATATAAGTATTCCCTTGGTTTTATCATATTTATCTTGTATCTAGATAACTTATTGAACCCTCTTATTCGTAGTAATAGTTTACCTGTAAAACATATTGTTCTTTTTATTACTAGGCAGTGTCCCGGTAATAAAAATATTAATTAACAACATTAATTAACCATCATGTTCTTTGGCTTAAATTCTACATTTGTCTGACATTAATTTTGTCATACTAGCTTTTTTTAAGTTTATTTATTTCTTTTGAAGGTGGGGAAGAGGGTGTGGGAGGGGCAGAGAGAAGGAGAGAGAGCATCCCATGCAGGCTCTGCCCTATCAGCGTGGAGCCCTCTGTGGGGCTCAACCTCAGGAGCTGTGCCATGAGATCATGACCTAAGGTGAAGTCAAGAGTTGGATGCTTAACTGACCTAGCCACCGAGGCATCCCCATACTAGCTTTTCTTTTGCCTAGTACTTGCCTCATTTGTTTGTCTCCATTTCTTTATTTTCATTGTTTTCCTTTTAGACTTGTCTCTTATAATGTGCTGCTTATCATGTCGCTTATAATGCTTAGCTGCATTTTTTTAGTTTTATGTATTTTGAGAGAGACAGAGACAGTGTGGGCAGAGGAGGGGAAGAGAGAGAAGGAGAATCCCAAGCAGGCTCTGCAGAGCCCCACGTGGGGCTTGAACTCACAAAACCATGAGATCATGACCTGAGCCAAAATCGAGTCAGACACTTAACTAACTGAGCCACCCGGGCGCCCCTGCATTTTGTTATTTTGTTAAAGTTATTATTATTTTTTTTTCTGAGGAAGAGAGAGAGAGAGAGAGAAAGCACCCACAGGGAGGGGCATAGAGAGAGGAGTGAGAGAATCTCAAGCGGGCTCCACACCATCACCACAGAGCCAGATGGGGGGCTCAAACTCATGAACTGTGAGATCATGACCTGAGTCAAAACCAAGAGTCAGATGCTTAGCTGATTGAGCCACGCAGGCATCCCTGCATTTTGTTGTTTTTAATCCAATCTGGTGGGTCCTATCTTTTAAAAGTTTTATTTAATTTATATTGGCTGGGATTATTTTTTTACCTGCTTTTGATGTGGGTTTTTTTTTTTTTTGGCATTTTACCAAACTTTTTAATGTGGCTTTTGTGTTTTTCCACTCCTACTTTTTGTTTACTTGACAGTTTTATTTCATTTTCCCTGTGTTGGTTGGAAATTATAATGTATATATTTTTATTGAGTGTCTTTACATTTTTAACAAACATTAACTACAGACTTCTGTATCCAGTATCTCTACCCTCCTCTCAAACAAGGCAAAGGCCTTAAATATGTTAAGTAACACTGACCATCCACATATTTGCTGTGATTGCTGTCTAAAATTGTAGTTATACTTTCTGTTACAAATGCATGAATGTCATTATTCTATACAGTTGATAGTTCATTCAATAATCTTCATGTTTTATTGTTTCTGTCCTCCCCATTATGTCTTGTACCCCACTCCTTCTTTGTGGGTTCACTTCCTGTTTTTCTAAAATACAATCTTAAGTAATATTGTATGCCAACTACACTTTAATTAAAATTTCTTTGAAATGCAAACTCAAGTAGTTCTTTTTTTTTTTTTTTTGTATTTTAAGACTTTATTTTTTTAGAACAGTTTTTGGTTCACAGAAAAAATTGAGAGGAAGGTACAGAGATTCCCCATATAGCCCCTGACCCCACACATGCTACCTCCTCCAGAGTGAGACATTTGTTACAACTGATGAACCTTCACTGACACCTCCTTATGACTCAAACTCCAAAGCTTACATTAGGGTTCACTTATGGTGTTGTTCATTCGATGGGTTGGGACAAATGTATAATGATATGTATCTGTGATTATAGTTTCACACAGAGTATTTTCACTGCTCTAAAAGTCTTCTGTGTTTTTCTTCTTCATACCTCTCTCCCCACTAACTCCTAGCAACCAAGGATCTTTTTACTGTCTTTTATAGTTTTGCCTTTTCCAGAATGGCACATACTTGGAATCATATAGAATGTAACTTTTTCAGATTGGCTTCTTTTACTCAGTAACGTGCATTAGGTTTTCTCCATGTCTTTCACGTCTTGATAACTCATTAATTTTTAGTGCTAAATAATATTCTATTGTCTGCATGAACAATAGATTATTTATCCACTCCCCTACTAAAGGACATCTTGGCTGCTTCCAAGTTTGGGCAATTATGAATAAAGCTGCTATAAACATTTGTGTTCAGGTTTATGTGTGCATGTAGGTTTTCTTTTTTTTTTAATTTTTTTAAATGTTTATTTATTTTTGAGAGAGACAGAGACAGAGCGTGAGTGGGGAGGGGCAGAGAGAGAGGGAGACACAGAATCTGAAACAGGTTCTAGACTCTGAGCTGTCAGCACAGAGCCCGAAGGGGGGCTTACACTCAGGAGCAGAGAGATTATGACCTAAGCCGAAGTCAGACACTTAACTGACTGAGCCACCAGGCGCCCCATACGTTTTCAACTTACTTGGAGAAATACCAAGGAGTGTGATGGCTGGATCATATAAGAACATGTTTAGTTTTGCAAGAAACCACCAAGACGTCTTCTAAAGTGACTGTACCATTTTGCATTCCCACAAGTAATGAATGAAAGTTCCTGTCGCTTCACATCCTCAACAGCATTTGGTGGTGTCAGTATTTTTTGATTTTCGCCATTGTAATAATTGGTTAGTGATATCTCATTGTTTTAATTTGCATTTCCCTGGTGACATATGATGTGGCACATCTTTTCATATGTTCATTTGCCATCTATGTATCTTTTTTGATGAGGTCTTTGTTAAGGTCATGGGCCCATTTTTTACTCAGGTTATTTCTTTTTTTATTATTGAGTGTTAAGAGTTCCATATATATTTTGGATAACAGTCCTTTATCAGACATGTATTTTGCAAATATTTTCTTCCAGTCTGTTCCTTGTCTTTTTATTCTCTTGATAGTGTCTTTTGCAGAGCATAAATTTTTAATTTTAATGAGGTTCAGCTAGACAAACTTAATTGTCTCATTGTTGGATTCATTTTGCTTTGGTGTTGTATATAAAAAGCCATCACTAAACCCAAAGTCATCTAGGTTTTCGCCTATATTATCTTCAGGAATTTTATAGTTTTGAATTATACATTTAGGTCTTGATCACCTTGTTTATTTTTAAAATAAACAGTATATTTCTGAGCTATAATGACAGGTTATCAATATGATTAAAACGAAAATATTTTAAAATATAAACATACTAATTTTCTATTGCATAACATGTTAGTTTCCTACTGCTGCTATAATAAAGTATCACAAACTTTGTAGCTTGAAACAATACAAATTCATTATCTTATGTTTTGTTAGATTATAAACCCAACACAAGTTTTACTAAGCTAAAATCAAGGTGTTGGTGTGGCTACATTCCTTCTGCAAGCTCTATGGCAGGATCCATTTCCTTGCCTTTTCTTTCTTTTTCTTATTTTATTTTATTTTATTTTTAGTTCAGTTTATTTTTTGTTTAAATTCTAGTTAGTTAACATATAGTGTAATATTGGCTTCAGGAGTAGAATTTAGTGATTTATCACTTCATATGACATGTGTATATATACCTGTGTGTATAGTCTGTGTCCAGATTCATTTTTTTACATGTCAACGTTCAGTTGTTCTGGTACCATTTTTGCTTCATTGCATTGCTGCTAATCCTTTGTGAAAGATCAGTTGACTGTATTTATGTGGGTCTATTTCTCGGTTGTCCATTTTGTTCTATTGATCTATTTGTTCTTTTGCAATAACGCATTGCTTTGATGAATGTAGCTCTATAATAAGTCTTGAAGTGAGGTAGTGTCAGTTCTCCAACTGTGCTCTCCTTCAATATTGGGTTGGCTGTTCTGGGTCTTTTATCTCTCATTATGAACTTTAGAATCAGTTTGTCAGGGTGACTGGGTGGCCCATTTAGTTAAGCATCCAACTTTGGCTCAGGTCATGATCTCACGGTTCATGAGTTTGAGCCCCACATTGGACTCTGTGCTGACAGCTTAGAGCCTGGAGCCTGCTTCGGATTCTGTGTCTCCCTCTCTCTCTGCTCCTCCCCGACTTGTTCTCTCTCTCTTTGTCTCAAAAATAAATAAAAAAAATTTTAAAGCATCAGTTTGTCAATATCTATAAAATAATTTGCTAAGATTTTGATTGGAATTGCATTGAAGGTATAGATCAAGTTGTAAAAACTGAATTCTTAACAATATTGAATCTTCCTATCCATGAACATGGAATATCTCTCTATTTATTTAGTTCTTCTTTGATTTCATTCATCAAAGTTTTGTAGTTTTTCTCATATAAATATTGTACATGTTTTGTTAGATTTATACTTAAGTATTTAATTTCTGGAGGGTGCTAATACAGATTATATTATGTTTTTAATTTCAAAGTCCACTTGTTCATTGCTGATACATAGGAAAGCAATTGACTTTTGTATATTAATCTTGTATATTGCAACCTTGTTATAATCACTTATTAGTTCCAGCAGTTGGTTTTTTTTTTTTTGTGATTCTTTCAGATTTTCTACATTGGTGATTCTTTCAGATTTTCTATGTAGATAATCATATCATCTGTGAACAAAAAGAGTTCCATTATACATTATTTCCAATATGTATAACTTTAATTTCCTTTTCTTGTTTTATTGCAGTAGCTAGAACTCCAGTAAAATGTTGAAAAGCAGTAGTAAGAGGGAATATACTTGCACTGCCCCTGATCTTAGTGAGAAAACTTCAATTTTCTCACCATTATGTATGAATAGAGCTGTCCACTTATCATAGATATTCTTTAACAAATTGAGGTAATTCTCCTCGATTACTAGTTTACTGAGAGTTTTTATCATGAATGTGTTGGATTTAGACAAAGGCTTTTTCTGCATCTATTGATATGATCATATAATTTTTTTTCTTTAGCCTATTGATGTGATAGACTACATTGATTTTTGAATGTTGAATCAAGTTGTGTACCTGGGATAAACCCCACTTGGTCATGGCATATAATTCTCTTTATACATTGTTGGATTGAATTTGCTAACATCTTGTTGAGGATATCTGTATGTGTGTTCATGAGATGTATTGATCTGTAGTTTTCTTGTAATGTATTTGTCTGGTGGCCTTACAGAATGAGTTAGGAAAATTCCCTCTGCTTCTATCTCCTGAAAAATGTAGAAAATTGGTATAATTTCTTCCTTAAATGTTTGGTAGAATTCACCAGTGAACCCATTTGGACCTGATGCTTTCTGTTTCAGAAGATGATAATTATTGATTCAATTCCTTTAATAGATATAGAGTTATGAAGATTGCTATTTCTTCTTGTGTGAGTTTTGGCACACTGTTTTTCAAGGAATTGGTTCATTTTTGGTCATCAAAAGTTATGGTTATAGACTTATTCATAGCATTCATTTATTATCCTCAATGTCCATGGGATCTCGAGTGATATCCCCTCTTTCATTTCTGATATTAGTAACATTTGTTATCTCTCTTTTTTTCTTAGCTTGCCTAGAGGATTTTTGATTATATTAATATTTTCAAAGAATCAGTTTTAGGTTCTGTTGATTTTCTCTATTTTTTAAATCTCATTTATTTCTGTGCAGATTATTTTTATTTCTTTTCTTCTGCTTACTTTGGATTTAATTTTCTTTCTTTTTCCAATTTCCTAAGGTGGAAGCTTAGTTGTTGATTTTAGCTCTTTCTTCTTTTCTTATGTTTAATTAATTAATTTATTTATTTTGAGAGAGAGTGAGGTGCACAGAGGAACAGAGAGAGAGGGAGAGAGAGAATCCCAAGCAGGCTCTGTGCTGTCAGTGCAGAGCCTGAGGTGGGGCTCAATCTCAGAAACTGTGAGATAATGATCTGAGCCAAAATCAAGAGTCAGATGCTTAACTAACTGAACCACCCAGGTGCCCCATCTCTTTCTTCTTTTCTAATCTATGCATTCAATGCTATAAATTTCCCTCTCAGCATTGCTTTCATTGCATCCCACAAATTTTGATAAGTTGTGTTTTCAATTTCATTTATTTAAAATTATTTGTGGGGCACCTGGGTGGCTCAGTCGGTTGAGCCTCCGACTTCAGCTCAGGTCATGATCTCACAGCTCGTGAGTTCAAGTCCTGCTTTGGGCTCTGTGCTGACAGCTTGGATCCTGGAGCCTGCTTTGGATACTGTGTCTCCCTTTCTCTGCCCCTAACCCACTCACATTCTATCCCCATCTCTCTCAAAAGTAAACATTAAAAAAAATTTTTTTTAATTACTTCTTAATTTTTTTGAGATTTCTTCTTTGATTCAGGTGTTATTTACAAGTGTGTTGCTTAATCTCCACGTATTTGGGGGCTTTCCAATTGGCTTTCTATTATTAATTTCTTGTTTAATTCCATTGTGGTCTGAGAGCAGACACTGAATAATTTCGATTCTTCTACACTTGTTAAGGTGTGTTTTACGGCCCAGAACATGGTCTATCTCAGTGGATGTTCCAATGTGAGCTTGAGAAGGTGTATTCTGCTGTTGCTGGATGAAGTATTCTATACATGTCCATTATAACCAATTAATTGATGGTGTGGCTGAGTTCAACTATGTCCTTAATGATTTTCTGCCTGCTGGCTCTGTCCATTTCCGGTAGAGGAATATTGAAGTATACAACTATAATAGTGGATTAATCTATTTCTTCTTGCAATTCTATTAATTTCTGCCTCTGATATTTTGACATTCTGTTACTAGATATATACAGATTAAGGATCATTATGTATTTTTAGAGAATTGACTCCTTTATCCTTATGTAATGTCCTTCTTTATCCCTCGTAGTTTCTCTTGCTTTGAAGTCCATGCTGAAATTAATATAGCTACTTCTGTTTCTTTTTGTAGTTGTAGCATAGTGTATCTTTCTCCATCAATTTACTTTTAATCTATTTAAAGTAGGGTTTTTTTGTAGACAACATATAGTTGGGTGGTGTTTTTTAATCCACTCTGACAATCTCTGTCTTTTAATTGGTGCATTTAGACTACTGACATTCAAAATGATTATTGATATAGTTCAATTTATATCTGTCAAATTTATGCTACTGTTTTCAATTTGTTGCCTTTGTTCTTATATTTGTCTTTCGCTCTTTTTTCTGTGTGTTTTGTATTTTTTATTGAACATCTCATATGATTCCTCTATATCTCCTTTCTTAATATATCTATTATATTCTTTATTTTTTGGTTTTTTTGTGTGTATTTACCTAGTGTTTGTGATATACATTTATAGCTAATCCAAGCCCACTTTCAAATAACACTGTACTGCTCTACTGGTAGTGTGAACACATTATAATAATAAAATACTCCTAATTTCTTCCTCTCTTCCCTTGTGTCATTGCCTTCAATAATTTCATTTACATATATTCATAAATTAGCATATATACATACATATGCATCAAATATATTCATAAGCATATATAAACACATAGGTGATATTATTTTTTGAAAAAAATTTTGTCAGATCAACTAAAAATAAAAATCAATTTTGCTTTACCTTCATATATTCCTTCTTTAATATTATTCCTTTTTAATGTAAATCTGATTTTCTAGCTTATATTATTTTCTTCTCTCTAACAAACTTCTTTTAACATTTCTTACAAGGCAGGTCTACTGGCTACAGAACCCCTCAATTTATGTCAGAGAAAATATTTCGTTTTCACTTTTTAAGGATAATTTCACAGAATACAGAATCATAGGTTGTTAGGTATGTTTTTTTTTCTGTCAACAATTTAAATATTTCACTCCACTCTCATGCTTGCATGCTTTCTGATTAAGTCGTTCTTTTCAAAAGGTCTTATAAGTGTAAATTCTTTTAGTCTCTTTATATCTCAAAATGTCTTTATTTACCCTTTACTTATGAGTGGTAGTTTACCTGGTTATAGTACTCTAGATTGATACTTTCTTCAGCACTTTGAGTGAAAATCTGCCTTCTACTACCATATGCAGTCTAGAATTTATTTAGTTTTTTTAAATTTAAATTTCTGTATTTTTATATTTATAAGATTTCTAATTGTGTGTATTTTTTGTTTAATTTATGCCTGGTTTAGTTTTGTTTAATGGATGTCTTTATGTATATTTGAGTATTTTAAACAAGTATATTTTAACATCATCTTTTGATTATGTTGTTATTTTCATATGCAATCAATTCATTTCCTGATTGTTGATTTTATTGGTTACCTTTCTTAGACTTACTCTTTCTCAATTTTGGAATGTTAACTTGCAGACTCAACTTAAGTAAGATCAACTAATCTTTCTCGTTCATCAACATTCTGTCTAGTCCATTTTTAGTTGCCTCTACTCACAAAACTCCCATCTCCCTCTGTAGTTCAGAACCAGATGGCTTAGGCTCCCTATTTCGATATGATATTGATGATATTGTAGTTATAACTGTTGAGCTAGCCAGAGATTTAGCTTAAGTTCTAGACGCTAGGATGTGTCTGCCTCCTCCTACTTCCTTGGTATACAGCTTTACATAAGTCACCGAAGCAACGGTGAAGCTGTTTTCAACCTCTTTCAATGCAGAAAAGTCTAATCCTCTGCTCCAATGCAGAAAAGACTAATACGAGTCCCTACTTCTGAGTAGTAAGCCTAGCCCTAATTCTTAATCCTCCTATGAAGCACTTTTAGTTCTGCTATTCCAAAATAGTTGAACATCCATCTACCTTTGCTTATATCTAGACCAGAAGTGCAATGGACCTATGATATTAACCTTACATTCAGGTTTTTTTGTATTTATGTTTAGTTTCCCATCTATGTATATGTTTACCTTATTTTGAGTACAATTGTGTTTTCTACATTTACTCTGTCTATATCTTATCCATCATTTCTATGTGTTAGGAAAGGAAGAATTCTCCAAGTATCAACTAACCGTGCCATTTTGATCAAATGACTCTTGAAGTGTCTTTCATTTATTTTTATTTATGTTACTTGGTTTTTAAATAATCTAGCTCTATGACTTGTAAGTCACAGGTGACATAGGAAATAACTCAAAGAAAAAATCCCCCAGGAGTTTTAATCAGAGAGGAGGACATTGCCGTCACTCTCTTCAGGAAAGGTTAAACAGATTGAAAAGAAAGTCTCAAACAAGGCAGCTGAAACCACTGAGAAAATATTTCAGAATCGGCTGTAAAGGAGGACAATGACTGGAATGATTTTTTGGACTGAAACCTAGTGAGCAACCCAATGGCCACTTAACTTTGTAAGCACAATGTGAGGCTGTACTGCTGAAAATTTGGCCTAAAACTCCCAGATCCATCCAGAATAAGTCAAAAGATGCATTTTGGTAAAGTCTTACCTTTAAACTATAGTGATATTCACCAAATATTAATAACAGGATTAGTAATTATGGTCCCTAGGGAAATTATATGAGTGAGAATACTGAGTGAGGCCCTTTTAAAAGCTACTACTCTATAGAAGCTCCACAGTAACTTTGAAAACTAATATATGCACAATCACAGTGAAACCCAACAGCCTAGTAGCCACTGGAGAGGGAAAAATGGTTTCAGAGCTTCACCAAACCACTATTATCAGAACTGTCATTATTTGACCTGTCTTGCAGTTCCGTTAAACCTCATGTCACTGGGCCTGTCTTTATTTGACCTAACTTAGACATTGCTCAGTGTGCACAGCCTTATTCTTCAGAGTTTTGAAAACAATCTGTGGCAAATGTTTAATATTGTATCTACCTAAGACACCAATGAAACTTGGGGAAATCAAAAAGTGGCCTAAACACTTAAAATAAAAAGCAAGGGAGGGGCACCTGAGTAGTTTAACCAGTTGAGCATCTGACTCTTGATTTTGGCTCAGGTCATGATTTCACAGTGTGTGGGGTCGAGCCCCACACTGGGCTCTGAGCTGATAGCACAGAGCCTGCTTGGGAGTCTCTCTCTCCCCCTCTCTCACTCTGCCCCTCCCTTGTTCACATTTATTTCTCAAAATAAACAAACTTTTTTTAAAAAGCAAGGGAATGAGATGCACATATGGGAGTTTAAAAAGTTCCAATATATTCCTAAGTGTATAAAAGGCCATGCAAATGGGTAGGACTGTGTGTTTCCCCAGGAAAAACTTAAGACAGCCTTTTACTTCAGAACTTACGTTTACTGAAGAATTTAGGAAATCTCTCACCTTTGGCTCACTTTGCGGCTCTGCAGATTAAGGCAGAGTTATAATGTGCTGGAGGGCTAACAGCATGCCCCAAACAGTCACACAGAAACCCTCTGTGATGATTAAAACACCTTTTGGTTCAAATCGTTTAAGTAAATCTCTGTCCAATCATTAGCTGACCACTAAGATAACTGATCAGAGACTTTGGTGACCATGCATGAAAAAGAATGCAGACTTTTCAGAATCAGTACAAGAGAGTGACTAAATAAACAAAACCAGCATGCCAACAATAATAACAAATGGCAACAACAAATCCTGGAGCAGTGGGAATCCAATTTCCAGATATGACACACTATATTATTGAAAACATCCAGGTTTCAACAAAAATTTATAATACATACAAATAAATAAGAAATTTTGGCCTATAGAAAGAAAAAAAAAAGCACTCCATAGAAATTATCCCTGAGAAAGCTCACGTGTTGGATTTATTAGGTGAAGATTTAAATCAGCTATTTTAAATATCTTTAAAAAAACTAACGAAAAAAAACTATGTCTAGAAAACTATAGGAAAGTATGAGCATGTTGCCTTATTAAATAGAGAGTAATAAAGAAATAGCAATTATAAAAAAAGCAAGTAAAAAACCTGGAATTTCAAAGTACAATAACTGAAATAAGATATTAAGGGGGGCTCAACATCAATCTGAGAAGGCGGAAAGAGTCAGCAAACTTACAGACAGATCAACTGAGGTTATACAGTATGAGAATAGAAATAGAAAAGAATAGCAAAATGAAAAGAGTCTAAGAGACATGTAGATGCCATTAAGAATACTAAAATATACCTAATGGGGGTTCTAGAAGGAGAGGAGAAAGAAAGGAGGGGAGAATGAATTTTTTGAAAAAATAATGGCTAATTTGCAGTAACGTGGATAGAACTGGAAGGTATTATGCTGAGTGAAAAAGTCAGTCAGAGAAGGACAGATATCATATGTTTTCATTCATATGTGGATCTTGAGAAACTTAACAGGAGACCATGGGGGAAGGGAAGGGGAAAAAACAGTTACAGAGAGGGAGGGAAGCAAGCCATAAGAGACTCTTAAATACTAAGAACAAACTGAGGGTGGATGGGGGGTGGGGGAGAAGGGAAAATGAGTGATGGGTTGAGGGCACTTGTTGGGATGAGCACTGGGTGTTGTATGTAAGCAATGAACCACAGGAATCTACCCCCAAAACCAAGAGCACACCTTACATACTGTATGTTAGCCAATTTGACAATAAATTATATTTAAAAAAAGAAATAATGGCTAAAACTTTGCTAATTTGATGAGAAACCTTAATCCACAAATATGAGAAACTCAACAAATTCCAGATAGGATAAACTCAAAAAAAAATCACACCTAGATACTGTAAAATCACAAAATGGAGACCAGACTTGAAAATACCCTGAGTAAACAAAACCATTGAAGTCATATAAGTGAAACTTAATTTAGTTTGTTCTGCTAAACAAGCAAAACCTAACTTGAGCTGCTTCTTGTAAATGCCTCTGAAAATCATAAAAGAAACTTAAGTCATCTTCCTAAAAACGGTATAAGATAATCACTTTTAATCAATCTCCTACCATCTGGAAACCCCATGGTAGTAACCAATCGTAATAAAGATTAAGCAACTTCCTCATTTTTCCCTTTATAAGTCATTCCGTAACACTATGTTCCTGAGATCCATATCAGTCTTTGAATTTGAAAGCTCTCGGTTCATGAACAGTTCTTATATGCACAATGAACTCTTACTAAATATGCTATTCCTTTGGTGATTTTCATTTTGCTTTGCCTGGAATTTTGACAACACATTATAATCAAACTGCTTGAAAGTCAAAGAAAAAAATCTTGAAAGTATTATACCTAGCTGTTTCTATATTTTTCATTTTAAAATGTATGCTTTAGGGTGACAGATGGTATTGACACTTGAGGTGAGCATAACATAACATATAGAGAAGTCAAATCACTATATTGTACACCTGAAACTAATGTAACATTATATGACAACTATACTCAAATAAAAAATATTTTAAAGTAATAATTACATAAAATGAAATAAAATGTGTGCTTTAGGACTATTTACGTCATCTCATATTCAAACAGCCAAACACAAGCCTTACAGTTTCATTTTTATGGAAATGAATACTTGTATGGAAAATTGTCCTTATTTCTCTGTTATATTAGCTTACAGAAAGCCTGGCTGTTTGGATCTTGGATCCATAATCAAAATGCTTACAGGCAAATTATTTCAGAGGAAAAAAGCTTGATTATTAAATAAATCAAAATATAAAAACCATTACAGAAATTTCTCAACAATCAACTTTCATTTAGTCGGTTTGATGCGGAAATGGCATATTTCTTAATTGATCACTCTGGGCAACTAAAAGTTATCAGCTTGTTCTACTTTACATAAACGACCATTTTTCAAATAATCAAGATAATAACATGAAAACAGAAAATCTACCCTACTGAGAATGACCATTTTTCTTCAGTGACTGAACCTTGTTTACAGCTTTAATGTTCCCATGGAGAATATGATTTCTCATTATCCAGTACTAGAGATATAACTGGTTTTAGAAACTTGAGTTGAATATGTACCAAGTCCTAACCAGTCCTTGGATGGTGCTTCTTAAAAAATCAATTCCTTATGTCAGTTTCCTTATTCGTTCTCATCAAAGCAGTGGGTAGAAAATGCCAAAGAAATCTGCTTGTTTGACCTTTCTATGATCTGGACTTCAGATACATAAACAGTTGTTTTACCTGGCTGTAAATTAAGTACTTTGGAAGCTATTGAACACTTTTAGATGAGTGGGGCAATGTTTAGTGGGCTTTTTCATAGGATCTTTAAGGGCCTCGAGGGACATGAATAAGTTCATCCAACTTTCAGAGGTTTCTTCCTTAAAGCCAGTAAGACTTTGCTATAACAGAAGAACCTGTTTCAACGATTTGAAAGGACTGTGAGCTGTATTGAAGAAAAGGTCAGTAAACTTCACAAAGTTTATTGGACATGGAAGGGGGCAGAGACAACTGACTTTCTTTCCTAAAAGACTGTGTGGTTGGGCAGGATAGGAGACAAGGTCAAGTTGCTACCAGAGTGGTAAGTCATTAATTCATTCAACAAATATGTAATAGAAAGCTACCGTGAACCAGGCACTATACCAGGCCCTAGAGATACTACAGTGAGCACTAACAGACACAGATCCCATTCTTATGGAGGTTACAGTCCCGTGAAGAATAATTATTCTCCAAGTTTACAATTATAAAGACTTCCATTAAAGGTTTTCTAAATGGCTTTCCTTTTTTTTTTAAATTTTATTTATTTATTCTGAGAGAGAGAGAGACAGCACAAGTTGGGGGGGGGGGGCGAGAGAGAGGGAGAGAGAGAATCCCAAGCAGGTTCTATGCTGCCAGCACAGAGCCCGATGTGGGGCTTGAACTCACAAAATGTGAGATCATGACCTGAGCCGAAACCAAGAGTCAGGTGCTTAATCAACTGACCCACCCAGGTGTCCCTAAATGCGTTTCTAAGTCCACTCAAAATTTATGTTAGCCATCAACCACTAAAACTTGGAGCCAAAAATGAAGTGTTTTTTTTTTTTCCAGCATATTCCAAATTGCAGAACACTGGGCAAAAATTAGAAACCTTTACCCCTACCCCAGCCCCATTTAAAGTCCTCAAGACCATGTGACCATATCCTGCAAAGCTGTTAGGGGCAACTATGGCCTTTTAAAGGTTGCATTTGTTCCTCTTAGGCCCAGTCTAAAAATTGCACTCTCATTTCAGCTAAAGAAGAAAGTACCCTGAGCAAGATACCATAACCTTACCTCCTTGTTTCTGATTGGTCCTTAAAAGCCTGGAAATCTGACAGGAAGAACCCCTCCTCCCAGATGGTGTTTTGTTTTATGGATTTAGTCAAACACTGAATAAGCACATTAAAACTTGTGTTGACCCTACACTTGCTATTTCCTTCTCCTCTGTTTCCCTCTAGCATTCCATTTGTGAGCCTGCATGAATGTTAACATGGAGATTTTGTGATCAGAGGAGTTATGGGGTCAAGGCTTGGAACAGAATTGCTGTAAACTAGTTTGATTAGTCATTGCTTTGAATGGATTAAAGCAGCATGAACACCTGCCTTGCTGAGGGGGACAAAAGGCGAGACTGTAAAAATAAATTAAACTCATTTTGCTTCCAAGGGAACATACAGGGCATACCGAACACCATCAAATCTGTTTCTTTCTTTCCCAGTGGCTAATGAAAAGAATCAGTGAAAAGACATTCAGCATTGACATGAAATCATCATACTTAAAAGTAACTTCAGTGCTGGAGAAGTAGTATCAATGGCTTCATTACTGATATTTCTCTACGTAATGTAGAAGTGATAAAGGCCAACTTTGGTCATGAGCCAAGATGAACTGAATGGTTAGTCCACACCAGGTTGTGGGGCAGGGCTGGAGAGAGTGGTAAAGAGGCAAGGAAAACAAGTATCTCCAAATTATTATCACTTGTCAGTCTCCAACTCTATGAGTGCTTCATAATTGCCTTTGGCTCAACCCTGACCTTTTTCCATTGAATATTTGCGGAGAGGCTTAAACATAATTCACAAAAAGAAACTTCCAAACAAAGAAAAACATCCCCAGGGGGGCAAATCTCTGTGAGAGCATACACTGACATCAGCATTCACTGCCAGCCAGGGGGCTGTCTTGCATACCGGAACCTAGTTGAAAATAACATCCTTCCTTTTGGAAGAATTAAAAATTATTTAGACTCCTTGATGTATCCTGACTGCTCCTCTTTTTCTTGACTCTGTTTCAGACCAGGTGGCCAGACCCCTTTCCCATGGGAGGGTGAGAAAGCAGAGGAGTCCTCAGAAGTCCCTGCCTGACGTCCCTCTGAATTCCTTGTGTAAACCAGATAGTCAGCACTGAGAAGAATGGAAACAAAGATTGCTTTTCAGAGTCCAGAGAAAATGGTTAGGTGGGAAAATAACCTCAGTTAATGCTTTCAGAGTAATGGTTTCCAATTGTTTCCCCTCATGGTCTTCTCTGTCCCACATTTGCCTTTATTAAAGCAAAAGCCCAGTTGATTTCTTAGTACAGTTATTTAACCTGAATTCCAGGTTCTTCTAGAGTATCCATGGATGGGCATAAGGGGTCCACGAACTTATGGAAATACACAAAAATTCACAGTCATGTGTCTATACAACTTAAAAAAATATTCCATAGCTTTCACCAGCCTGTCAATGGGATCTTTTATTCTAAAATGGTTAAACATCACGGTTGTAGGTGCTGCCACTACTGAACGTTTGTATGTCCTCCTTCTTGAATTTCAGGATACTAAAGCAGGGATAGAGAGGTAGAAGAAAAGTGGCTGTTTCGGCAGGTGGTGGGGGGCAATTTGTTTCAGTCAGGAGCAATCTGTTGCAATCAAAAAAGGGACTCCACTGCCTAGGTTTCTGTCACATCCTTTAACCTCTCCAAGATTACCTGCCTTCTCTGTTTTATCTGCTCCTTCCAGAAGTGAAGAAATGTCAAACTCCCAGTTGAAAAACACTACCTGACTAATAAATCTATTTTAAGAATCTCATCTATTCTAAGAACCTGGCCCCAAGTTTCCTTTACGTATACACCGAGATACTGTCCACACTTGGGAATCTTCCCATCTCATGGTCTTTATATTCTTTTTCATGTACCAAATTGAAATGTCTGTTTCTAAGAAAAGCAACCAAGCTATATCCTGACAACTTCTAAAACATGGATAACTTAATTAGTGTTGGCCTAGCATCATTCTAACTTCCTGGGCAGTGCACATATCCTTTGCTTCATAGGGACAGTAGAATTGTCCTGCCAAGTTTTAGAGATTGTATTTTCTTAAGAGATCACCAGCATTTCTTTCAGATGAATAAAAAACAAACCCCTTGCAATGGAATACAAGGTTTAATATCTCCTGGCCCCAGTCATTCTCAGTACTTTTCTGATCTTGTCTTCTGTCATTCTCTTCCTCTCTCATGCTGCTCCAGCCATATTGCCCTCTTCACTGTTCCTTGAACACACAAGCATACTTTAGCCTCATATCCTTTGTACTGGCTGTTCCATCTATCTAGAAAGGATTTCCTACCAGAAATCCCCATAGCTGGTTTCCTTGCTTGCTTCAGATCTCTACCCAAATATCACCTTAGCAGAAAGATTTTTCCTAACTACTTTACTGAAAATAGTGACTAACTCCCACCCCAGGTTTCTCTTTTCACCTTTTATTTTTATTTTTAGCATGTCTCACCATCTGACATATAGTTATTCCCACTCCCCAGACTATAAGCTCCATATAGGTAGGAACTCTATCTACCTTGTTTCCCCCACTTTATCCCAGCACCTAATACAATGCCCAGCACATGGTAGGTACTCAAATATTTGCTGAATCAACAACAGAGAGCTCAGTATCAAAGCTCTCAAATTGAGTTTCTCATTGGCAATTTAAGGAAAAAGAAAAAAAATTCTATACTAATCATGCACTTCATTTCTATTCCAAAGTCAGATGGGACCTTGAAGTATAAGTGTCCCTACCACACACTCTAGTCTAAGTTAAAACCCTCATTATTCTTTGCCAAAACTCTCTTGTCCTTTTATTTCATAGCACCGTTCAACATGTGTAATCATCATGTGCTTATATTTAAAAGATGTTTAATATCTGCTTCTTCTCATTAGAATGCAAAGTGATGAGGGGTCAGGGATCTAGTCTGCCTTGTTCACTACTTGTATCACTAGTGCCCAAGTAACTGATGGGGACCTGGTGGACTGTCAATAAATATGAGTTGAATGAGGAAATTAACAAATAAAAAGGCCTTTATAGAAGTTAAATCCCCCTTTTTCTTAGCTACGCTGTCCCAGTACCAATGAAGGGGGAGCAGTTTTAAAAATGGGTAATTCCTCAAAACCACTATTTAAGAGACAAAGTAGGGACATTTGGAAAGTAAACCCCCAATTGACATGAATATCTTATTTTCCATTTTTGACCTCGTATTATTGCAATTTCTGGAGAGTCTGACTACAAATTTTGAAAGAAATTGGTCAATAGGAGGAAGTGGGAGAAGGATGCGTTCTCTTGTTTGGTTTGGTAAAGAAAATATAATTGCCACCTATAATTGCTAATATTTTATTCTCCAGATCTATGAAAGAAGATGGCCACGTAATACAGTCTCAACCTTGCTGTAAATTTGACACTTTTGCTGACTATCTTGACTCTTCAAATCACTCAAAGCTCATTGGAACTTTATTTTCATAGATAGAGCAGATGCATGAGAACAAGCATAATACTGCTCTGTTTTCTTGGGTTTTCTTTGGAGCCACCATCAAATAAAACCCTCCATTTGCCTAGCTATCGACAGTTGAGCATTTTTACCTATATGAATTATTTCATTTAATGCTCTCTACTCTGGATGATAGGTACTATGGATATCACCATTTCTCACATGAGTAAGCTATGACCTAGGGAGGAGCAAGGACATTCCCCAGGTTACACAGGACAGATGAAGAGTCAGGATTTTCACCTAGGTTTTTAACACTAAGTTCAGTTTTCCTTCTATGATACCCTTCTGTTTCCATATTTTGCCCTTAGGGAAGATTTGTTGTCTGGGGCGACAGACTCGTCCTGGTTTGCCTATGTCTTTCCTGGTTTTAGTACCGAAAGTCCTATGTCCCAGGAACCCTCTCAGTCCCAGGTAAACAGGGAAGTTTATCACCCCAGTTGTCACTCAGACTGATATGTCAGTCATATCTACAAGTTCACAACTTTTTCTATCTTATAGTACCCATAACTACAACCCAAAGTTGATGTCACCAAATTTGATATTTGCTTTATCCCTGTGTGCTTATTTGTCATATGTATACCTTTTGTATGTAGAAAACAAAGATTTGGAGAAAACAAGTCTATGTACTTTTTGTTTTGTGCCTAGTATAAACAGGCACTTAATGAAGCCTGTTTAATAATTCTGTGATAGGCACTGTGATTCATGTTTAGGAAGAAGCAATGAAGACTGGAGTCAAGATATGGGTCTACTCTTCGTTTATGGACAAGACCCTTCCCCTCTTCTGGATCTCAATTTCCTCATCGGAAAATAGGTATAATAATCCCTGCCCTGCCCATCCCACAATTATGGAATAAGATATGTGTGAAAATAAGCTATAAAGGACTAATTGTATTAGCAATGTTGTACTCGAAAAACAGGAGGCAGATGATGAACCTAGCATCATGGAGGTGTGTGTAGGGAACAGCCTGGTTCATGTCAGCCATTTTTGTACTCAGCGCTTCCTGGGGAGGCAAGCAGTGGATCATTAAGGCAGTGGAAGTCAACAGATTAGCTCTGCCACAATCATATTATTCTGCCTACATAGACATAACATTAGCTTTGCCCTCATTATGGCCACCTGATGGCTGAGAACATAGCACTCTTTCATCCTTCTTGGAGCCTGTTTACCTATTTACTAAATTTGCCAAATGTGTTCCTGCCTCTGGGTGCAATTAGCAATAGGCAGGATGTCACATCCTGCCATTAGTACCTAGACCACTTCTCAGATGACAGGAAACTTAGAAATAGCCCCATGTTTATATTTCTGGATATTCAAAGTAAATGTAATTTAAGACAACTGACAATATCAAATGCTTGAACCTTGGAGAGCTCATAACCCACAATTTTCTCATCCAAAGAACAAATGACATATGTAACAAACTTCCCAGATCTCTCAAACACCCAGTTGTTTTTACTAAAGAAGTTGGTGATGAGTGAATGGCAAAAGCCTGAGATTAAATCCGAGAGGGGGAAAAAAATGATGCAAAAGAGACACAGCAGGGAAGAGGCATGTCACCATAAGTTTGGGCCTTTTTCCAGAGCCAGAGTGAGACCCAAGATGAGGCTGTTGTCACAGTGATCATGACAGCTGAGCTGAGGCAACATCTTGAGATTGGTGAGACCCTCCCCCCCCCACCTACTGCCAGGAAAAAACAGGTAACAGCAAAATTGATAAATCACTTGGTGCTTTGATACATCACTACCCTCCTTTTTTTATACTCCCCAGCTACATCCTCAAGTGGTAATGGTTTCAGACTGACTGACAGGCCAGCGTCCTCTTCTCAAGATAACCTTTTCCCTTCTACTGCCTTCTTTGCTGATGACAGCGGGTACAATGGGCAATAACCTTCCAAATGGATGTTCTTCCCCTATTTCTTGCTCCTACCAAAATCTAATCTTCACACAGTAACCAGAGAGTTCCTTCTAAATTCTCCATAGTTCCCGGGGCGCCTGGGTGGCTCAGTCAGGTAGGCATCCAACTTCGGCTCAGGTCATGATCTCGCGGTCCGTGAGTTCGAGCCCCGCATCCGGCTCTGTGCTGACAGCTTGGAGCCTGGAGCCTGCTTCGGATTCTGTGTCTCCCTCTCTCTCTCACCCTCCCCCATTCATGCTCTGTCTCTCTCTGTCTCAAAAATAAACGTTAAAAAAAATTAAATTCTCCATAGTTCCCTCATACTGTGTAATAGGCAAAGTACTTACTATTACCTGTAAAGTTCTCACCATCTACCTTCTGACTCCCCCGTTACCTCTCTGGCCATATTTTTTAGTGCTGCTTTGTTCGTTCAACTCCTGCCACACTGGCCCCTTTGCTACCCCATATATGCATTAGCCATACCCCCTGCTTGAGAATCTTTGAACTTGTCTTGGACCCTTTGCCTAGAAGCCTCCTCTCCAGATTATTTGCATTTCTTCAACCCTTTACTCAAATGTCACCTTCTCTATGATCCCTTTCCTGGTCTCTCCATTCCAAACTGAAACTCTCACTAAGAATACTTTTGATACTTCCTATCACCTTTTCCTGCTTTATTTTTCTCCCTGGTACTTAGCACTATCTAACTTGCAATGACATCTTTTACTTACCTTTTTATTGTCTGTCTCCCACAAACATATTGTAAGCTTTATGAAAGTGAGAATTTTTGTCTGTCTGGTATCCCTACTGCCTCTAAAAGGGCCTCACTCATAGGAAGTACTTATTAAATATCTGTTAAAGGAATTAATAAGTGAGTGAATGAATGAAAGAGCTTAATCCTGTGGGGTAAACCCCTAAAGTAATCATCAGCTGCGGCTTTTTTTCTTTCCAGGAGGCAAGAATGACCGAATGAGTTAACCAATGAAAATACAGATGCCTTGGGGCGCCTGGGTGGCTCAGTCGGTTAAGCGGCCGACTTCGGCTCAGGTCATGATCTCGCGGTCTGTGAGTTCAAGCCCCGCGTCGGGCTCTGTGCTGACAGCTCAGAGCCTGGAGCCTGTTTCAGATTCTGTGTCTCCCTCTCTCTGACCCTCCCCTATTCATGCTCTGTCTCTCCCTGTCTCAAAAATAAATAAAGCGTTAAAAAAAAAAAGAAAATACATATGCCTCCATTTGCAGACAGATGAAGGATATATTGAGACACTTAAGGGCAGGGAGACTGCCTTCCCTATCTGCCCTCAGAAGTGCCATCATCACCCACTCCTTACCTGGGATGCTTAGCAGATAAGACATATTAAAAGGATAAGACGCAGGACTATTTCTGGCACAGGCAAAACGAATTTGATTTTTTTTTTTAAGCTACTCTAAATTGGGAATTTACTGTGTGCTCGACCCTTTACATAACCGCCTGAACTCACACAAACTTACCAAGGTATACATGATTATCCTTATTTTACAGAAGAGAAACTAAGAGAAACTGAGTAACTTGCCACAAGTTACATGACTAGAAATACACAGAACTGGGTTTCAAACCCAGGTCAGTAGCACACAGAGACCCTATTCTTTCTGCTCTAGTGAGTTGAAGGAAGGACATGCGCTCTTATCTGAGGTTTTCACTCTGAACAATAGGTCAAGGTTTTCAGACTTGGCATTACTCGGCAATTGCAATTGAGTATTTTCCATTCTCAGTGACAGAAGGCCTCTGCGCGGACAAGAATGATTTGCTGCCCTGCCCCGCCCCCTGCAGCACATCACAACCAATGTCAATCTTGCAGGCTGTTGATTGCATTTGCCTATATGTCCCTGACTGTATTTTATTTCCACCAGCAGAGCTGGAGCTGGAAGACCAAAACCAGAATTTCGCACCCTAAGTGTCACATAGCAGTCCGATCACGTTGGGAGAAGTGGACACATGTACTCCTTCTTGTTTATAATACGCTAATAGGCACTAAAGAATTCTAAGCCTCTATGGCTGTACAGCACGAGTTCCCAGAGACAAAACGTTCCAATGAACACCAAATGAGTGGAAGGCACCAGGCTCCCTTGAGGTCTGCCAAACAATTTTCCTCCCCGTCCTAGAGCCGCCCCTCCCCAAAAGAAAAGTCTGTTATTCATTCAATGTTGGATGAGTACAGTGGCCCTGTGCTATGTGCCAAGGTGAATGTGATTCCATCTAGTAGAGGGGACACAGACATAATCAGATGATAAATGACTTCCCGATGTGGCAGTAGAAAGAGGATCCAAGGAGTACAGAGGGAGAAGTCTGAATTTTACTAGAGGATGTAGAGAAAATTTTCCTAAAGAAATGTCAAAGAACCACTCACTTCTTTTTAATTTAACCATTTATTGAACACCCAGTTTTTTCAAGGTATCACATTGGGTCATATTCATCGACATGTTCCCCTCAAATGGGGGCAGTGAGGAGCTTCCATTATGGCCACATCACTGAGGTGCAAGTGGTCCTGACTTCACCCCACATGTACTGATGACTCTGTGGTATGCGACCCAGAGCCACAGAAGAATTTCCTAACACTGACCAATAACCCTGTATGTGACACCAGCCCTTGGTCACATGGAGGGCATATGAGAATCTAAATTCTAGAGTTTTAAAAGCCGAAGGACACAGAATCCATCCAGTTGAGCGGTTTGGGAAGTACAGGGCAGAGAGTGGTGGTGGGGGGCGGGGGTAGAAACCCAGAATATGGGATTACTGACCCTATTATAGAAGTTGGAAATAGTGCCACTCTGTTATACTTCATGTTGGCTTTCTGCATCTGCTTTTGTTTTGGATGAGGGTCCTGTGGCCAAAAAAAAATTAGCAAAATAACTAGAATTTAAATAGAAATTTGGAGAAGAAAAACCCATACGAATCTACTCACCCATTCTATAGATAACAGAACCTGAGGCTCAAAGGAGGGAAATAATTTGCCCCAGATGACACTGTGATATTGAGCAAATGATTTTACCTCTATGAGCTTTAGTTCCCCCACCTGTGAAATGGGAACGATAATAGTGTATACTTCCTACAGTTTTCTTGGGATTCATTGAGCTAATTGCATTCATATGCTTAGGCGAGTGCATATGACATAATAGATCTGGAAAAAAAATTGATGACTACCAGTATGATGATGATGATGATGATGATGATGATGCAGTTAGTTCCAGTTAATTATTAAAACTCCTGTTTCCTGCTCTGCAAACTGGCATTCTTATTCTCTACATCATATGGGTTCAGGAGAGGCCATTTGGCAGCCTTGGTCACCATGACTTGACACAGTTGACCACTCCCTTCTCCTGGATTTTTAGTTTGAGGTAGTCTTGTATTTTTTGCTTTTGTTGCCTATTCCTTTGGTGTCATATCCAAAAAGTCATTGCCAAGACCAGTGTTAAGGGCTGTTCCTTCTGACTCTGCTCTGCATCTTCCTCATTTCCTTGACCATTAACCTCAGGGCTCAGGTTCACATCTCTCCCCTCACCTACACTCCTTCCCTGGGGCATCTCATTCAGGCCCTTGGCTTTAAATTCCCTCTATATGTTGATGACTCACAAATGTGTATCTCCAGCTCAGATCTCTCTCTCCTGAGCTCCAGAGTCATGATACCAATCAAGAGCCCCCATTTCAGGGGTGTCTGGGTGGCTCAGTCAGTTAAACGTCCAACTCTTGATCTTGGCTCAGGTCATGATCTCACGGTTTGTGGGACCGAGCCCCACGTCGGGCTCTGTGCTGACATCACAGAACCTGCTTGGGATTCTCTCTCTCTCTCCCTCTCAGCCCCTTCCCAGCTTGCTCGCTCTCAAAATAAATAAATGCTAAAAATGTTTTAAAAAAGAATCTCCATGTCAATATGGACATCTCAAAGTAAATATGACCAAAACAGATTTCTTGAGTTTTCTCCCAAATTTGCCCTGCCTTCCACTGTTCCTCATTTCGGTAAATACACCCAACATCATCCCAGTTTTTGAAACCAAAAACCCAGGCACCTTTTCTCTCTTCCTCCCATTCCATATCCAATTTATCGGTAAGTCCTGCTGGCTATACCTGTAAAATTCATGATATTCATGGTATTCACAAATTCACCCATTTCTCATCCCCGCATTGTTAAAATCTTAGGCTAAGCCACCTCCAGTCTAATCACCCGTATTCACTCCTGCCATCTTATAGACCATTCTCTATGTAGCAGCCAGAGAGATCATTTTAAAATCATTATCCAGATAATGTGCTTTCTCTACTTAAAATTTCCTGCAATGACTTCTCATTGGACATCCTTAGGTAAAGCAGCATATCCCTGCCCTCACTCCCAATGCACTCTTTCTCACTATCCTGCTTCTTTCCTTCATAGCACTTATCACTATTTGACATTTTATGTGCATATACTTAATATTTTTACTTGTTGACATTTTTAAATGTCTTTCACACATATGCTAGCCAATAGAATGTCATTGCCGTGAGGCAGGAACTTTACCTTCTCCATTGCTCTATCCCCAGCACTTAGAACAGTGCCTGGCACAGTAGACCTTCAGCAAATATTTTTGAGCACATGAATGAAAATGGAAACCTGACAAGAGACTTGAGTTGAGTGGGTCCTGATGTCCTCTGTCTGTCTCTGTGAAGCCCCCTTCCCAAATGAAGTCCACATTCTAGGTAAAACCATAGGGAGTTTGAGAAGAAACTGTTTTCCACCTCATCTTGACCCTGGCAGGTGAATTAAGCATCAATATAGCTCTGAAGGTATTCTTTTTGTGGCAAAACTGTGATTTCTCCAGTCTACAAAGGATTTTAATGTTTATTTATTTTTGAGAGAGACAAAGACAGAGAGAGAGAGAGAGAGAGAGAGAGAGAGAGAGACAGAGCATGAGTGGGTGAGGGGCAGAGAAAGGGAGACACAGAATCCGAAGCAGGCTCCAGGCTCCAACCTGTCAGCACAGAGCCCGATGTGGGGCTCGAACCCACGAACTGTGACATCATGACCTGAGTGCAGTCGGGCGCTTAACCGACTGAGTCACCCAGGTGCCCCAGTCTACACAGGATTTTAATGAAAAAGGATCCATCATGATCAAACCTACTGCTCTTAACTATGTTTATGATGAATATACAATAATTAAGATATTCAAACAAGCGTCACTTTCTTGGCATACTCCAGTTATGGAAGATGCTATAAGTAAAGAGATTAAAAACATCACCTGTTGCAACATTGTATAGAAGAGCTACTGCACAGAACCCTTCTGGATAATAGTTCTGATGATGAATGGCTTATTGCTATAGAAAGAAACTGACTTGTAAAACAATAGACACAGGGAAGGAGGGGAAGTTCGTGCTGATGTGCAAGGTCACTCCAAGCCAGCATCAGGAGCCTTAAAAACAGGTCAAAGTTGGGATTAAAAAGCAGAATTGTCTGTTGGCAACAATGTACAATATACGATTAGGGAAGTTGTCCAATGGAGGAAGTAGTAAGTGCAAGGGTTTTTCAACATCTCCAGTCATTATTCAGCTACGTGGGAAAGAAGGGATAGAGAAACAGAAGGGAATTTGGCCTGAAGTTTATAGCACAGTGTGTTGCAACATTGAATTCACATTAGAATCACCTTTGAATATTAAAAGACCCCCTAGGATTCAGTCCCAGTGATTCTGATTTAATTAATCTGAAGCAAGTCCCAGGCACTAGTATGCTGTTTAAGACTCTCAGGTGAGACTGAGAATATATACCAATGGGCAATATATAATTGGTGGGCAATTGCCCACCAATTGCCAATGGGCAGTCAGGTTTGAGAACCATTTTTAGCTGATCCAAATCTTCAGCAGGCAGCCTGTTTCTTTCACTCTGGTTCTCAAAGTAATGTCCCCAGACTTGCAGCAACAGTATCACTAAGGAATCTGTCTGTTAGAAATGCAAATCATGGGGCCCCATCTCAGATCTACTTAATCAGAAACTCTGGGGACAGGGCCCAGTGATCTATAGCTTAACAAACCCTCTAGGTGATAATGCACCCTTAAGTGGGAGAACCACTGCTTTAACCAGCAGTGACAGATTATGCGAAAGTGAATATACCCCGTTTAACTGTAATAGAGTTGAACGGCTGGAGCTGCAAGGACCAACCACAGGTACTTTGACTATAAACCGAACTAAATCATTACAGCAGGTGCTGTTTTGTTGCAGGGCTCTCACTCCAAGGGAAGATGTTAGTGAGTTAAGAGAGAGCACTGAACCAAAATGTAAATATAAGATTAAATCCAAGTTTAGAAGATATCTGGAAACATTTAAGAACTAACAACAAAAGTACCAATTCATACTAGAAGACTTTTTCCTTAAAAAAAAAAAAATTAGTTCTGGGGCGCCTGAGTGGCTCAGTCGGTTTAGCCTCTGACTTCGGCTCAGGTCATGATCTCATGGTTCATGGGTTCGAGCCCCACATCGGGCTCTGTACTGACACATCAGAGCTTGGAGCTTGCCTGCTTCAGATTCTGTTTCTCCATCTCTCTCTGCCCCTCTCTTGTTCGTGCTCCATCTCTCTCTCTCTCTCTCTCTCAAAATAAATAAACATCAAAACATTTTTTTAAATATTAGTCCTATAAAGTGCTTTTAAAAAATTAGTGTGCTACAGAAACCTGTGGGAAGCTTATTAAAAATATATAGTCCTGGGCCCCACACCCAGAGATTCTGATTTAGTATGTCTGGAGTGAGGGCTATAAATTTACATTTTTCAATAAGCTTTTTAGGTGATTCTGTAGTAGGTGGTCTTCTTAACCAAACTTTAGAAATGCTGTTCTATAGAAACTTTATTTTATCAATGGGCTGATGAAAAGAATTCCAATTCAATCCTAATGTCAGGGGTCGAGATCGCAGATGAAATGCATACCTTGTAGAATTAATCATGCGACCTTGCAAATAAAGATATCTACTGACATCATTCCAGTAGCTACATGCTAACTGGGAACAAAATAAATGACAGGATTCAATAGCCTCTTGAGTGCTGGATCCATATGCCCAGAGTTACAGAACAATAACAATAATGCCAAATACAAGACCCATAAAGTGGACATGTGGAAGCTGACTGCAGCTTATTTTATATTTTCAATATAATTCTTGTCTAGAAACTACTTATTTTAACTCTGATCAAATTTCATAAGTTCATCTTAGAGTAATTTATGGTGTCTTAGAATACCTATCTTGGCATGCAAAGTAATGGAGAGGTCACAGCTTTCTGACTGATTTATCCTACACCGGCCCATCACCATGCATCTCCAGTCATAATCCATAAATATTCAATGATGGCAATGGCATCTATAACATTCCTCTATTTCCATAATATGCCTGGATGTATGCTAAGTGTAAGCCATAAATGAAAGATGGAGTAGTCTACTATTCAGCTTAAAACAACATATACTGTGTATGCACCGATTATATACATACACATACAGAAACACATTCATATCACAGGACTTTCAAATTCCATCTAGCTTTCTAGCCTCCCATCCCATGGTCTGGTTGAACTTATTAAAACAAGGACAACTCATTCACTGTCATAGACCAGAGCCATTGTTTAGTCTCTGCCAAAGCCTGTCTTGGGTATGGCCAACCAAGGCAACTGTCCAGGCCCGGATCTTTGACAGAGATAAGGGCCTATTTTCAATAATGGGAAATAATTAGTCCTCGACTAAACATAACTCTAGATCTGCTTAACAAATCCCAAAGGGAAGAATTGAACATGTCATTCTAAGTGGTGTTGCTATGTCCCAGAACAAAACTCAAGAACATTTATAGGAATACAAAAAAATAACCAACCCCAACAAGTAAGACTCACAATATCTGGTATCAGATAAAAAAATTACCAGGCACGCAAGTGGCAGGAAAAAATGACCCATAATGTGAAAATAAATCAACCCACCAAAACTGGTCCACTACTAACACAGACATTACTATAAGCAGAAAAGGACACTTAAAATTTAGTGTAACTGTATTCTACTATATTAAAAGTTAAATAAAGATACAGAAGATATGTAAAAGATCCAAATCAAATTTGTAGAAATGAAAACCACAGTGTGTGAGATGGAAAGTGCTACAAGACACAATTAATAGCAGACTAGATACTGAATTTAAAAAGATCAGTGCACCTAAATACACAAAAATAGATACTATTCAAAACAAAACACAAAGAGTAAAGAGGAGAAGGAAGAGACGAGAAAAGAAAAGGTATTTGAAGACAATGGACAAAAATTTTCTACATTTGATGAAAATATAAAAACGTAGATCCAAGAAGATCAAGAAAACCCAAGCCAAAAAAGAGAAAAAAACAAAGAAAATGACACCATTTTACATGATAATCCAATTTCAGGAAAGCCAGTGACAAATAGAATATCTTAAAAGTAGTCAGAGAAAAAAGCGCCTTCTGTAGAGAAACAAAGAAAAGAATGACAGATTTTTTAATTGGAAATGATGCAAGTGAGAGGACAGTGAAGTATCATCTTTAAAATAACAAAAGAAAAACAGTCAAGAGAAAATACCTTCTAAAAATAAAGGGGACACAGCCATATACTTCTGGGTACATATCCAAAAGAAGTAAAAGTAAGGACATGAAGAAGTATTTGTACACTCACATTCAAAGCAACATTATTTACCATAGTTAAAAAATGGGAACACAAATGTCCATCAACAGATGAATGGATAAACAAAATGTGATATTCACATAAAATAGAATATTATTCAGCCTTAAAAAAGAAGGTAATTCTGACACATACTGCAACATAGCTAAGCATTGAGGACTTTATGCTTAGTGAAATAAATCACTCATCAAAAGATAAGTATTGTGTGATTTAAGTTATATGCGGTAACTGAAGTAGTCAAATTCATAGAGATGGAAAGGAGAATGATGGTTGGCAGGAGCGGATAGCAGGGGAAGGTAAAGTTAGTGTTTTATGGGGATAGACTCTCAGTTGAGAAAGATGAAAAAATTCTGGGTATGGATGGTGGTGATGGTTGTACAACAATGTGAATGTACCCAATGCCACTGAAATGAATAATTTAAAATGGTTAAAATGGTAAATTTTATGTGATGTATATTCTTCCACAATAAAAAAATCTTTAAAAATGAAGGGGAATTAAAGATGTTTTCAGACACACAAAAGCTGACACAACACATCACCAGCAGGCCTATGCTTCAAGCAATGTTAAAGAAAGTCTGTCGGAAGAAAAAGTATACTAGATTGATACCTAGATCTACAAAAAGAAATAAAGAGCACCAAAAATGGTACACACATGAGTAAATATGAAAGAATTTTCTTATTATTCTAATACTTTAAAAGATAAATGATTGTTTAAACAAAAATAATAACAACTTATTGTGATATTTGTTGCGTGAGTAAAAGTAAAATGCATGACAACTGTAGCACAAAGGCTGGGAGGAGAGAACTGGAAGTGTACTGTTGTAAGGCTCCTATACTATATGGTAGGTAGTATAATATCACTTGAAAATAGACTGTGATTAAAGAGGTATCTTATAATCACCCCCAAATAAATTTAATAAGACAATAAAGGAGATTAAATGGACTAAAAATTTCAATTAACCCAAAATAAAACAAAAAATACAGGAAAAAGAGCAAAGAATATATGTGACAAGTTAAAAACAAATGGCAGGAGGAAAGGTTTAAACCTAGCCATATCAACAATCACATTAAATGTAGATGGTCTAAACATCCCATTTAAAAGGCAAAGATTATCAAATTAAATCAGCAACAAGATCCAAATGTATGTTATCTTTAAAAAACACTCTTCAAATGAAAAGACACAAGTGGAGTAAAATTAAAATGATGGGAAATGATATATTTTGCTAATAATAATCAAACAAAAATTGGGATGGTTACATTATATCAGACAAACCAAAAAAGGTGAAACCATATGATCATCTTAACCACTGCAGAAATATTGTGAAACTCCAAAATCTATTACTGATAAAGACAAAGTCTCAACAAAATTAGAATGAAAGGAAACTTCCTCAACTCCTCAGCCTGTGAAGAATATTAATGTAAAACCTATAGCTAACATCATACTTAATGGTAAAAGATGGATTCTTTTTCCTGAAATCAGGAATAAGAAAAGAATATTCACTCTCTCTAATTCTTTTAAACATTGAACTGGAGGTTTTAGTAACTACAATCAGGCAAGAAAATGTAGTAACAGTTATCAAGGTTGGAAAGAAAGATAAAACAACTATTTTTTTATTTGTGAATGACATGATAATGTAGAAATTTCAATTAAATTACAAAAAAGCAACTAGAAGCAATGAGTGGGCTTAGCAAAACTGCAAAAAATCAATATAAAAATTAATTGCCTTTATATAGACTAGAAATAATCACTCAGAAATTGAAATAAAAATAGAAATACCACTTGCAATAGCATTAAAACATATTAAATACTTAGGGATAAATCTGACAATATATATGCAAAAGCTGTAAAGTGAAAACTGTAAAATGTTGCTGAGAAAAAGCAAATAAGACCTAAATAGGTAGAAACATATACTGTGTTTATGGGTTAGAAGATTCAATACTAAGGTGTCCATTTCTCCCTATATTGACCTATAGAATTAATGCAATCACAGTCACAACCCCACCATGAGATTGAAGGTGTAGAAAAGGAATTTACCACAAAGGTATAACACTGTGCTATGACTGTTCTATATCATACATGAGTATGCATCCACCAAACGTCATAGAATTTTACATCACAAGGAGTAAGTTTTAGTATATGTAAATTTTTAAAAATGGGTTAGTAAAAAGACAATTTCTAGCTCAGCTCTGTTTGCTGAGAACTAGAAGCATTGATACCCAAGAAGCAAAGAGCACACCTAACATTTACATATTTATCTCAGAGTTCAATTTTTTAAGATTTTATTTTTAAGTAATTTCTCCACCCAACATGGGACTTGAACTTACAATCCTGAGATCAAGACTCACATGCTCTATCCACTGAGATGGCCAGGCACCCAGGCACACATATTTATTTCAAATGTCATTCTTCAACCAAGGATCTGGGGCTCCTTCGAGAAATGTCTGATTTTAGGATTATAACAGGGAAAACAGAAAATGGGCCTGGAGCATCTTGTAGTGCCATAAAAATAAAAAAATACTCAGAAAAAAACAAGATAGGGGCATGTCAAAGGGACACGGGAGCTAACATGAAAGAGCTTCCAATGACAAAAACTTGAACAATCCAAGCAACAAGCTAAGTAGTGATAGTGTTGGATTACAACCCAAAGAATGAAATAAATGACTGAATAAATAAATAAATAAATAAATAAATAAATAAATAAATAAATGGAAGAGAAGCAATAGCTCTTCCTTACTGATTAATTCAAGCTAATGAATGTAGAAGAAATGAGGGAAATACAAAATAACTATTATAACACCACAGCAACAATTGCTATAGGCAAAATTCTACTCATAAATGTGAAAATTAGTGAGTAAAACTTTAAGGAGAAATATGATATTTGTATAGCCTCCAAGTACATTTTCCAAACTATTCATTAATAACCATGTTGGTTTTAACATAAGCCAACAATTTTGGATATATCTCCCTCCTGGAGATAAAGGGAGTTTAATTCCTCTCCCCTTGAGTATTGCCTGGACTTGGTAACTTTCTTATAATGAACAGTATAGAAACAGAAAAACAGTATGTTATAATGGCGGAAATCTAGCAGACCCACCTGAACCAAGTGATCAAGGTTAACATGACAAATGATAAGTCATTTTGATCTCATAAAACCCCTCAAATTATGTGATGAGAGGAGCACTTAACCTCTGTGGGATTATTTCCCCAAATCCATAACCTCACTCTAATAATGAGAAAATATCATACAAACCCAAATTGCAGAGCATCCAACAAAATACTTGACCAGTATTCTTCAGAAGTGTCAAGGTCATGAGAAACAAGAAAGACTGAGGAACTGTCATAGATTGGAATGACAACGAAACACAGTGTGATATCCTGCTTTGGATCCTAAACAATAAATGGACATCAGTAGAAAACAGGAGAAATCTGAATAAAGTCAATAGTTAATAGCATTGTAGCAATGTTAGTTTCTTAATTTTGATCATTATGACACAGATATGTTAGATATTAACATTTGGGGGACCTGCACAAAGTGTGGATGGGTATATTACTAGCTATTTTTGCAACTATTCAATAGGTCTAAAATTATTTTTTAAAATAGTTGAAAAACACTTGCAGTCTTTGTTGTAAATAGAGCTGATTCTAAAATTTGACAAGATAATTCTAAATTTAACTTGAAAATTAGAATGATCTAGAATAGCAAAGCAACTTTGGGGGGGGAAGCAAAGTTGGAGGACGAACACTATGTAATTTTAAGACTTTCTATAAAGTTAAAATAACCAATACAGTGTGGTATTCATGTATGAATGCATAAATGGGTCAATAGAACAAAATAAGGAACCAATAAATAGACCCAGACATATATTCAATTGATTTTTGACAATAGCTAAAAAGGAATTCAATGGAGAAATGATAGTACTTTCAGTAAGCGGTACTCAAAAAATCGAATGTCCATATGCACGCTAAGTAACTTTAATCCTATCTCACACTGTATTACAAAAATTAAACCAAAATGGATCATAGATTTAAACATAAAAGTTAAAACTTTAAAACTTCTAGAAGAAAATATAGGAAAATATTTTTTTGACCATTGGTTAGGAAAAGATCTCTTAAATACAATACCAAAAAGACAATTCATACAAAACAATTGATAAGTTGGACTTCACCAAAATGATAACCCCTTGTCTTTAAAAGACACTGATAGGGGCGCCTGGGTGGCTCAGTCGGTTAAGCGTCCGACTTCAGCTCAGGTCATGATCTCGCGGTCTGTGAGTTCGAGCCCCGCGTCGGGCTCTGTGCTGACAGCTCAGAGCCTGGAGCCTGTTTCAGATTCTGTGTCTCCCTGTCTCTCTGACCCTCCCCCCATTCATACTCTGTCTCTCTCAAAAATAAGAAAACATAAAAAAAATTAATACAAGACACTGACAAAATAATAAAAATACAAACTACAGACTGGCAGAAAACCATTGCAAACATATTTGATAAATGACCCTCAAAATTCAATAATAAGAAAAATGATGACCCAATTTTTTTAATGGACAAAAAATTTGAACAAGCACTTCAAGGAAGAAAACGTAATTACCAGCAAGCACATGAAAGGATGTTCAATATCAATCATTAGGGAAATGCAGGTTAAAACCATAATAAGATACCACTATAAACTTATTAGAATGCTTAAAATTTTAAAATTGGACTAAGTGTTGAAGAGGATATAGAACAAATGAAAGTCTCATACAACGTTGTTGGGAATCTTAAATGGCAAACCACTTTTGAAGATAGTTTGGCGTTTTCTCAAAATGCTAAAATTTAAACACACAACTACGATATGATTCAGCCATTCTATTCCCAGGTACTTATCCAAGAGAAATGAGAGCATCTGTCCATATAAAAACTTGTATATGAATCCTCATAACAATTTTATTTGTAATAGTTAAACACTGGGAATGAATCAACTGTCCATCCATATGTGAATGGATAAACAAACTATGGTATATCTATACAATGGAATACTGCTCATAAATAAAAAGGAATAAATTGTTGATATACAACATTTAGATGTAGCTCAAAATAACTACATTGTGTTAAAGAAGCCAGACAAAAAAAAAGGACAATATGCTGTATGATTCTATTTATATGAAAATCTAAGAAATGTAAACTATTATACTGTGACCAAAAGCAGTTTTCTGGGGCTGAAAGGGGATTCCAAAGAGGCCTGTTAAAACTTTAGGGGATAATAGATATGTTCACTATCTTTATGCTTATAATGGTTTCATGGATGTAGACATATGTGACAACATTAAATTGTACACTTTAAATATGTACAGTTTATGTATGCCACTTATACCTCCATAAAGCTGTTTTGGGTTTTTTTTTTTTTAACCTACTATGGGAGTTCTGAGCAAATAGACTCAAAATGTATCACTGTAGTGGGACACGGGGGCTAAGTTTCTCATTCAATGGGTATAAAAATGATCTCTAAAGGTAAGATATCCTTTTGTAGGATATGTATTTTCCTTGAAATGATGGGAGAATGGAAAATCTCAAATTGTATGCCCAAGTGAAATGAATTAGTTCCACAGAACCTAAGATATATAAGGGTCTCAGTGGTCCAATGGTTTCAAACATTTCTTCATGGAGCACTGGGGTACTTCTGAGTTTTCCAGAGTGTAGGAGGAAGGTGGTGTTGTAGGGATTGAGAAGACATAGGAGGTAATGCTTCGTCTTCCATCCTGCCTCAATTAGAGTAGTACTTCCCTTATCTGCTTTACATACTGAGTTTCAGAGTCATGTTTTATTTTAAAAAATAAAAGCACCCCATGACTAAAAAGAAAAAAATGGAAAATCACAGGTATAGCTCAAAAAGCCTCCTATGGGACTAGTTATTTACTACATTCATTTACTGTACTTATTACAGTGTAGCTAAAATGTTAGAGAGATTAGGAGGTCCTGTTTACCATGCTGGTTACTCTAGCTGTAGCATAGAATAGGAAGAAAAGAGTTCTTGAGCAAGAAAGCACAATGGGCAAACTGGATGACCTAATTTTCATGAGCCAAGTCTTTGTTTAAAATGATATAGATCAATGTTAATAACAGCAAACATCTGTTGAGCACTTACCATGTACCAGGCACTGGATAATCACTTTACATGCATTTAGTCACTAAATCTTCACACCCGCCTTACAGAATAAGAGCTATTTATCATCCTCACTTGTCAGACGTGGAAACTGAGATACAGAAGGAGTAAGTAGTTGCTGAAAAGCATAGAGCTATTAAGTGGTGAAGCCAGGAATAGAACCTATATGTACTTGACTCCAAAGCACATGCTCTTGGCCATTACATGCTGTTGCTCTCCAGATCAACTATTTTCAACCTATAAGGAATTGGTTCATGGCTATGTTGGCGGTATGGAGAGAGAATGAGAAGCGGGGAGGGAATCAGACTTTGCCATCACCATCATCACCTTTTGATCCACAGCAGCTCTACTTCTATTTTTTTATGTAAGATTTCCCTGAACACAAGGTTTCCCTACTAAAAAAAATTTGAAGAGGTTTGAAAAGCGCCGATAATAGTACAATCCCTTAAGTTACAAATGAAAATACTGAGGACACAAAGGGAACGTGTTCTACCTTCGGGAACCATAACATAGCAAGTTAGTGGCAGGTCCTGACTCTGTCCAGCATTCTGTCTAATATACCATTATTTCACCATGAACCCCAACAAGATCTCATCAAAATTTTAGTGGAATACATGAGTTTGGAAAAATCAAAATTGAAAGTAAGCGATGTCTAAAGAGAAGACCCTATTCTGAAATTCAGAGTGAGCTGTCTCTCCTCCAGGAGGTGATGGTCATCTCTAACCTCCAATACTCAAGGCAAAATATTTTTCCTTGACCACTAGTGGGCACTGGGATGCACAGATAATTCAATGTCACAATGGAACTTTCTTAGTGCATATCATGTAGGAGTCTAGGTAGGAATTTAAGCTTAAGCTTCTCGCATCAAAATTTTCATAAGAATATGTTTTAAAATTGAAGAGAAGATAACCACATCCAACCTTGCATTTGAAAAATGACTCATCTGAGTTCGGGCAGAGCCAAGGTGCTAGGTTTGGTGCTCATTCTGTGTCACAGATTTCAAGGTCACTTTCTTTGCAGTTCCAGACCCTAAGACTTTTATCTCTGATGTAAACCCCAGACCTTGAGGGGGCCTATAAAACTCTTGAATTGTTATGAAAATTTTTTCATGTATTTGTATATTTCTAGAGAGTGAATAGTTTTCCTTAGAATCTCAAAGGAGTTCATAACCCCTAAAAGGTTAGGAAATGCTACTTTGGACTGAGTTTCTATAAGTGAACTGGGCATTAAGCCCTTTGTGAGATCAGAGGGAAGTAAGCTGCCTGATTGACCCGAAAGCTGCAGTAATAGTAAAAACTGAAGCTGGAGTTTTATTTTTTCTCCCTGCCTGCCTGTTTAATCTCCTCTGTGGGGAGCATGAGGAGTGGTAATGAAGAGAAACCAAAGCTAGATTATTTCTATGTGTTCTGTTTATATGATGCCAAGTAACCTATTTAGCACAAACTCTTGCCTTTTAACCTGTTGTGTCAGTGTCATGCAGAGGCAGTCTGATACACTGGGGAAAGTATTGGCCTTCGAGACAAAGAGTCCTGGATTCAAATCCAGACTCCACCCCTTTGGGACAATTTAGTTAACCTCTTTAGGCCTCTGTTTTCTAATTTATAAAATAGGAATAATAGGAACTCCTTCTTAATGTTGTACAGGTTGAATGGTATAAGGTAAAAAGCCTGGTAAATAGAAAGGGCATAAAAAAGAGGAGAAAATTCTGTATTAGAATTCATTATTATCACCATAGAAACCCTCTTTCTACTCCTGTTTCATAATTCCCTCTACTTATTTCTCTGTTTTGCTAAATCTATTTATCTTCCTAGTTGGCCCATTTGTTCCATCTCCCTTGCTCCCCCTCTTTCTTTTCCAATTTCTTTCTACCTTCCTCTCTTTAATCTCTCTCTTTCTCTCACTATATATCTGTCTTCCCTGCTATTCACCTGTCAGGAAGAGGGAAACGGAGCAACTTGAAAGATTCAAGACATGAATAAAAATATAAATCAAATTTCAAGGATATCAAGTCTCATTATTGAAGTTCTGCATCGTCACCTGAAATCTCCCGTCTAAATATGTAATTACTTCTAAACTTACCCTGTCCCCTTGAAGGGTGTGATCTCAGCCAAAATCAATGTCAGACTTCCCATTGTATTCAGAGTGAAAATAAGTCGCTGGGTGCCATGGAGATTTGAAGTTCTCCCTAAGCTGTTGAGTTTTAAATAAAAAGCTAAACATCCAAGCAATATTTACTCAAGAACTTGTTTGCTACATTAATTAATTACAGTATGATGCAAGCCCACTTACCAATGCAATAGAGACAGAGGGGTTGACTAATTTAAAAATCTCCTTTAAAGCAGAAAACAATAAGAAAGCCTACATGTACACCTTAGATATTTTAACTTGAATAAATGTACATTCCTTTCCCAGTATTTTGATGTACGACCAAGGTCTACATTATAATTTTTCTTGTATAAAACTCACCCGTAAGTGTCATCAATTATTCCTAGTTTCAGTTCTTTCAACATGGAGTAAGAACCTATAGGCACTTGTAAAGCATACTGAGTGAAGAATCCTTCCAGATTTTGTGATCTTATTCCCAAATTATTCATAGATGTGATAACCTCACTTGGCTTGACAGCAACATTTTTAGTGACATGGATTCACTGAGTTTTTTCAATTCATTTTAGTATTCTTTTATTTTTATCATTAAATGTATTACATAAATTCTAATGTGTATGTAAAATATAAAGAATAAACATTAAATGGAGAACCATGTACTCACAACCCAGTTTAAGAAATATATCGTCACAAGGACGCCTGGGTGGCTCAGTCAGTTACGCGTCCGACTTTGGCTCAGGTCATGATCTCGTGGCTCGTGAGTTTGAGCCCCATGTTGGGTTCTGTGCTGACAGCTCAGAGCCTGGAGCCCGCTTTGGATTCTTGTCTCCCTCTTTTTCTGCCCCCCCCATTCATACTCTGTCTCTCCCTCTCTCTCTCCTTCAAAAATAAACATTTAAAAATTAAAAAAAAAGAAACATATCACAAATAATTGAAGGCTTTTGTGTCAAGAACTGTGAAGGGTCTGAGATTTTACTCTACTTGCAAGCTGACAGGACGGCCTGCCAGTTTCATGGATGCTGGCAAAAATCAATCTAGTTGTTTATCTTTATGCCAATACCACACTGTCATGATTACTGTAGCGTGACATTAAGACTTGAAAATCAGCTAGTGCAAGTCCTCCAAATTTGTTCTTTTTTTGAATTTGTTTTGGCTAATTTCGGTTCTTTATATTTCCATGTAAATTTGAGAACCATCTTGTCAATTTCCAACAAAAAAAAAGCATACCAGCATTTTCACTGCGATTGAGTTAAGTCTGTAGATAAAAAATTGTGAATAATTCACATTTTAGTCATATCAAGTCTTCCTTCTGATTCATGAAAACAACATATCTTTCTACTTGCTTAGGTCTCCTCTGATCTCAGTCTTACACATCTTTTCTCAGATTAATCCCTAAGTATTTAACATATTTTGATGCTACACTTAATGGCATTGTTTTTTCCATTGCAATTTTTGACTGCTGCTAATATATAAAAATACAACAATTTTTTTTTATTGATGTATAGTTGACGCACAATGTCACATTAGTTTCAGGTTTACAACATAGTGACTCAACAACTTCATACTTTATGCTACGCTCACCACAAGTCATGCAACACTATTACAATACCATTGACTATATTCCCTTATTCCCAATGATTTCATAATTGGAATCCTGTATCTCCCACTGTCCTTCACCAATTTTGTCCATCCACCACCACCCTCCCTTCTGGCAACTGCCAGTTAGTTTTCTGTATTTATGGATCTGCTTCCATTTATTTGTTTTGTTTCTTGGGTTCTAGATATAAGTGAAATCGTAAGGTATTTGTCGTTCTTTGTCAGATTTATTTCACTTAGCATAGCACCCTTTAGGTACATTCATGTTGCAAATCCAAGATCTCATTCTTTTTTATAGCTGATTAATATTCCACTTTATATAGTATATATATATATATCTTCATCCATTTATCTATCCATGGACATTTAGGTTATTTCCATAACTTGGATACTGTAAATAATGCTGCAATAAACATACATCTTTTTGAATTAGTGTTTTCATTTTCTTTGGGTAAATACCCAGTAGTGGAATTATTAGGTCATTTGGTATTCCTATTTTTAACCTTTTGAGGCACTTCCATACTGTTTTATATACTTGTTGAACCAATTTACATTTCACCAACAGCATGTGAGGATTCCTTTTTGTCCACACCAACACTTGCTATTTCTTGTCTTTTTGATTCTAGCCATTCTGACAGGTGTAAGGTAATATCTCATTGTGGTTTTGATTCACATTTCCCTGATGATTAGCGATGTTGAGCATATTTCCAGGTGTCTGTTGGCCATCTGTAAGTCTTCTTGAAAAAAAAAATGCCTATTTAGGTCCAATTAAGTAGGATTTATTCCAGAGATATAAGGGTGTTTCAACATCCACAAATCAATGTAAACAAAATGAAGGATAAAAACCATATGATTATTGCAATAGAGACAGAAAAAAACATTGGACAAAACGTAACATCTGTTCATGATAAAAACGTTCAACCAAGTGGGTTTAGGTGGAACATACCTCAACATAATGAAGGCCATATGAGACAAACTCACAGCTAACATCATAGTTAATGATGAGCAGCTGCAAAACTTTCTTCTACAATCAGAAATAAGACAAGGATGTCCATTCTGACCACTTTTATTCAACATAGTACGGGAAGTCCTAGCCACAGCAATCAGAAAAGAAAAAGAAATAAAAGGCATTCGAATTGGTAAGGAAGAAGTAAAGCTGCCACTCTTTGCAGATGACATGATACTATACACAGAAAACCCTGAAGACTCCATCAATAAACTACTGGACTACATAAATTCAGTAAAGTGCAGGATACAAAATTAATATGCCAAAATCTATTCTGTTTCTATACACTAATAATGAAATTGCCAAAAGTGAAATTAAGAAAATAATCTCATTTACAATTTCACCAAAAACAATAGAATACCTAGGATAAATTTAACCAAGGAGGTGAAAGAATTGTGCTCTGAAAACTATAAAACATTGATGAAAGAAATTGAAGATGACATAAACAAATGGAAAGATATACCAGACTCATGGACTGAAACTACAATATTGTTAAAATGTTCATATTATCCAAAGTAATCTACAGATTCAATGTCATTCCCACAAAAAACCAATAGTATTTCTCACAGAACTAGGGAGAATAATTCTAAAATTTGCATAGAACCACAAAAGACCCCTACTAGCCAAAGCACTCTTGAGAAAGCAGAACAAAGCTGGAGGCTTCATAATCCCAGATTTAAAGATACGCTACAAAGATATAGTAATGAAAACAATATGGTACTGGCACAAAAATAGATACATAGATCAATGGAACAGGATAGAGAGCCCAGAAATAAATCCATGTTTGTATAGTCAATGAATCTATGACAAAAGAGGCAAGAATATACAATGGGGAAGACAGTTTCTTCAATAAATGGTGCTGGGAAAACTGGACAGCTACATGCAAAAGAATGAAAATGAACCACTTTCTTGCACCATACACTCAAAATAGATTATAGACTTAAATGTGAGACCCGAAACCACAAAACTCCTTAAAGAAAACATAGGCAGCAATCTCTTGGACATAAGCCTCAGCAACATTTTTCTAGATATGTTTCCTCAGGCAAGGGAAACCAAAGGGAAACAAAAATAATTGAGACTACATAAAATAAAAAGGTTTTATACAGGGAAGAAAAATATCAACAAATGAAAAGACAATGTACTGAATGAGAGAAGATACTTGCAAACAATATGTTTGATGAGTGGTTAATATCCAAAATACATAAAGAATTTATAGAGGCACCTAGGTGGCTCGGTTAGTTAGGCGTCTAACTTTGGCTCAGGTCATGATCTCATGGTCCATGAGTTTGAGCCCTGTGGTGGGCTCTGTGCTGACAGCTCAGAGCTTGGAGCCTGCTTCAGATTGTGTCTCCCTCTCTCTGTGCCCCTCCCCCACTCATGCTCGCTCTCTTTCTCTCTCTCTCTCTCAAAAATAAACATTAAAAAAAATTTTAAGAATTTATACAACTCAACACTAACATAAACCAAATAATCTGATTTTTGTATGTTGATCTATTCTGAATCTTTGCTAAATACACTTATTTTTAGTTGCCTATTTTTTTTGTAGATTCCATCAGATTTTCTACATAGAAGAGCATATAATCTTAAAATCACGACAATTTTAGTTTCGTTCTTCCTTTCCTACCTGGACTTCTCATTCTCACCTTATAGCAATGGACGGAACTGCCACTCTACTGTTGAATATAAGTGGCAAAAGATAACATTCTTGCATTGTTTCATAATCTCAGGGCAAAAACATAGTCTTTCACCTTTACTTATAATGTTAGCTGTAATTTTCTTGCTGGCACACTTTATCAGTTGAAAATTTCCTTCTATTCCTAGTTTGCTCTGAATTTTTAACAAAAATGGATGGTGGATTTTGTCAAATGCTTTATCTGTGTCTATTATGATGATCATATGGTTTTTCTGTTTTCATCTGTTAATTACACTCATTTTGAGAATCAGCTTGTCAATCCCCCCCCCAAAAAAAGGATACCATACTCTGCCTTGTGAATTCTAAGTACCCTTGCCTCCCCTGACTCATAGCTTCATCTCCTCAAATTACAACGTTTAGTGATCTCTGCCTGGGTTTCCCTCCCTTTGCCATGGGCTGAACACTCTCTCTAGACAGTAATCTAGGGCTCACCTTATTTTTTCCCATCTCTAAGGTATTTCCACCCTTCCTTCAATGATAACCAATGTCTTGAAAATTATTGTTTTATATGATTTGTCCAGATTGTTTTAGTTGTTTTAGGTAGAAGAGTAAATCAAGTTCCTGCTACTCCATCTTGGTTATAAGCAGAAGTCTCTGCGTATTGAATTTGTCAAATGCTTTTGCAGAATCTATTTGAGAGGAATCTATGATTTCCCTCCCCAGGTCTGTTAATTTTTGGAATTACATTGCTTGACTTTGGAAGAGGAAATCAACTTTTCAGTACAGAGATGAAAATAAACCATGAGATAGTATCCTTTTTGTATATTGCTAGATTCTATTTGTTAATATTTTGTTATGGATTTTTGTTTCTATGTTCATAAAGTACATTGTCCTATAGTTTCCTTGTTTTTAATTTATTTTTCTGATCTTCATATCAGGGAAATTCTTGCCTTATAAAATATGCCATGAAATGTCCCCTCGTCCTCTATTTTCTACATGAGTTTGTGTACAGTTGATATTATTTCTTAAATATTTGGTAGAATTTACCAGTCAAGCCATTTGGGATTGGTGTTTCCTTTGTACAAGGGTTTTTAGGTATAAATACAATTTTAAAAATTGATATAAAACTATTTAGATTTTCTGTGTCTTCTATAGTCAGTTTTTATCCCCTGAATTTTAAACTTTAGTTACAGAATTTTTATTTCTAGAAATTCTATTACAATTGAAATCTGATTTATTTTATACTTTCTTATTCTCTAGAGGTATTTTAACCTTATCTCTTATTTGTTTAAACATACAAGACATATTTTTATAAACATAACCCAAATAATCTGTCTCAGAAGTCCAACATCTGAAGCATTTGGGGGATACTACTGGTTTTGTTTGTTTGTTTGTTTCTGCTTGTGCTCATTCATGGTGCCTTGATACATTTTGTGTATAGTAATTTTGATGGTGGGTTACTAATTATTCTTGGAAAATTATTTTGAGACATTCTTTTTGCTTTTTTATTAAGGTGAAATTCCCATAAGAATAATCATCTTGAAGTGAACAATTCAGTGATATCTAGTACATTCATAAAGCTATACAATCACCATATCTACCTAATTCTTAAATATTTTTTATCAACCCCAAATTAAACCCCATACCCATAAAGCAGTGAATCCCCTGGCCAGAACTAACCTGCTTTCAGTATTAATGGATTTATCTATCCTGGATATTTAACATTAATGGAAATATACAATATGTGATCTTTTGTGTCTGGGTTCTTTCACTAAGCATATTTTTACAGTTCATCATGTTGCAACATGTATCAGTATTTCATTAATTTTTATGGCTAAATAAAACTCCATTCTGTGGATGTACTACAATTTGCTCACCTACACGTTAATTAATGGGTATTTGGATCATTTCTGTCTTTTGGCTGTTGTAAATAGTGGTGCTATGAACATTCAGGTAAAAGTATTTGAATACCAGTTTTTAATCATTTTGGGTATACAACTAAGGAGTGGAATTTCTGGGTCATTTGGTAACTATGGTTAACTGAGTCACCTTTGATAGTTTGTATTTTTCTAGAAGTTTATTTATTTCATCTAATTTTTCAACAGTAGTAGCATGAAGTGCTTTGTAATATTTTTATTAATCTCTGCTATATCTCTACTTAAATCCCTTATTTTATTCCTAATATTGTCCATTCAACTTGGTTTTCATAGAAACAACAATTTTACTTTTGTAGTCATATTCCATTGATTGTCATAATATTAAAATCAAATTATGGAATTACAATAGCAAGTTCAATTGGCCTAAATAAATTTGGGAAAAAATGCAACGCTATCTTGTCTCTTATACCTCTCAATTGGTGGCAGCAAGAGTATTCTGACTTAATAGAGAGGAGATAGAGCACCTGGGTGGCTCAGTCGGTTGAGCGTCCGACTTCGGCTCAGGTCATGATTTCACAGTTCGTGAGTTTGGGCCCCGCGTTGGGTTCTGTGCTCACAGCTTGGAGCCTGGAGCCTGCTTCGGATTCTGTGTCTCCCTCTCTCTCTCTGCCCCTCCCCAGCTTGCACTCTGTCTCTCCCTCTCTCAAAAATAAATAAACACTAAAAAAAAAAAAATAGAGAGGAGCTTATCAGCTGCAAGCATTTAGTAAGCCCTGGGCATTAGTCAATAGGTTTTACAGAGGGACTGTAATGTAGATATACAATTTTTTTAATATTTATTTTGGAGAGAGAGAGAGTGGGGGGGGGGGGACAGAGAGAGGGAGACACAGAATCAGAAGCAGGCACTAGGCTCCAAGCTGTTAGCACAGAGCCCAATGCGGGCCTCAAAGTCACAAACTGTGAGATCATGACCTGAGCCAAAGTTGGATGCTTAACCAACTGAGCCACCCAGGCGCCCCAAGATATACAATTTTTAATGTATATCAAATTCTCTGTATGCAGAATATAAAGAGGTATGTTTCAGTTTGTTGAAAATCATTTTTAAAATATGGGTCTAGTTGACAATGTTACATTAGTTTCAGGTGTACATACAGTGATCAACAAGTTTGTAAATTAGGGTATGTTCACAAGTATAGCTACCAAATATGCTTTTCAACCCTATGATCAGGTATGTAGTGTTTTTCATGTTCTCCAATAATATAGTGTTTTTGGAATTTATCAGAAAAAGAGAAACTATTATGTTTGAGGGTTTGTCTTATATATTGATGAGTTTCCAAGTTCCAACAAACGCTAAGCTTTATATACCTATACGCATATTCTTGACCTATGTAATGAAGACTCTTCTAATTAAAAATAATTCATGTCAGCTACATAAAATATCCTTGCAAAAATTCTATTTTCATGGCCATATCCATTTCTTAAAAATTGTTACTTATGTATCTTTTTAATTCCAGTATAATTAACATATAATGTTATATTAGTTTCATGTGTACAATATAGTGATTCAACAATTCTATACATTAGTCGGTGCTCATCACAATAAGTGTACTCTTAATCCCCTTCAGCTATTTCACCCATCCCCCTACCCACCTCCCCTCTGGCACCCACCAGTTTGTCCTCTGCATTTAAAAGTCTATTTGGGGGCGGGGGCACCTGGGTGGCTCAGTTGGTTGGGTGGCCGACTACATCTCGTGGTCTGTGAGTTTGAGCCCCGCATCAGGCTCTGTGCTGACAGCTCAGAGCCTGGAGCCTGCTTCCGATTCCGTGTCTCCCTCTCTCTCTGCCTCTTCCCTGCTTGCTCTCTGTCTGTCTTTCTCTCAAAAATAATAGACATTAAAAAATTTTTTTAAAGTCTATTTTTTGTTTGTCTCTTTTTTCCTTTGTTTTCTTTCTTAAAGTCCACATATAAGTGAAACCGTACGGTATTTGTCTTTCTCAGATTTACTTCACTTAGCATTATAGCTCTAGATCCATCCATGTTGTTGCAAATGGCAAGATTTCATTTATTATGGCTGAGTAATATTCCAGGGTGTGTGTGTGTGTGTGTGTGTGTGTGTGTGTGCATATACCAGATTTCCTTTGTCCATTTATCTAAAGATGGACATGTGGGTTGCTTCTGTATCTTGGCTATAGTAAATAATGCTCAATAAACATAGAGGTGCATATATCTGTTCGAATTAGTGTTTTTGTTTCTTTGTCAGGAAAACCACAGCAAAATTAAATTTTTTTAAGTTTATTTATTTATTTTGAGAAAGAGAGCACAAATGGAGAAGGGGCAGAGAAAGAAGAAGAGAGAGAGAATCCCAAGCAGGCTCTGCACTGTCAGTGCAGAGCCCAATGTGGGGCTTGAACTCACGAACTGTGAGAACATGAAGTCAGCTGGTTAACTGACTGAGCCACCCAGGCGCTCCTAAACTATTGGTACTATACCAAAATAAAAAATTTTGCACAGTAAAGGAAACCATCAATAAAACAAAAAGACAATCCACTGAACGGGAGAAGATACTTGCAAATGATATATCCAATAAGGTGTTACTATCCAAAATATATAAAGAACTTATAAGGCTCAACACCAAAAAAGTAATAATCCAATTAAAAATGTGCCATGACCATTTTGAAAAGACCAAAATTTTGCTTTTGGTTTGTCCCCAGATGGGGACTAATAGCTGTCATCCTAAAACTGAAGTTAACTACATAATTCAAGAAAGATGACTTAGGGGGCACCTGGGTGGCTCAGTCACTTAAGCGTCTGATTCTTGGTTTTGGCTCAGGTCATGATCTCAAGTTTTGTGAATTCAAGCCTGCATCAGGCTCCACATTGTTAGCATGGAGCCTGCTTGGGATTCTCTCTCTGCCCCTCCCCCTACCAATAAATAAATACATAAATAAATAAATAAATAAAAGCTGACTTAGTAACCAGTAAGGAGAAATGCTGTGCAAACATCTTTCATTAATTCATCATTATTTTTAAAGAGATTTAAGTCACACCAGAGGCTGGCCAATAACAGGTGCAACATAATAAGAAATATATATTTGGTCTATGCCCTCTATTTCTGACACAGAGCTCCTAAAATTCTTGTAATTTCCTGGATAACAGGTGTTCTAGGAGCACTGTTAGGTCTAATATTTGGTCTTTCATGATGGCTCCTGACACAGAGGTCCTAACTCTTATAATTTCCTGAATGATGTAGGTGATAGAAGCAACATAACACAGAGTTCCTAAATCCCTTGGAATTTTAAGGATGATAGGAGCATCTTTTGTTCTAATGAGGAGACTCTTGGTGGACTCTTAGATAGCTTCAGAAGGGGGACCAATCACCAGCAAGACCAAGCCATGATTAGAATCTTGGAATTTTCAGCCCCATCACCATCCTATGTGGAGGGAAGAGTGATTAGAGATGACCCTAATATTTGATCATGCCTACATGATGAGGCCTTTATGAAAATCCCTAAACTATGAGGCTTAGAGAGCTTCTGGGTTGGTGAAAACATCCACATGCCAGGAGTGTGGTGCAGCTCAACTCCATGGAGACAGAAGCTCCAGCACTCAGGACCTTTCCAGAATTCACACTATGTACCTCTTCATTGGGCTATTCATTGTATCCTTTATAATGTTGTTTATAATAAACCAGTAAATGTGAATAAATGTTCCTCTAAGTTTTGTGAGCTGTTCCAGCAAATTATCAAACCTGAAGAGGTTTGTGTGGGAACCCCTAACTTTTTAGCCAAGGCAAAGAGAAGTGTGGATACCCTGGGAACCCAATACTTGCCAATGGCATCTGAAGTGAGGGCAGTCTTGTGGAACTGAGCCATTAAACATGTGTAGTCTAACTCTGAGTAATTAATGTCAGAATTGAGTTAAATTATAGGACACCCACTTAGTATTCAGAGAATTGGAAAATTGGTTCCTGTGAGAGAAAAAAGCCATTAGAGTAAAACCTTGGTTTGTGAGCATCATTCATCCTGGAAACATGCTTGTAATCCAAAGCACTTGTATATCAAAGCGGATGTCAAGAACCATTGGCTCAGCCGTTATCATGTGACATTCGGCATCACATATTGCTTGTATTGCACGACATCCCTCATTTACCAAGTTAAAATTTATTAGAAATGTTTGCTTGTCTTGTGGAACACTCACATTTATTAGAAATGTTTGCTTCTCTTGTGGAACACTCACATTTATTAGAAATGTTTGCTTGTCTTATGGAACACTCACAGGACAAGTTACTGGCAATCCAAGGTTATGCTGTATTTGGTATCAAAAGTGTTGTGAGTAGAGAAATAGTGTTCCTTTAACATGAAAGGCAGCAAGTATTGTAAATAATCCACAGATGAACATTATTACACATTAGAGCTAGTAACACTGTTCCTTGACATAAGACATAAGAGACCACAGATACTATCATCTGGGCTCTCACGATTTCTATACAATCCTTTCTCTGGTTGGCACACTTTTCCATTTCAAACAACTGATGTTTCAAGCTTGCACAAACTTCTCCAGGCCTTTTACCCCATCCTAGTCAGGCTTACTAAAATATCTTGCTGCCTTTATCAGAGGGAAAAAAAGCACCATTATGTGTGAAATCCATCAAATTTCCTACCTTAATGCCCTAATATTTCTAATAATAGCAACTATATTTTCCTCCTCTCATATTTCAGAGGTCAACATTTCTCCACTACAATTCAAGGCTAACTGTCTTGGCCAAAACCTAATATGTCTGTTCCAATACTTACAAATTTTCACATCCAATGCCAACCCTTTCACAAATCTACACTTTCATTATCACTCACTGTGATTAGGACAATGTCCTCCACCTGTACACTGGAGTGCACTCCCTTCCATATCCACCAGAACTCCATCAATGGTTCCTTCTCTCTCCTATGCCTCCATGACTCCCACTCATTTCTTTAATAAAATGGATTCATTGGTTGCTGATTTCATCAAACATCAGTAATTGTGTACACTATAAAAATTGGAAAACAGAAAAAAAAGAAAACATATATTTTTAAAATACCCACAATCTCACCACCCAGACATAAATATTCTTGATACCTTGATGCCCTTTTCCTCTCCATCTCCATGCAAATATATGCATATTTGTTGTGGTAGCCAGCCTCCAAGATGATCCACAATGACTCCCACCTTCTGGTATTCACACCCTTGTGTAGTTCCCTCCCACATTGTAACAGGGTTTGTCTGTATGACAAATATCAGATGACAGAAGTGATGGTATGACATTTCTGAGATTAAGCTAAAGAAGACTGTGGTTTTTTTCTTTTTCTCTGTCTCTACTCTCTTTTGGATCACTCACCCTAGGAGAAGCCAGCTTCCCTACCATGAAAACACTCAGGCAGATATTGGTTTGCCCACATAGTAAGGAAAAGAAGCCTCTGGCAAATAACCAGGGAGGAGCTGAGAGATTCCAACAACCATGTAAGTGAATTTGGAAGTGGATTATTCCAACACAGTCAAGCCTTGATATGACCACATCCCTAGCCAATACCTTGTCAGCAAATGTGTGAGGGACTCTGAGCCAGAACCACTCAAGTAAACCACTCCCAGATTCCTGGCCCTCAAAAACTATATGATATAATAAATGTTTGTTGTTTGAAGCTATTAAGTTTTGGTATAGTTTGCTATGCAGCAATAGATAATTATTACCATAGTGTTCAGGAACAAGCTTCTTTCAAGAATATATTTCCATGTACAGAAATCTGTTGCATTTCTATACACTAATAATGAAGCAATAGAAAGAGAAATTAAATAAACAATCCCATTTAAAATTACACCAAAAGTAATAAAATACCTAGGAATAAACTTAACCAAGGAGGTGAAAGACCTATACTATGAAAACTGTAAAACGTTGATGAAAGAAATTGAAGACAACACAAATAGGAAAATATTCTATGCTGATGGACTAGAAGAAAAAAATATATAGTTAAAATATCCATACTACCCAAAGCAATCTACAGATTTAATGAAATCCTTATCAAAATACAAACAGTATTTTCCACAAAACTAGAGTAAATGACCCTTAAATTTGTATGGGACCACCAATGACCCTGAATAGCCAAAACAATCTTGGAAAAAAAAACACAACAAAGCTAGAGGTATCACAATCCAGATTTCAAGTTATACTACCCATTTCTGGTAATCAAAGCAGTATGGTACTGGCACACACACACACACACACACACACACACACAACACATAAATCAATGGAACAGGATAGAAAGCCCAGAAACAGGGGCACATGGGTGGCTCAGTCAGTAGAGTGTCTGACTCTTGATTTCATCTCGGGTCATGATTTCACGGTTCTTGGGATCAAACCCCTCATCAGGCTCTGCACTGACAGCACAGAGGCTGCTTGGTATTCTCTCCCTCTCTATCTGTTCCTGCCCCTCACTTGGTCCCTTTCTCTCTCTTTCTCTGACTCTCTAAATAAATACATACATACATACATACATACATACATACATAAATAAACATGTATAAAAAAAGAAAGCCTGGAAACAAACTCATGATTATATGGTCAATTAATCTCTCACAAAAGAAGCAAGAATATACAGTGGGGAAAAAGATAGTCTCTTCAATAAATGGTGTTGGGAAACTGGTCAGCTACATGCAAATGAATGAATGTGTACCATTTTCTTACACCATACACAAAAATAAACTCAAAATAGATTAAAGGCCTAAATGTGAGACCTAATACCATAAAAATTCTAGAAGTAAGCATAGGCAATAATATCTCTACATTGGCTGTAGCAACATTTTTCTAGATTTGTCTCCTGAGGCAAAGGAAATAAAAGCAAAAATAAACTCTTGGGACTACATCAAAATTAAAAGCTTTTGCACAGCAAAGCAATCAGTCAACAAAACTAAAAGATAACCTACCAAATAGGAGAAGATATTTGTATAAAAGATAACCTACCAAATAGGAGAAGATATTTGCAAGTGACATATCTGATAAAGGGTTAGTATCCAAAGTATACAAAGAACTGCTACAACTCAACACCCCTAAAAAACAAACAACCCGATCTAAAAAATGGGCAGAAGAGATGAAAAGACAGTTTTCCAAAGAGGACATCTGGATGGCCAACAGACACATGAAAATATGTTTAATATCACTCATCATTAGGGAGATGCAAATCAAAACGAAATGAGATATCACCTCACTCCTGGCAAAAACACAAGAAAGAACAAGTGTTGGTGAAGATGTGGAGAAAAAGGAACCCCTCTTGCACTGTTGGTGGGAATGCAAACTGGTGCAGCCACTCTGGAAAACAGTATGGAGGTTCCTCAAAAAATTCAAAATAGAACTACCCTATGATCCACTAATCACACTGCTGGGTATTTACTCAAAGAATACAAAAACATTAATTCTAAAAGATATATGCACTCCTATGTTTCTAGCGGCATTATTTATAATAGCCAGATTATGGAAGCAGCCAAGTGTCCATCAAGAGATTAATGGATAAAGAAGATGTGGTATATATATGTATATATACATATATATACATACACACACATACAGTGGCATCTTACTCAGCCATAAAAAAAGAATGAAATTTTTCCATTTGCAACAACATGGATGGAGCTAGAGGGCATAATGCTAAGTGAAACAAGTCAGAGAAAGACAAATATCCTATAATCTCACTCATGTGTGGAATTTAAGAAATAAAACAAATGAGCAAAAGAAAAAGAGAAAGAGAAAGACAAACCAAGAAACAGACTCTTAACTATAGAGAACAAACTGATGGCTACCAGAGGGGAGCTGGGTGAGTGGATGGGTGAAATAGGTGATGGCGATTAAAGTGTACACTTTAACATGATGAGCATTGAGTAATGTATAGAATTGCTGAATCACTATATTATACATCAGCAACTAATATAACACTCTATGTTAACTACACTAGAATTAAAATTAAAAACTTAATAAAATGAAAAAACAAAACAAACCAACAAAAAAGAATATATTTCCATATATGACAAGCCCACAGCTAACATCATATTTAATGGTGAAAAGCTAAAAGCTTTTCCTCTAAGATCAGGAACAAAACAAGGATGCTCAGTCTCAGCACTCCTATTCAACACAGTACTAGAAGTCCTAGCTAGAGCAAGTAGACAAGAAAAAGAAATAAAAGGCATCAAAATTGGAAAGAAAACAGTTACCTTGTCTTTATTTGCAAATGACATAATCTTATACATAGAAAAACTAAAGACTCCATAAAAAAAATTTAGAACCAATAAACAAGCTCAGTAATATGACAAGATACAAAAGCAGTATATAAAAATTAGTTATGTTTCTATAAAAAAATAAATAAAAAATAAAAAAAATAAAAATTAGTTATGTTCCTATATACTAGTAATGAGATATCCAAAAAAATTAATTAAGAAAATAATCCCATCTACAATAGCATCAAAAAATAAAATACTTCGGAATAAATTTAACCAAGGAAGTGAAAAATATGTATGCTGAAAACTGTAAGACATTGATGACAAAAAAATTGAAGAAGACAAATAAAAGGAAAGATATCCTGTATTCCTGGATTGGAAGAATTAATATCGTGAAAACGTCCATACCACCCAAAGTTATGTACAGATTCAATTTAATCCCCATCAAAATTCCATCAGCATTTTTTGCAGAAAAAAAAAAACAAAACCTCTAAAACTTGTATGGAATCACACAAGATCCTGCATAGCCAATGCAAAGTTAAGAGAAACAAAGCTGGAAGCATCATCACACTTCCTGGTTTCAAGTTATATTACAAAGCTATAGTAATAAAAACAGTATGGTATTAACATAAAAATAGATATAGACCAATGGGACAGAATAGAGGGCCCAGAAATAAATCCACACATATAATCAATTAATCTTTGACAAGGGCAGCAAGAATATACAATGGAGAAAGGACAGTCTCTTTAATAAATGGTGCTGGGAAAACTGGATATCCACATAGAAAAGAATAAAATTTTACTCTTATCTTAAACTATACACAAAGATTAATTTGACATGGATTAAAGACATAACTGTAAGACTTGAAACCATAAAACTCCTAGAAGAAAACACAGGGGAAAAGCTCCTTAACATTGGTCTTGGCAATGACTTTTTGGATATGACACCAAAGGAATGGGCAACAAAAGCAAAAAATACAAGTAAGACTACCTCAAACTAAAAAGCTTCTGTACAGCAAAATAAACTGTTAATACAATGAAAAGGTAACCTACAAAATAGAAGAAAATATTTACAAATCATATATCTGATAAGGAGTTAATTTCCAAAATATATAAGGAATTCATACAACTCAATATCAAAAAAGGAAATAACCCTGATTTAAAAATGGGCAAATAAGTTGAATAGAAAACTTCCCCCAAGAAACAACATATAAATGGCCAACAGGTATATATGGTGCTCAACATCTCTAATCATCAGGGAAATGCAAATCAAAACTTCAGTGAAATAGCATGTCACACCTGCTAAGATGCCTATCATCAAAAAAAAAAAAAGCAACAAATGGTGGCGAGGGTGTGAAGAAAAGAGAACTCTTGTACACTGATGGTGGGAATATAAATTGGTACAGTTGTTGAAAACAGTATGGATGTTCCTTTAAAATTTTAAAATATAACTACCATATGATCCAGCAATCTCACTTCCAGATATGTATCCAAAGGATATGATCAGTACCTCAAAGAAATAGGTACCCTCCCATGTTCATTATAGCATTATTCACAATAGTCAAGATATGGAAACCACCTAAGTGTCAATGGATGAATGGATAAAGAAAATGTTATACACACACACACACACACACACACACACACACACACACCCAACACATAAAAAAGAAGCCATAAAAAAGAAGGAAGTCCTGCCATTTGCAAAAACATGGATGAACCTGGAGGGTATTATGCTACGTAAAATAAGCCAGAAACAAAAAGACAAATACTGTATGATCTCAATTATATGTAGAATCTAAAAAGGTAAATCTCATAAAACCATAGAGTAGAACACTGGTTGCCAGGGGCTGCAGAAGGTGGTGGAGGAGGGAGAGACATTGGTCAAAGCATACGAACCTTCAGTTATAAGATGAATAAGTTCTAGGCATCTAACGTACATCATGGTGATTATTATTAATAATATTTTATTGTATACTTGAAATATGTTGACAGTATATTTTAAGTGTTCTCCTCCCACACAAAAATGGTAACTATATGAAGTGATGGATGTGTTAGTTCACTAAATCCTAATCAAATAAAACATCACATTGTATACCTTAAAAATCATGTTGTACAACCTAAAATATATATAATTTTTATTTGTCATTCACACCTCAATAAAGCTGGGAAAAATTAAAAAGAACATATTTCCATGTCTAGAACTATGAATTCTACATTATTATATTTAATGCCTGTGTCATATATTGTATTTTAAAGATAAACCAAGGGTGCCTGGGTAGCTCATTCAGTTAAGGGTTCGACTCTTGATTTTGGCTCAGGTCATGATCTCACAGTTGTGAGATGGAACCCCACATCAGGCTCCACACTGGGCAGGGAGCCTGCTTGAGATTATCTCTCTCCCTCTCCCTCTGCTCCTGCCCTGTTTGTGCTCTCTCTCTCTCTTTCCCTCTCTCTCTCCATCTCTGAACCTACTATGTCTACAATGTGTCTGAGAGGATGTTAACTGTATGATTTAGACCACAGGCTCTGAAATCAATCTCGGTCTGAATCCTTTAACTTGGGCAAATTACTTACACTCTCAGTATTTTCATTTGTAAAATAGCACCGACTTCAGCACCTTCACCAGACGTTGAATAGATGAAATTAATTAATGTATGCAAAAGTGTAAAACAGTCCCTATTATATAGTTAGCCCTCAATTTTTAAGCTGAGACGTAGTTTCCTAGGGCTGCCATTACAAAGTACCATGAACCGGATGGTTTAAAACAACTGAAATTTATTCTCTCAGTTTTGGAAGCCAGAGTCTAAAACCAATTTTCTATAGGGCCCTAGTCTCTTCAAAGTTTCTAGGGAGAGAAACTTTGCTTCTTCCTTGCTTCTTCCAGCCCCTGCAATCTCTGCCTCTGTGTTCACATGGCCTTTTCCCCTGGGTCTGTGTTTTTCTGTGTGTCCACCAGTTACTCTGTGTGTCATTCTGTCTGTCCCTTCATCTGTGTGCTTACCAGTCATTGGATTTAGGGCTCATGCTCATCCAGTATGACTTCGCTTTAATTGCATCTGCAAAGACCCTATTTTCAGTAAGGTCACATTCTGACATTCTGAATGAACGTGAATTTTGAGGGCACACTATTCAACCACTACATAACATTTCTCATGTTGTGCTTTTTCTTTATTCTTTATTTCCTCTTATATTCTTGATTACTCTCACCAGAGATTTTTCAATTTATGTGTCATTTCAAACTCTGACTCTGACATTTACTTATCAGTTTTTCTGGGTTTCTATTTTCTGTCCCATTTCCTCTTTCATCTATAATAATTACTCATGCTTTCCTAATATTCTTTTTTCCTTTCTAGCTTTGTGATTTTTTTTGGTCCTGTTTGACAAAAGGATTATGTGGGTTTTCCTTTGAATAAAGCATTGCAGGCGTTCTCTAATTTGTTAATGTGTTGTATTCATCATTATTATATAAATAATATGTAATTGAAGCTTTGACTTTACCTTTGATCCAAAAATATGTATTAGAGTAAGTTTCTTAAATGTTCTTCCTGCTTTGATTTTGCTTATTTATTTACTTTTGGTTTTTAGTATCTAGGCACATTGACTTGTGATCAGAGAGTATGAGATTATGAGCTATAAACCACCTCTGCTTTTTGTAACATATTAAAGTTTCTTTTGTGGTCATTTGAATACAGAAAAATTATTGTAAAAGTGTCTTGAGCGTTTAGTAAGAATATGTGTTCTGCATAGGACACAAAGTTGTAGACATAGATATATGTACAAAGTCAAACTTATTAATTATATTATTTAATTTGTTCTCTTTCTTTTTTGTCCATTTGATCTGTCAAAGATGAAGACATTTACACGGCAGAGGCTGCTACTTATCAACCCAACATCCATTCATTTCTTTCTTGTTGATTGCAGAGGCCTGACTTTCAGCTGAGCATACTGTCACCCAAATAAAAGCCCACATTTTCCAGCCTCCCTTGCAGCTGCCATCTGAGTTCTGGCTATTGTGATGTAAGCTTGTGTGGCAGGGGCAGCTCCTTTTCTCCCTTTCTCCTACATGGAATATAGCTATGAAAGCTGGAGTTCAAGCAACCATTTTGGACTATAAGGCAATACACTAATGATGGCAGAACAGCAACCCATAAGGCCCTGGAAAATCTACATCCAGAATTCTTTCTATAAGGGAGAAATAAGCCCTCATCCAGTTTAAGCCCCTGCTATTTTAGGTTTCTCCTTACGTGCAGCCAAAAGTAATTCTAACTAATACAAGTAGGTTAATGTCTCCCGTTAGGATCAGAAGTTTGTCAACTTCTCCTTGTAATAATCTTTGTTTTTTAAACCATCATGTTACATTAGTTGGTGCCTGAAAGTTCATGACTCATGTTTACTGTAGACATTAGCTTTTGTCAATATAAAAAAAAATGTTTTCTCCCAATTAAAACTTTATGCCTTGCTTTTTTTGAAATTTTTTTTAATGTTCATTTATTTTGGAGAGAGAGACAGAGCATGAGTGGGGGAGGAGCAGAGAGAGAGGGAGACACAGAATCCGAAGCAGGCTCCAGGCCCTGAGCTGTCAGCACAGAGCCAGATGCGGGGCTCAAACTCACAAACCATGAGATCACGACCTGAACTGAAGTTGGACACCCAACTAACTGAGCCACTCAGGCACCCCTAAGCCTTGCTTTTTAAATTCATTTGATAATAATTTTATTTTTTATTCTTTGACAATCTCTTTGTTTCTAACTGTTCTCATTTAAAATCTCAAGTCAATGCAATCTTCTTTTTTTTATTTTAGAGAGAGCAAGTGGGAGAGAGGATAAAGGCGGGGGGGGGGAGAGAGAGAGAGAGAGAGAGAGAGAGAGAGAGAGAGAGAGAGAGAATCTCAAGCAGCCTCCACGCTGAGTGAGGAGCACAATGCAGGGCTCAAGCCCACGACCTTAGGGTCATGACCTAAGCTGAAATCAACTGACTGAGCCACCCAGGCACCCAAAGTAATACAATCTTATTTCTGCTCCCTAAAACCACTGCACTAAAATCAGTCTTGTTAATGTCCTTTTATTGCTGAATTTCCTCAGTCTGTTTTCAATCGTCACTATATTTTATCTTTCCAGAACATTTCACACTCTTGTTTTTTAAGATATTGTGTTCTGATTACCTAGCTGAATATACCACAGCCATTTCAAAACTGGATTCATGTTATTCCATTTAAACCTGCTTCCTTCAGTATATCTCATTTTGGTTAATATCTACATAGCCAACCTTCACATGATCCTTCACTCTTCTTTGGAACTTGCTGTGTATTTCCAATTAGTTATCAAATCTTGTCAGTCTTACCTCAAAAATTTCTCTTCAATCCTTTCTGTCATAGTGATTACTTTAGTTTAGACATTCAATGTCTCCTGCTTGGACTATTGCAACAGCTTCGTGGCCCCTTTCACCTCTAGTCTCTGCTTCATCCTCCATAAAGCTACCAATCCCATTCTCTGAAAAATAAAACCAAAAATATTTGATTACATATCCACCTTCCTTTGAAAATATCTCTGTTGATTCTCCACTGCCAAATTCCTTAGTATGATATACAAATTCCTTGACAATCTGATACTTTCCCTCTTCTACTTCATCTCCTACCATATCTTCCCCACAAACCTCTTATGCTCTAGCTATAGTAGGGTCACTACAAAATATGCTTTTAGTAAATCCTTTCCTGGCTTCATATTTTTGTACATGTTGTTCTCTCTGCATAGAATATATTCTCTACATTTTTTCTTCAGCATACTCATGAATCCTTCAATCCCCAGTTAAAATGCCACATTTTCCATGAAACCTTCCCAGACTCCCACAGATGGAGTTAGTAACTAGTCATTCTTTCTCCTCTATACTCCCATTACTTTGCCCACACCACTGATGTGGCACAAATCATGTTGTGATTATCTTTTGCAGTGTCTGTTTCCCTCTGACAGCTCTTAAGCTTATTGAAGCCAGAAACTATCTTATTCAAATCTAGGATCTAGCACAGTGTCTGGCTTAAAAACGGGACCCATAGCCAGGGCCAGAATGAAGAAGATTCCTGGTTCTCAAAACACCCACCCCCTCCCAGCTCACTAATAACTAAAATGCTACCTTCCCACCTTGGGCTTAAGGCACTCACTAATGTTAAAATGTGTCTCTGGGATGGTCCAGGAGTGCTCATAGTCATTTTCCAGATATTTTCCAAAGAACACATTTAGAGGGGTACAAAAAGTGAATTTGCAGCTCTAGGCACCTATTGGGAGAAAACAGATAACATCCTTTGTTGGCAGAAACTTTGTTTTTCTTTCACTATAGCCTTATATCATCTTGGTAGATAAAAATGAAGTAACCCATCCCTTTTAAAATAAATAACCATGGTTCTTTTAGTTGAATCTACTGCTATGTATTCCCTTCTAATTTTCCCTTCCTGTAAATTCCATGAGGACAGGAATTTTTGTTTTGTTCACTGATGTATCCCAATCAATAATCATTTGTTAAATGAGTGAATCAATGTATATGAGAGTAGGGGTAAGGATGCTTTATTACTTAGATTCAGAGTCCCCACCCTCCTCCAACTATGAAAGAAATCATAACCCATTGAGTTTGCTATAGAACCTTTACCATTAAGGCACACCTCGATTCTACGGCCTCTTCCACATCCGAGTTTGTGATTCTATTAGAATCACCTGATATTGGCATATCTGGGTAGTGTGGAGGGAACTAGAGAACAAATGCTTACTTGGGGCATGCCTTAAAATGTCAAATCATGATGGCATCCTCCAATTGTACCCTCTAAGACTACTGTGGATTTATAGGGATATGCACCTGCCTCTAACAGAGGATCTTCCTGGGAATGGCTTTACCCTGTTATTTCCCCATTCTACATCCTTGCTTTTCTATGCAGTGTGAGACTCATACTGTTGGGGCTGGCTGGTTGCTTTGTAGTCTCCAAAGAGGAAAATGGTTATTGGTAACTGTTACACCACATTGTTTAATGTGGCTTTTAAGGCACCGATGAAGCTCCTATCAGGTCACTCTGCTTATGAGTCTAATGTCACTCATTACTAATACAACTTTTGAGGATACAGCTGATATATTTCCCATCAGCCTCTTGTGAAACAAAGTGGGCTTCAGAAAACATGGCCTCCCTGCTGATGACCTGGCTGAGTCTGAGGATGTCACTGCTGATGTACTCAGCATAGCCTTGGTAAGAATGGGTCACAGATGACGGAAATAAAACCACTCAAGCTGACAACTGGGATGTCTATAGTTGGTTGAGATTTTATATCTGAAAATAATCAGAGATCGGTACCCAGCTTTATGGAGAGAAGAACAATACCTAAAAATATAACTATAAGCCCAGTGCTGTTCTAAATATTTTTCAGCTATTAACTGATGTGATCTTCTTAACAAACCTAGGAGGCAGGAAATATTATCATACCCACTTTACAGATGAAAAAAAAAAACTGAGGCACAGAGATTAAGTAACATCACATCCATCACTTTGTGGTGGGGGTCACAAATTAAGTTCAGTTAGTCTGGCTCTAGATTCCATATAATCCTTGCCACTTTAAAGTTCATAACTTTCAGCTAAATAGCCTTCTAACCATTCTTGTTATGCGCCAATTTCACACTTGATCACCACCATCCCCACCCTCTACACACCAATTCCCGCCATCACCTTTAGTGACATCCATGACTGTATGGATGATCTAACCAACACCCTAACACTTCAGTTCTATTTCCAGTTACCTTAGTCTTCATCGTACCTCAGCCATTCACTCTCACAGTCACACCCTGGACTTTGTCAGACCGGAAACTGCCTCCTCTCTAAAATTAATTTCTGACCCCACGGTCTTACCACAAGCGTCTATCCTTTTTTTTTTTTAGTGTTTATTTTTGATAGAGGCAGAAACAGAGCATGAGTGGGGGAGGGGCAGAGAGAGAGGGAGACACAGAATCTTGAAACAGGCTCCAGGCTCCGAGCTGCCAGCACAGAGCCCAACATGGGGCTCGAACTCCTGAACCTTGAGATCATGACCTGAGCCAAAGTTGAATGCTTAACTGACTGAGCTACCCAGGAGCCCCAAGTGTCTAACCTTATGCTATGTGCACTCTATTGTTCTCAAGGTAATGAAGTTCCTCAACCTCATTGAGACCATCTGTTCATTGAGCCCTCTATTTTTACCTTATCCATGGTCTCCACCTGCCTTAACTTGTCTGTATATTGAGCTTGGATTCAACGATCCATCACATCCCAGCTCTCTGGATCCACTGTACTTTTACCACACCCACCTAGCAAAACCTTGGATAGGTTAACCTTTTCTGCACTTGCATTCAGTCTGCTGAGCAGTGTTAGAAGAACCACCAACCTGCTCTCAACACTGCCTGGTGATTCTAGAGTACTCACTTAGCTGGAGCTCCCATCCTCAAAATTACTTTCTTTTTTTTTTTTTTTAAATTACTTTCTACACTATCTTTAAACCTCCAAATCCTTACACCTTGAGCCCTTCCTCTCAGTAAATGGTCTCATTTCCCAGTACTCCACAGTAAATACAAATAGGTCAGAAGGAAACTGCCCCACCTTTGGGCTATGAAATCTACAAATTTATCTTATTCCACATTGATGCTTTTCCTCCTTCATTTATGTTATAGCAAGAAAGATGCCCCCCTCTTCTCTAAAGCTAATTATGCCCCCTGTTTGGGGATTCCACTATAGGGATTATCTCTTTTTTCCTTCCCTCCTTTTCTATTGGTCCCTTTCTGTCATCATTTAAACCTCTCAAAGGCTCTTCCATCGTAAAAACAAACAAACCCAACTTCACTTGACTCCATATGCCCCACCAACTAGTCCCTCCTTTCATTTCCTCTTTTCTGACAAATCTCTTGAATTTCCTCTTGATATATTTATCCCTTGGCCACCATCCTTAACTGCTGTTGGAATATTACACTATTCTGATTTTTCTCCTCTCTCTCTAGTATTTTCAGTCTCTTGTGGCCTTTATTTCACTGTTTGATCTATAAATGTTGGAGGACTACACACAGCGTAGCCCTCTGCCCTTTTCTATTTATATTCTTTCCCTAGATGATATTGAATCACATGGCTTTAGATACTATCCACAGGCTGACAACTTCCAAATCTTGTCGCTGACCTTGATATCTCTTTGGATCCCCAGATTCATATGACCAACTCTCTACATTTCCCCTTGGATGTCTCACAGGCAACTTAAACTCTTCCTATCCTACCTGAACCCATATGCTTCCTCTCAAATATGCATGTCAGTTTCCCCCATTTCAGTAAAATGGTATCACTATTCACCTGCTTGCTTAAGCCAGAAACTTGTAAATTTTCTTTGACACATTCCTCTTCCTCACCCACCATAGTCAATTCATCACTAACTTTTATTGATTATATTTCTTAACTCTCTCATTATTCTGTCCTCTTCTCTACAACCTGACTGTGACTGCCTTACTCTAGGCAACCATTACTTCTTTGTATATTATTTCAGCACCCTCTTAGTTAATCCTCCTGTCTCTAGCGTTCTTCTCCTCTAACCCATTCTCTCTAAACAGAGTGATCCTTTTAACATGGATTGCTAGTCACATAACTCTCCTTCTTCAATGGCTTTTCATTTTTCTTAGAATAAACTTCAAAGTCTCTAGCATGGTAAATTCTCACATGATTTTACATAATCGCATAATCTAGCCCCTGACTATACTGGCTACTCTTTTCTCCTTGTAATCTATATTACACTTATTTCACTTCCTAGAATATATCATGCTTTTGCCCAGGAGTCCGCACATACTATTACCTTTATATGGAATTTTCCCCTCAAATCTTCTCAAATCCAAATGACAAGGCGGAATTGCCAATAGATTTTTTTTAATGTTTATGTATTTATTTTGAGAGAGAGAGTGAGCAAGTAGTTGGGGGGTAGGGATGAGGGCAGAGAAAAAGGAGAGAGAAAATCCTAACTAGGCTCTACACTGTCAGCACTGTCAGCATGGAGCCCGATGTGGGGCTTGATCTCACAGTTTGTGAGCTCGTCACCTGACCTGAAATCAAGAGTCAGATGCTGAACTACCGAGCCACCCAGGTTCCCCTTGATGTTAATGATTTCATGGAAGTGGAGGACTGAGAGGGAGGAATCCAAGATAAACGTAAGTCTGGGAGACTGAAATAATAAAATTCCTGATTATATTTTACTTACTAAAATAAAATGGGTTTTCTGGGGAAAAGTAGTCAATTTCAGAACAACTGTCTTTGAACATTAAACAAATAAAATGGGTTTTCTGGGGAAAAGTAGTCAATTTCAGAACAACTGTCTTTGAACATTAAACATTTAAGTGGATAGGTATGGCTGTGGGAAGTAGAGGTTGATTTGCATGCCTATGACAGAAGATGAGGAAGTAGGTATAGAGGGAAGTGAGGATTTTCTATTTCATAGTTATTGCATAAATATATGAAGAATAGATTATTAGCTTTCCCATACTGGTCCTTTACCATACAGAATCCCAAAGCAGAAGGGGAAAGCAAACACAAAAGAAGGTATAAATGAAGGAATTAGGAAACAAAAGAGATATATAGAAAAAGAATAGCAACATGGTAGTAGTAAGTTCTTCCTTATCAGTAATTACTTTAAATGTGAATGAATTAAAATATCCAATTAAAAGACAGAGATTGACAGAATAGATTTAACAAAAAAACATAATCCAAGTATATTCTGTTTTTAGGAGATTCACTTTAGAGCCAAAAACACAAATAGGTTGAAAGTGAAGGAATGAAAAGATATTCTATGCATATAACTACCAAAAAAAGCTGGGGTGACTATACTCATAACAGAGAAAATAGACTTTAAGTAAAAAAATGTTACAAGGGACAAAGAAAAATACTATACACTGATAAAAGGGTCAACTCATCAAGAAGATCTAACTATATAAAAATATATACACCAAACAACAGAGACCCAAAATAAATGATTCAAGAATTGAAGGGAAGGGGGCTCCTGGGTGGCTCAGTCGGTTAAGTCTCGGAATCTTGATTTCTGCTCAGGCCATGCATGATCTCACGATTCATGAGTTCAAGCCCCACATCAGGCTCTCCATTGACAGCACAGAACCTGCTTGGGATTCTGTGTGTCCTTCTCTCTGCCCCTTCCCTGCTTGCATTTTCTCTCTCTCAAAATAAATAAATATACTTCAAAATAAAAAGTTACTGAATGCTTTAAAAATAATTGAAGGGAGGAATAGTTCTAAAATAATAGCTGGTGACTTCAATACCCCACTTTTAATAATGGATAGAACAATGAGACAAAAATTGAATAAGGAAAGAGAAGACTTGACTAATAGTATAAGCCAACTAGATGTAAAAGATATATGCAGAATACTCCACTCAACAACAGCAGAATACACATTCTTCTCAAGTGCATATGGAACATTCTCCACAATATACCATAGGTTAGACCATACAAATCTCAATAAATTTTAAAATATTAAAATCATATAAAGTATCTTCACCAACTACAATGGAATGAGGCTAGCAATAGAAATCAAAGACACAAGGAAAACAGGAAATCTCAGAAACACATAAATTCAACAGCAAACTCTGAAACAACAAAAATATCAAAGAAAAAATCACAAGAGAAAATTGAAAAATACTTTAAGAATAAAAATGAAAATACAGTATACCAAATCTTATGTGATATAATGAAAGCAGTGCTCCAAGGGACATTTATATCACAAACATTTATGTTAAAAAAGAACTCAAATCAATAATCTAACTTTACACTTTAAAGAACTAAAAAAAAGAACAAATTAAACCCAGAGTTAGCAGAAGGAAGGAAATAATAAAGATTAGAGAAGCGATAAAGCAGAGAATAGGAAAAAAAATAGAGGAAGTCAACCAAAGCAAAGGTTATTTCTTTAAAAAGATCAACAAAATTAATAATATTTATTTTTTTTTTAATTTTTTTCAACGTTTATTTATTTTTGGGACAGAGAGAGACAGAGCATGAACGGGGGAGGGGCAGAGAGAGAGGGAGACACAGAATCGGAAGCAGGCTCCAGGCTCTGAGCCATCAGCCCAGAGCCTGACGCGGGGCTCGAACTCACGGACCGCGAGATCGTGACCTGGCTGAAGTCGGACGCTTAACCGACTGCGCCACCCAGGCGCCCCAAAATTAACAATATTTATAGTTAGATTGACTAAAAAAGGGGGGAAGACTCAAATTACTAAAATCAGAAATTAAAATGGGGACATTTTACTACTAATCCTACAAAAATAAAATGGATTATAAGAAAAAATAAACAGCTTAAATAACAAAATAAAATGGAAACTGCTGGAAACACAAACTATCAAAACTAACTATAGAAGAAACATAAATTCTGAACATATCTGTAAAAAGGAAAGGTATTGATCAGTAATCAAAAACATCCCCTAATCAAAAATGTCTTAAAGAAAAGCTCAGCACCAGATGGATTCTGTGGTGAATTCTATCAATATTTAAAGTATAATTAAAACTAATTGCTGTTAAACTGTTCCAAAAGGTAGAGAATACTTCCTAACTCATGCTACAAGGCCAGCATTACCCTGATACCAAAGCCAGACCAAGAGATTATGAGAAGACAAAGCTACAGACCAATATCCTTTATGAACACAGATGCAAAAATCCTCAACAATATATTATAAACTGAATCCGGAAACATATTAAAAGGCTTATATACCATAACTAAGTAGGAATTAGCTCAATAGTGTAAGGTTGGTTCAAGAAAATCAATCAGGGGTGCCTGGGTGGCTCAGTCGGTTGAGCGTCTGGCTTCAGTTCAGGTCATGATCTCACAGCTTGTGGGTTCAAGCCCTGCATCAGGCTTTGTGCTGACAGTTTAGAGCCTGGAGCCTGCTTCGAATTCTGTGTCTCCTTGTCTCTCTCTCCTCCTCCCCCACTCATTCTCTCTCTCTCTCCTTCAAAAATAAATTTAAAAAATATTTTAAAAATTTTTAAGAAAATCAATCAATGTAATATACCACATTGACAGAATGAAGGAAATCTACATGATGATCTCTGCTAATGAAAAAAGATCATGTGACAAAACTCAACACCCTTTCATAATAAAGAAAACACTTAAAAATTAGGAATAGAAAGTAATTTTGTCAACCTGATAAAAGAGCATTTGTGAAATACCCATATATAACATTATACTCAATTACAAATAATTGAAAGCTTTTCCTCTAGGATCAAAAACAAGACAAGGATGCCCACTTTTTCACTTCTATTCCACATTGGACCAAAATTTCCAGCCAGGACAATGTGGCAAGAAAAAGAAACATAAGGCATTCAAATTGGAAAGGAAGAAATAAAACTATCTCTACTTACAGATGGTATGATCTCATATAAAGAAAACATCCTAAAGAATGAACAAAACAACCATTAGAGCTAATGGACAAACTAGACAAAGTTGTAAGATCAACATGCTCAAATCACTTATATTTCTATATATTAGGAATAAAACACCCATAAAGGAAATTAAGGAAACAATTTAGCTTTTCAATAGCATTTAAAAGAGTAAAATACTTAGGAATAAACTTAACCAAGGACATACAAGACTTGCACACTGAAAACTATAAGACACTCCTGAAAGAAATTAAAGAAAACCTAAATAAGTGGAAAGACATTGTGTCTCAGATTAGAAGACAATATGGTTAAGATGGAAATACTCCTCAAAGTGATCTACAGATTCAGTGTAATCACAACTGAAACCCCAATGGCCTTTTTTGATGAAATGGAAATGTTGATCCTCAAATTTACATGGAGTTTGGAGACCCTGGTTAGCCAGCTCAATCTTGAAAAGAAGAACAATGTTGGAAGCCTCACACTTCCTTATTTCAAAACTTCATACAAAGCTATAGTAATTAAAAGAGTGTGGTACTGGAACATGGATAGACAAATTAGACCAATTGGGATAGAAATGAGGGTCCAGAAATAAACCCAAACATCGATGGGCAAAATGATTTTTGATAAGGTGCCAAGACCATACAATGGGGAAGGAATAATTTTTTTCAAGAAGCAATGCTGGGACTAGATATCCACATGCAAAAAAAAAAAAAAAAGAAAGAAAGAAAGAAAGCAGACTCTAATCTCACATCATAAACAAAAATTAACTCAAGATAAATCAAGACCTAAACATAAGAAATAAAAGCATAAAATGTTTGTAAGAAAACATCAAACTTTATCAAAGTTATAAATTTTTCCACATCAGAGGATACGACCGAGAAAGTAAAAAGACAACCTACAGAATGAGATAAAATATTTGCAAATCATATATTGGATTAGGGTCTAGTGTCCAGGATTTGTATATAAATAAATCCTACAACTAAACAACTAACAGACAACTCGATTTAAAAATGGTCAAAAGACTTAGATATTTTTCCACAAAATATAACATTGGCCAACAAGTACATGAAAAGATGTTCATGTAATTATTAGGAAATTCAAATCAAAACCCAAATAAGAAACCACTTAACACCCACTGGGATGGCTGTAATGTAAAAAAAAATGGAAAATAACAATGTTAGCAAGGATGTGGGGAAATCGAAACATTATTGTTGGGACTATAAATGGTACAGCCACAGTGGAAAACAGTTTGGTGTTTCCTCAAACAGTTAAACATAGAATTACCATATGACCCAGCAATTCCACTCCTAGGTATATACAGATATTCAAATACTTGTTCAAAACTGTTCAGAACAGCATAATTCATTACAACTAAAAGATGAAAACAATCCAAATGCTCATCATCTGATGAACTGATGTAAACAAATTTTTCTATGAGCTGAATGTGTCTCCTCCCCCCAAATTCTTGTGTTGAGGCCATAATCCCCTATGTGGTGGCTTTTGGGAGTAGGGCCTTTGAGAAATAATTAGGTTTGGATGAGGTCATGAGAATAGAGACCCCATAATGGGATTAGTGCCCTTATAAGAAGAAACCAAAAAGTGCGCTCTCTCTTTCTCTCTCTCTCTCTCTCTCTCTCTCTCTCTCTCTCTCTCTCCCTCATTCTCTTACACATAGTCCAGCTGCCATGTTAGGACACAGCAAGAAGGCAGCCATCTGCAAATCAGGAAAAGTGTGCTCAGCAGACATAGAATCTGCTGGCATCTTGATCTCGGAATTCCAACCTCAAGACTGTGACAAATAAATATTTATTGTTTAAACCAGTCAATCTATGGTATTCTGTTACAACAGCCCAAACTGAGACAGTAATATCTCCATACAATGAAATGTCATTCAGTCATAAAAAGGAGTGAAGTGCCAACACATGCTAGAACAAAAATAAACCTTGAAAACTTGCTAAGTGAACAAGGCAGATGAAGCAGGTCACATTGTATGAGTCCCCTTACATGAAATATCTAGAATAGCTGGATCCCTAGAGACAGAAAACAAATTAATTGTTGTCAGTGGCTAGGGAAAGGAGGAATGGGGAATGACTGATTAAGGGTACAGGATCCCCTTTTGGGGTGAAGATGTTTTAGAACCAGCTTTAGATGAAGTTTGCACAACATGTAAAGGTACTAGATGCCACTGAACTGTACATGTTTAAGATGGTTACTTTTATGTTATGTCTGTCCCCTGAATACAAAAAAAAAGGCAGAAATGGAAAAGAAAGGAAATGAGCAATTATTGAGTTACTGCTACATACTAGACTCCATGCTAAGCTTACGTATTATCCACTTAAATCCACTAAACAACTCTGAGCTATTATCCCCATTTGAGAGATGAGCAAACCAAGGTTCACATGACTTTGCTTTTACAACTAATAAGACACGGAGCTGGAATTAAGACCAAGGTCTGTTGACTCCAAAGCTTACACTCTCCAGCACAACCCACCCTCCAAAAACCTTCCATAGGTAGCCCCTCACTACTCTCTCCATGAGGGTCCATGTTATTGATCAAGAATACAACACAGCTCACCAGATACTCCTTCAAACCAGCCAACCCTCCAGAGAAAAATACTCAAATTAAACATTTCATTTTTGTACCAAGCCCTCCCTGAAAAAAAAAATTGCCTATTCTTGAAAAGGCAGGAGAAACAAACTTTCTCTGTGCTACCCTGGCCTCCACAGATTTACAAGTCCTGACCTGCACCTGGGGTGATTTCAGGGGCCTCAGGAAGTCTTTACATGAAAGAAATATTTGTCCCGTCATGCTTTCATTTTCCTGAGTAAGTATAGATAGAGGCTTTTGTTTTTGTTTTTGTTTTTGTTTTTGTTTTGACAATTGGGACAAAAAGGCTGAAGACAAAGGTACTCCTAAGAGAGAAAGCACTGGTATTTTGACTAGGGCAGATCATATAATTCCACAAGGGCAGATTTTAATAAGCGAAGAGGGTGGGGGCAGACAGGATAAAAACTAAACCTGCCCTTCCTGAGGCCACACAGGGAGTCAGTCACAAAGCAGCAAGACTTGATCGGGGTCTTGTTTCTGTCACTATCAGGGAACTTCAGGCAAGGCCCAATGTTCTCTAAATGTTCTGTGATGGTGTAAATCCCGCTTTATAAACTAGCCCAGGGCCAGCTGCATTCGCATTCCTATTAATGGTAGGCACAGCAAAGTCCTTAGCCAATCCATAAAGTGTGGTTGTGTTTACACTTCTTTTATTAAGATTAATTGCTATTTGAGGCCTTATGCCTTGATTACAGGGATCCTGTTGTGGTAGAAGAATTGGAACACACTTTGGAAATGTGAAACCTGTTTTCAATTACTTACAGCCATTCATGGTCCCAATTCAGGCAAAACTTTTATTTAAATAAATAATTGGCCTGGGCCCGAGAACCATAATTCATGGACCTACAAAGTTTAAATGTGCCGATCGGTAGTCCCTGTGTTAGGTTTTCACAAGTGACATGTTGCTATCTACATATGCATGGTATTGGGCTAAGACTTATTCAAAGCAGGTGACACTGATGTAGGTGTGGCTCACCAGACACTCATTTTCAAGGCAGGAGCTTACTTAGCTGATTTTGGACAGATATTCCACACTTCCTCCTGCATTTTCCTTTGCTGAAATCCTGATCAGGATCCTACCACTCACATTAGTGTCGTTTGACTTCCTGGGGCAGAGATACTGCTGAATGTTAAAACCCACAATCAACACTCCAGAGTATTTGAAGAAGCCTCTCTTCTTCCATTCCATTCCTTTCCTTTGTCTTTGCCACTGTGGAGGATTTCTCTAACTTGCCGGTGGACTAGAAGCCCTTTCCTTTGTAAATAAAAAACTGTCCTTCAAGCTGTTCAATCTGTCAAAGCCTTTGTGATGCTGTGGTCACTTTAATGCTGGATACATTCAATGTTGGATAAGGGTCATATAGAGAAAAGCCACAAACAATTCAATGGTAAAGGTATGGTGATTAGCAACACACAGAACAAACTCCCTAAGGCAGAACCTTAAAGAATAAGTCACTGTTTGGGGACAAATGGGAAATAATAGGGAGAAAGCCAGGTTGGATTCAGACCAGAAACTGGTTATCCAAGAAAATCTGTACCCCTTTTCCTTTGGGGACATAAAGGTCAATAGTTCCTTAGTATATTGAAGGCTGGAATTGTGCCTCACAGATCTTTGCTCTAGTCAGCTCCCTAGTATAGTGGGTGCTCACTCACCAAAAGTTAGATGGTGATGGGGAGGTGGCAATGATTATAACAATGAGTTCAATCATTTGACAAAATGTATCAATCCATACGAACTTCTTTTCATGCTGTTTCCTCACAAAATCTCCCATATTTTCTGAGAGTCTGTTCCATATAAGATCTGGACACGCCATGTGGGTAGAATTAAGGTCAAATATGGTCTGTGAAATACGGACACCAACGTCAATGGCCGTGGTACTTGATGGGGGGGGCGGGGGGGAGGAGGATTCTGCCCCCTAGGGGACATTTGACAATGTCTGGAGACATCTGGGGTTGTCACAAGGTGGGGGTGTTACTGTCATCTAGTGGACAGAGGCTAGAGATGCTGCTAAACATCCTGCAATCCCAGGAGAGCCCCTCACCATTAGGAATCGTGTGGCCCATGATGTCAGTACTGCCCAGGTTGAGAAACCCTGCCTAAAGGGGAAAATAAAATGCCTTTACTCTCTGGGTTTCTCATATCAATCTCACTTTGCCTCCAATATCACAACAAACTCTGGTCTGTATGTCCCACTTACCACTCTAGTCAAGGCTGTAGGCATAAAGAGAGTGCCTCAGAATGTTTAAGTCCCAATGGCATTTTGAAGTCATATCGGGATGGTGTTTCAACAGGCCAGGCCATGTGAGTAAACCTCGCCTAGCAGCCAGGTAAATCTACCTTAAATTACTCGAAACCGCTTCCATTTGGGACTTTGAACCACTTTGCAGCTGTAGCCTCTGGTTGCAAACTGCCTGAGGAGAATTCAAAGAAACATTCTCAGCCACCAACTAGAAAACTTGAGTGTTTCCATATTCACAGAGAGGATGAACCTCCCAGTCCCAAGGCTCGCAAACAACCTAGGCCAGCTCAGGCTCCCGCCCAAGTCTGCTTCTCAATTGCATTAGGAGATCCCCCAGTAGGTTTGTCCTGGTATTGGTATAGTGATGCCTGACATTTGCATGGTGTGCTTTCAACTTTGGAGAGGATTTTCTTTTGTATGTCTTTGGTCTCCTGAAGAGGTTAGCAGGGTAGGGTGGGCACCAGAAGAAAAGCTGGGTCTTATGCACAAATCCACCGGGAAAACACCACAACTCAAAAACACCCATAATCTCCATATGTTAAAGGCAACTGCACTATAGACAAGGCCTTTGAAGGAGAAGGCTCACAAGAAAAGGACTTTTCTTCTCTCCCTGTGCGTTGCTCCTGGTTATATCCTAGGCTTGGCTTAGAAGCCTCAGCTAAACTACCCTTTGGTCAGAGAAAGGGAGATGCCCCAAGGTCTTGTCCAGAGCCACATAACCTACTCACCCCTCTAGCCAAAAGAGGGACCCGCTCAATCGCAACATTGACCTCTTTTGTCTGGAAGGCTGTATGTACATTTGAGGTTGTTGGCCACAGTAAAACTCCCTTTGAAAGGGAGAAAGGCAGAAAGGTTTAAACACTCCAGGAAGTACATTAGGCCACGATGTAGATGAAAAAAAAATCACTCGATTCTGGAACCGTTCTGCCTCACCCTTGTCCCTCCTCGCTCACACAAACACACACCCTTCATCCCCCAGGCAATACTTTTCTCTGATGCCTTGCTCCCACACAAAGCTTCAGACTCTCCAGAATATTGGGCCACATCAGGGTGAAGGAGACTGAGGACAACAGAAAAACTTGTCTTGCTCGGTGCCCCGAGGGACTTTCCCAGGGTAGCCTAGGAGAGTTGCTAGGGCTCACACTAGACATAACTACGCCAGCTTCAATGACAAGGCAATGCAACACTTGGCCATTTAGACCGGGCAGAAGGTTCTGGCTCTTTCTGGAGGTCGACTCGGGCTCACAGCGTGCGTGCAGGCGACAGCTGAAAGAACAGTGGAGCATTCTCTGAGCTCCGGATTACTGTGGGAATGGGTAGGGAAAAGGGTTTCAGGTACCAGCCCAGCGCTCAGAAAGGCAGAGCCTCGCACCCTCCTTTCCGAAGAAAGGTAGTGAAGGAAATAAAAGACAAAGCCGAGCTTTGGGGCTGTGCGGTCGGGCCACGACATGCTGCCAGCTAGTGGACCTGAGTGCCCGCAGGTTGCAGGTAGTAGTCGCAGGCTTGTGGTGGGGGTGGAGCATTTAGGCTGGTCCCGGGAAGGTTCAAGACGGTCTGCGTTCTGGGCGCTAGAGTATAAGGTCAGAGATGGGGGGGTGGGGGTGGGGGGGCTGCCTCACCTGACACAAAGGCGCAAAGATCAAAGAGTCGCCCAAGTGTCCGGTGACGCTGCCCCCCCCCACAACACACACACATAGAAGCCACTGCCACCACTAAGCAACTTACTCCCTCATCCTACAATAGCACTATCCGTCCCCACTCACCACCCCGCTTCAATCTAGGCTGGTCTTGGCAGGACCGACCCTAAGGGTGAGAGGGACACCAATGGGGAAATTGGGCTAGCTCCCGGGCTGCCCGCACTGGGTTACACTAGACCCGTCAAGGACCGAAGCCAGCCCAGACGACCCCAGGTCAGCCCCTGGCGACTCAGGGTCCCACTGTCCGGCTGTCCACGGCCGCTAGCACACGCTCTCACTGGCTCAACTACCCTTCCCCCGGGACGACCCGTGGCTGCCAACGCAGCCCCACCAGCACCAGCACCGGGCCTGCGCTGGGAGGGGTGGGGGTGGGGGGGATCACTGTCCAAAGCAAGGGGTACTCAAGCCAAGGGGGCAAAAAAGAGACTCTGCAACCCAACCGCCCCGAGGCGCTCCGGTCGCCTCTACCCGCGCCCGCGCTCGCCCCCCCGCCCAAGTCTCTGCCACCACCCAGGGGAGGGGGAGGCCCGGGGAGAGCAAACGAACGAAACAGAAAATTCCGTACCGAGGGGGGAGAGATGAGGCGGTGGGACGGGGCAGCGGGGGCTGACTTGGGGCTGCGGCTGCGGCTTCCTTCCACCCCTGGCCACCGAGCTGCAGAGAAGGCAGTAGCTGCTGCCCCTGCAGGCTGCCCCGTCCTCCCTCTTTCCCTCCCCCTTCCCCGCCTCCCCCGCCCCGCCCCGCCCGCCCCTGCCGAGAGCTGGGGGTGTGTAAGGCCTTGGCCGGCCGGGGCTGGGGGAGGTGAGAGGTGCTTTAGCCATCCGCCGCTTTCTCCCCCTCCATACACACACACACACACACACACACACACACACACACACACACACGCACACCCCTCAACCGCGACGGGTTCTCCGCAGCTCGCAGACACCCTAAGGGAGGGAGAAAGAGAGAACGGGAGCAGAGGGAAGCCGGGAGCAGATAGAAGGGAGAAGGAAGAGCTCAGGGTTGGACATTTTTGGAGCTAGGGGTGGGGAGGAGAAAGGGAGCGTACCTCCTCGATTTTCCCCTCCCCACCCCTCTCTGCTTTTCTCTCCCCTTCGTTGTATAGCATTTTCCAGAAGCGGCAGCGGAAGGGGACAGAACCCTTTAGTCTAGAAAGATTTGGAGGGGTGGCCGGGTCTCCCGCCAGCCGCTACCTGGCAGCCGGAGCTGGGGTGTGCGTCTGTGCATGTCAGAGTGTAAATGCGGTTCTCTCTGTGTGCCTTGCTCTCCCTGTCTCGCTCTCCCTGTCTCTTCTCTCTTTCTCTCTCTCTCGTTCACACTCCCGTGCCGGCTCCCCTTGTCCGTTTCCCCGTGTCAGTTTCTTCCCCTGCTCCTGCTGTGCGGCTGGCGGCGTGAAGGGCGTGCGTGCCCTCGGAGCTGCCCAGGTGGGGTCAGACAGCGGGGAGAAGAGAGAGAGCACACGGCAGGGGGCGGGTGGCGCCAAGAGTTTGGGGGCGCTGACGGAGGCGGAAGGTGAGGAGGGCCGGCCGGCCACAGGGAAGTTTGGGGATAACTGAGGAGCGAAGGGAGAAAAACCAAGGTAGGACCAGCACTTGCGCCTCTCGCCGCACCCCGCCCCTTTCCCGGTGCTGCTCTGCCCACCGCTGGGCAGCCTCCAGGCCCGGGGCTGTCCCGGGCGGCTGCTGTTTGCGCGCCGCCGCCGGTCGGAGACCGAGTCCGGTAAGGCGGCCGCACCGCGCGCCTTGGCTCGCGGACACCAGACGACGCAGATCCGAACAGACCGCTCGGCCCGGGGTAAGTCGACAGGCGGCCCTGTACCCTGTGCTTCGCTGCAAGAGAGCACTGCCATAAGGGGTGGCGAGGTGCGGGTTAAGTGAGGGTGCTGGGATGCTGAGGGCTGGGAGGCGCTGGCTGGCTGGCTGGCTGTGGGCTGGGGTAGTGGGGAGCAGAGCAAAGCCAGCAACAGATTGTTTTGGGACACAGGAAGAGAGATGCGATGGGGGTACAGCTCTCAGGGGTGTTAGGACAAGGTGGCTCTTGGCAATGACCAAAACATCGTTTTCGTTCCGGATGCTCTCCTAAACCAGAGCTCTGCCCTACCCCCTGGACAGTGATCTGCTCCATCCCTGAGGAAGTATCCAGCTCCCTGGGGAGCCTGCTCCCAGGCTTCCTCAAAATCCTCCTGGGAGATGGGCATGGGAATAAGGACCCTGGCCCTTTTGCCAAAAGCCACTTTAAGATACAGAGAGCTGGGGTGAACTCATGAGAGTCCTTTTACCTTCTTTCTGTTTTATATCTTTCAAACTTAAGAAATGACCAGATTCATTTTTCTGGCTTCCTTAAAGGCACTAGGAAAGGCAAATGGGGGGGGGGGACATCAGTCAGATCTCTGCTTTAAAGGAAACACCCCCCTCCCTTCAAACACATATACTGACTTTATCATCCCCCCCCCCCCCCCAACACACACGGGTACTGAGCTGTATTTGCAAATCCTGGTATTTCTCCATGGTCTCTAAGAATGTGGCTAGGAAAAGGGCTTTTTCCCCACTGCCAACCTATGTTTCTGTCCATGGTCAGATATGTGCTGATGGCTTAGTGGCTAGCAAGGTTATCACTCCCTCATGAAAAGCCTGAAGCCTAAAGACCGGTGTGGAAGACAGGATCTCTGAACTTTACCCGAGTTTATTATATGAATACGAGAGACACAGACAAATCAATAATGTTCCCTTTAGAGATTGTGCATGTCAGTCCTCACTTCAAACAAGAAATAATTACTACATTGGTATGGCCCCCAGACCTTGTCTATTACCATGTATTTATCCTCATGGCATTTAACAAATATGGCAAGTTTGTATATCAGCATTCATGATTGCCTTTTGTTGGTCTAAGACTTTTTTTTGGTATTTTGGTACAGATGATTTATATCATGTCTCCTTTCCCACAGATTCTTAACGAGCTGACATATAAATGATGTCAAATGGTACCTTTCACTCACACTTTAACATCTACTTATTCTAACTCAAAAGGCATGAAAATACATTCACATAGTAGCACATTCGTTTCAGAGCCAATATCTAGCCTGGAATAAAGGAAATCCACGGGTCAAGAGGAGCTGCTTTTGCTCTGTTCACGAGGTTGAAGGAAAAACTGAGTGCCACTTGAAATCTATGTTTTGGTCTCTTGGAGATGCTGCTTTCATGGAGTTTTACTATATATATATATATATGCACACGGGGTGTGTGTGTGTGTGTGATGCTTTCCTAAAGTGGTATCATACACACACACACACACACACACACACACACACACACACACTGTGTGTGTGTGTGTGTGTGTGTGTGTGTGTGTGTATGTGTGTATTTTTTCAAGGACCCGGATCAATCCCATGCAATCGGGCTCTGTGCTGCTGTAGCAAAGAGGGGAATGTTTGAATTTGTGCTTCCAAAGCACCCAGGCTCTTCTGTTAAACTTTCTATTTATTACTATATTACCAGAATACAATGAATTACCTCCTTCCAATTCAGCAAATGAGAAAAACAGATTCTGCATTAAGTGAAACTGTTTACATTGCATTGGGCAATTTATCCTAATGCTCCCTGCCTAGAGCCTAGAGACAGAACAGAATGAGGAGTACTCAAGTAGGATCTGAAAAGGTGCCCATGCTGTTACTTGTTTTAGGCAATCATAAGCAAATATCTTCTTAGATAGGTTAAAATTATACTTCCCCATAAATAGCAAAGACCAGGTTGCAGACAGGTAGGAAAGAACTGGCAGCTTCATACTTGGGGAAGAACTGAAAGTGTCTACAAGGATGCAGCCTAAGGAAGGTACAGGTCTCTGCTCTGTTCTTGGTGATGTGTATATCTGACTGCCACAGTGGGTCCTGATCCACAGTTACTCAAAGGACATGGAGGTGGGTAGTGCAGGGATACAGAACCGATGCAGTCCCTGGCTGTGTTGACACAGGTTCCCTGCCTTTGGTGTATGCTCCAACATAGAAACCTGCACCAAATATCTGCCAACTATAAGAGCAACAGTCCTATGATTCCATGCTTTCTAGAATTAACTACCCGAATGACACGCAGGACCATACGTGCTTAGAGAAGGGTGGGCCAAAAAATTAAAGATACGGTAGGGAAGAAGAGAAGAGGGTTAGGAGAGAACCCAAAGATGTTTTGAAACACATGGAAAGAAAACCATCCAGGTGTTTGCTTTCTTTTGCTCAGCTGAGGATGGAATTAGTCCAGAAAATTGATTCCGATGTGAAGCACGGTAAAACTGCCTATGACTTGCTTTGTAAACACTGAGTGAACAATGATAGAATTCCTTAGAACCAGAGAATTGGGAGCACTGGAGTACATTTTCACTTTTACCATCCCATTTCACCCCTTAGCATATTAAATCCCAATCTACAAGCCGTTCAGGTGCTTAATTATCGAATGGATATTTCAAATGTGTCATGCTATTTCCTTCCAGCCTGCTTCCAAATATTCCAATTTGTTTCTTGCCGTGGCTCCATCACTGAAAGAGAGGGACCAAAACATTTCTGCCTGCTTTATGCTTGTTTTTAGCTAAGTACACTAAGCTGTTCAGAAGCCTCTAGTTAGCTGGTGCGGAATGAGAGGGGCAGGAACTTTCTCCCCAAAGCGCCCTGTAGTCTAAACCAGCCCAACCTGGTCTGGTCATTTTCCAGGTTTTCAAGGAGGGGTATCACAAAGTTTGCATCCTTCTGGCAGAAATGATGCCTCATTCTAGGGAGAAATTGCAGTCTTCTGTTGTAGATCAGGGCTAAGCTGAGGCTAGCCACTGAATCCAGAGCTTCGTAGCCGAGATTTGTCATTCTTTCCAAAACTCACGGGAGCTTTCCTTCTGTTGATGGCTCTCTCAACTCCTTTGAGCACTGAGACCAACAGACCCATCCTGATTGCAAAGAATGAGGCCTGAATGATCTGGCTGTGGTCTCCTAAACAAATGTGTGCGGCGTGCACCACTGAGCGATAGCAGATGATTTCAATAAATAAATAAAAGCTGGTGGGGCCAAGCAAAAAATTCACAGTTCACTGGGTCCGGGGAACTTTGCAAATTCCCAAGGTTTGGTTTGCCATCACTCATTGTGGAGTTACTATTCAAATGCTGGTAGCCGATGCAATTGCCCCAGCTTTTTCAAAAGCCCATAGTGGGAAATGAACAGGGATGGGAGCAGGAGCCAATGCTGTCATTTCACCTATGGAGAAATTGAGGCCCAGAGGATGATAATGACTTGTCAAAATCACACACGTGGCTAGCGACAGAGCCCCAACCAGAACCCAAGACTTCATGCTAGGACTGAATAAATTCCCCAAAGCTCTCTGAAGATCTTTCCAGGAAGTCAAAGAGGAAACTAAAACCAAGTTTACCAAGATCACAACCCTCCACTTTTGTGCCACGATTATGTTTACCATGTTTATTGCCATATCCTTGTGACTTGCCTTCTCACCCACCACGTGCCCCCAAGACACACACATGCACAGGCACAGACACACAGACACACACACACACACACACACACACACACACACACACACATTCACACACTTCCTGAGAAATTAAAACAAAAGAAGCAGAAAAGACAAGGCAGATGGTTTTTATAGTAGAGTATGAGAAGAAGGAAGGTTTCTGGGGGGGGGGGTAGGGTGTTTTTCCTACCTCCATTCTTTAGCTTTGATACCTGGTTTCAATTAATCCCACCCCAGTTTTTTGCGGTTTTTCCCCCCACGATCTATAAAATAGGCCAATGCAAACACGTCTGTTATAATCCAGAAGGATGATATGAAGAACTTCTACACTGTCGTGAGGCTATCACAAAGTTAGTAAGAAGACGCTGGGATGGAGCAGGTTAGGGCCTTGCTACTCCAAGTGTGGTCCCCACACCAGTAGCACCCCCATCCCCCGGGAGCTATTTTTTTAAATGTTTATTTATTTTTGAGAGGGAGAGACAGACAGAGCACGAGCAGGGGAGGGGCAGAGAGAGAGGGAGACACGGAATCTGAAGCAGGCTTCAGACTCCGAGCTGTCCGCACAGAGCCCGATGCGGGGCTCGAACTCATGAACTGTGAGATCATGACCTGAGCCCGAAGTCCAACACTTAACTGACTGAGCCACCCTGGTGCCTGGGAGGTATTTATAAGTACAGAATCTTAAACTCTTCCTCGGACCTAATAAATTGGAATCTAATTTTTAAGAAGTTTCCCCAGTGATTTGTTCAAATGTTAAGATTTGAGAGGCACTGGACTAGAGTTTATCCCAAAAAGCATCTGAAAGTCATTGGAAAATAAACCATTATCTACGGGGCACACAGGGACAATTCAAGTGACTTATCACTTTTTTAAAAAACTCTAAAATATAAACTTTCCCTAGGTCCACTTCTCCCATTATCCAGTGTAAAAGCCTTAAGTGTGGGCAAGAGAGTTGATTTAAGGGGAGTCAGACCATAGGACTGTTCTTACCAGGAGGACTTGGACTTGGGGACTCACACAGACCTGAGTTCAATTCCTGATCCTGCCCACAAATAACTAGCTATGTAAACTCGTACGAGGTACTTTGTCTCCCTGCCCCAGATTCCTCATCAGTATAAAGGGATTAATAATAGTACCTGCTGACCCTGAGTTGTTATGGAGATTAAATGAGACACTATGTGACATTGGCATATTGTGAACAATCAATACATGGAAAATATCATTATAATTAATATGACTTGGTCAATAATTTTAGTTTGCTAGTCAACTAATCACTAGATGTGATGTCTTGGGTGCCTAGCCTCTATTCCTAATTGGCGTGAATCACACTGGGCTTTACACAGACACCCAAAAGTAAAATAAATTTCAAAAGAATGGGAGCCCCCAAACAAATATTATTCAGAAAGAATTAAAGGTGTTCCTGACAAAATCACTCCATAGAATAAGACTGAAGTCAGAAGTAGCCCTATTCTATATGGCATGTCTCAAAATTATGAAGGTAGAAAGTTACTAGTGAGGCTCTTTCTGCATATTTGCAAATACATGCAGTAGGCAAACACATGCACACACACACACACACACACACACACACACACACACATCCTTCAGTGAAGCAACCGTGAAAAAATCAAGCCTGAAATAGCATTCCAGGGGCAGAACTAAATATTGCCAGATTTTTTGCCTGATTCCAATCTGTAAAATGGGTGAATAGTAACCCTTACTTCACAGGGTAGGTGTCAAATGGTTTGGGTTAAAAAAAAAACGATGTAGGGGCGCCTGGGTGGCTCAGTCGGTTGAGCGTCCGACTTCGCCTCAGGTCATGATCTCACGGTCCGTGAGTTCGAGCCCCGCGTGGGGCCCTGTGCTGACAGCTCAGAGCCTAGAGCCTGCTTCTGATTCTGTGTCCCCCTCTCTCTCTGCCCCTCCCCCACTCATGCTCTGTCTCTCTCCCTCTCAAAAATGAATAAATGTTAAAAAATTGTTTTATTAAATAAACGATGTAGGTCAAGGCATAGCAGAGAAACTCAAAAGAGAAACTTTTTACATCTGAGTCCACCAAAGGAACAAAAATATTATATATAAATCTCCACCTAAGCTACACTGATTTTTCCCTCAGAAAGTAATGACGTATTATTACATAATACCTTTCCTTATCAACACATCTTACAAAGGTCAGCCCAACCGCAAGTTAACACTTAGAAGGTGCTACGTTATGTGGCGAGCATTTTACGTGCAGTATCTCATTTAAACCCACAGGACAACTGCATAAAATAGGTACATTATCATCTTTATTTTATGGACAATACCGAAGCTCAAAGGAAGCAAGTAACTTACTCATTTTAGACATAATGACTTAAGAAACCCTATCCCTATCACTATTTTACAGGTGAGAAGAATGAGAAATGCCCTACCTCCTCCCAGCCCACAATGTTCTCTACCGGCTCCATATTCTCACCTGTAAAATACGATAGATATAGCACCTATGAATTCCAAATATTCTATACATTTTAATAAATTGCATACATTCCAATAAAACCACTAAGCACTTGATTCTCCAGAAACTTAATTCACTGGCATATGCTACCTTTGGGTCCCAGACCTTTGGTGTGTTTGAGACCCACAGCTTCGATTCGAACTGGGGTTGCCCAACATCCATTGATTTTCAAGAAGATCCCATTAGTGGGTCATCAATAATCTTATAATAGACAATGTAAATCACTAATTTCTGGGATTTCTATGATCACCCTAAATTAACAATAGCAATTGCTGTTGATGATTGAACATCTTTGTATTAGTTCTCTATCGTGGCCATAACAACCACAAGTTTAGCAGAATTATAACAATAATATATTTGTATAATGCAGGGCTGCATTTCCTTCTGGAGGCCCTAGGGGAGAATCCATTTTTTTTTGCTCATTCAGGTTGTTGGTATAATTCACTTCCTTGCGGTTGTAGGAGTGAAGTCCCAATTTCTTTGCTCTTTGTCAGTTGAAGGCCCCCCCACATTCCTTGATCCACTGCCCAGTTCCTCCAACTTCAAAGCCAGTCAGGGCAGGTTGAGTGCCCCTCACACTTTGAATCTCTCCTACCTCTTCTTCCTTTGCATCTCTCTCTGACTATTCCGCCTTCTCCTGCTGCTCTTAAGAGCCCACATGAAGAGGTTAGAGTGGGAGAGAGCCAAAGCATAAGAGACTTAAAAACTGAGAACAAACTGAGGGCTGATGGGGGGTGGGAGGGAGGGGAGGGTGGGTGATGGGTATTGAGGAGGGCACCTTTTGGGATGAGCACTGGGTGTTGTATGGAAACCAATTTGACAATAAATTTCATATATTGAAAAAAAAAAAGAGCCCATGTGAGGGCACTGGGCCCACCTGGATAATCCAGGATAGTGTCCCTATTTGAAGGTCATCTACTTATCAACCTTAATTCCACCTGAAAAAAAAATCGCTTTAACCATGTAACCTAACACATTCACAGGTTCTGGGGCTGTGGTGACATATTTAGAGGGCTATTATTCTGTCTACCACAATCTTCTATGTGCTGAGTGCTACAAATATGTTATCTTAAATAATCTTCACCACAGGGTCTATATTAGCTATGCTCCCATTTAACAGATGAGGAGACAGGATCAGGCATGTTAAGTGGTATGCCCGGTATTGCACAGCTAGTAAATGGTGGAGGCAGGTTTGGAACATCCAGTTTCTTCCTACAAATCTTGCATTTCTCCTTGGCCTACATTGTACTGTCTCCTCATTGTCAGAAAGCTCTTTTGGTTGTCATTTTTGTTTTCCTTGGTATTTTGGTCCGTTAAGCATTCAACTCTTGATCTCTACTCAGGTCATGAACTCACGGTTCATGGGTTTGAGACCCGCATTGGGGTGGCTCAGTCAGTTGCACTTCCGACTTCAGCTCAGGTCACGATCTGATGGTTCATGGGTTCGAGCCCGCATCAGGCTCTGTGCCGACAGCTCAGAGCCTGAAGCCTGCTTCGGATTCTGTGTCTCCCTCTCTCTCTGCCCCTCCTCTGCTCGTGCTCTGTCTCTCTGTCTCTCAAAAATGAATAAACATTAAAAAATGTTTAATGAAAATATATCAAAGGGTATTCAGTGAAAAAGCTTGCTTGCACTGTGTACCATCTACTTGGTTGCCACCCATTCCTTATTTTTTCCCCCTCAAGAACTTCTGAATGCAAATGCAAGAAACTATGAATTGATGTTCAGAAAGATCTTTACAGCATCACAAAATCTCTCAAACTACAGCTCAAATCTATCTTGTCTTTTTGCTGCATTCTCACTACAATGCAACTTTGGAAGAACTAACATCTGTTTAGGGGAGAGATCTTTGAGCCAATCAGTTATCCGAGCAACTGGTGACTATACCCAGTTTCTAAAATACTGTACAGTCCCCTTGGCCCCATGATGCACCCCTTAATACTCTGTACGTTATATAACCCTAATGCTTCAATAATGTCGTGTAGCCCTCACTGGGGAAAAAAAACCATAGCAAATTCATGAAAGGTAGCTAGTATTATTCCATGTAGTAATAAACGGATCGTATGTTCAAATAAATAATCTCAATATCTTATTTATGAATAATCTTTGAAAAAGGGCCACAGCTTTCTATCTAATTCGCAGAAGACTGTGGAACTCTTCCATCCTTGTAAACATCGAAATAGACTACCATACAGTTGGGTAGCATGTTATGCAGCAAAAGGCACAACACACACACACACACATATGCAAAAATTACAAGTTCAATTTTAAACAAAGAATTGTGTAAAGCTGCTAACAAAACCAGTACACCACAGTTAATTATTGTTGTTATCCCTACTATGGACTTTGGTCTTTAGTTGTGGCTTAAGAACTGTTCCTTGCCAGCTTGTCAATTGCATGCAATGTATACTTCCTTCTAGTAGCACAAAACAGAACATCTTATCATCTCTTTTTGTTTCCATCCTTTAAACCAATGTTTTTCAAGTGTTGGCAATGATTCATTAATGTACTTTGAAATCAGATTAGCAGTTCACCACAACTGTTTTTAAATTAAATTGATAAAAAGAGAAAAATGTGAATCATGTATAGTAAGAGTGGACATTGTTTAATGACACTTTTGTCCAGTAACGTACGTGTGTGTGTATGTGTGTACATGTGCACAGGTTTGCGTGTATATTGGGTCCAATGTAAAATGTTTTTCTTGTGTGGGTTACTGTCAAAAAGTTTGATAAATATTACTTTGGATGACTGGAACCACTGAGCAGATGTTATAAACAATCCTTATAAATAAATGAAATCTCTGCCTAAACATAAAACACCATGATCTTCCTGAACTATAAAGGCATTCCATCCTGTCCCTCGCCATTGTGGTCCCTAATCTGTGGCAATGCCCAGAAAGCAGCAAGGATCTAAAACACAAACAAATAAGCTAAACTAAAAAAGATTCAGTAAAAAATGAGAATGCTTTCTCTCTTGGATGTAAGAACATCTGGAGATTTATAATATCTGCATTTGGAACTAAGCCTCCCAGTTGTCACTTCCCTTGCCATCTCTTAGATACAGTCACTCGGGGGCCCTGGCCAGTGCTGAACATGGCCTAAAAGTCTGCAGCTTACATAAAATATTTCACCTCGAGATCCACCAGAGGACTTTATGCTATAGGCTGTGTTATCATCTTCACACAGCGGTCATCTCCAGAAACCTTTCCTAGATTAGTACAATTTAGTCTAATGATAACTTGCAAGCAATGAAGAAAGATTGACGGGAAGGTATGTTTCGGGATAAACAGAGGAAAAAACTGATGACATGGTTTTGCTAAGATGTTGGTACTGCAGAGAAGAGGATTTTTACATTTTTGTAGGGTAATTATGCTAAGGAATAGAAAATGAGAACACTATTGGTTAAGAAAGAAAGAGGAGAGTGTGAAGGAGTAATTAAACAATCTCCAAGTGGTAACTGAGTCCCTACTGTCAAACATTTGACATATATTCATCACGTGTAGACTAGGTGGAAGGCACTGTGGGGTACGAACATGCACACCCATCCTTTTCCCTCTAGGAACTCACAACAGGGTCAGGAGTGAGTAGATGATAGGAGCAGACATGACATCATGGTATGGCTGAGTAGAACACTGTGGTTGAATCCTTTCGCGGAGGTATATGCTTCCAGGAGACAGAGCTAGAAAGTTAGGTTGTGGTAAGAGTGTGGAGGGCCTGATATGTTGGGCTATGACTACATTTAATTCAGTGAATAAAAGGGAGATAGCAAATGATTTTGAGATGAGAAATGAAATAATGGTAGCAATGTTTGGAGATGATTATTCTGGAAACGGTCTACAGGAACGATTGGTGGAGGAGCAAGAAATAGAAGGCACGGCAGTTAGGAAGCAATTATAGAAATCTAGGGACGAGGAGTAAGTAGCACTGTGGTTAAGTAAGGAAGCTAAGTCCAAACCCATTTTGGTGTGATTCTCACTCTGCCACTCTGAGCCTTAGTTTTCTCATCTATGAAAAGAAGATACTAAGAATACCTACTTCATAATGCTATGCAGATGAAAATATAAAATATAAATATAAAACACTTAGCCCAGTGCCCAGCCATAGCAAACATTCATTACATGTTAACTGCTAGAGTTGTTATTATGGTTGTTGTTATAATGGACCTGAAAAGGATGGGGTGTAAAAGATACCATAAGGGGACGGTAGATATACTATAGTGAATGACTGTATATGTGTGATGAAAGTAGTCAAAGATGACTGCAAGTTTTATCCAGGTGACAGAAGATGATGATGCCATAAGGACATGTGAAGGTGGGGTGAGATGGGAAGATGATGAGTTAAGATTTCAATATAGTATTAAGTTTGACGTCAGGCAAGACATCCTCATGAAAACATCCACCAAAAACTTTGAGACATGGGACTGCAGCTCAAGAGACAGGTTAGGAAATGAAATGAAAATTTGGGAAGTCATAGATATAGGTCTACAAAAATTATCTCTAAAAATGGATTTAAAAATCTCCAAGAGAGACAGTCAAAAGAAGGATAAAAGTGAATAGTTAAAGTAGAACTTTGTGGCTCATGTTTATTGGAGGGAGAGGAGCCAGAGAAAGAGTGATTGAAGGCAAAAGGGGACCTGTGTGAGACACTATGGAGAATTCACAAAAGAGAACATCCTATGCTCTGTGAACCTAAGATGTTTATAATCCAGTTGAAACAGTATGACTTATAGACTTGTGACAAAAGGTTTTGTAAAGTATGACATATGTAATAGTGAAATTCATTTTAAAAATATAAGCTCTCAATTCCAAAATATACCTTATCTTGTTGATGAGAGAAGTCAAGATGACTTCATGGGTGTTCTAGCTCTTGAGTTATGAATGGCATTTGGAGATATATGGGGGGGTGCCTTTCAGATGAAAGGAATTCTGTGGTCAAAGGTAAGGAGTTAGAAATGGACACATCACGTTTAAAGGAGAGAGAGAAGATCATTCTGGCAGGAATAAAGGGGAGGAGATTAGGAAAGGGGAGAGAGGAAATTTTTCAAATCAATCACATAGCTAATCTCAAATCCCCACTGAGGGGGATTTAAAATGTTCAGTCTCCTCTTGGCTTTAAAGCTGGGTGTCTCATGTCACTTTTTTTCTGACATTAAACTAGATTCCCAGCTTTCTTGGTTAAGTGACTGAGTGGACAGTGATGCTGTTAACAAGAATAAGGAAGTATGGAGGAAAATAGCAGGTTAGCATTGGGGGGGGGGGTTGGGAGTGGGAGAGAGATGATGTATTAAGTTTAGAACATGTTGAAGTGAAGGTGCCAGTAGGACATCTAGGTTACAGATGTTAAATAGGCGATTAGATGTATAGGTGTAGGACTCGAAGGAGAAGTCTGAGCTGGAGATATAGATTAGGATGTCTATATCCAATCAATAATAACAAGATGATGATGAATATTTTATTAAGCATGTATTATGTTAACAACATGGTTCTGAGAATTTTCCAAATCATAAATCATTTAACCTTCACAACAACCCCATGAGGTCACACAAGTAGTATCTATTAGAGCCAGGATTTAAACCCAGGAAAGTAAACTCAGATGCCCATGCTCTGAGTTATTACATTAACAGCCAGTGTTAGTCATGGAAGTAGGATCAATTACTCTACCAGAGCAACAAAAAAAGAAAGAAAGAAAGAAAGAAAGAAAGAAAGAAAGAAAGAAGTCAATGATTGATCCCGGGAAATACCAACATTTGAAAGGTAGACGGGAGAAAAGAGACTCTCAGAAGAGACTAATGGATTTATAAAGGTAGAAGGAAAACTGGAAGTGAGTATTGCCTTCAAAATCATGGGAGGAGAAAAAGTGGGTTGTATCAACAGCATTAAGAGCTAATCCATTGGATTTGATATTCCGACAAGCCCTGAATAATGGCATGGTTAGAGCAGGAGTCAGCAAACCACAACCCATCACCTGTTTTTGTACAGACTGCAGGCTAAAAATGGTCTTCATGGTTTTAAATGCCTGAAAAAAACTCCGAAGAAGAAGTAGGATAGTTTATAGCCTGTGAAGATTACAGGAACCGCAACTTCATTGTCCATAAATAAAGCTTTATTGAAACACAGTCACTCTCATTCATTTATATATTGTCTATAGCTGCTTTCACACCACAAGAACGGAGCTGTGCAGTAGCACCAGGGACCATGTGGGATGCAAAGCCTAAAAGCTTCACTGCCTAGGCCTTTACAGAACAAGTCTGTGGGTAACTGAGTTAAAGTATGGGCTCTTATGTCAGATTACCTCTGTTCAAATCCCAGCTCTATCACTCACTGGACCATGTAACCTTGAATAAGTCATTCAAAAGCTCTAACCACCCTTGTGGGTAAAATGGAGCTTACGATAGTACTTAGGTCAGAGGGTTGTTGTGAGAATCGAAGAAGACTGTTCATATAATGTGCCCAACACAGTGCCTGATTCATAGTAAGAACTTAATAGATATTAGCTGCTGTTAATGTTCTGATGTTGTAGAAATGAGTCATGGAGACAGAAGCTCAACTGTGATGGGTGGCAAAAGGAACAGGAGACAAAAACGATACAAATGGAGACTGAATGAGAATTTTTATTATGGGTGGTGACACTCGAACACATTCAAGGGTTGATAAGGGGAGCATTGAGTGAAGAAGATTAAGCATCTGAGAAACAAATGGAGGAAGGAGGTAGAGGACCAAGAGCAGAGGTGCAGAGATCAGTCTTAGAAAGGAATAGAAACACCTCCAAAAGTAAAATGAAATTGGATACAAATATAAGATTTGGCACGGAGTGGAGGAAGTTAACATCTCAAAGACTTTTCTCTGTGAGGTATGGGACAAGCTTTTCTGTTGTGAGGCGGATGGTGGGGGGGGGCAGAAGGCAACAAAATGGATCCCCATCTATGGGACTTTCGAAAGGAAGACAACCCAAGAATTTAAAAAAAAAAAAAAAGAAGCAGGTAGGGGCGCCTGGGTGGCCCAGTCAGTGAAGCATCCAACTCTTGATCTCAGCTCAGGTCATGATCTCACAGTTTGTGAGTTCAAGCCCCACGTCGGGTTCTGCATTCATGGCGTGTGGAGCCTTCTTGGGATTGTGTCTCTCCTTCACTCTGCCCCTCACCCACTTGTGCTCTCTCTCTCCAAATACATAAAGAAACTTTAAAAAATAAAAAAAAAAAAGAAGCGTGTATAGAATAGCACCATGGGCTTGGCAGAGCTTAGAAGATGAGAACTTGATGGCACCAACCTGCACAGCCAATGTGACTTTCTCTACAGGCACTCAAAAGCCTGAGAGGAGAAACCTAAATGAAGGGTTGAGGTATTTCAGGCCTTGAAAAAATGTTGGAAGTCTTGGAAAATGCAATGTTAACCCTGGCAACTGCTTGATTCCACACCAGCCTGTCCTCGAAACCACCACCTTGTCATCAGACTCTGAAACGTGCTCATCTTTATCCTGTCTGGTGTGGTATCTGGTTTGCATGATGGCACAGCCTCCCTGACATTTCTGGATACCTTTCCCTGAAATCTCGTCGCAACATGATAACAGACAGACAATACACTGGAAAGGTCTGGAAAGGAACACAAACGGTGACTTTTATGGACAGAGAATGATACTGCTGAAGGATGGGGGCTAGTGCTAGAGATGGATTGAGTGCCTAGCAAAACTCCATGAGCCCAGCAATAAAATCTCTTAATTTATGAGCTACAGGACACAATCTTTATGGTGTCCTGGCACAGATCCAAATACAATGCTCTTACAGCTGGTGTGTTAGATTTGGTTCCCTTGAGACTCCAGAGGTAAAGTGACAAGGCTAACAGGTCAACTCCTGTCTGGGAAAACCAAAGGCAGAACAGGGACTGGGGAAAGGGATGTGTCTCCCTAGTTGCTTGAAGAGGCTGGAGACGGAAGAAATAAATGCTTTGGCTAACAGTCAAGGTGGCAAGGAAGAAATGGAACAACAGGTGCTCCCAAACAGGTGCCCGCTGAGCTCGCTGGTCATGTGCAGCTCAGCTCACGCAACAACAGGTTAGAGCTGAGGATGCTGCACACCCCACCTTCCTGCTGGTGAAGGAGGGTCTCCTGTAGGCATTTCCCCATCCTGGCCTGACCTTCTGACCTGAGACCCAGACAAGTGTGCATTCCCCTTGGAGGCTACCAGGCTCATCTGGTGAGCCTATTAAAATGATGCAGAGGACTGGTTTGCAATCAGACAGCACTGAGGAAAGCACATCCCAAAGCACTTTCTCATTCAGCATTTTACACACTGCATTTCTAAACTGAGGATAAGAAGAGTACTGTCCTTATTGATATGTTGTGATGATTAAGTAACAGTCCTTAGCACAGAGTCCGGCTTCTGATAAGCACTCATTGGCTTCCATCATTGTCATCATCATTATCTTCACCTAACATATAAAGACGCTGAAGCATGACCTTCCAACACAATTGGGCTTAGATCCTGGCTCTGCCACATAATCCTCCTGAGCCGGTTTCCTCATCCTAAGTTTAAACCAGACTTTCTGATCAAACAAAGTACTTTGTGTGAAAAAGTACACAGTGCAATCCAAATGCTTATTTTATATTTGAGAGAGCTTCACTGCATTTTATAGACAGGAGCAGGGAACTGAGTGGTAAAGGGATTTACTCAACGAAGCAATGACAAACGTGGAACGAGAAGCCAAGGTCCTCTACTCCCAACCCATAGCTCTCCCCACGTGTATTCTCTGGGAGCAGTTGGTCCTCTACCCAGAACAGAGGGTCTCCACTTGTCCCAGGAGTGGGGGCTCTGCTAATATGTGTACTTCCCTACTGCTCACCAGCCAGAATGGCAGCAGCACTGACTGAGCCCCCTTCAGGCAGACATCAGGAGCAAGAACCTTACACACTTCTTTTCCCCTGAAATAGCTGAATACTATTTGAAAATAGACAGCTCTAGCTAAAATACGTTCCTTTCTCCGTAAGGAGACAGTGAAACGGGTCCGTTCACCCGACCTTGGTGTCTGAATCTCCATTAGGTGAGCATTGCTCCTTTAAGCCTGAGCCCTGGCTGAAAAGAGGAACTCTCTAGAACCTGCATACAATGCCCATTACCCAAGGATCAGTCATCAGTTCAATAGTAGGAATCAGATCTTCAGCTTTCTTTCTCTTTGGGAGGGGGAAAGGGAGATCTAAGGCATAGGCCACTGCTCAGGCCTCATGTACAGCTAAAGGGCACTAGAGATCGCAAAGAAAATATCGTAAATGGAGAGAGAGGTACAGGAGGGGTAGGCTGTTATAGCAGCTTATCTGTACCCTTTCTGGGAATGGAGGGACAGGAAAGACAAAGAGACATGCCTAGATTGTCGAAAAGAGCATGAGCTTGGAATAGAAAGTTCAGGGTTCCCACATTATAAGCAGATTTCTTAATCTCTCTAACCTTGGTTTTTTCATCTATAAAATGGGATGATAATACTATCTACTTCACCAGGTTTTTAAGTAAGAAAAAAAAATGTGTGTGAACATACTTACAAATCCTTTCCCGGATATAAGGAATTATTAGGACTCTGGCAACTAAAGGGTCTGGGAAACTTTTCAAAGGAGGCTCAAGGTTTCAGTGACCTTGACAGTTAATAGGCAGGGGAGATGCACAGCGTTCCTCCCAGCCCTTCTACCGTTCAATGGAGCGTTTCATGCACCTGCCATGCTTCTTCTCTGAGTGCATCTCCCTCCCTATCTCTGGCAAAGGGGAAGAGTTTACCAGCTTTTCCTGGGGTCGGTAGTAGGTCTCAAGAGCTTTGATCTGAGAGAAGCGGAGGTGGACAGTGGGCAGAGGGAAGGCGCTTGAGACTGCATGCCTTTCCCACTGGCCAGCCGCAACCTCCAGACAGACAAAACCCAGGGCACCGAGCTGAGGAGGCAGGAACAATTAGGACGACCTCTCAGGGACACGGCTCCGGAGTCATTAAAGCAGTGACATAGTTGGCCTGCCAAATCTGAGACGGCAGACACACGTTCTAGCAATATGGCAAAACAGTTGTCTCGGCAAATAAATAAAGCAAAACAAAAATAATTACAGGGGCTATTAGCGATTTTTTCTTCTCTCCTTTCCCCCCTCCCTGATGCTACTGGGCTCAGAAGCCCCACAAGGGTGGGAGTCAGTGGAAGAGAGGCAACAAGGGAAGGAATGGCTAGGGTAAGGACCCTTTTTGGCCAGAGGTTGTCAAAAGCCCTGCAAAATGTCTGCCTGCGAGTCCCAGGGCCCCCCCACCCCCCACCACAGTCTTTTCTGTGAGGAGAGCAGGCAGGGATGGGCTAAAAGCCATTCCCAAAGAGGGATGGAAAAGAGATTAGACTGGTAATAACACAGGGAAACACCTAAGGCCCACTAGTCAGGGCCCCAGGACTTAGGCCTTGCCACACAGGTGACTGGGCCTGAGCAAGGTTGAGGGTCCAAGTGTGTGAGGTAGGTAAGTAGAAAGAGTGGCAGGATGCTGGGCTTTGCACTGCACCCTGAAGAGGCATTCTCACCAAGCCTCCCTCTTTTTTTTTTTTCTAAATAAGCTCTGAACCTAAAATGACAGGAAGGGGGAAGGTCATTAAGAGAGGTAAAATCAGAAGTGGTAAGGAAGAAACAAGGTTAACCCCATTATCCCTTAAGCCAAGCAATTTAGTTTTCATTGTGCTCTCCACCAGATTTCATTTAATTTATTAAACACTTGGTATATGTCAGACACTGAGTGTTTTATAAATATTAACTCATAGGGGCACCTGGGTGGCTCAGCTGGTTAAGCGTCTTTGGCTCAGGTCATGGTTTCACAGTTCATGAGTTTGAGGCCCATGTCGGGCACTGTGCTGACAGCTCATAGCCTGGAGCCTGGTTCAGATTCTGTGTCTCCCTCTCCCTCTCCGCTCATACTCTCTCTCTCAAAAATAAATAAAACATTAAAAAATTAATTCCTATAATCCTCAAAGCACCTCTATAAGATAAAGACTATAATAATTCCTATTTTACAGATAAGGAAAGAAAAACACAGGGACATTAGGTAAGTTGCCTAAAGCAACACAACTAGGAAATGGTGAAACCAATCTCCAAATCCAGGCTAGCCCAGTTCTAGAGAAGAGATTATGCTCTTTGCCTCTGTTTTATGCAGTCTGACAATGTAAATTCAAACTGTACACTTACCATATTCCATTAGAATTCTTCATCTATTTATAGGTGTCTCCCACCATTCTAAGCATTGATGGTAGGCCCCATGAGGGCCAGGGCCAGGCCTTGCAGGTTCATCACCAAAAACCTTGGGCCAAATATAGGGGCTGAATGATTAAATGAATTTCTTAGTGAATTACAGATTCATTGAGTATTCACTGAAAACCAACTAAGTGCTAAATACTATGCAAAGTGTGTAGGATGGTGGGAGAGTGGATAAGATCTTCTCCCTATCCCCAAGCCTGTTTTATTTCTGAAAAACCAATAATTACAATATCTTATGACAGAAGCTGTTTTCAGTGTATTTACAGAACTATAGACAACTCTGGGACCATGGGAGCAGAGAAACAGGAAGTTTTGGTTCTACCTATAGACATTAGGGAGAGCTATAGAGAGGGGAGGTAACATTTGAGCTGCAACTGAAAGAAGTAGGTATTCACAAGCAGAGAACAGGTATCAAGTGAAGCCATCCGAAGCCAAGACAGAGGTATAAGGAAAGTCAGAAATGTGCTGGGGAGAGGTAATATGGCATAGCTGGGGTCCAGGGTACGTGAGTGGAAGTAGGAAAAGAAACCTTTGGGGAGCCAGGTAGATGCCTACTGATCAATTCAAACATGATCCGGTAGACATAATAAAACCATCGGCAAGCTTTTAAGCAGGGGCAAGATATGGTTGGATTTGTGTTATGGAAATCTCACAATCACCAAGTGAAAGATGGAGGAGAACATGAAGTCAGGCAGATCATAAAACAAGAGGGTGCAATAATCCAGTAGAGTGACAAATCCAGTAGAGTGGCAAAGTCCTGAACCCAGACAGCAGCAATAGGACTAGAGAGAAGGAAATGGAGAGTAGAGGTGTCAGAGGCTGTACTGATACTTCTTGGAGATGGGGTATGGGAGAATAATAGAAAAGGGGGATTCAAGATGGTATCACCAAAAGCAGATATGAATTATGTGAGGTACATTAAGATGAGAGAGATGATGAATTTGGTATTAGATCTGTTGAATTTGACGTATGTGAGGAAGGATTACATACCACTGGCAATGCTCAGCAGGCAATTGATTGAGCCTACTTAAATCTTAAGTTCAGGATAGAGAGGTACAAGGAGACTAGATTTGATATTCATTGCTTTTTATAAATCAGTCATTGAAACTATGGGCATGAGTGAGATTGGTCTTTGTTTAAATCACCTAGACCATGACTTGATCCATCCTATATTGTAAGGGAATTCATTATCTAAACTTTTCAGGAGGGAGATTACTCCCCATACAACATTCTAGATGCTTAGGAAAATTGATCCGTTGCAATGGACAAAGCAGAGGGTTGGCTTTCATTCTGAGGGATTGGGCCAAAAACCCTGGGTGCTTCCTTCCTATTTCTGAAGCTAGCTGCCAGAGATGTGTGGGGCTGCCATAGTGAACAGCAACTGCATTATCTCTACATTGTAGGAGGGACTTAATCTCTCTTCCAGTTGTCCCTTGCCCCTGATGACTGATTGACTATTGAGGCCCAGAGAAAAGCATGGCTATAGCCTTTCCTCTTCAGAGGAAAATAAAGAAGAAGGAGAAGGAAAAGGAAAAGGGAGGGGCAAGTGGAGGAAAGAAAAAGAAAGGGCATTGATGCTAAATTGCTTAGTGACCTTGAGGGAGTAATTTCTCCCCTGTGTAACTTGGGAAAGAATATCTTCCTGACCTACCTCACAAGAGAGCTGTGAGAATCAAATGAACTAAGGAGTATGAAAATTTTTTTTTAATTTTTTTTTCAACGTTTTTATTTATTTTTGGGACAGAGAGAGACAGAGCATGAACGGGGGAGGGGCAGAGAGAGAGGGAGACACAGAATCGGAAACAGGCTCCAAGACATCAGCCCAGAGCCCGACGCAGGACTCGAACTCACGGACCGCGAGATGGTGACCTGGTCGAAGTCGGACGCTCAACCGACCGCGCCACCCAGGCGCCCCTGAAAATGTTTTTTTTAATACACTATAAATAAGGGGTGCCTGGCTGGCTCAATCAGAAGAGCATGCATCTCTTGATCTTGGGGTCATGAGTTCCAGCCCCATGTTGGGTGTAGAAATTACTTAAGTAAATAAATAAATAAAAACTTTAAAAAATTACATGGTAAATGAAATATAGTATGATTCTAAGCACAAGATCCATGGACTCTACTTTCAAATTTATCATTATTCCAATCAAAAATGGTACTCTGATGGGAATGCAAGCTGGTGCAGCCACTCTGGAAAACAGTGTGGAAGTTCCTCAAAAAACTAAAAATAGAACTACCCTATGACCCAGCAATTGCACCACTAGGCATTTATCCAAGGGATACAGGTGTGCTGTTTCAAAGCGACACATGCACCCCCATGTTTATAGCAGCACTATCGACAATAGCCAAAGTATGGAAAGAGCCCAAATGTCCATCGATGGATGAATGGATAAAGAAGATGTGGCATATATATACAATGGAGTATTACTCGGCAATCAAAAGGAATGAAATCTTGCCATTTGCAACTACATGGATGGAACTGGAGGGTATTATGCTAAGTGAAATTAGTCAGTCAGAGAAAGACAAAAATCATATGACTTCACTCATATGAAGACTTTAAGAGACAAAACAGATGAACATAGGGGAAGGGAAACAAAAATAACATAAAAACAGGGAGGGGAACAAAACAGAAGAGACTCATAAATATGGAGAACAGAAGGTTGCTGGAAGGGTTGTGGGAGGGGGGATGGGCTAAATGGGTAAGGGGCACTAAGGAATCTACTCCTGAAATCATTGTTGCACTATATGCTAACTAATTTGGATGTAAATTTAAAAAAATAAAAAATAAAACAAGTTAATAAAAAAAAGAAAACTTCATCTAAAAAAATGGTACTCTAAGTCCATTTATTTTCCTATATATGACAGAAGTGACCATAGAACTTTGTTATTTTGGAGTGCACATGTGTTTGGGGCGGGGTGGGGAATATGCTGGCTTGTAGACAAACTATTATAAATGGTTTTGAAATAAGTAAACACTTACAACACTAAGTAAGTTTTTATATACTACCTGACATTATTCTTTTAATCTTTCATATAGATTCCTTTAGTGTCTCTTTTGCTTCAAGGAATTCATTCAAGCATACACTACTGAACCCAATTCCCTGTGAGGAAAGGAAAAAAATCTTCCTGAGCCTCTTAGCCTGCTCTGCAGGCAAAGGGCCCCTTTATTTAAATTGATAAATAAACTTAAAGGCATCATTAGTTTTCTAGGGTTGGTGCCTTCAGGTGCACAAAAAAGCAGCAAGCATCAATCCCCGAGATATCTGTAGTTCTCAGAGTCCAAAAATGAGCATGAAGATATGTGTTAATATCAAGCAGAGAGACAGTGCTGCCCAAGGGAGTTAGGAGGAAGACGCACCAATGAATAAAAGCTATTCAGTCCTTATTGATTGCCAAAAAAAAGGTGAGTCTGGGTAGAACCAACAGACTTGCAATCTGAATGAAATAGCAAGAGAGATGAATCAGGACACAATGGAAATGATCTGTCATAATTTTGGTTGGTCCTGCCTGTAGTCCAGATTTCAAACATGCCAGTCTAGAATCTCTAGAACTCTTCCAGAGTCCCAAGAAACAACAAAGCAAAAGGGACTTAAACAGACAACACAAATAGCTCCTTGAGTCTCGTCCTTTTGCAAACTAGCCTAAGGCAGCATTAAACAACGTCTAGGCAGAGAAAACATTACTGGTAATGCCACTGTTCTTCAGTCTCATGGACTAGAAGCCTGAGTCATCTTACTTTCTACCTTTCCTTTGCCCCATGTATGAAATCAAGTCATTAAGTCCCGTTCATTCATCTTCTACATGTTGTTACTCTATATGTTATAACATTTCCCACTGCTACCACTGTAGCTCCAGGCCTTATTACTTCCTGTCCAGACCACTCCAGTAGCCTCCCAGCTAGGCCACCTGCTTCCAGTTTCTCCCTGTCAGTCCACCCTGCACACTGTCACCAGGTGCATCCTCCCTTGACATTATCCTTTTCTCAAAACCTTCAGTGGTTTTGCACTACCTAGAGGAGAAAGCCCACACTCTTTTCCCATGTATCCTAGGCCTTCCATCATCTGGCACCAACCACATTTTCGATATGATCTCCTTTCATAAACCCTTTATTTTAGAAAAACTACTACTTCGGTATCCCCCAACACAATCTATGCTTTCCCCGCATTTGCCTATATTATATATTCTATCAAGAATATAGTTCCTGCTCTAAACTATCTTTCTAAATATTACCCATCCTTCAAGATCTAGCTCAAATTCCACTTCACCCAACAAATGTATGCATTGCATGTTTGGTATGTAGCAGGCATTTTAAAGCCTTTGCTAGCCTTCCTACTCTTTGGTGATTGTTCCCTCCTCTGACTTCATAGGATAGTATCTGAATTTCACAACTGACCTTTTAAATTATTCCTTTTGTATTATTCTTAGCCATAGTTTTCTGTCTAAACGCTTTCTCTTCCCAAGTAGACTCAGCTCCTGAAAGCAGGGACTCCATTCTGTATTTTTATTCTATCCAGTCCTCACAACACACCCTGAAAACAACACATTGCCTTGCATATGATAGGAAGTCAATAAATATTTTTTCAATTATTTTTATAACAGCGTATTTACAATCAGAAATCTTATTGTTTGGGAGAGAGTTAGCAGGCAGCATCGAAACAGTCTAAATGAAACAGGGCAAAAGTAAAGTAAGTTGGCTATCTCTGCCATAATACAATTGAATTCCAAGTCTAGAAGGAAAAGATATCTTACTGATTAAATGGAATGGCCTGGAGATACAAATAATGCCTATATCATACAGGAGAAATAGAAAGATGACTATAACTCATAAAGGAAAATCAAACCATTATATCATTGGAATAAACTGTTCCTGGTTTTAGGCAAGAGAACTAATTAAAAACTCTCAATAACTCCCAGTTAGGAATTTGCTTTAGGCTTCCTTACAGATTGTGGATTCATGTAAAAAAAAATAGCAAAGGGGCTCCTGGGTAGCTCAGTCGGTTAAGTGTTTGAGCCCCACCTCAGGGTCTATGCTGACAGCTCAGAGTCTGGAGCCTGCTTCGGATTCTGTGTCTCCCTCTCTCTCTGCCCCTCCCCTGCGCTCTCTCTCTCTCTCTCTCTCTCTCTCTCTCACACACACACACACACACACTAAACCTTTAAAAAAATAGCAAAGAGGTGAACCAGCACCAGAAGAACCTACTACTGGACTTTTTCCTTTACTCTCTTTCCCTCCCTCTCTATTTCCTCCCTGCTGTGTCCCCAACTACTCCTATGGCCCCTATATACACATACACACACACTCACATGTTGAACGCATGTGTGTGTGAGAGAGAGGAGGAGGGAAGGGAGAGGGAGAGAGAGACAGAGAAGAAGAAGGAGGAGGAGGAGTAGGGGTGGGGGAAGAGAAAGCCAGCTACCTTGGTAAATGTTGTACTTCTCTGCCTCCTTGCAGGGCTCAAATTCAGTTGGTGAGTGTGAGACTACAGTCCTAACCCAAAACCAAATGCCACAGACTCTCAGGGAGCTTGCTTCCTGGCCTACTCTGCCTTCACCCAGCTCCTCCTGGTTTGCTTCAGCTCTGATTTCAAGCCTCAAACTCATCTCAGATCTGAACACTAATATGGTCCCCAGTTTTCCCCTGCAGCACTCCTCCGCAGACATGGCTTTGCATTCCCTCTTAGCCTCAACTTGTGCCTGGCCTCCCAATGAAACAAGCTTGTTCTCACATCCAGGAACTAGCCCCAAGTATACCCTCAAGTCTTGTACCCAACAGGGAATATAACAGGATTGAGTGCTGGTGTTCAGTAGGAGATGAAGGACACCTTCTGTCAACTTTCTTTTTCCTGTTTTGCCACCTGCCCTGTAGACCTCAGCACAGATTTGATCAAAATTGAGCTTAGCCATAGAGTGGACAGAGCTTGGTTCAGTCCAAGAAATCCTGTGGGAATTTAATTAATAAACAGTTGCTGAGAAGTTTCAATTGCCTACAAACTGAATCAGGCACAAATGAGGATGTAGCCAACCCAGGAATTGTTTTCCTTACCACTGGAAGAAAGTTTCCAAGGACAAAACACAACATTTAAGTCAGGGAAATGGCCAATTGTTGGAGACTCTAAGGGAAAGCCAAAATTAATCCATCAGGCATTTTCATCTAGGGGTCCACAAAATAAGAAAACCAAGAAGATAGGTTTTATCTTCCCCCTTTCATGGGGGATCTAATAGAGGCATGAGTTCAAAGAGAAGGCAAATTGCACCTAACAAACCAAACTTTTCTTGGCAATTCTTTCAATATAGAATCTGTCAGTAGCTTTCAACCATTTTTTGTTTTTGCTTTCACAGCATTCATACAAACAATATACTGCAATTAGCCACAAACCCATGTACGGAATGATTTACTGTGATAACCTCCCTTGGGAAGTTCTGATCTATTTATGTGCTCTCCCAGTTGAGAACTACTGAGATAAATTAGGGTGATCAATTCAACCAAACACTGGAATCAGAAAGCACCAATGTCCTTGACACAGCGCCTCAGATAAGGCTCTTTGTTTCAAGTTTGTTAATATCCAGGTAATTTGTTATGCTAATATATTACACTGATAAGAACACCCTTAATGTGCATCAACAATGGAAAATGGTAGATCTTAAATCCTTCAGAAGACATATTACTAGTATTATTTATAATCTCACTTGAATTTATAAGAGTAATCGTTTTATTCGCTCTTTTTCAAGTTCTGAACAGTGGTATGTGGCCCTGGGTGGCCACCCCTCCCTTCACAGCATATAATTTCATCATTCAGAGGTAGTTTGGCAGGAGTAGCCAATTTAAATGTCTTCAGGGCCCAGGCCAGATAACATAAATGTGTGAAGCAGTTGGATACAAGACAATTAGGAGTGAAAAGAACTGAGGTAATCAGAAGAGGACATGCCCAACCAAAAGACAAATTCAAAACTTTTTTAAACCACATGCTGATCAAGCACATATTTCTAAGCTTTGGACTCAACTTCTGGGCACCTCCTTTTTTTGCCCCTGGTTAGAACTACAAGGGAAGTAGGATGGGCTTGATGGGTCCTCAGCATCTTCCAGATAGATTTGGTCATTTTGTACTTACCATCGCAAATCAATCAAGATTCCTTAAGGATCAGGTCCTAAATGAGTGTTTGTAAAAATCCATTTTCTTACATTTAATACCACTCCCTTTATTCTGTCCTCCAGAACAAAGTTTTGTGTGAGTCTCCTTTGACTTAAACGTCTCCACAAAGTTTCTTACATTTACCATCAATATTGTCCCTAATTATTTTCTGTGAGAGCTACTTGGCATTTTGGGGAGTATGGATCTGATGCCCTACCTTGGCGCCGTTCTGATGTTGACACAGATGAAAACTTGGATAAACAGATACTTTAGGTGAAATTTGTGATGGTAAGGATGAGCATGGAGCAAACAACTACCGGCTTGGTTGTTGGGCTCTGTTTTCTACCTCTTCCTAACCACCCATCCCTAAACTCTAGCGTAACTCAGAAGCTCCAGAAAGCTACCTTTTCCCCTGAGTGCCTACCATGAACCATGCCTTTGAATGGGTTTTACATAAAGAATCTGAACAGTTTTAGAAATGGAACTGCATCATGTGACAGAGACTTTAGCAACCAAAATAGCAGTATGCAATGAGAACTTCTGCTGACTATGACAGTTTCAGAAATGCTTTAAAGGTAAAGTTTCTTAGAGGGCAGAGATCATTCCATGTGTTGTGAATGGACTAACACCAAATACGTTTTAGTAATGCTGAATAGCCACTCAGAAAGGCAGAATGGGCTTGGCGAGATGGTAGTCTATGAATAGTCATGCAAGGTATGGTTGGTGAGTCGGGGTTCTCATTTCACAACTGTTGGCATTCCTCAAACATCAGTGAAGCTAATCAAGATTCAGTATTTTTGTAATCAGAACCCAATGTGGATTTTTGAACAGGGAACTGATGGGATGGTTAGACTTTGATTAGAGAAGATTATTTTGGTGATCCTGTCCCTTGTGTTCGAGCCACAAGATGAATAGTGGTTAAGCTCATAGTCTCTGGATCCAGACCCTCTGGGTTCTAATCACAACTCTAAGGCTATCTGTGAGGTTGTAGGCAGTTTGCTAAACTTTTTGGTGCCTAGTTCCTTCATCTGTAAAACGATGATGATAATAATGATATTTACCCTACAGAGTTGCTGTGGGGATTAAATAGGAAGCACCTGGAACAGTGCCTGACATATAATAAAATACTCAAATAGAGTAGCTATTATTATATACTTTCCTCTTAAAGGCTATTAAGAGTAAGGGTTGAAATCAATGCTCAATAGTTAAAGGTTTTAAGAGACCTTATCAGGTCACATCCCCTCTCTGGGTCATAGTTTACTCATCTGTAAAATGAGATGATGGGATGATATCATAGTTTTTCAAACAGTTTTTGGTAGCACAACATTTTATTCAAGATCTGTTGATGCTTCTTTTTATTTTTTTTTTATTTTTTTTTTCAACGTTTATTTATTTTTGGGACAGAGAGAGACAGAGCATGAACGGGGGAAGGGCAGAGAGAGAGGGAGACACAGAATCGGAAACAGGCTCCAGGCTCTGAGCCATCAGCCCAGAGCCCGACGCGGGGCTGGAACTCACGGACCGCAAGATCGTGACCTGGTTGAAGTCGGACGCTTAACCGACTGTGCCACCCAGGCGCCCCTTGATGCTTCTTTTTAAATCTATATTTTAGTGTAAGGGAATGATATCCTGCATATGATTTAGGTCCTCTTAGTCCCTGAGACTAAGAGTGGTCCTTTCTACTCTGCCTTAACCCTGACATCAGAATTGTGGAATTAGAGGCTCCTGCCCTCAGTTCATATGCTCACACCAGCTAGTACGGGACAGTGGAGATTATCCTTTAGCAATGAAAGCTACAGCAAGCATTTGATAGCAATATTTTGTTCTTTTGTTCCTTATCAAACCTAATACCGGTCACTGGAATTACATAGACCAGCTGGTAGATAAAAAGACTAAGGGCTTTCTTCTCATCTATTGTCATCCTGAATGGCAGAGTAAGACTGCTCTAAAGAGTCCAGTCTATGAGGTCAGCATCTAGCTAGGAGAAGAAATTCCAATATTGTTCTTTCTTCATTGGGCGGGGACTCTGGAGAAGTCACTTTACCTCTCTGAACCTGGAGAAAACAAGAGTTTGCAATCGCTGTCCCCTCTCTCACAAAGATACTACATGGAGAGCATACACAAGATCAAAGGGGGGTCAAAAGGTACAAGCTTTCAGTTATAAAATAAATAAGTCATGGGGATATAATATACAACATGGTGACTATAGTTAATAATACTGTATTGCATATTGGAAAGTTACTGAGAATAAACTTAAAAGTCCTCATTGCACACACACACACACACACACACACACACACACACAAATCTGTAATTATGTAAAGTGACAGAAGTTAACTGAACTTACTGTGATGATCATTTCACAATACACACAAATATTGAATCATTATGTTTTACACCTGAAACTTAATATAATGTCATATGCCAATTATACCTCAATGAAAAAGAAAACACTGCCAACAAGCTGGTGCAAACCATCCCCAAACTCCTCAGATCCATGGTTACAAAGCAAAGATTAATCAGTCTGTTTCACACATTGACTAGGAGTCAGTGCCCTATACATACACTTTCTTAATTAATCAGGGCTGCTCAGGCTGATTCCAAGCCTGCTGAAGTTACTCCTCAGAGCTACTTCCAGGGCTATAGTAACACATAAAGTGGGCAGAGCCTTTGCACTCATGACACTAACCCACTGTATGACTTTAGGCTCATCAGTTTTTCTAAGTTTGTGTTCTAATCTAGAAAAGAGTAACTCACACTGGAAACAAAAGGACAGACCAGAGGCTAGAGAAATATCGAGTAGTGATTGACATTAGCAGTCTCTCTCCATTACCGTCTTTCAAGCAAATAGTTCCTCTAATGGTGGACCACTGGCTACCTACAGCAAAATCTTCTGGAGTGCTTGTTACAATATTACATTCTGGGGATCTGTTTAGACCCACTGGCTCTGAATCTGTGGTAGTACAGCCCAGGAATTTGAGTTTTAATAAGCTCCCCAAGTGATTCATTTGTTCATTAAGAAACTTGCTTAAAACCCAATCACTGACATGATCTAAGCAATCACTGGTCTAACCAATCATCAGCTTCCTGAATCCAACTGTAGCTGGAGAGAATTGTATTGCGTAAAAGATTTTCTGGCAAGGTAGCCAGGCACATAAGAATGTGGAACCAATAACAGCTATGGAAACTCTTAGCACATATTTCTGTCTTTAATAGGAAGTGACTAGGTTTGTTCATTGAGTAAAAAGCCTAAACTATATGAAGCCTAAACTACCTGAAGGGAGGTTTATATTTCTGTCTCCAGAAATAATAATAAAAGAATGATGGAAAAAAAATGCCTTTGGCTGTGCTCTATACACAGGTGCTCTATACATTTCTTGAGCTCTACGAACCCGAATGAACTTATTTTATAACCGAAGAAACTGAGGCTTAGAGAGGGAAAGTCATTTGTCCAAGGTCCCATAGCTAGTTATTTGGTTATACATCCTTATTAAATCAGTCATTGATGGGAAGACCAAAGTTACTTGCCTCACGTTTCCCTTTCCTTCCCCAATTTTGAGAAGAAAATGCCATTTCTCCCACCCTATTTTTGCCTCCCAGTTAGTATTTATTGCTTTTCAGCTAAAGCAGAAACTCTTCTGAGATTTTGGGCAGGAGCATCTAAAGGAGATCTAATGAAGTTTTGTGACTGAAAGTGAGGAGATTCAAAACACACTGTTCGTGGATCTTCAGCCCCTCCAATCAAGGCTTCCAGTTGTTGAAGCTAGACCTTTGGTTTCCCAGCTATCTACTGGAGCCACCAGGAAAGAAAACTGCTTTTGAATAATTTCCAAGGCCTATGAGTAAATATGGTATTCAACTAAGCAGACAGCCACATGAAGGATAATCAAACAACTGTAGTTGCCACTCTGTGGTTGGCTGTAAATGCTGCCTATGCTGCAAGAGGAAGACAGTGCAATTAATGGTAAAAATGGCCCCTCTCTAAAAACAGAGTTAGAGTGAACATATGCCTTCAACCCTCTCAGGAAAACGAGCCAAAACCAGCCAATAAAATGTAGCTGCACATGCTGCCTGGCAGAGAATTTTCATACATCGCTAAGCAGTAAAATGCATTAAACATACGGCACTGTGTCTGGAAAGGACCTTCCAGATCATCTAGTTCAACTCCTTTCATTTTATAACTGAAGAAAATGAAGTTCAGAGAGAGAAAGTAATTGACCCAGGGTCCCCTAGCTAGATCACTGGTTACAGACATTGCTTACATCAAACTCATTGATGGGAAGGCAAGGTTAGTGAGATGTCAGGATTATAGACCAGTTTCTAAAGTGCATTTCTCTTAAGAATTCTACGGAGTTTATGGAATAAATAAGTAAACACGGTATTATATAGACCAATAGTTTATAACTCTGGCTGGTCGTCAGAGTCATTTGGGGAGGCTTTTTAAATGGATATGCCATTTATTAAGTATTCTCATGCAGGGCCACTGTATATAGTTGTTGGGGTTACACACTGCACAAGAGTGATGGGAATAAATGGGGGTTCAGCTTGAGCCAGTTCACAGACTTACCAAGCTATGGACCCTGGTGTGAGGCTGAATCTACTTTAAGGAAGTTGTACCTTTTTCTAACTTATACAGAGGCACAAAATGGGTTAGCAGCAGCCTTATATCCATGGCTCCCACCTCTTGTAGGTATCAGTGCTACTCCCTGCCCTACCCTCCTGCATAATATTCTTTTAACCCCCAATCTTAAAATATTAAAATCCCAATCTTAAAATAGGCTTAATTTGTTGGCTGTTCCTTCTGTGTCTCGGAATAGAAAAAGCACTTTCAGTGCGTAGTACCCTTTCCCCTTCCTCCTCATTGCAAATATGCAGTTTTCTTGATTTCTAACTCTGCTACTAAGAAAAGAAACTATATATAATTTTATAATGTAATATATATACTAACATTGTGTACATCATAAAACAAACACAAAAAAGAAATTTAAAAGTATGCAATTTAACCATATTTTGATTTCATGTAAGATGAAATTAACTACATTTTAAAATACTTTATAGACATATTAACAGCTCCAAAATCCTTTTTGTTTTCACCGAAATAGTTAATATTAAAATAATGTCTTTAGAGAGAGTCATGTGATTTAATGAACTTCATTTTATGTTATTTTTTTAATGTTTTTACTTATTTTTGAAGGAGAGAGAGGGAGACAGAGCATGAGCAGGGGAGGAGCAGAGAGAGAGGGAGACACAGAATTTGAAGCAGGCTCCAGGCTCTAAGCTGTCAGCACAGAGCCCGATGAACTTCATTTTTTAATGTTAGTTTAAGCCTTTATTATTTAGCAACCTGAAGTTCCAGTCCTAAATTCAGTAATTCCAACTTTTGGTTTTAATGGCTGTAAACCCACCACCACCACCACCACCCCCCAAAAAGATACCTCACAGAGACTTTTGGAAAATTTTTGGAGCCCGCTTTATAATAGTTTATTAATTAGATTATTCCTGTTTTTATTTGGTAATGTGGCTGACAATGAGCTCATTCCAGGATTAGAACCTTCTAGGACAGGATGGCATTAGCCCCGCCATTTTCTTATTGTTCTCTTGTGCTTATACTATGTGTCTCCACAATCCCTGGTTGATTTGCAGGAAGAATTTTAAACTGCTTTCTCATTGTGTGAGGACTGGGTTACTTAAAACTAGACAGTATAATCTGTAATTCCAAATAAGCAGGCACACACAAACTGCAATGGATTTCAATAATGTGGAGAGTAAGTGAAAGAGTGAGGATGACATCATAAACCTTTCCTTGTTCTATACCTTCCATCCTGCCCTTCAAACGCTTCCCTTACTATTCATGATCTGCAACGATGGTTTTCTTGTATGCTCTCCCAAAGTAATCACAGGAGGGATCATAGCAGTTGGAAGAGAGTCATGGACCTCATAGGGCTTCTCAGGGAAGGCTACATCTGAGCTGGGCCTTGAATAATAGGCAGATTGAGAGAAGAAGATTGAGAGAAAAGGCATCCCAGGAAGAGGAAACAATATGAGAACTTTCGAAAAAGAGCAGGTGGTCGTGTTCATAGACTTTGAGGAGAGTTAGGTTTCGGGGTTCTGATCCCTAGTTCTGGCCGTGGTCCTCACCTCTGTCACATGCCACCATTAATTCCCTATGTCCACCTCTCTCATTACCCACCCCCCGAATCAGAATCTTTGGGGATGCCACCTGTATTGGCATCTGTATTTTTTAAGCCAGGTTTGGGAACCACCAAAGTACACCATAGCCATAATCATGGTTAGAGTACTTTACTCACATCCTGTCACTGCCTATTGTAGTATGGCATAGTGGTTCCCTGTTGCCTACCCAGCTAAGTCCAAGCATCTTAGCCCAGCCTCCAGTACCCTCACCTTAACCACTTTGTCTTGGTAGTGCCAAGTTTCTTGAGCCCTTCAACCACAACAAACCTTGTCCCTCTATTATTATTTAACATACGACGTTCCTCTCCCTTGACAGCTCACCTCTCTTCATCACTCCCTTCAAGGCTCAGCTCAGAACACATTGCCTCCAGAAGGAATTTCCCATATTCTTCTACCCTACCCTAATTACTTCATAGTCCTACAGCACTTCAAGCTGTTGGTAGTTTTGTACCACAGTCAAACCTCACCCAGTTTAGATCAGTTGAACATTCCAATAAATGAAGAAAAAGACCAAATTTGAAGAATGTGGAACCTATCATCCTTTTTAAGTGCAAGTATCCACCTAAACTGGTGACTCTCAAAGTATTACCACATAGCAGCCTGACCAGGGCTGCTTTTTTTTTTTAGTTTATTTATTTATTTTGAGAGAGAGTGTGTGAGCATGAGCGGGAGAGGGGCAGAGAGAGACCGAGAGAGAGAATCTCAAGCAGCCTTGCCCTGTCAGCACAGAGCCCGATGCAGGGCTCAATCTCACAATAGTGAAATCATAACCTGAGCTGAAATCCAGAGTCAGACGCTTAACTGACTGAGCCCCCTAGGTGCCCCGCCAGGTCTGCTTTATTAAGATTTGTGTAAAACTATAATGACTACAACTATTATACATGTAAGTTAGATATATGTGAGCTCATTTGACACATCTAAGCTAATGAGTTACTTAAAAACAGTTTTAAGTACATTAAGTACTCTCATATATGGGAAAACCAATACCTGGTGCCATATCCTTTCTCCAACATCAAGGAAGATATGCCCTTGCAACGCTCCCCGTTTTCCTCCACTTAGTTAATCACACCAGGAAATCGTTTCATGTACACACACACTTTCTTCCACCCTCTTCCTATATCTCCTGTCCAGGCCAGCTCTTGATCTGTCATACCAGAAAAAAACTCATTACCATTCCCCCGTATAGCTCCAGCTACTCATTCCTCTATTAACTTTAAATACCAGATTGTAGGTTTGGTGCTATTGATATACCAGCATCAGAACTAGTGTCATTAACCTCTAAAGCCCTTTAAATGTAAGTAAACAGCATTTGCTAAGCACTTCCTATAGTAGGTGCTGTGACAGGTGCTAAGCATACAGAATTTCATTAATCCTCACTACAATCTTGAAAATATAAGTACTGCGATCACCATTTTATAGATGAGGAAACTGCAGCTCAAAGAATCTAAGTCATACAATCAGAAAGTAGCAGACTTAGATTATCTGACCTCAAAATCCTTCCCCGACTACTCTGCTCCACAGTTTGGGAAAGTCCCTTCAGACTCTGCAAGGCTTCACCATTCTCCTCTTTGATTCTCAAACTCAGTTTGTTTTTACTTCAGGGCTAGCTTCTAAAATACGTGAAACAAATTACAACCTCCACTCATTGTCTTTCAAAGAATAAGTTGGTATTCCAGCCTACCATATTTTTTATTACCAATAGCCACTATTCCAAACATATTCTGGGCTAAATAGTCTTTTATGATTTGGCTTTAGAAAGAAGGCACCATATATACCTTCTTCCTACAGGAAAACGCAAACCAAGTTCCCAAAGCTGTTTTAAATGTCAGCTTCTGGAATTGAACACTGCAGGATTTGTACTCATGAGTGAGGTCATTTGTAAAGTGTTTCCATTTCTCCAGTTAGACTGCTTCCTACTTGGGTACGCTAATGTTAATGTTACCATTTGCCGACAGGTTTTCTTAACATTGCCTGATATTTCCGTCCCATTCCTCCCCTGACTGTGTTACTACTACCCTACCTCACAGCACCATACTTCAGTGGGTGAGGGGAGCCACTACTATACAAAATAAAATTATTCGGAGCTCTCCATAAATGTTCCCTGGCACGTAAAGACAGACACAAACCAACTGAATAGACTAAGAGCCCAGAAAGAAACCATATATATGCTCAAATGATTTTTCACAAGGCTGTCAAGACCACTCAATGGGGAAAGGACAGTCTTTTTAACAAGTGATACTGGGAAAACTGGTTATCAACGTGTAACAAATTTAAGTCCGAACCTTACTTCACGCTACATACAAAAATTAACTCAAAATGAATCAAAGACATAAATGTAAGCACTAAAACTATAGAGCCCTAGAAGGAAACGCGAAAAACTTCATGACATGGATTTGGCACCAAAAGCACAGGCAACAAAAGTAAAATAAAAAATTAAATAAAATACATTGGACGCCAAAATTTCAAACTTGTGTCCATCAAATGCACAATGAACACAGTAAAAAGGCAACCTGTAGAATGGAAGAAAATATTTATAAATCATATCTCTGATAAGGGATTAATATACAGAATAAGGAACTATAACTCAATAACAAAAAATAAACAGTTCAATTAAAAAATGTGCTAAGAACTTGAATAGACAATTTTCTAAAAATATACAAATTGTCAACAAACACATGAAAAGATGCTCAATGTGACTAATTATTGGATAAATGCTAATTAAAGCCACAGGATTGCTCCTATCAAAAAAAGTAAATGAATAACAAATGTTAGAGAGAATGTGGAGAAATTGGTATCCTTGTGCACCGTTGGTAGGATTGGAAAATGGTGCAACCACTATGGAAAAAAATATTAGGTTCTTCTAAAAATTAAAAATAAAATTACCATGTGACCGGGCAATTCCACTTTTAGGTATATACCCAATGGGATTGAAAGCAGGGTTTCAAAGAGAAATTTGTTCATCCATGTTCATAACGGCATTATTCATAAGAGCCAAAAGGTGGAAACAACCCAAATGTTCATCAACAGAGGAATGGGGAGACAAAATGTGATATACATATCCAATGGAATATTATTTACCTTAAAAAAGGAAGGAAATTCTGACACACACAACATAGGAGAACCTTGAGGACATTATGCTAAGTGATATGAGCCAGACGACAAGGACATATACGGTATGATTTCACTTCTATGAGGTACCTAGGGTAGGTATCTCAAATTCATGGAGAGAGAAAGTAGAATGATGGTTTCCGGGGGCTGGGTGGGTAGAATGGGAGTTGTTTAATGGGTACAGAGTTTCAGCATGGAAAAGGGCTCTGGAGATTGATTGCACAACATTGTGAATGCACTTAACATTACTGAACTGTATACCTAAAAATGGTTAAGATGGTAAATTTTATGTTATATGTATTTTACCGCAATTTAAAAAAAGGTTTCCTGGAAAAACTGGTTCTAAGATCAGATGAAGCAGTTCAACAGCATTTTTTCTTATGCGTATTCAGTTTCTGTGTCCACTTCTATCAACTTTAGAGAAGATGAACATTGCTTTGGAAAACAATTGTAATCCCTGCTCCAACATTTCTGAGGCAGAAGGTGGTTGGGAAAAGCAGTAGATGTTGAGTTGACAAGGCATACTGTATCAGTCAAGGTCTCAGCAGGAAACAGAATTGACCCCAGATGTTCCAAGAGATTCTAATAAAAGGAATAAACAAAGGGTTGGTGAAGCACCCAGAGACTTAGCAACACCAGGACCCCATTGCCACTCCTAAAGGTGAAGGGATAAGAAGAGGAAATAGTGAAAAGTAGCTACCTGGCAGAAGCTAGGGTTATGGCACTAAGGAAATGGCCCCAAAGCTGAGAAAAAGCAGAGAAGTAATGTAGTGAGCTTTATCTCTTCCTATCATTCAGTATTCTGCAGGAAACTCCCACTGGCTGATCTCAACTGGAAAACAGCTAGCAAAAGATGTAGGCTATATGTTCTGCTAGAGTTAAACCCTCAAGGCACAGAGCAGGACAGAGAATAAACAAAGGATATATGTGTTGGAGGTGACAAACAAAATAAGAAGCACATTTGGGTTCTAGTCCTAGGCCTGTTACTAACCGTGGACCTTAAGCAAGACAATTGACCTATTCTGATTTTTTACTCACATGGGAATTCGAATGTAGTAACCCTTGTCCTGCCTCCTGACACGGGTTCTATGAGACTCAAATAAAATAACAAATGACAGACTTTTCTTTACCCTATAAGTGCTGTTACACATGGAAAAACAATATTTCCTCCACTCTTTCTTTAACATGTTTCTCCTCTACCTCGGAAGGTCAGAAAACAACATGACATAATTCCTATATTTTCTTCCAGGAATTTCATGGTTTCAGGTCTTACATTTAAGTCATTAATCTATTTTGAGTTGATTTTTGTGAGTGGTATAAGATATCGGACAAGTTTCATTTTTTTACATGTGAATATCCAATTATCTCAGCACTATTTAATAAAGACACTCTTCTCCATTGAGTATTCTTGGGTCTTTTGTCAACTATTAGTTGACTGTATATGCTTAAGTTTATTTCTAGGCTTCCAATTCTGTTCTATTGGTCTATTTGTCTATTTTTATGCCAGTACCATACTATTTAATGACCATATCTATATTGTATAGCTTGAAATCAGGGAGTGTGATGCCTCCTGCTTTGTTGTTTCTCAGGATTTCTTTGGCTATTCGGAGTCTTTTGTGGTTCTAAATAATTCTTAGGAGTGTTTTTTCAAACTTCTGTAAAAAAAATGCCATTGGAATCTTGATATGGATTGTATTGAATATACAGATGGATTTTGGTAGTATTGACATTTTTAAAAATATTAATTCTTCCAATCCATAAACACAGGATGCCTTTCCATGTATTGTGTCTTCTTCAATTTATTTCATCAGTGTCTTGTTTTCAGCAAAAGGTCTGTCATATCCTTAGATAAATCTTTTCTAAGTATTTTGATTGTTTATTTTTTATTGAAGTATAGTTGACATACAATGTTACATTAGTCTCAAGTATACAACATAGCTATTTGACACATGTGTTCACTATGCTATACTCACCACAAATGTAACTACCATCTGTCACCATTCAACACTATTACAATACCATTGACTATATTCTCTATGCTGTGCCTTTTATTCCCCTGACTTATTCATTCCATAACTAAAAACCTGTTTCTTCCACTCCCCTTCACCCATTTTCCCATGCCCAGCCCTCTCCTCTCTAGCCACCATAAGTTTGTTCTTTATGTTTGTGGGTTTGTTTCTGCTTTTTGATTGTTTATTCATGTTTTTTAGACTCGACATATAAGTGAAATTATTTGGTATTTGTCTTTCTCTGTCTGACTTATTTCACTTACCATAACACTCTCTATGACCATCCATGTTGTTGCAAATGGCAAGATATAATTTTTTTAATTCTATACATCTCTCCTTTATTTTTTGTCACGATATGTGTACTCTTTAATCTAAATCACCTTTTTCACCTATCCCACCACTCACCACCCCTCTGATAACCATTATTTTGTTTTCTATAGTTATGAGTCTGTTTCTTGGTTTGTCTCCTTTTATTTTCCTTTGTTAGTTTATTTCTTAAGTTCCACACATGAGTGAAATCATAAGGTATTTGTCGTTCTCTGAGTGGGCTTATTTCACTTAGCATAATACTTTCTAGCTTCATCAATGTTGTTGTAAATGGCAAGATTTCCTTCTTCTTATGGATAAATAATATTCCATATTATTATCAATTATATCAATGTGAAACATCGCATTAATAAAACAAAGTATAAGAACCACATGATCCTCTCAATAGATGCAGAAAAAGCATTGGACAAAAGACAGCATCTTTCTTAATTAAAACCCTCAAGAAAGTAGAGATAGAAGGAACATACCTCAAGATCATAAATGCCATACACAGAAGACCCACAGCTAATAGCATTTCAATGGAGAAAACCTGAGAGCTTTCCCTCTAAGGTCAGGAACACGACAAGGATGTCCACTCTTACCACTGTTATTCAATATAGTGTTGGAAGTCCTAGCCCCAGCAATCAGACAACAAAAGTAAAAGGCATCCAAATAGGCAAGGAGGAAGTCAAACTTCCACTCTTCGCAGATGACATGATACTCTATGTGGAAAACCAAAAAAACTCCACCAAAAAAAAAACCCTGCTAGAACTGACACATTAATTCAGCAAAGTCTCAGGATATAAAACCAATGTACAGAAATCGGTTGCATTTCTATACACCAATAATGAAGCAGCAGAAAGAGAAATCAAGGAATCAATCACATTTACAATTGCACTGAAAACCATAAAATGCTAGGAATAAACCTAATCAAAGAGGTAAAAGATATGTACACGGAAAACTTTAGAAAGCTTATGAAAGAAATTGAAGAAGACACAAAGACATGGAAAAACATTCCACACTCAAGAAATGGAAGAACAAATATTGTTAAAATGTCACTACGATCCAAAGCAATCTATACATTCAATGCAATCCCTATCAAAATAACACCAGTATTCTTCACGGAGCTAGAACAAACAATTCTAAAATTTGTATGGAGCCATAAAAGATTCCAAATAGCCAAAGAATCTTGAAAAAGAAAACCAAAGCTGGAAGCATCACAATTCCGGACTTAAGCTGTATTACAAAACTGTAATCATCAAGACAGTATGGTACTGGCACAAAAACAGACACACAGATCAATGGAACAGATAGAAAAACCTAGAAATGGGCCCACAAATGTATAGCCAACTAATCTTTGACAAAGCAGGAAAGAATATCCATGGAAAAAGACAGTCTCTTCAGCAAATGATGTTGGGAAAACTGGACAGTGACATGCAGAAGAACAAACCTGGACCACTTTCTTACACCATACACAAAAATAAAATCAAAATGGATGAAAGACCTAAATGTAAGACAGGAAGCCAACAAAATCCTAGAGAAGAAAATATGTAACAACCTTTTTGACCTTGGCCACAGCAACTTCTTAGTTGACATGTCTCTGTAGGCAAGGAAAACAAAAGTAAAAATGAACTATTGGGACCTTATCGAGTTGTATCAGTTCTTTATATATTTCGGATACTAACCCTTTAATGGATATGTCATTTCCAAATATCTTCTCCCATTCAGTAGGTTGACTTTTACTTTTGTTGATTTTTGTTTATTAGTTTTATTTGCTTCACTGTGCAGGAGCTTTTTACTTTGATGTAGTCCCATGTGTTTATTTTTGTTTTTATTTCCCTTGCTTCATAAGACATAGCTAGAAAAATATTGCTATGGCCAATGTCAGCTAAATGACTGCCTGTGTTCTCTTATACAATTTTTATGGTTCCAGGTCTCAAATTTAGGTCTTGAATCCATTTTTAGTTTATTTTTGTGTATGGTGTAAGAAAGTGGTCCAGTTTCATTCTTTTGCACTTAGCTTTCCAGTTTTCCCAACACCATTTGATAAAGAGACTTTTTCCCATTGCATATGTCTGCCTCCTTTGTTGAAGTTTAATTGAACATGTAATGATGGGTTTATTTCTAGGCTTTCTATCCTGTTCCATTGTTCTGTGTCCACTTGTATGCCAGTACCTTCCTGTTTTGATTACTATAGGTTTGTAGTATAACTTGAAATCTGGGCTTGTGATACCTCCAGTTTTGTTTCTGATGGGATTTTCGGGTGATGGTGCAGTGGTCTGTAGCTGACAACCAAGAAAGAATTCTTGAAGACATCTTTGGTGCAAAAGGTGATTTTATTAAAGCATGGGGACAGGACCCATGTGCAGAAAGAACTGCACTGGGGTTGTGATGGGTAACTGATTATATACCTTCAGGTTGGGAGGGAGTTAGGGATAGAGTAAGTCTCAAGGTATTTTGGAAGCAAGGTTGCCAGGACCTTGAGGGGATAGGTGTTGTTAGGAAAATGCCATTTATTACCATTTAGCAAAACTTCAATCATGAAACCTTTCAGATGTATATCAGGGGGCCACAATCTTGGAGTAGGATCACCAGCATGTATCTTGGAGGAGTTGAGATAAGGTAAGTTTCCAGAGGAATTTTTATATGTTAAAGTAGACTTAACAGGATCCTGGGGTGGGGGGGGGGGGTCAGGATAATGTTAAGCCAAGATTCCCTTTTGCCCCTAGCAAAGTGTTATCATTGAGGCAGCTGAGTTTCTAGAGGGAGGTCATTCTGCCTGTTTCAAGAACTCGTCAATGGGGTGTAGGCAGTAAGGGAATTAATTTTTCATTTGCCTTAGTTTCCCACATCACCATGGCAAGCACTTAAACCCCTTTCCTTTGTTCTTGGGTAGCCAGGAGTGTCTGAGGAATATCACACATATTCCACCTAGGGGAGGTGCTAGCTTGTACTTTGTCCTCAGGTTGCCTTATGCTCCCTCATCCTTTCTCTTTTTCAAGATTGTTTTGGCTATTTCAGTACAAATTTCAGGATCATTTGTTCTAGCTCTGTGAAAAATGCTGTTGGCACTCAGATTGGGATTGCATTAAATCTGTAGATTTTTGGGGGTAGGATAGAAATTTTAACAATATTTGTTCTTCCAATTAATGAGCATGGGATATGTTTCCATTTGTTTGTGTTGTCTTCAATTTCTTTCACCAATGTTTTGTGGTTTTCAGAGTACAGGATTTTCACCTCCTTGGTTAAGTTTATTCCTAGGTATTTTATTATTTTTGCTGCAATTGTAAATCAGTTTATTCTCTTAAATACTCTTTCTGCTTCTTCATTATTAATATATAAGAATGCAATAGATTTCTGTACATTGATTTTTGTATCCTGTGACCTTGCTCAATTCATTCATCAGTTCTAGCAGTTTTTTTGGTGGAGTCCTTAGGGTTTTCTATATATAGTATCATGTCATCTACAAGTAATGAAAGTTTTACTTCTTCCTTGCCAATTTGGATGCCTTTTACTCCTTTTACTTGCATGATTGTTGTATCAGGACTTCCAGTGCTATGCTGAATAACATTGGTGAGAGTGGACATCATTGTCTTGCTCCTGATCTAAGGGGAAAGCTTTCAGTTTTTCACCATTATGATGTTAGCTATGGGTTTTTTATATATGGTCTTTGTATGTTTCATACGTGACCTCTCTTATACCTATTTTGTTGAGGGTTTTTATCATGAATGGATGCTGTACTTTGTCAAATGCTTTTTCTGCATCTATTGAGATGATCATATGGTTTTTTTACCCTTTCTCTTGTTGATGTGATGTATTACATTGATTGATTTGCAAATATTGAACCAACTTCGCATCCTGGGAATAAATCCCACTTGATCATGGTGAATGATTTTTTTAATGCATTATTGGATTTGGTTTGCTAGCATTTTGCTGAGGATTTTTGCATCTATGTTTATTAGAGATATTAGCCTGTAGTTCCCTTTTTTTTGTAGTATCTTTATCTGATTTTAGTATTGGGGTAAATGTGGGCCTCATAGAATGAATTCGGAAGTTTTCCATCCTTTTCTATTTTTTCTAATAATTTGGGAAAAATAGGTATTAACTCTTCTTAAAATGTTTGGTAGAATTTTCTTGTAAAGCCATCTGGTCCTGGACTTTCATTTGTTGGGAGTGTTTTGATTACTGATTTAATTTCATAGCTGGTAATTGTTCTGTTCAAATTTTCTATTTCTTCCTGCTTCGATTTTAGGAGGTTATATGTTTCTAGAAATTTATCCATTTTTTCTAGGTTGTCCAATTTGTTGGCATATAATTTTTCATAATATGCTCTTATAATCCTTTGTATTTCTGTGATTTGGGTTGTTATGTCTCCTCTTTCATTTCCAATTTTGTTTATTTGTGTCTACTCTCTCTTTTTTTGATAAGTCTGGCTAAGGTTTATCAATTTTGTTTATCTGTTCAAAGACCTAGTTCCTGGTTTTGTTGATCTGTTATATGGTTTTTAGTTTCTATTTTCTTTCTGCTGTAATGTTTATTATTTTCTTCCTTCTACTGGTTTTGGGTTTTGTTTGTTGTACTCTTTCAAGATCCTTTATATATAAGGTTAGGTTGTTTATTTGATATTTTTCTTGTTTTTTGCAGTAGGCCTGTATTGCTATAAACTTCCCTTTTAGAACCATTTGCTGCATCCCAAAGATGTTTTCCTTTGTCTCCATATATTTTATATTTCCTTTTTTATTTCTTCGTTGACCCATTCATTGTTTAGCAGCACATTATTTAACTTCTATGTATTTGTGCTCTTTCCAGATTTTTTCTGGTGGTTGATTTCTAGTTTCATAGTGTTGTGTCAGAAAAGATGCCTGAAATGACTTTGATCTTTTTTAATTTGTTGAGACTTATTTTGTGGCCTAATATGTGATCTGCTCCAGAAAATGTTCCATATGCACTTGAAGAGAATGTGTAGTCTACTGTTTTAGAATGGAATGTTCTGAATATATCTGTCAAATCCATCTGGTTCAATGTGTCATTCAAAGCCACTGTTTCTCTGTTCATTTTCTGCTTGGATGATCTGTTGATGTAAGTGGGATGTTAAAAGTCTCCCACTATAATTGTATTACTACCAATTACTTCCTTTATGTTTGTTAATAACTGCTTTAAGTATTTGGGTACTTCTATGCTGGGTGTGTAAATATTTACCATTGTTATATTTTCTTGTTGGGTTGTCCCCTTAATGATTATACAGTGTCCTTCTTTGTGTCTTGTTATAGCCTTTGTTTTAAAGTCTATTTTGTCTGATATAAATATTGCTACCCTGGCTTTCTTTGCACATGTATTTGCATGATGAATGCTTCTCCATCCCTTTACTTTCACAAGATCTAATTTTTTACAGCTAAGTAACATTCTTGTTTTTATATATACCACATCTTCTTTTTTAATGTTTATTTATTTATTATTTTGAGAGAGAGAGAGAGCAGGAGCACAGGAGGGACAGAGAGAGTCCCAAGCAAGCCCAGAGCCCAATGTGAGGATCTATCTCACAAACTGTGAGATCACGACCTGAGCTGAAATTAAGGCAGATGCTTAACTGACTGAGCCACTATACCACATCTGCTTTATCCATTCATCTATCAATGGACACTTGGGCTGCTTTCATATTTTGGCCTTTGTAAATAAGGCTGTAATAAACATAGAGGTTCATATATCTTTTTGAATTAAGGGTTTTGTTTTCTCTAGGTAAATACCCTAGATCTAAGATATAAAACCATAAAACTCCTAGAGGAAAACAGGCAGTAATTTTCTTGATATCAGCCTTAGCAACATTTTTCTAGATATGTCTCCTCAGAAACAAAAGCAAAATAAACTAATGGGACTACACCAAAACAAAAATCTTTTGCACAGCAAAGGAAACTATCAAAAAAACATAAAGGCAACCTACTGAACAGGAGAAGATATTTGCAAATGATATATCTGGTAAGGCGTTAATATTCAAAAACATATAAAGAACTTACACAACTCAACACCAAAAACACACAAATAATCTAAATGAAAACTGGGCAGAGGACCTGAATAGACACTTTTCTAAAGAAGACATATAGATGGCCAACAGACATATCGAAAGATGTTCAACCTCACTCATCATCAGAGAAATGCAAATAAAAACCAAATGAGGTATCACTTTACACTTGTAGGAATGGTTAGAATCAAAAAGACAAGAAATAATAAGTGTTGGCAAGGATGTGGAGAAAAAAGTAACCCTCATGCACTGCTGGTGGAAATGTAAATTGGTATAGACACTGTGGAAAACAGAACAGAGGTTCCTCAGAAAATTTAAAATAGAAATTCCATATGATTCAGTAATTCTACTACTCAATACTTACCCATATTATTTTCATTTTTTGATGCTATTGTAAATTGGATCGACTTTTGTATATTAATTTTCTATCATGCAACTTTACTGAATTCATTGATTAGATCTCACAGTATTTTTAGTTTGAGTCTTTCAAATTTTCAATATATAAATCCATGTTGTCTGCAAATGGGGACAATTTTATTTCTTATTTTCCAATTCTAATACCTTTTATTTTCTTTCTTGTCTGATTGATCTATCTACGACTTCCAGTAGTATGTTACATAGGATTGAGAGTAGGCACCCTTGTCTTATTCCTGAGCTTAGAGGAAAGGCTTTCATCCTTTCATCATGGAGTGTAACATTAGCTGTGGGCTTGCCATATATGGTCTCTATAATGTTAAGATATGTTCCTTCTATGCCTAATTTGTTAGGAGTTTATATAATGAATGGATGTTGAATTTTGTCTAATGTTTTTTCTGCATCTATTGAGATGATCATATAATTCTTTTCTTTCATTCTACTAATCTGATGTATCACAATGACTGGTTTTTGTACATTGAACCATCCTTGTATTCCATGGATAAATCCCACGTGACCATGGTGAGTGATCCTTTTAATATAATGTTGAAATCATTTTGCTAGCATTTTATTGAGAATTTTTACATCTATATTCATCAGGTATATTGGCCTGTAGTTTTCATTTCTAGTAGAGTTGTTTTCTTGTTTTGGTATCCGAATAATGCTGGTTTTGTAAAATGAGTTTTTCTGGAAGAAAAACAATTCAATTTTTTGGAAGAATTTTAGAAGTATTGGTGTTAATTCTTCTTTAAATGTTTGGTAAAATTCACCAATGAAGCCTGAGTTTCTCTTCACTGGGACACTTTTGAGTACTAATTCAAGGCCCTTACTAGTTATTGATCTATTCAGATTCTCTGTTTCTTCCTGATAAATCTTGGTAAGTTGTACATTTTTAAGATTTTTTTCCATTTCTTCTAGATTGTCCAGTTTGTTGGCATATAGTTGTTTATAGTAGCTTCTTATGATCATTTGAATTTCTTTTTTTTTTTTTTAATTTTTTTTTTTCAACATTTATTTATTTTTGGGACAGAGAGAGACAGAGCATGAACGGGGGAGGGGCAGAGAGAGAGGGAGACACAGAATTGGAAACAAGCTCCAGGCTCTGAGCCATCAGCCCAGAGCCTGATGCGGGGCTCGAACTCACGGACCGCGAGATCGTGACCTGGCTGAAGTCGGACGCTTAACCGACTGCGCCACCCAGGCGCCCCAATGCTATTTTTATAGAACACAGGTAGCACATGTCCACAGTAGAAAACCATTTGAATTTCTGTGGTATCATTTGTAATGTCTCCTTTTTGATTTATAGTTTTACTGATTTGGGTCCTTTCTCTTTTCCTTGTTTAGTCTAGCTAAGGGGTTGTCAGTTTTGTTTATCTTTTCAAAGAACCAACTCTTAGCTTGGTTAATCTTTTTTATTGTTTTTCTGTTCTCAATTTCATTTATTTCTGTTCTAAAAAATTTACACAAAAGTAAAAAATATAGTAACAAAAATTAAATAAAAATATTTTTAATAAAAATTGAAAATAAAAATGATTTTTTTCTCTTTCTGCTGAATTCTGTGGTTCAGGTTGTGCAGATTGTTGTGTTAATCCTCCAATCAGTTTTCTAGGTGTCTAGGATGGTTTAGTGTTGGTCTGGCTCTATTTCATGGATGCGAGACACACATAAAACTTCCATGCCATTCCACCATCATGGCTCCTTCATTTATTTCTGTACTAATCTTTATTTTTTTCTTCTAACTCTGAGCAGTTTGTTCTTTTTTGAGTTCCTTAAGGCATAGTGTTAGGTTGTTTATTTTGGGTCTTTCTTGCTTCTTAATGTAGGCATTTATTGCTATAAACTTCCCTCTTAGGACTGCTTTTACTACATCTCACAAGTTCTGGTATGTTGTATTTCCATTTTTGTTTAAAGAATTTTTTTTATTTCCCCTTTAATTTCTTCTTTGATCCATTTGTTGTTTAAGAGATTGTTGTTCAATTTCCATGTGCTCATGAATTTTCCAGTTTTCCTCTTGTTATTGATCTCTAGTTTCATGCCATTGTGGCCAGAGAAGATACTTGCTATTATTCCAATCTTCTTGGATTTGCCAAGACTTGTTTTGTGGCCTAGCATAAGGTCTATCCTAGGAAATGTTCCATGTTCACTGGAGAAGAATGTGTATTGTGCTGTTGTTGGATAGAACGTTCATTTGGTCTATATTGTGCTGTTCAACTTTGCTATTCTCTTATGATTCTCTGAATGATGCATCCATTATTAAGAGTGGGGTATGAAAGTCTCCTACTATTATTGTATTACTTTTTATTTCTCCTTTTAGCTGTGTATTTGCTTTATATATTTAGGTGCTTGGATGTTGGTTGCATAAATATTTGTAATTGTTATATCTTCTTGATGTATTGACCCCTTTATCATATAATGACTTTCTTTATCTCTTTCTACTATTTTAAAGTCTATTTTGTCTGATTTAAATATGGCTATTCCTGCTTCTTGTTGTTGTTGCCATTTGTTTGAAATGTCTTTTCCATCCCTTTGCTCTTATCTATGTGTATCTGTAAGACTAAAGTGAGTCTCTTGTAAGCAGCATATTCTTGGATCTTGGGGTTTTTTAATCCATGCAGCCATTCTATTTCTTTTGGAGAATTTAAACCATTTACATTTAAATTGATTTTGATAGATAAGGACTTACCTATTGCCGTCTTGTTAATTCTTTTATGGGGTTTTTTTGTAGCTCCATTGTTCTTTTGTTATCCTGATGCCTTTTTTGTGTTTTGATGTCTTTTGGAATCAGTAGGCTTTGACTTCTTTGACATGTTCTTTTGTGTAATTACTACAAGATTTTTCCTTGTGGTTACCATAAAGTTTACATAAAATATCTCAAACTTATAACACCCTATGTTAAACTGATAACACTTTAACTTCAATATAATGCATATATGTTATACTTTTACTTCTCCCCTCACATTTTAGGTTATTTCTTCTGTAATTTGCATGTTTTTTATACTGTGTAACTAACAGATTATTGTATTTATGACCATTTTTGCTAGAGTTTTTAGCTTTTTTAGATGTTTTATTTATTTTTGAGAGACAGAGCATGAGCAGGGGAAGGGCAGAGAGAGAGGGAGACACAGAATCTGAAGCAGGCTCCAAGCTTTGAGCTGTCAACACAGAGCCTAACGTGGAACTCAAACTCATGAGCCGTGAGATCATGACCTAAGTCGAAGTCGGACACTTAACTGAGCCACCTAGGTGCCCCTACAGTTTTTAACTTTTAAATTAGAGTTGTAAGTTATTCATCACTATTACCATATTGCAAAATCTAGTTATGACTACATATTTACTATTACAATGAGATTTATACTATGTTTTCATGATGTTAACTAGGGTTCTTTTACTTCCCTTCTCCAAATTCCCTTTAGAATTTCTTAGAAGACAGGTATAGTAGTAATAAACTTCCTCAGCTTTTGTTTGTTTTGGAAAGTCTCTATCCTTCCTTTGTTTATGAAGGACAGACTTTCTTGGTATAGAATTCTTGGTTGACGGGTATTTTCTTTTCAATATTTTGAATATGTCATCCATCCTGTCATTCTGTCCTGATCTGAAAAGTTTCTGTTGAGAAATCTTTTGATTGTCTTATGGGGGTTCCCTTATGTGTAATTTCTCTCCTTTCTCTTGCTGATATCAAAATTGTTTATTTTTGACTTTTGATAATTTAATTATAATGTGTCTCAGTGTAGCCCTATTCAGGTTCAATCTATATGGGATTCTTTGGGATTCATGAATCTGCATGTCCATTTCTCTCCCCAGGCTCAGAAAGTTTTCAGCCATTATTTCTTTAAATATACTTTTTGTATCTTTCTTTCTCTTCTTTTTCTGGAATTCCAATAATGCTAATATTGTTTCTTTTCATTGTGTGCCATAATTCCAATAAGATTTATTCACTCTTTTTCATTCTTTTTTCTTTTTGTTCCTTTCACTGGGTAATTTCCAATGTCTTCATCTTGCCAGTTGTTAATTTTTTCTCTTTCATGATCAAGTCTACTTTTGAAACTCTCTATTTAATTCTTCAGTTCAGTTGTTGTATTGTATTTTTCAACTCTGGGATTGCTGTTCTCTTTTTGCTATTTCCTTGTCAAAATTCTCATTTTATTCATGCATTGTTTTCCTAATTTCATTTCATTGTCTGTCTGTGTTTTCTTTTAGGTTAATAAACTTCCTTAAGAATATTATTCCGAATTTTTTGACAGTTCACAGATCTACATTTCTTTAGGGTCAGTTTTTGGAGCTTTTTTAGTTTTCTTTGGTGGCGTCATATTGATGTGATTTTTTTGTATTATCCTTGATTCTTTAGGTTGGTATCTGTGTATTTGAGTAATGGGGCTCTACTTCTAGACTTTATAGATTCACTTTGGCAGAGACAGTTCTTCACCTGTCAGCTCAGTTTGGTTTTCTGGGTGTGTCTGCTGGTAATGTCTTTGGGTAGGTAGGGCCTGCAGTTATGGTGTATTTTGGGGTGAGGCAACTATTTGAGCTCTGAGAATACGGATGGGGGTGTACTACTGGCTGAGGACAGGTGGATAAGACTTTGTCCCCTACCCAAGGATGGGTTTCACAGCTGCCTGAATTCTCTGATTGGGTTTAGGAGACAGATAGGACTGGGTACTATATTCAGTAGGGTACTATATTCAGTAGTAGATAAAGTCATGATTTAACTTTCCTGCACTGGAAAGGCAGCAGGCCAGGGCCCAAGGCCTGTACAGCTCATTTGGAGGCCCAAATCATGCCTGAATGTGTACTAAATTTTCTGATCAGGTAGGTCCACCAGTTTTGCTCTCAGAGAGGGGAAGCCATGAGCTGTGCTCTCTGTTCAAGTGCCATGGTACCTAGGGCTGCTGAATGGGTTTTACAGCTTCCCGTGTGTTCTGGTTACGTTCTCTGGTTGGACAGACTGAAGGCTGTTTCAGTGATGAGTGGGGCTAGGAATTAGATTCCCTGCCCAGGCACAGCAGGAGAAGCAACTCTAAAACTGGTAAAGCTATTTGTTGTCTTAACCTGAGCTGACCTATACCCCAAGTTCCCTGACCAAGCAGGGCCACTGCAAACTATTGGCTCTGTGTGTCCTTCTCTCAGCTCCAGTGCCACTGGGACACACAGCTTCCAGGAGTTTCACCAACCCTTCTGTTCAGATGGGGCAGGAAGATACTTTCCACAGTGGATGGGGCTATGACTCAGCACCTTGCCTGGGTATGGAGAAACCAGGCTCTAGGGCTGGCAAAACTTTTTGTCTGGGGATCTGAATCACCCAGATATGCACCCTGCTGTATGCACCCCTAACCTGATTTTGTAGATGAGCAAAAGCCATTGGTTAAGATTACTACTTGGACACTCCAGGTATGAACTCAGTATCCCAAGATCTTTGTGCTGCTTGTTGCAAACCATGCCTCCTTTTCCACTGCAGTCAGATTCCTAGTGGCTGCACCCTGCAGATTACCCTGCAGTCCTCCTGGTGCAAGGTCAGAGTAAGGGCTCCCACAAAGTGACCCACATTGCTAGGGTAGGCTGGTTCTCCTCCCTGAATTCTCTTTCTCACTGGATGAACAGGCAGCTCAGTACTGCACTGTCCTGGGGGAGTGGCAATGTGGTCAACATGAAGCCATTTCTCTTACCCTTATAATACACTCTATCTCGGTCTTTGAGTTGCAGATGGTTGCTTCAACCTTGCCCCTGTGTTCTAGGATTCTCTCAATGGTGTCTTGTTCTTAAATAGATTTATTTGTTTTTCAGGTGAGGGCAGCAAAGTCAGGAATGACCTAAGCTGCCATCTTGAGGATATTACTCTCCCCAACCACAGTTATTATTTTTGCTTTTGTCAAACCAATATTGCCACACATGAGAATAGAAACCAGGGCATTAATTATTACTTTGTGTTTTACATTATTCTATGTAAATGACCAACCATCCCTGAGATAATTATCTAAGGCAATATTGCCCAGCATGTACTCATCCAGAATTTTCACAAATGTTTTTATGGGGAGGGGGGAGCAAATCTATCTGGAAAACACTGGTATAAACAAAGGTAAATCGGCATCTTTACTGCAGGACTTCCCATAGCCTTTAATGCTCTAATGTATAATGTGCATCTCTGAGAGCACTTTAATAGCAAAGTGTGTTGTGGTTTTTATTTGTTTATGTGTTTGTTTTATTAAGTTTTTGCTAAATTTATTTGACTATAGAACTTTCTCACCACTGTACCCACAGAATCTCAAGTTCTTTGGAATGATCTGAATTATTAAACCAAGTCCTATATCCAGACAGCCTCTCTGTACATTTGTATTTCAGTCCCAAATTGCTATATTTACAATTAAAGTATATTTTAGCTCATAATAAGTGCTTCCTTTCTCAGTTCCTGCCGTGGTGACCCTTGCAGTAAGTAGTGTTTCCAGATGGATTTGGGTGAGGGGGCATAAAAAGGCATAATTTTCTACCCAAATCAGAAAAAAAAAAATGACATGGGGCATCTGCTGCTCTTCAAATGTGAATTGTTATTTTTAGTGCACATCGAGCAGCCACATTTCATCTTGCCTAAATGATGCCAAGTACTAGGGACTACCTTGTCTTCATGGCATTCTGAAGTATTTTTTTTCCTAGTAGGCTCCATGCCAAATGTGGGGCTCAAACTCACGACCTGGAGATCAAGAATTGCATGCTCTATCAACTGAGCCAGCCAGCTGCCCCCCAGTGCTTCTTTTAATTCTTTGTGATGATCCAAACTCAGTGGGTAATTGGTGCTAAGCATTCCACGATTGGGACATGAGGCAGGGTTGAGGACATGTTCTTGCCCTTGATTAACCTCCAAAAAGAGAGGAATAAGCAATCTTTGAAGAGGTTTCCTTTTATTGCGGAAGTTAACCATACTTATTACTAAAGGCATCGTTGAGGATATGTTCTTGCCCTTGATTTACCTCCAAGAAGAGAAGAATAAGCAGAGTATCTTTAAAAAGGTTTCCTTTTAGAAACAACCAACAAAACTAAAAGGCAACCAACGGAATGGGAAAAGATATTTGCAAATGACATATCGGACAAAGGGCTAGTATCCAAAATCTATAAAGAGCTCACCAAACTCCACACCCGAAAAACAAATAACCCAGTGAAGAAATGGGCAGAAAACATGAATAGACACTTCTCTAAAGAAGACATCCAGAGGGCCAACAGGCACATGAAAAGATGCTCAACGTCGCTCCTCATCAGGGAAATACAAATCAAAACCACACTCAGATATCACCTCACGCCAGTGAGAGTGGCCAAAATGAACAAATCAGGAGACTATAGATGCTGGAGCGGATGTGGAGAAACGGGAACCCTCTTGCACTGTTGGTGAGAATGCAAATTGGTGCAGCCACTCTGGAAAACAGTGTGGAGGTTCCTCAGAAAATTAAAAATAGACCTACCCTATGACCCAGCAATAGCACTGCTAGGAATTTACCCAAGGGATACAGGAGTACTGATGCATAGGGGCACTTGTACCCCAATGTTTATAGCAGCACTCTCAATAGCCAAATTATGGAAAGAGCCTAAATGTCCATCAACTGACGAATGGATAAAGAAATTGTGGTTTATATACACAATGGAGTACTATGTGGCAATGAGAAAGAATGAAATATGGCCCTTTGTAGCAACGTGGATGGAACTGGAGAATGTTATGCTAAGTGAAATAAGCCATATAGAGAAAGACAGATACCATATGGTTTCACTCTTATGTGGATCCTGAGAAACTTAACAGAAACCCATGGGGGAGGGGAAGGAAAAAAAAGAGGTTAGAGTGGAAGAGAGCCAAAGCATAAGAGACTCTTAAAAACTGAGAACAAACTGAGGGTTGATGGGGGGTGGGAGGGAGGGGAGGGTGGGTGATGGGTACTGAGGAGGGCACCTTTTGGGATGAGCACTGGGTGTTGTATGGAAACCAATTTGACAATAAACTTCATATATTGAAAAAAAATTTTTTTAAATAAAAAGGTTTCCTTTTATTGCAAAAGTTAACCATACTCATTAAAGACAGGTCAGCAACTGCAAATAAGGAAAAAGAAGAAAAAATTAAAATACCAATAAACACCTATAACTACCTATCCAGAGAAAACTACTGTTGACACCTAGGTGTATAATGTTCCAGACCCTTTTCTATGAGTATTAGATTCCTTTAAGCATTTTCTTTCATATGCTAGTGTTTTGGAATTGGGCCGCATCTTCCAAAGGATATTCACAGTTGACATGGTAGTGATTCCCACACAAATATGGTTAGAGTTATCATATAGATGATGTGTCTTAAAATCATGGCATCTTAGAGTCAATTAGAAATCTTTTTTTTCCCCAAAATTATGTCAGATTGCTGTTTTCGAACATGCTTTTATCATCCCCCATATTTCTTGGCATCATTGCATGTCAATAGATATATTTCTACAAAAATATATTTAGTGGATGCAAAACAGTCCACTGACTGTATGCACCATATATTTAATCAAACACCTGTTGTCCACCATTTAAGTTGTTTACAACTATAAACAGCACTGAGAAACAGTGGATTAGGCAAGAATGGAAGGTTTCTCTAAGGAAGGGACAATTAAGCTGAGATCTGAATGATGAGAAATAGACAATGAAGGCAATGCTGCACCAAAGTTGACTCGCACAAGTAAAGTGTGAAATTCCTACTCTCTTACCAGTACAGAATAGTCGCCTTTGGCTTTTAGTGCTCTGCTGGGCAGGGGGACTCATTTTTACTAATGAGCATTTTAAGAAATATTTGTGAAGTGGAACATTTATTTTTACTTCATGCTGTTTCCTCTCCACCAGAAGAGCTCATCAACAGCACTGTGTTCTCAGGTGTGACAAGATCATGTCTACTACACAAAAGCATAGCATAAACCTAGGACAGTAGCTCCCAAAGTATACTCCCTCTGGGCACTTTACAGTACACTGGAATCACCTGAGAACTTGTCAGAAATGTGAATTCTCAAGCCCCACCAAGACCGTGGGTAGGGCCCAGCAATCTGTGTTTCAACAAGTACTCTCCAGGATTCTGATGTACGATTAAGTTCGAAAACCACTTTTAAGGGGATACTCAATGGATATTTGTGGATGGACGTAGGTAGTCTGACCAACAGATCCACCAAAGACAAATAAGGTATGGGCCTCAGTTGCAACAATAACAACAACAAAAAAAAGGCTTGAGGAGCACCTGAGTGGCTCGGTCAGTTAAGCATCTGACTTCGGCTCAGGTCATGATCTCATGTTTCATGAGTTCGAGCCCCGTGTCGGGCTCTGTGCTGACAGCTCGGAGCCTGGAGCCTGCTTCGGATTCTGTGTCTCCCTCTCTCTCTCTCTCTCTCTGCCCCTCCCCAGATCTCTCTCTCTCAAAAATAAATAAACATTAAAAACATTTTAAAGACTTGAGAAGAGAGTTCATTCATTCATTTACCCAACAAATAGTTTTTGAGCACCTACTGTGCAGCAGACACTGGGCTAGATACTGAAGATTCAATAAAGAAGTAAGACAAGGGACCCTGCCCTCACAAAGTTGGATGGCCAAGAAGTTCTAGTTGGCACGTTTTTTTTTTTAACTCTAGGAAAGCAGCAGGAAAAATGGAGCAAAAATAATGTAAGCAAATTGTGGCCAGGATAGGGTAGGCAAAAGTGGAAGGAGAGAAGTGGACACAGTTGGTCACTCCAACTTGGTCCTGCTGAATCTTCTTCACAGACTGCTCCGCAACTGAGGTAGATTCCAGATGGGAGAGATGCCAAGGTTCTTCATAGTTCTCATTATCTATGTTATTTCTCTAAATTGCATGCATTTTTTTCCCTTTTCTAGGTAGTGTAGCCATGACTTCCCTCAATTCCTGAAATGTGCCCCAAGGATTTACAATGCTGTGTTAATGTGATACATAAAATAGAGTCACCTTGACTTTGCATTTATCTGGCTTATGTAAGCTCTAACCTTTTACTGCAGTGCAACAGAAATTCCAGATCCATTTTGTCTAGGCACGTAAACAAACATTCTGATTCTAAATAATATACTGGGGGCCCTGGTGACTATGAGAGCATGACAACCTGCAGGGGGTCGAGAATTAAACTACTGATCCAAGAACTGATATAGAGGGAAACACCAGGCTCTGGCTCAGCTCATCCTCACAGCAGAACTGCTCATTGCAGTGAGGACTTTGGAAAGAGCTCCAGAACTTTTCCTTCCACTGGCTGTAAGCGAACAAAACCATCCAGAGAAGGGTTCTGATGAGCTCACTCTCCTACCGAGTTCCCTAGCCTTGAACAAAATTAAAAAAAAAAATACTCTTTTCCAATCGAGAAGAAATAAATGTTACAAGCAGATGGGAAGAGTTAGTGTGCTACTAGTTTTCTCCACCCCTCCCCCCAGGCAGGATGTATCAACTTCAGCACCCTTGAGGTTTTAAGCCAGATACTTATTTGTTGTGATGCCATCCTGTGCACTGTAAGATGTATAGCAGCATCCCTGGCCTCCACCCACCACATATTAGTAGTAGTTCCCCTCCTCCCAAATTGTGACAACAAAAAATGTATTGAATTATCCCTGATGTTCCTTGGGGAAGGGGGACAAAACTGCTTCCAATTGAGAACCACTGTCCTAGAAATAAGGGCAGTTAGAGATCCTGGACATTATCGCTTGAGAAGCACACAGACTATATTTGCCAAGCCTGATGGATCAAATCAGTCTACACACTGCAGGGTTCACCTAAAAATATGGATATTTGACTCCCTCCCACATATAATATTTTTTCAACTACCTCCCTTTGACTTTCAACAGCCCAGCATTAATGGAGCACTATTTTCACTTACTAAAGATGAATTCTTGACGGCCAACATTTAGGGGCCCCAAATCAAGCTTTGATGATTGCTCATTACAAATGTGTGGCACTTTATATTTCTCACATCTGTAACTTATGTGAGTTAAGTTTAACATTCATTGGTTATTTTCTATGCACCAGGAGCCTTTAATCCTCATACACCTGTATTAGTTTCCCATGGTAGCTGTAACAAATTACCACATATGTGGGAGCTTAAAACAACAGAGACTTATTCTCTCACAATTCAGGAGACCAGAAGCATGAAATCAGCATTACTGGGCTAAAATCAAAGCTGGCAGGGCCACCCTCCCTCCAGAGGGTCTAGGGGAGAATCTTCTGTTCTTTAACTCTTCCGGCTTCTGGTGGCAGCCAGAATCCTTTGATGTGTGACCACACCACTCCAGGCCCTGGCTTTGTAGTCCCGTTACCTCTTCCTTTTTTCCCTGTGTTATCAAATTTCCCTCTGCCTCCCTCTTATAAAGATGCATATGATTGAATTTGGGGCCTGCCAAATAATTCAGGGAAATTTCCCAATCTTAAAATCCTTAATTTAATCACACCTGCCATATGATGTAACATTCACAAGTTCCAGAAATTAGGACATGGATATTTGGGGGGAGAGCTATTATCAGTCTACCATAGCACCCCTGTGAAACAGGTAAAATGCAAAGATTATTATTTCTCTTTTATAGATGAGGGAATATTGGCATAAAGAAGTTAAGTGATTTGTAAGAGGTTGCATAATAAGAGCTGGCAGATGTGGGGAAAGAATCCAGGGCTCCTAATTCAGCTTTTTAATTAATTATGGCCCAGAAGGATAGAGTCTCCTTTTCCTATCCTTCAGAAAACATAGTTAAAAGCACTGTGGAGTTTGTATAATCAAGAGGGATTAGGAAGTGGAGTTTCTAGGCTAGGGAAAATTCTGGCAAGCCTCATATCATGCTGAGGGGCTTAGGGATGGGCAACCACATAGAATCTGCCGAGATATTGGAACAGCACAGGGGAACCAAAGTAGATTTAACCTGGTATTAGAAGAAGGCAAACTGTAGTATTTTAATATTCATTGAGCCCATGACAGCATTTTGTTTCATTTGCTGTTCAACATTTATGTTGGCAACACCAAGTAAGCATATGTTACGTACAATTAGACAAAGCTTTTTCACACAGTTGTCTCCAGTTGGATTCTCACAACACCTCTGTATGGAAGGGCAGTTATTACCATCATCTCATTTTACAGATGAGGAAGCTGAGGTTTGGGAAGTTAAGTGACTTGCTCAAGCTGGAATAAAATCCAAGCTTTCTTCCTCATCGCAATTTTCTCTTCTAAATATTATCTCTCACTTAAGAATGAAATATTCAGAAGTCTCATAAAATTATTGAGATGTCAGTATAGATGGCAAATGTCACTTTACGTGTATGGCTGTGTAGTTCAACCCTCAAGAGACTCAAATACCCTTCAGGCCCTTTTCACGTAATTCAGATACATGAATAACAGGTGGCAGTAAGTGCCTTGAGTAAGTGGTTTGAATGATCAAATTGAAACTTAACATGTGTTTACCTTAGACTACAACAAAAGTTGTGTATTTCTAGGACTTTACATTTTATAAAAAATATTACACTTTAGTGGTCTATCTTACTTTAAGTAATATGTTCAGATATGCTTAAAGATCAGGCACATTGGTGCACCCGGCTGGCTCAGTCAGTAGAGTATGAGACTCTTGATCTCAGGGTTGTGAGTTCGAGCCCCACGTTCGGTGTGCAGCCTACTTAAAAAATAATAATAATAATAAAAAGATCAAGCACATACAATCACTTAAAGAAAAAAGAACAGGGGCACCTGGGTGGCTCAGTTGGTTAAGTGTCCAACTCTTGATATTGGCTTAGATCATAATCTCTATCAATGGGATCAAGCCCTGCGTGGGGCTCTGCACTGACAGTGCAGAGCCTGCATGGGATTCTCTCTCTCTCTTTCTCTCTCTCTCTCTCTCTCTCTCTCTCTCTCTCTCTTAAAATAAATAAACTTTCAAAAAATAAAGAAAATGTTATATATTTGTTGTCTCAAAGTAATTGCAATATCAACTACGGTTTAACTAAAGCATGGCATTATCCTCAGACTATAATTAGGATGTTCCATTCTACTTCACTTTGAATCTTTATTTTTAAATCAAATTCCTTCCTGACTAGTTCATGGCTTTAAGATTTCTATCTGCCTTACCAACAAAAGAGCCACGGGCTCTTTTTCTTAGGCGGAAAAGTTTTATTCTTCCCCAGTTTCTAGCTAAGACTTCATGAAAAAGGCTTCTAAAATGAGGAAAGACTAGGCAAGACAGTCTCTCCTTTTGAGTTTCCTATCTCTATCTTTTCTGCCTCTTCTCAACAGAGAAACTATCAAATGGCAATATGCTAATTACTGAAGGCACAGAGCCCTATAGCTTTGCTTGCTATAAGAATGAGGCAAATTTGTATTCTAGCCCTAAAAAAATAGTACCTTAGTTTATTAGGACTGCTATAATAAATTACCATAGGTGGATGGTTTATTAAACAACAAACATTTATTTCTCACAGTTCTGGATGCTGGGAAGTCCAAGATCAAGGTGCCAGCAAATTTAGTGTCTGGTGAAGGCCCACTTCTTGGTTCATAGACATCCATCTTTTCACTATGTCCTCACATGGCAGAGGGGCTAGGGAGCTCTATGGGGTCTTGTTTTAGGCCTTCACTGTCATGACCTAATTACCTCTCAAATGTTCCACCTCCTAATATTGTCACATTGGGCATTAGGTTCCAACATATGAATTTTTGTAGGGACACAAATATTCACTGTATAGCATATCATAACACCGCTCCTCCTAACAGTTATTTCCAAAGGTAATGGCTGGCTTAGTCTAACTTGAAATTCAATGGGATGAGTTTCCTTAGCAAATCACTACCTACAACATCCCTGTTGCACCTTTTGCCACAGGTAGGTTCTTTTTTCTTTCCAGGCTGTGATATAAACCCAAGCTCACACTGAAACTGCAGATTGAAGAACCTACACATGTAAGCACTTTTTGTATGGGTATGTTCAATGGTTGCATCAAAGATACACTCGTACATGGGGTGCCTGGGTGGCATAGTTGGCTAAGTGTCCAACTCTTGATTTCAGCCCAGGTCATGATCTCACGGTTTGTGAGTTCAAACCCCTCATCAGGCTCTGTGCTGACAGGGTGGAGCCTGCTCGGGATTCTCTCTCTCCGCTCTCTCTGCCCCTACCCCACTTGCTCTCTCTCAAAATAAATAAATAAACTTAAAAAAAAAAGATACATTGGTACAGTGTAGTAAACAACTTTCAGTTTGTCACCAACCTTAAAAGTGAGACTTTCCAGACTTGGCACTCTGGAAAGAACTGTGAGAACTCAGAAAAAAATATATACCCCACAGTTCTTGTCTCAAGAACTTTACAATCCAGTTAAGCGATGAGACTCTTTTTTTTTTTGTAAGTTTATTTATTTATTTTGAGAGAGAGAGAGAGAGAGAGCACACAAGCAAGTGAGAGGCAGAGAGAGAGGGAGAGGGAGAGAGAGAGGAGAGAGAGAGAGAGAGAGAGAGAGAGAGAGAATCCCCAGCAGGCCCCACACTGGCAGCACAGAGCCCAACGCAGGGCTCAGACTCATGAACCATGAGATCACGACCTGAGTCAAAACCAAGAATGGGATGCTTAACCCACTGAGCCACCCAGGTGCCCCAAGGAGATAAGATTCTTAAATGAAGTATTTCTATAATATAAATAGAAAGTGTACATAAGTACCTATCGAAAAGAATGATTGCATATAGCATGAAGTATAGTGGATTATAGAGACAGGAAGGTTTCATGGAGGAGAACTTCAGTGATAGATAGACTTTATGTGAGCATATTCAAGAAGCAGGAATAGTTCAAGTGGAGCGAATAAGGCTCATAAAATCAGAGAGGTGACAACAAATCTGATAGAACTGCAGGCCAGAATGGAAATTTGCCTGGATGAAGAAATCAGGGTGGAGAAATATGGCCAACATGTATCACATATGGTTTTAAAGGCAAACCATTTTTTGGAAAAGATGAGCAGCTTATAATACTTTTTGTCTGCCCCAGTATGGATACTGGGCTTTAGCAGTAACAATGACGGTTCAGATCAGAGAAAGTCTGTAGTTAGTGTTAGTGATAAAGCAGAAGCCAGGTGTGGGAGACTGAAGAGGGCCAATCCATGAGGAGTAAAGGGAGGGACCATTACCTTGAGGAGGTAAGCTAAGGAAAAGGAGCAGAAGGCCATCAGCACTAATTGAAGCCCGAAAAGAGTTGGAGAAGGGTGTTAAGTTGTGTTCGGTATGGTTAGTCTCAGAGGGCAATAGGTATATGCACAGAAGAGCCAATTGAAGATGTTATCTCAGATGAAGGAAGAGAATTAATGGAAAAATATTCTTGCCTCTTGGAGCGACTGAGCACAGCCCATCAATAACATTAGAGTCCTCGGGTCCAATGTGGCACCTTCTATTTTGCCTCCAAATGTTCAGCACCATTTATCTTCCCTTCCCACGGAGCGTACATTTAACGGTTGTCACATTGCTCGGGAAACTTGATTCCAACACTGTCATTTCATGGGCATCAGTTAGAAGGTTTATACCAAAGTCCTTGTAGAAGACAGTTTTCAGATAAGATATGCACTTGTCATATCTGCAGTAAGCATCTGTCAGCCTCATCATAGGCTGCAAATAGAGAATTAGTTTCTAATCCTTAACACTCTAGCTTCCCCATGCTGCTTTTCCTGAGTGGATTGAGACATGCAAATTAAGCTTAGTTAATTTGATTCGCATTTGAGTGATCACCCCACTGTCCATAAAGTGACAGGTAAAACAAAACATATTTTCCAAATTGACCAGCCTGCCTAAAACCATTGAGAACAAGAGAAATAGTCAAGCTATAAAATATCTTTCCCCAATAAGGGGAACCACGTTCATAAGACATGTTGATTTCTTTCCCACTACAGAGCTATGTGCAATATAACCTGTAAAAAATAGATCAGAGATTCCTGTGATTTTCAAGGCACTGGTCCAGAAACCAACAAGCGAAACCTCAGCAAGATATCTTAAATCCTCTTTACCAGCTGAGGTGAGGCAGTTGGCTATAAAGGAAAAATTGAAGAGACAGGATCTTCAAGGTCACTGAAGAGGCAGCTCCACCCCTTACTCCCAGGGTTGTCAATAGAATATAGTGGTCTTAAGAGTATGGACTGGATTATTTAACTGCCAGGGTTTAAATCCCAGGCCTGCCATTTATTAGCTCTGTTGACCTTGAGCAAGTTATGTCAGCTGTCAGAACTTCAGTCTTACAAGATGGAGATAATAATCACAATACTTAGCTCATAGAGAGGACTAAATGGGTCAATGTCTTTAAGATACAAGACATTGTATCTCTGACACATAGCAAGTGTTTAATAGCTGGTATGCTTTAATTATTTCAATTTCTTTCCAACCATATGGAAAGTCATCAGTTTCATGGGTCATAGCAGGCAACTCTAATTCTAATGCTTATAATTATTAAGAACTTCTATTTGTACCCAAACCCATTCATTTATACCTTTGTACTAAATGTAGCAGATGCTATCATGCCCATACGTCTTCACTCTTACCACTTCAGACCATGCTACCCCAACTTCCTACTGCCAGCATTTGCATTTCTTTTCTTGAGGACTTTCTCTGGATGCCAAAGCTTGTTTGGCCAAACTGTGTGGCAGATTGGACATGCCAAGGTCTTTCATGGCCCTAAACCAGACTAACAGGAGTTAGTGTCACCTCACCCCTCAGATGGGATAATCCTGACGCAAATAACTTACACTGCTTCTCAGACTTTCTCCTGAAGGCTTAGGCACCACTCTCCATGGTAGCTAGTCTAATAATGTTGCCTTTAATGCATGCTTTCTTCCCTCCCTTATTTTACTACCCCATTCTACCAGGCGTTTCCTACAACTTTCAGACAAACTACTTATACTTGAATCCTTGTCTTAGTTTGGGAAGCCCAAACAAAGATCTTCTCACAAACCTGTGAGATAGGTAAAGGTACACATTACAATTTTATAGTAATTAGAGTTATGGGTCATGTGAGTATTTAATGGAAGAGCTAGGCCCATAACCCAAGTCTCTTGATCACCTATATTCTTTTTCTGTTACCAAAGTATATATCATAGCTTTTTCCAGCTGTACACAAACCGATCAATAACATCAGTGATCCCCCATTATCCCCCTTCTCACTGTATCTCCCGGGCGTATGTCTGAACAAGGCAGGAAAGAGTCAACACTCCAACTGACTCATATCATTGAACTTTTCCATGTGTGACATGCATATTTATCATGCATATTGTTCTTTAAGTGTATAAACGTAACTAGTCACCTACCTAATGAAAACTAAATTATCTGTCAGAGTCTAGAAATGGGTTGTTCTAGTTCCTCAAAGAGTCTAGCTAATAGAGAAGTTCTGAATTAGCTAAAACAATTTTTAAGTGACATTTAGAATGGTGATTACACTGAATACAAATTAAGGTTCTGTTAGTAATTTGGAAGGAAATTGGGGACCCAGAGGGCCTCAGGGTCAAGTGTGTACATTATCAATTCTCATTACCTTGGGAGACATAAAAGAAAAAGCTGGGTGCTGATGGTTACCCACTAATGCACTACTGGGTAATAAGGATTTATTTATGTGATGCACCATCTTTTCTGGGATGTCTCTATATTCTGTATCTCCTTCCAAAAGGAAACTGCCCCATAACCCTGAGTACTATAACTAAAGCTAGTTAGACTGAGCATCTGTTAGATGTAGAGTACAAGAAGGCTCTGTACATTGGGGTCTCTTATTTGAAGAGCCTCCTTAATTAATGGCCATCTGGTCCCCCATGAAGGACTGTAATTAGGGAATCAGTGTATGAACAGATACATCAGTGAAAAACTTGCCTGTGTACAAACAGATAATATCAGTGAAAAACTCGCCTGTGCTTGCCTTCCCTTCTAAGACATTCAGTACTCAGGTGAACGCCAAGGTCACATTGCGCTATTTTTATTTTTCATAAAAAATGATTTGGGCCTAGAGGTTGGGATAAAATAAATCATTGATTGAATTAAGTGACAAACACAGGACTTACTAACATCTGAATGCTCCTCACTGCACCTGATTCAGCACAGATCTGCTGTTTTCATTGTCTCCTTCTTTTCCAGTTGATTTTAGGCTTTGCATGACAGTAATAGAGGCTCCCTGCAGCTTCAGGATACATAAAAGAACCAAACAAGACACTTAGCTTTGTCAAAAGGATCTGCAAATGTCTTTTTCAGTACAAACATGAGTGAAAAACTCCTATCATGGTTATTCCTTAAGAGAATAATCAAAGAAGCCTTCTTCATTTAAGCCTCCAAAGAACATTTGCCCAGTTGTAAATTATCTCTGCTGTCATATGCAAACCGAGGAATGTGATCAAACCAGAAGCTTCTATTTTCATGCAGAAATAAAAAGGGGCTTCACCCTGACCCTTGCTATCTACCTTATCTCCTCCATCTATAGGACCTATAGGCGAAACCCTTCAGAGCCTGAGCATTAGGAAAAGATGCTCATGGGGTCAGAAACAAAGGTTTCAGGAAAGAGGTGCAACCTACTGGTATACTTAAATGATGGCCCTCAGCTATGGCTTAATATATTTCTCTGAAAGGTAAAGCAATAAAGGTGTCATTTTAGAACAGTGGAGTGCAACATGAAGCACATTGCCAACTACCTCCTGGATTTACAGTAACTTGAATGTTACTGTAAAAAAGTGACCCTCGGGGTGCCTGGGTGGCTCAGTCGGTTGGGTTTCCGACTTCAGCTCGGGTCATGATCTCACGGTCTGAGTTCAAGCCCCGCATCGGGCTCTGTGCTGACAGCTCAGAGCCTGGAACCTGCTTCAGATTCTATGTCTCCCTCTCTCCCTCTGCCCCTCCTCTGCTCGTGCTCTGTCTCTCTGTCTCTCAAAATGGATAAATGTTAAAAAAAACTTTTTTTTACAGTGACCCTCCATCTTTCCCACTGTCACTTTTTAAGCCCAGCATTATCACTTAACTATAATGTAGCTAAGAACCAAGAACAAAGCAAAGAGTGTACCTGAGCACCACACCCATGCATTTTAACACTGGTGCTTCCCTCAAGGTGAGCCCTGGTAGGACTTGATTCAGGATACCTACACTTATATTTTATGCACAATTATAACCAAGTTTAGCTACTTTATTTTCAACCCTACCAAAGATTAGGAAGGAACATCATGACAGCGGATGTTAAAACAAAGATAAGAGAACACAGCAAGGGGAGAGAGGGAAAAAAAAAAAACTAGGAAAAAGCTGACAAAATAACTCTCTGCAGTCTGGGAACATTTAGTGTTGGAACAAACATTCTTATAGCCTGTAATAGGCCCTGAGGGTATCACTGGATACAGCACACTGAAAAGCTAAAAATCACAGCATGGACCCTGAGTCATCGAGAAAAGATGAAATATGTTCAATATATTCTACTTAAGGAGCCAAGGAAGTGTGCAATACATGCTAGAAAATGTTCTAGCCAAAATGATTAAATTAAAAATCGCTGAAATGCAAAGAGGTAAATTTGAACTCCAGAAAACTCTGCTATCCAGAAAGCTTCCTTTTTCAAGAGCTCCATGTGTTGTGGTTTCATTCTACATCATTCTGACTTCATATTGTACAGCCTTGGTCACCTCTTAGTGAAAGAAGATGATGATTTTGCATTTGACACTCTTTTTTTTTTTTTGCAGTGGAAAAATACATGTACCTGGTTTTGCCAAGTTTTTCAACTCTTGGAAGAAGGGGGGATCTTTATTTCTCATTGCGTGTTTTGAATGCCTCTAAGGGGTCACAAAATGTCCTGAATCTTATATTAGCAGTGAATTTCCAATTAAAACATAGTGCAAATATAGACAGCCCCCCAAAGTAGAAGAAAATTACCCACAATGCATCTTTGCAGTAGAATGTTGGTCCAATTAGGTTACAAGGCAATTAGTGTGATTTCTCATCTGTACACGCAGCATTTAGTTTCCATTTCACCTATAGCAACTGCAGCTTTGACAATTTGTCTGACAGGATCATAACCTACATTTTCTGAAAACGCCAAAGAAATGGAAGTATCTATGTTTGTAAGGTACAATTCAGAGATTTTGGAAAAGGGTACGGATAAATGGACCCGGAGCAGAGAGAGTTCTAAGAGCTACTACAAAAGCTTAAAAAGTACCTATCATGGAGGGCAATGCTGCAGAAAAGATTTAGGGGGAAAAAAGATAAGGTCAAGATGGCAAAAGAAAATTGGAATGAATTTCCCAGTAAGTAAAATTGTTACATTCCAGAGGAAGCAGTGTAATCCAGATAGGGCAAATCTGATTATGGTTTTTTTTTTTTTTTTTTTTTTTTTATGCCTGCCCTTTGGTGGCAGTGGTAGGAGGGGAATGAAAGAGAAATCAGGAGTAGCCTTTGAGTGGGTCTGAGCCTTCAATGTTAAGGATTCCAGGCCAGGAATGGTAGGTGAACTGTAAAAAGTGATAAATATGGGCTGAGAGAAGAGGACTAATCAGGTAGGTAAACCTGGATGCCAGAGAAATTACCTAGCATGGTGGGATGTAATCATATTTCAGAGCTGTGTTTAGCAAGAAAATATGTCTTCACTGAACAAAGGATATTTACAATTGATGGAGAAAGGAGAAGTAACAAAGAACAACCCAAGGGGCAACTAAATGCATCAGTGAAAGCCATTTGTAGGGATGTATTTTGAGGGAAGACTGGAATCTGGTCACCTGACTGAAATGTTATTTGACTTCTCTTCCCATTGCCTTAATAGTTAACAGAATCTTTTCCCATCATTCACCAACATTCATATGTCTGTGGGTATACTCTAGGCCTAATTCTAAGCATGCAGTCCTATGTGGGGAAGGCATGTGGAGAGCAGGGTTCCTTTTAAGGGTCACTGGAGAGAACTGTCTGTGGTGGGCAAAAGTAATAGCTTTCTCAAGCCCAGCCTTCCAGGACAAGCCTTGGACTCAATCAATGGCCCAGTTAAAGCTTTGTTGGTGTGAGTGCTATCAGGATTATGTCAGGGTAGGCAGATCCAAACTCGCATCCCTCCCTAGAAACATGGAAAAACAGTGGAAACTGGCAGAATCAATTTTGTCAGAACTCTGGAAAACAGTCAAAGATTTATAGAAACCAAGAAAATGTTGAATCAAGAAGAAAAACAACTTCCATACGGTAGGAAAGCTTTATAGCATTTTGGCCTTCCCCTTTACCTATCCTATCCCCAGCTCAGCAGCAGTCTTGAAGACAACAAATTCTATTGTTGAACCCTGGTTCCCAGTTCTAGAGGGAGCAGAGCAGATCTTATCTGATAATTAATTATGTTTATCTCTTCTAAACTGTTTGGGAACTCCCTGAAGAGCTCTGTTTCACTTAACTCAGAAATCACTCAGGGCAGAAAAATAGTGGACTTTGCTCAAAAACACTGTAAGGCAAATTAAAAACCTGCAGCCGCCTGGGGCAAAAGATTATGGTTGAGACAGATAATAGACTGCTTAAAGCCTGAAAGGATAGCTGGGAAGAGAGTTTTGGGGGAAAGTTGGGCATTCAAAAGCACCCATGTAGACTGGGGAATTTTAGAAAGCCACGCACATTCCCAGGGCAGGAGACATGTGCAGAAAAGACCTAAGAAGATCCTAAGGTTTCACCTCTGGCTGATCTCTGGGCTCTGGAAATAGGCAGTGGAGGCTATGCTAGAGTTGTAAACAGTCTAGCTAAGTGTTGAAAGAGTGTGCCAGCACAGAACCAATCTGCAAAGACTGGGAGAAATAGGCTTTTTGGTCTTGTATTTTGATGTTGAAGGGTGTGTGTGTGTGTGTGTGTGTGTGTGTGTGTGTGTATTCCGGAGTTCACAGAAATCTCTGTCAAAATACTAGTTAAATCAGTCAGTCAGAGAAAGACAAATACCATATGATTTCACTCATATGTGGGATTTAAGAAACAAAACAAACAAGCATAGGGAAAAAAGAGAGAGACAAACTAAGAAACAGACTCTTAACTCTAGAGAACAAACTGATGGTTACCAGAGGGGAGGTAGGGGGCGGGGTGAAATAGGTGATGGGGATTAAGGAGTGCACTTGTCAAGATGAGCACTGGGTGTTGTATCTAAGTGTTGAATCACTAAATTGTACAACTGAAACTAGTATGACACTGTATGTTAACTAACTAGAATTTAAATAAAAACTTAAAAAATAATAAAACCATAAAAGCAATAACAACAAAGAAACTACACTGGATTAAAAAAAGTACTAGTTAAATACAGCTAAAGAAAAAGAGACTCCACTGAATATACATGACAAAGAGTTCAGTCTGTAGAAAAATAGTTTGAATTTTATAGACTTTTACAATCAAAAATAGCAAATTCTGTACTGCAATTAAAATAAAATTTCAGAAAAGGAAAAAAAAATAGCAAACTCTGGAGAACTTTGATTTCCAGAGCTACATAACATTATATTATTCAGTGCCCAGTTTTCAACAAAAGATCATAAGGCGTACAAAGAAACAGGAAAGCATGGCCCATTCACAGGAAAAAAGAAAAGAAACAGACAACAATTACCCCTGAGCAAGTCCATTGTTAAGAAAGAGGTTTATAGTTGTAAACTCCTACATTAAAAAAAGAAAAATATCAAATCAATAACATAACTTCACACCTTTAAAAACTAGAAATGAAGGAGCAAAGTAAATACAAAACTAGCAGAGAAAAGGAAATAATGATCAGCGTAGAGATGAACAAAATAGAGAATAGAAAACGAATACAGAGAATAAAAGAAACCAAAGGTTGGTTCTTTGAAAAGATCAACAATATTGGCAAACCTTTAGGTAGACTGACAAACAAAAAATGAGAGAAGATGCAAATAACTAAAATCAGAAATGAAAATGGGGACATGATTACCAACCTTATAGAAATAACAAGAATCATAAGAGAATACTATAAATAATTCTGTGACAGCAAATTAGATGACCTAGATAAAATGGGCAAATTCCTAAACACTTACAGATTACCAAAACTGACTGAAGAAGAAATAGAAATTCTGAGAGATTAAGTTAATAAAAAACAAACAAAACAAAACATAAAACCTTCTCAACAATGAAAAGTTCACTGGTGAATTCTACCATACATTTGAAGAATAATTAACACCAATCCTTCTCAAATTCTTTAAAAACATAGAAGAGAAAACTTCCTATCTCATTGTATGAGACCAGCATAACCAGATAAAGACATCACAAGCAAATTACAGAAAGATATATCTTATGAATACAGAAGCCAAAATCCTCAACAAAATACTAGCACATTGAATGCAATACCATGTTAAAAAGATTATATACCATGACCAGATGGGATTTATCCCAGAAGTGCAAGGTGGTTCAACATAAGAAAATCCGTCAATGTAAAACATTACATTAAAAGAAATAAGTAGAAAAACCACATCGTCATCTTAATTGATGCAGAGAAAAGCTAGTAAACAAATGCAGCAAAATTTAAGGATACAAAATCAACATACAAAAATCAGTTGTGTTTCTATACACCAGCAATGAATAAATCCAAAAGGGAAATTATAAAAATAGTTCCATTTACCATGGTAGTCAAAAGAATCAAATATCTAGGAATAAATTTACCCAAAGAGGTTAAAGATGCACACTGAAAACTAAAAAAAAAAAAAAAAAAAAAAAAAAAAAAAAAAAAAAAATGCTGAAAGCAATTAAAGAAAACCGCAATAAATAGAAAGACATTTTATGTTTATAGACTGCAAGACCTATTAAGATGTCAGTACTGCCTAAAGGGCCATACAGATTCAATGCAATCCCTATCAAAATTCTAACAGCCATTTTTCAGAAACGGAAAAGCCAATCCCCGAATTCATATGGATTTTCAAGAGACCCCAAGTACCTAAACAATTCTGAAAAAGAACAAAGCTAGAGGACTCCTACTTCCTGATTTGAAAACTTACTACAAAGCTACAGTAATCAAAACGAGATGGTACTGGCATAAGGATCAACATACAAATCAAGAAGAGAATTGAGAGTCCAAAATAAACCCATATGTCTATGGTCAATTGATTTTTGACAAGATGCCAGTACCATTCAATGGGGAAATGGTCTCTTCAACAAATGTTGCTGGGACAATAAGATATCCACATGCAAAAGAATGAAGCTGGACCCTTCTTTCATACCATATATAAAAATTAATTCAACACAGATAATGAAATAAGAGCTTAAACCATAACAACTGCAACAAAAAATAATAAGGGTAACCTTCATGACCCTGGCTTTCACAGTGGATTTTTATATATGACACCAAAAGTATAAGTAACAAAAGAAAAATAGATAAATTGGACTTTATCAAAATTAAAGACATATGCATCAAAGGACATTATCAAGAAATTGAAAAGATAAACTACAGAATCATAGGAAGTTTTTACAAATCAGATATATAATAAGGGCCTGGTATCCAGTATATATAAAGAACTTTTGCAGCTCAACCACAAAAAAGTAAAAGCTCAATTAAAAATGAGCAAAAGACTTAAATGTACACTTCTCCAAAGAAGATATACAAGTGGTCAACAAGCACATAAAAAGATCCCTAATATCATTAGTCATCAGGGAAATAAAAATCAAAACCACAATGAAGGACTTCACAGCCACTAGGATGGTTTATAATTAAAAGAAAAAGGACAACATCAAGTACTGACCAAGATGTGGAGAAATTGGAACTTTTGTATCTTGCTGATGAGAACATAAAATGGTTCAGCCATTTTGAAAAGCAGTTTGGAGACTCCTCAAAAAGTTAAAGACTGGACTTGTAGTATGCATGCGCATTCCACTCTTTGGTATATACCCCAAATGATTAAAAACAGGTCCTCAAGCAAGTATATGTACACACATGTTCATAACAGCACTATTCACCAGAGCCAAAAGTGGAAAGGGTCCAAATGTCCTTCAGTGGATTTATGGATAAAGAAACTGTGGTATATACATAGAATGGAATATTACTCAGCCATAAAAGCAATGAAGTCCCAATAAATGCTACAATGTGCATGAACTTTGAAAACATTACACTAAGTGCAAGAAGCCAGACGAAATGTCATATATTATATGATTACATTTATATGAAATAACCAGAATAGGTAAATGCAGAGAGACGGAATGCAGATTGGTGGTTGCCAGGGGCTGGGATAGAGTTGGCAGTGGAGGTGCAAATGAGGAGAAACTGCTTCATGGGTTAGAGATTTTAGTCATGATGGAAATGTTTTGGAACTAGATAGAGGTCATAGTTGCCCAACATTGTGAATCCATTGATTGCCACTGAATTGTTCACTTTCAAATGGTCAGTTTTATGTTATGTGAATTTTACCTAAATAAATTACTGTTTTTAAGAAACTTTGTTGGTGTTCGGTACATGTTTTAAATGTTAATATTTTAAATAGTTTGCCCCTATTAACATAATTAAGAATACATAAGCTTCAGCAAAGTGAAAACAAAATTAGCCAATTAGCAGGTGCAGGAATTGGAAACAGGAGGTTGGAAGAAATTTGCAGTTAAAATGACAATAAAAACACTATCTGACTTTCATAGCCAAGAAGCCATTCCCAGATGCCTGTCTTTGGTTTGACTAGAGGCAGGAGAGGTACACTGAGACCCTTCATCCAGGCCAAGACAGGAGAAAACAGGAAATAAACTTTTAATTCCATGTCTCAAGGGGCTGTGCTTTCTGCCCTTTTTATTTCTGGGGAAGATGGTAGAATGTGTTCATTCTACTCTAATGGAACCTCCAGAGGGCGGGGGGGGGGAGGGGCAGAATTTAAGGACAGTTAAGCAAGACTGAGATTTCTCGGCTTATCTAGACTCTTATAGAAAGCAGTAACCATGTTTTAAATGAAGGCTTAGTGGTACAGTGGAATAGACCTTGCATTTAAAATTTTTTTATTTTAACGTTTATTTATTTTTGAGACAGAGACACAGCATGAGCAGGGGAGGCGCAGAGAGAGAGGGAGATACAGAACCTGAAACAGGCTCCAGGCTCTGAGCTGTCAGCGCAGAGCCCGACGCGGGGCTCGAACTCACGGACTGTGAGATCATGCCCTGAGCCGGAGTCAGACGCTTAACCGACTGAGCCACCCAGGCGCCCCAAATAGACCTTGCACTATAGAGTAAAAATGACCTAGGTTAGAATCCTAACTCTGCCTTTTGAACTCACACTATTTACCTAGCCTTCTCAGACCTCAGTTTTTTCTTCTCTTAAATGTAGATATATATATAACTCTAAAAGATTGTTGTGAGGATTGAGATAGATACAATATGCCCATCACAACACCTGTCACATAGTAAATACTAGGTGCTAGTTATTTTTCTTCCATCAAATTACAAATGCTTTCTCCCTCCCACTTCACCTCCCCTGCAGAAAAAGTTAGGATTCTAACCTAGGTCATTTTTACTCTAAAATGCAAGATCTATTCCACTATACTACTAAGCCTTCATTTAAAACATGGTTACTGCTTTCTATAAGAGTCTAGATAAGCAGATTCCTCCAGAAGAGAAAGATGAGGCTGATGGGCAATTTAATCCCAGAATCCTTATCTTTTCTCATGACCCTATAAGAAACCAAGGTATCCACATCCCATAAACCAAGAGAAATTCAGCTAATTAATGAATCACAATGAAATCATTCCCTCCCTCACATAAATTTCTACCCTATTTTATAGAAAGGGACTTTTTAAAGACCAGGCTGTCACGAAAATGAATCTTCTACACCTTTCTTTTCGTTCAAATGGTCACTTAAGGGTCCTGAAATTAGGCTATATACATCCCTACTTGCTCAATTTAGTTGGGAGACATGGGGTGCCTGGGTGGCTCAGTCAGTTAAGCGTCCGATGTCGGCTCAGGTCATGATCTCGTGGTTCGTGAGTTCGAGCCCCGCGTCGGGCTCTGTGCTGACGGCTCAGAGCCTGGAGCCTGTTTCAGATTCTGTGTCTCCCTCTCTCTCTCTGACCCTCCCCCGTTCATGCTCTGTCTCTCTCTGTCTCAAAAAGTAAATAAACATTAAAAAAAAATTTAAAAGTTGAGAGACAAGAAGTTTTTGTCAGTAGAAAATACAACACACTACTGAGTGTAGTCCTAGCCTTTCTACTAACTAGGACACCATGTTTCTGGGCCTATGTTTACGTACAGTGAATGAGGAGCTTGGTCTCAAGTATCCCTTTTAGTTTTAAACTTACTTGAAACTGATCACTAAAGCTGACAGTGAAGTTTAAGTCACAACCTGCTAGCAAGAAGAAAAGAGTAATGGACCTATGGATATTTGAGAGTTCTCAGGATGTCAACTAGTTTATTCAATTGAAGCCCAGCACCTAGGATGGAGATGACAAATACTTCCTTGTTGGTTTTTTATAAGTTTTATTCTCTCTGAAAGTAAGCCTCTGTAATTTATATGCATAGAATAAAGAATATGCAAATAACATGGGTATATCATAGTCACTATGTTAATATAGTGAATCAACCTATTTTCAGAGACATGATGATGAGTTCTTTGGTTTGAAATCGCTTTGTGAAAATCATAAAAGGGGACTTAAAGAAGAGAATTTTGTTATTTGGTCTAAAATATCAACATAGCCTACTTTCAGATCTGAGGGCATTTTCTCCTATTATCAAACTCACTTAGTTAAGCTTTGACGTCTGTACTTTGAAAGAAAAAACATAATAGTACTTACAAAACTTCACAAATGTGCACACACATGAGCATGCGCATGCGCACACACACACATGTTCCTCTCCTCCGAAGAGATCAGGTCTGTCTCTCAAATTATGCTAATTAGATGGAAGTCCAACGAGACTTAAATAATCTTCACCCAGCAAGTCAAGCAATCTCCCAATGCTACCAACAGTCGAGCTCCTAAGAAGCCAAAACTAAGGAAAGGTTACTAAAGGGCAAATTCAAAGTCTCAAGGTCAAGGTCAGAATGTGGTAACTGTTGCCTCCATCTCCTTAATCCAGGAAAGAAGCAAAAACTTCTTCAGACTGTTGAACAGAAGACTAAATTTTATTCCAAGGGCGCTCACCTCTTTCCTTGTCCCACATACCTTAAGGTAGCACCTTCTCTCCACAGGCAATACTATCATCTAGTAATCCAATGTCATATACAATCACTGCCCTTCAGAAGCTTGCAATCCAGTGAAAACTCCAAACGTGCACACAAAGGTATAGATTATAGAGACTAGAAAGGGTCTTTAGAGATCACCTAGCTTGGTGGCTTTCACACTCTCTCATAGAGCTCTTAGGATTCCACAGAAGGACCTCAAACTTACATTAAGAAGGTTTTTTTTTATTGGTTTGGTTTTGTACCCAGAAGACTCTCAGTCCATAGCCTTGTTTTTTAAAAGAAACCCCCTTACTTGTCTCTGTATTGTATATTGGAGTTCTACAGATTTTTTTGCAGGAAGGGTTCCATGACCAAACAAAAATTGAAAACCATAGCTCTGGTCCAAATTCTTCATTTCAAAGATGAAGAAATGGAGGTCCAGAAAAGTCCAGCAATCTGTCCAAGATTTTGCTGCAGGTGTTTGGCCAAGCCATGAAGTGTTGGAGAGGAGAATACATATTGCCTTGTGGTATCTCTCCTACTGCTAAGTGCCAAAGAAGTGTTGGACACAAATCATGTCGATAGACAGAATGACAGGGGGGCTTTGGTGGACAGAGACTGCTTCTTGGGGAGACTGGACTTAAACTGGGCTATAGCCTGTGAGAAGGGTTTCAAGAATTGGAAGGAGAGGGTATCCTGGAAGAGGTATAGTCTGAGTAGAGGTACAGGGGAACTGATGCAGCCAGAATGGCCGTCTAGCCATTCTTTGTGGAAAAGGTGCCAGTTACCTATGTCTCCTGTTCACAAAACTCCTTTATTCCTAATTAGACAAAATATGTTTCTACTGTTCCTTTTAGAATGGTGTCAGTAATCGAGGATTCTGTAAAATCAGCTTTAGTAGGAAACCTAATAAGTTGTAGTTTTGACAATTGGCATGTTCACCCACTTCTTGTTTTTACCTCAAACAACAAGCTTGGAAATAAAATATAAAATATTATCCCATATACTGAAATACCATAATTTACAGGGCTTTTTAACAATATGTGACTAGACTTTTTTCATAATATCTGGGTGCTGATTTCCTACAAATAATTTTGTTGAATTGTCACAACCACACACATGCAAAATTCTTGCTGGAAGACATTATATCTCTATTTCTATTTAAAAACACAAAAGAAAGCAAGGGATTCATGTTGCCCTTAGTATCAACAGCATCTGGGAAAATTTTAACAAATTGTTCTTGGTTGAAAGGGAAAAAAAGATTGGGAATTGATACTATTGCTCATTAACAATGATTGAGTTGCTTGAGTTTTTATAGCATACTTACAGCATAGGTATACGATGTACATTCATTAAAGTAGCTTCTCTCACTATAAAATGGAAGTAGTACAGGGGAGATGACTTATCAAATATCATGCCAAACACAAATAAATCGGGTCAGGATTACAATTTTCGTCTTTTGATTCTTAAAAGCATTCTTCCTCCAAATTCACCCTAATTTGAAATATTTCCTCAAGTATAATAAGACTGCTTGAAACTTTCCTCTATTTTTTCTCTTGCTCTTCATGGAGTAGCCAATGTGGAAGGGCAGGTGTATTAGTAAGGGTTCTTCAGAGAAACAAAAGCGATAGCATAAGAGAGAGAGACAGAGAGAGAAAGATTATAAGAAATTGGTTCATATGCTGTGGAGGCTGTCAAGTCCCAAGACCTGCAGGATAAGTCAGTGAGTTGGGAACCCAGGAGAGCCAATGATATAGTTCCAGCCCAAGTCCAAAGGCCTGAGAACCAGGAAGGCCAATAATATAAGTTCCGACCCCAAACCTGACAGTCTTGATACACAAGAAGAACTAATGTTTCAGTTTAAGTATGAAAACAAGACAAATGTCTCCAGGCCAAGCACTTGGGCAGGAGGAGTTCCTTCTTACTCAGGGATCAGCCTTTTTATTCTATTAGGCCTTCAACTGGTTGAATGAGGGCCGCTGACACTAGGGAGGAAAATCTGCTTTACTTAGTCTACTAATTCAAATGTTAATCTCATCAAAAATACCCTCACAGACACGCTCAGAATAATGTTTAACCAGATATCTGGGCACAAATGGCCCAGTCAAGTTGACACATAAAATTAACCATCACAGCAGGGATGGAGGAAACTTTTATCTCCTTGTCAGAGGAAATAGGACTTGGGTAATCATTAGTCCTCTCCATTTCTGCGCAGAGATGGACCAGCATCTCTAAGAAGGTAGAGTTCATTTTTCAGACAACCTAGACTGAATGAAGCTTCCAAGGCCAGAATTCCTACAGAAAAGATTTCTAGCGATTGAGGACACAATGTCCCTACCTATATAAATAGGAGATGGGTGTAAAATCACTAGTTGAAACTGCCCTCACTCCTTTTGCAAATTTTCTTTGATTTGGACTGACCCCACCTTGCATTTCCCCTCTGTTGGGACTTAGGCAATGTTTGGAGCATCAGGACTATGAGGATATCAGGCAAAGGCACCATGAGCTACAGAAAAACATCGAGTTATAGCTGTAGATAAACGTAGATTGTAGAACCAGAATGTAGAAACACGTCAAGAAAATAGTCCACTTCCAGGGATTTCATGAAAATTGCAGGTCAGAATAAAATGACAGGTCAGAGCCAGACAAGTAATCAATAGAAGACTCCAGAATCTAGATGGCTAGGCAAATCGAAGGAAATCGTCACAATGGTAGAGGGTGACACAAGGATACAGAGACAAGAAGACTTGGAAACCAGATAACTCTGTCTCTCACAGGAAGCCTTTTAGATGTTTTTTTTTTTAATTTTTTTTAACATTTATTTATTTTTGAGACAGAGACAGAGCATGAACAGGGGAGGGGCAGAGAGAGAGGGAGGCACAGAATCCGAAACAGGCTCCAGGCTCCGAGCTGTCAGCACAGAGCCCGATGCGGGGCTTGAACTCACGGACCGTGAGATCATGACCTGAGCCGAAGTCGGCCACTTAACCGACTGAGCCACCCAGGCGCCCCCTTTTAGATGTTTTCACAGGAGCCTAGGACCTGCTTGCCAGGTTCTGGCCAATCCAGGACCAACATGCCCACAAGTCACAGAATCAGGGTCTTTGTCAAAAGGATCTTCCAAGGACTTCGAGAAACTTGCCAGAGGTTGGAAGTTGGGAACAGATTTCAGTGGCAGGTGGGAAAATTGCCAAGAGAAAGCCAAGAAGGAAGAAGACAATAAAGAATTTTTAAGTAACTAAGTCCTATTTGTAACACATTTTCCCCAATCCCTAAGGATGGGTTTAATAGAGGGCTTCACTGTGTTGGAATTGGACTACATAAATGCTAAACAATAAGAAGGTAGAAAATGCTAGTCCTGCTGTCAGTAACTTCATAGCAGTTAATCTTGCTCCAGTAAAAAAATATTTCCAGTAAATCCCATGACAATTAACATAATTTTTTTTCTCTTTCCCTAGACTTAAGCCAAGGTGGAAGGCCTTAACAACCCAATATTCTTTTTGTGATTGTAATTTTGGAACTACCATAAAATTCTTTCTCTCACAGCCAGGCCTTTTCTACATTCCATACTCTCATTCCATGACAGCTATACTAAAAAGGAATGTGTAGATATTGGTGACAAGGTTCTACCTGGAATGACGAATGAGCACTCATTCATCCATTCAACACATGTATTGTACCAGGCATTTTTCTAGTCACTAAAGATACAGCAGTAAAACACACACACACACACACACACACACACACACACACCCTCTCTCATAAAGTTTGTGTTCTTGTGAATTCCTAATATGCTGTTGTGGGGAGGGCTAGTAACTAGGAATTTTGACCTATCCTGAGACACACATGAAGAGTCTGTTTTTCACTGTAACCAGAGGCTCTTTCCTCCCTGCCTGTACTTTAAATGGTTTAAAGTCCTAGAAAAGAACTGAGTTCTAGAAAAGCATTCCTATTTCCTATCAAATATGATGGAGGATTGGGATAAATGGAAATCTGAGAGTGGCTAAGAATATCCAATTCTTACAGTATAAAGAAAGTAGTATCTCCCCCCACTAATTCCTTATTTACTTACCTACTCCAAAATGTACACCCAAGCTCTACTTATTGAGCTCCTTGGCCTCTTGAAGCCAGACCCCTTAGAGTCATCATTCAGAATCTACAAATATTTACTAAATACCCATTAAGTGCCAGGTGTTTTGCTAGACATGCTCACATAATTATTCCATTTATTCCTCACAACAACCTCATGGGAGATGCAGAATAGGTATTCTTAAGCTTCCTAAACTTTGTGTTTCCCAGCAAGATGTATCAATAACTTACCCAAGATCAATAAGCTAGTAAGTAGTCCATTTGGAATATGAAAATCTTTCTTTTGACTCCACGGCCCTTGCTTCCTGGTGTCCTTAAGGGGAGACTCTATCGCTCCCCCTGTGTGCATGAAACGTGGCCACAAACACAGACACACAATAGCCTTAGTCCTTGGAGCAAGTATATTCGATCATCTTGACTGTTTAGTAGCTATTGTTCTTTTTAGATTCTACATTTGCATGGGGACACCAAGACAGGACAGGGAGATAGTGGTGGTAATGAAAGACTCATTCACTAGCATGTGACTGAGAGTCTGTACTTCTATTTCTATTCAGTTTGGGATTGGAAAATCAGAGGTCAGGGCAGTTTCACAATAGAGATTAATACAAAAACAGAAGAGAAGCCTCAGATATCTGTATAAATGGTGAAATTTATGGATATCCTCCTTCACCATTGGTGGGTGGAGAAAAACCTTCAGTTTGCTTTGACTTGGCTACAAGGAATTAATTAGATAGCTGCATCTATACTGATCACCTAGAGGCTTTTCTGTGTTGTTTTTGTTTGTTTGTTTGTGTTCTTCTTGGTTTTTTTTTTTTTACCTGTCTATCACATTTACTGTGTGGGTTGGCAAAGTGGACATCACTTAGTATTGCAAACCCAGGGGGTTTCCTGAACCACTAAGTCCATCCTCAAATATATGTAAGGATGGGGCAGACCGGAAAACAAGAGAAAGGGATAGGTGACAGATAACTCCCCACAGCCCAGTAGAATCAATAGTGTGTTTCTACCCCTACTCCTTCCAGACCTTTCCTGAAAGCTTCAAACAAGAAAGTGAACTGATTTTTTCCAGTTCCTTCTATCCTCTTGTGACCCTGTGGTAGAGGTGGTAATAAGGAGAGTAAAAACCCCAAAGGCTAGAAGCAAATTGAAGTCATCAAGCAGGTTAGCCTGAAGCATCAGGCAACTAGATAAACATCCCCAGAAGAGTTAAGAATTGACTGCCGTTGTGAGTGGGAAAAGTCAGCTGCAGTCAGGCTATTGATTATTTTGCAGTAGAAAAATTATTCTCAGTGCCTGAACCCCGGGAAACGTGAACAATGAGAAGAAAACATTTTCAATGAATGATCTAAGTTGATCTGACAGGGATCTGAAAGAGGCCCCAGCCCAAATCCAAAGGTGAGGAACACAGGAGGCAGCTGTCATTAAATTCAGTCATGCCAGGCAGGCCCCGAGATGCCTTTTTTTTTTCTGCCTCTGCAAAAATAATACTTGCTCATCTTGTCACATGGATAACGTACTGTCAGCACTGCAGGAACAAACTCCATGTGTACATTTTTAAAATTTGGGCCTCAGAATGTCACTCTGGTTAATGTTCTTTTGAGACCCCAAAGTGTTACATTCCCTTCTGAGTTCCTCATCAGATCCCTTCTGAGGAGTCAGGATAAGAGGACTTTGATATGCAAAGGTTACTTCCATCCCAAAGTATCAAGACTCCTGACCCACACTTGCCAGGTCTTCTAAGTCCCTGCCCGTAAAAGCCTGTTCTCAAATAATTCCATCACTGCACTTTGTCCTGACTGAGAAATGGAGCCGCTTCTTTCTCCAAGTTCCCCATCTCTTGAACAATTGGTTGAAAGACAAATATGCTTCTGAAAAATGGGAAATTCAGCACAACTCATGATTTAACCTTCAGTACATTCAGGGTTAGACCTGAAGGATAGAATGTATTCAATGTCACGTGCAAAGTACATTTGTTTTCTGCAACTCAAAGAATAAACAGGTCTTTAGGCTGTAAGTTGTTTCAAAATACAGGAGGTCATGGAAAGCGAGAAAGTTAGTTTGGATGAGAGATTTTAATGTCACCAGATTTCAAATGCTCCATCTGCCAATTCTTCCCAAAGGTCATTAGATTCTATAGAAGGAACATGAGGGGACTACAAGGAGCATTCCCAGAAGGCTTCCACTCCCTGGGCCTCCATTTCCACATATGTAAAATGTGCATTAACATGCTTTCCAATGTTCACATTACCTTATTTCAGAGTTCCCTCCATGGGTCCTTTGGACACTTCCAAAATAGGCTTTCTTGGGCTTGGAAAAAATTGGCTCCCCATGTAGACTCAAAGTTTCCACTCATAATTTTATTCTCACTGAAACAACTGAAGACTTTGTCCGAGGTCCTGTAGTAGGCAGAATTCTAAGATATGCCCCCAAGATTCCCAGTCCCTGGTGTATACACAGATTCTCCCAGTTATTCAATAAAACATTAATCCAGGTACTGCTGTGAAGGTATGCAGATGTAATGAAGGTCCCAAATCAGGTGACTTTAGGTGATTATCTGGGCAGAACTGACCTAATGGCATGAGCCCTTTAAAAATCAGGGAGATTTCAAAAACAAAACAAAAACAAAAACAAAATAACTAAGAGGCACCTGGGTGACTCAGTCGGTTAAGCGGCTGACTTCAGCTCAGGTCATGATCTCGAGGTCTGTGAGTTCGAGCCCCAACCTGGTTAGGATTCTGCGTCTCCCTCTCTCTCTGCCCCTACCCTGCTCATTCTCTCTCTCTCTCTCTCAAAAAAAAAAAAAGTAAATAAATATTTTTTAAAAAGCAGGGAGATTTTGGGGTGCCTGGGTGTATTCAGTCAGTTGAGCCTCCAACTTCAGCTCAGGTCTTGATCTCACAGCTTGTGAGTTTGAGCCCTACGTCGGGCTCTGTGCTGACAGCTCAGAGCCTGGAGCCTGCGTCGAATTCTGTGGCTCCCTCTCTCTCAGCCCCTCCCCTCCTCGTGCTCTGTTTTTCTCTCAACAATAAATAAAGCATTAAAAAAAAAAGCCGGGAGATTTCTCTGGCTGATGAGGAAGAGGAAATCAGAGAGACAGACTCTAGCTGGCTTGAAAGAAAGTGAACATCCATCTTTGTGAGCTGCCTTTGCAGGCCACATGGCAAGGAACTGTGGGCAGCCTCCAGGAACTGAGAGGAGTCTCCAGCCAACAACTAGAAGAGAATCAAATTCTTCCAACAACCTTAGTAAAATTAGAAGATGCCCTAAGCCCCCGTGAGAAATGTAGCCCTGGCCAAATGCCTTGATTTCTGTTCAGTGAGACCCCGAACTGAGAATTCAGGAATGCTGTGCCCAGACTTCTGACCCACAGAGACCGTGAAAGAATACATTTATGTTCTTTTAAGCCATTATGTTTGTAGTAATTTTTTACATAGCAATAGAAAATTTTTACAGTCCCTTTTAGCCACAACGTCCTGGCTCCTGTTGCCATCTCCCCTTTTTTCAGATTTTTTTAAATTAAGTTTTTTTTTTTAATTTTAAATCCAGTATAGTTAACATACAGTGTTATATTAGTTTCAGGTGCACAATATAGTGCTTCAACAGTTCTATATATTCCTCAGTGCTCATCCTGGTAAGTTTTTACATTAAATTTCCCTCATTTGGGGAATTCTTTCCTCTTCTTTACATCAATTCTCTGAACACACATGAGAAGGATTTACAGATTCTAAATCTGTAAGTGGAGCGGTGTAACATCACTTAGCCACAGCTACAACTTCGTGTAATTAGTGAAATTAAAGACCTGAAATCCACTCATATGAATTAAGTACATTGTCACCCAGAGGATGGAAAAATAAATCTAGGATGATCCCATGTCCCTTCTGTGCAAAGTTCCAGGATTCGATGCAAGCCCGGATGTAAGATTAATTCCTTCATTTGGTTATTCAGAAATATGTAGGGAGTGGTACTCTCCCGCAGGCAGCAGGGACACCATGGTAAACAAAACAGGCAAGGTGTCTGCCTCACGGAGGCATTATTTCACCATGTAATCAATATGAAGAATCATTAATAAGGTATTTCACATTCTTTCTTTTTTTCATGCTCAGTTTTCCAATTCTGGCGTGTATTTTACGTTCACAGCGTATCGTATTTCAGAAGCAAGGTGTACGTGATGTTACAATGCACTCTGATAACTTGTTATGCCATGAGAATTACTGGGGCCTGTGGGGACATTAAAGCAAGGCATGAAACTCGGTCCTGAGGAAAGGGGTGGGGGGAAGGAAGGCGTAATAAGTGCCAACCAGGTAAACGGTGAGTAAAAAAGTGTTCCAGGGTGAGCAAAGAACTGGCAATGTGAAAAAGGTGAGTCTACTCAAAAGCCATAGGAAGGAAAGCAGAGTATCCCTAGAGAGACTCAGGTATTTCAGACACAGCTGGAGTGTGGATGGAAAGGAAGAAGAAAGTTCCGAGACCCATCCCCCTCCCCTACCCACCTTGAATTTAGCCTCACTGACTGCTGATCCACTCTGTCAGCTCTGATCCTTCCTACTTAGGGTCCTTTGTAAGCAAATCCTGCCCAGTCCTTTCTCTGCTTGGAAACATTACTCCCTAAACCCCTCCTACCGAGAGTCTGTTAAATAGCTTAATTTGGCCATGATGTTAATGGCAATCACCCAAGGAAAAGGGTATCCCAAGGGCCCCAAATAGTGGTTTTACGATGCCCCCAATATTTAGGTTAATGTTGCCACTACTATAGGCTTCTCTGCCTTCTTCAGAAACCTCTCTCTTCCACCATGAAAGTAATGATAACAGCTCACATGTGTTGTCTTTCTAATGTGCTAAGCTGAGTGCTTTACATGGATTATCTCTTTAACTCTGACAACCACTCTCTATATTAGGCTCTTTGGTTATCTCTTGTTTATTTCTTTTAATTTTTTTAATGTTTTTATTTATTTTAGAGAGAGAGACAGAGTGCAAGCAGGGGAGGGGAAGAGAGAGAGGGAGACACAGAATCTGAAGCAGCCTCCAGACTCTGAGCTGTCAGCACAGAGCCCGACGCGGGGCTCGAACTCACGAACTGTGAGATCACAACCTCAGCCAAAATCAGACGTTTAGCCAACTGAACCACCCAGGTGCCCCAATTTTTTTTATTTTTTATGTTTATTTATTTTGAGAGAGAGTGAGAGAGTGGGGGAGGGGCAGAGAGAGAGGGAGAGAAAGAGAGCATTCCAAGCAGGCTCTGCACTGTCAGCATGAAGCCTGACATGGGCTCGAAATCACGAACCATGAGATCGTGACCTGAGCAGAAAACAGGAGTTGGACACTTAACCGACTGAGCCACCCAGGCGACCCTGGTGATCCCTTGTTGAAAGACAATAAGGGAGGCTTAGAATGGTGAAGTAATTTATTCAAGGTAATGCAGCTAATAGGTGGTACCGTTGGGATTAGACCCAAGGAGTCTGATTTTGCATAGTTAACATTGAGCTATAGTACATCTTCACCTCCTTCCACTCACATATGTACACACATGCACACATACGTGCATGCACTTGAACACAGAGCAAAAGCTTAGTCCTGAGAAATACGTGGTTAGGTTGGACCACACTCTCAAGACGGTGAGCTGGTGGTCATTCTGAGGGAAGGGACCCAAGAGGATGGAGAGCATCCCATTCCTCACGGTCTTAAGGTACTAGGATGTGAGGCCAGGAAGAAAAAAGGTATCAAGACTGACCTACCAATTCTGCTTTCTGAGTACCTCTAGCTAGGCCAGCATTTATGCCAGCTCATCCGTACAAAATTTAGTCAGAAAGACTCAATGTCTAATAAAATAGGTGTTATTCACACACACACACACACACACACATTCATTCACTGTTATCTCCCAGAGGTGCTTCTTTTTATGGTGTAATGTAATTCGTGCCTTGGGGCTGCTGGACACACTTACCATCTCTGTTCTTGTGTCTGATCAAGTAGAGCAGGGGGAATGGACAGCAAATGCACGAGCTACATTGTTAGTCATTCTGAGCCAATGGAAGGACTAACCAATCCCTTCCCAAACTCATCATCCCTGCCTAGCCACCCTTCCCACCACCACCATCTTTGGGGAGAATAATTAACCTTGCAAGCACTGGGCACCGTTGGCTAAAGCACTCTTCCTTCTGCTCTGCTGCTCTGGATTAGGAATGGCTTTGATTTGTTTTGTCCTTTCTTGGTGCCTGCGATGTCTAATTTGCCCTTGCATTTCAACAATAAACCCGCTCCTTTTTAAATGGTAGGAGAAAGCTCTAGCCATGGCAGGTGGAGACGGAGCCCAAGCCCTACAGGGACTGAATCAAGATAAACAACCTAATGATTTAACTCTTTCCTCAGTCTCTGGCTGCCTTCCATTACCCAGGAGAACGTTTGCTTCGTGCCCCTAATGCAGTCCATTTGTTTTTCACTTGTTTTTGCAAATGGACAGTTGGTAATTTTGAGACTGCCCTCCCCAACACAGCTGTGTAAATGTACACACTCTTATGGTGCTCAAAAATCGTCTTGGATTTTGAGAGCAAAAAAAAAGTCACTCATCACAACTGTCTCTTAAAGGGGTGCTAGACGAAGAGAATTGTGTCCCTTTCCTTAACAGTGGCGGTTTGCAAAGGGTGGTCCCTGAACCAGCAGCATCCACATACCACGTGGGAACTTGGTAGAAATCCAGATTCTTGGGCCCCACCCCAGTGCTACTAAATCAGAAACTCGGAGGGTGAAGTGAGACTTTCTGATGCGGGTGATTCTGATGCAGGCTAACATTTCAGAGCCACTGCTATACCGAATCTCTTCTTTTTTTTTTTTTTTTAAACTTTTTTTTTTTCAACGTTTATTTATTTTGGGGACAGAGAGAGACAGAGCATGAACGGGGGAGGGGCAGAGAGAGAGGGAGACACAGAATCGGAAACAGGCTCCAGGCTCTGAGCCATCAGCCCAGAGCCCGACGCGGGGCTCGAACTCACGGACCGCGAGATCGTGACCTGGCTGAAGTCGGACGCTTAACCGACTGCGCCCCCCAGGCGCCCCCCGAATCCCTTCTAAAGTAACGCCCACAGTTAGAGAAACTCTGCTTAAAAAGGCAAGAAGACAGAGCAAAGGAAAAAGTGGCTTTGGTTTTGACAGTAGTTCTCAACCTTGGATGAGCATTAGAAACATCTGAAGAGCTCTGAAAACACTGATGCCTGGGCCCCCAGAGGTTCGGACTCAGATGATCTAATATGGGGCCTAGGCATTAGAATTTTTTATTTTTTTAATGTTTATTCATTTTTGAGAGACAGAGAAAGACAGAGCATGAGTGGGACAGGGGCAGAGAGCCAGAGAGGGAGACCCCCCCATAAGAGAGCCTGACGCAGGACTCAAACCCATGAACCGTGAGAACATGACCTGAGCCGAAGTCAGTCCCTTAACCGTCTGAGCCACCCAGGCGCCCCGTAGGCATTAGAACTTTCTAACAGCTAACCCGGTGGCTCTAATGTGCAACCAAGTTTGAGAACCACCATTTTTAGAAATATAGGGTAGGGTGTCATCTGGAGGGCTTTCCCCTTCCAGTTATCATGTGGTAAATGAAGCAAGGGAATGCCAGTAGCTTATGTGTGATAGGGAGCTATTACCAGTTCGAGAAGGGGAAGGCAAGGGAGCTAATGCACACTGAGTGGGTGGGCAACTAGATTCTCTGGGAGCAATCACTGTGGAGCATCCAAGGGGAAGTATTAGGATAAGGATGATTAGTTCACAGGACTGAACAGGGAAGATGCTCATCATAATCATTCAAGGCATAAATAAACAAAAAAAGTGGAAGGAGCAACGCATATATTTGGAATGGGTTAGGTACATCCCAGCTTAGATGCAGAAAGCCAGATGAAATGACCTAATAATTCTTCCAAATTTCTTCTAGAATGCTATGGAAAAGCATAAGGACAGATACGATTTGGAAGCTGTTTCAGCACATTCAAAATGGAGAAAAGTGAGGTACTATGTCCAAAACCATTCTCATCTAAAAGTTTGAGATGACTCAGGCAACCTTGGGGGGCGGGGGAATGAGGTCAAATATCATGATACCCGTTTTGTAGACCAGAACAGCAGTTCTCAGTGTGTGGTCCCTGGAACTTGGTAGAAACATACATTTTCAGGCCCCACCCCAGTACTACTCAATAGGAAATTCTGGGGATGGGCCCCTGCCATCCGAGTTTTAAGGAGTCCTCCAGGTAACCCCGATGCGTGCTGAATTTTAAGAACCACACCTCTAGTGAGTTCATTCAACAGATTCTCTAAGGAGTCTTTGATTTGTCCTTTTTTCACATTAGTGAGTATTCACCAAGGAGCCTGCCAGTGTAGCCCTCTTATCATAACTTCCTCAGAAGTGCTGGAAAACACTGACAGAGGGACCATGTGAACCAAGGATAATAGTGTCGAGGGAGGCAGGGTATAGTGAAGGGAGCAGGAGTGATATTTATCTCAGTGTGGGCACTGGCTCTGCCTTTAAACCCTTTGTTTTTGACCTGGAGCCAGGCACCTCCTACATCAGCCTCAGTTTTCACAGCTATCAAATGGAAGAGAGATATCCTGATTATAAAACCTCCAAGCGTTCTGTTGACTTCTAAATTGCTCTGTTTCAAGATCTGTGCCGTGATATGGACAGAGTTTAGTGACCCAGACAGTTTTTCTAGAAATAGGGCCACATAAACACAAAATCTTCTTACAGCCTCAGAATATGTTCTACATACATGATCAATTTCCAGCACCCGGAAAATGACTATTCCTACTACTATAGGTGATGGTTTATCATTAATGGGCGGCAAGCAACCACTTGCAACTACCTGATTAAACACTGCCCCAACCCATTTGATAATTAGAGTTTTCCATTGTCTGAGTAGCACACAGGAGTCCCTCTTCTTGGTAGGAAGCTGTTTGGAATAACTGCGAAACATTTTGTACAAATGACGGCAAGCTGATATGCTCGTTAGGATTGTAGGACTGAGTGAACTCCTCAATTGCCCTTAAACATTAGAACCTGCCCCACAGTGGCCGTGTGTGAACTTAGACTTGTCATATAACGGTCATAGGTATTTTCAGCTAAACACCTTTGCTGTAGGCATCTTTGCTGCAAGTATTTCACTGCAAATATTTGTGCCACATAACTAATCGGCCATAAGGCAATTTTGCCGTAAAAGATAAAGTAAACCGGTTGTTCAGTTTGGTTTCATCTCTCCGTTGACAAAGTTCCAATCTTTATATCATATAAATCTTAGCTAGCCCTCATAATGGTCTATATAAATCTTAGCTAATCCTATGCAGGAATGAGTAGACATGTTAGTCTTAATTTTTTAAGTTTATTTATTTTGAGAGAGAGAGTACGCGTGCACACACGAGCGGGGGAGGGGCAGAGAGAGAGGGAGAGAGAGAATCCCAAGCAGGCTCCGCACTGTTGGCACAGAGCCCAACGCGGGGCTGGAACTCATGGACTGGCAGATCATAACCTGAGCCAAAATCAAGAGTCAGACGCTTAACCAGCTGAGCCACCCAGGAGCCCCCATGTTAGTCTTAAAACAGTGGATAACAACTATGTACACTGACTTGATAAAAAATACAGTGATAAAACTTACTGGAAGTGTGAAATACGAGTGTAAAGTCAGATTACATACTGTACTATCCTAGAAAATGGTAACATACCAGTGACAATGATAAAGTTCAGTCACAAACGTATTACAGAACTAGCATTTCCTCTGCATTTTCCATAGAACCTTGGAATGGCTATCAGTGGACACGTGACAATCTGCCACGAGCAAACAGTGCAGAAGGCTTTCACAATACAGTACAAAGCTCAGGTACAAATATGCAGCCTACTATTTGGAAACCGATACCTCTCTTAATGAAGGAAGAGACTTGAGCAAAAAAATTCCAAGTGTGATGCCAAAACAAGGAAATGATGAATCAGCAAGGAAAAGTATTGTACTATGAACAAAAGACTTTGAAGACAAGTGCTTTGGTACAATCCACAAAATAAAATCAGTTGTTTGCACAGTATTGGCATAAATGTACACACATTTTTAAAGTATTCAAATATTTGGTATTTTTCAATGATGTCTTTTAAATGTTGTTCCTTTTAGTGTTTCATTTTATCCTTTATAATGAATGTCCCTCTTCAAGTTTTCGTGATTTTATCTTTTTACAGCAAAATTGCCTTATGGCCAATTAGTTATGCAGTGAAAATGTTCGCAACAAAATGCTTGCAGCAAAAATGTCTACAGCAAAGATCCATATGGCAAAAATACCGGGCACAGCATTTACCATCTCTGAGCCACAGACTTATCTGTGGAAAGGAGATAATTACACCTGCTTCATAAGGTTTTTCTCAGGATTAAATAGGACAATGGACTCTGTAAAGGGCCCAGTATAGAACCCAGCAAAATCTTGAGTGCTCAATCAGTGAGAGAGGATGTTATTATCCTGAATTACCTTTGCATTTGAAAGCAAAGGAATTGTGAGATCCTGGTTGCCTGCAATTTAATCAAACAAAAATAGGTTCGACAAGTACCTGCTACATACTGAGCTCTGCTGTAAGGGGCTGAGAGGCAGAGCCAAGAAATTGGCAGGCATTATCACACAAAATTGCGACATTTGGCCGTTTTCCTGACAAACTCACCAGTGTTACGTGGTTCAACCTAATATATGAGCCTGTGCCTCATTTCACATAAAGTCTGATACAATGGAGAAATGATTGATGTGCAGGAAAACAAGATCGATCTTCAAATGTTTCACCAAGGGCTGAATTGGATACAGTGCAAAAATGTGCAGTGCATGTAAGCAGACTTAGTGGGTCTGGAGGCAGCCAATGAGCTCTCTTTTTGGGCTGAGTAACCTACTGATCCCCACACTTGCTGAATTTTTTTTTTTTTTCAAAATACTTCCTTCCGGCCAGCCATCTAGCCCCACTCCCTTTCTTCCCATTGGCTCACTCAGCCTCCTCTGGCATGCCACAGGCTGGTTTGAGGAGCTTCCCCCACCTGTTCCAGGCAAAGGAGCTCAGCACACCCAAAGTGAGTCTGAGATGGGAAACAGGCTTTGCTCCTTGAGAGTCTGCAAGCTTCCGGCCTCTACTAAGAAGAGGCAGCAGCAGCAATGACTCTTTCTAAGTCACCGTCATGATGATGCCTGTAACTTTTTCATTATAAAAATATATGCGTATCCCGCAGAGCCCTGCCATTTCCACTTTCCTTGAGTGGCCGCTGGGTTTCACACCCACCAGATTAGGTACATTCTGACTTGTTCAGGCACTGCCAGTTTAGATCCCTTGGTCCTGGAAGCAATAAAAGCGGCCAAGGGGGTTGAGGCCCTCTAAATCTAAGGAGAGGTTTCTCAAAGGCAGCTGCGTCTCTCAGCTGATGATGGAATCAGACTCCTCCTTTTCCCCACACTGCTTCATTAGGCTTAGCCTGTCTTACTTTTGTCAAACTGGGGAGAGCCGCGCTTGCCTTGTGTAGAGGTCTAAGACCACTCTGTTTCCAGCCTGGACATTCCTCATGCCCTCTGCTGGGGGAGGGAGGGGCTGTGTGGATGGCTCTCCCCCGGGCAGGAAGTTTGGCCTGCTCCACATGTATTCCACATCTCTGGCTCCACATCTCTGGCTCCACATGTATTTCACAAACATTTATGTAACCCTTACCATGTGCCAGGCGCTGTTCTAGGCGCTCTACGCATGGTAACTCATCGATTATTCCCATGCCAACCCTGTGCAGTATGTACAGTTATGAAGCCCATTTCACAGATGAGGAGCCTGAGGCACAGAAAGATGAAGTCATCTGGCCAAGGTCACAGAGCTGATAAGTGGGAGAGCTGGGCTTTGACCAGGCAGTGTGGCTCCAGAGCCTACTCTCTGAACGATGAGAATGTGCCACTTCTTGAAGTAAAGCCTTTCTAAGGGATGAATGGGCCAGAGGAAAGGCCAGAGGTCTTACTCAGAGGTACATCCACTTGTACCACGGTTTGAACTGGAGGGCACTAAAGACATCTGCTCTAATGTGTCTCCTCCTTGCCTGAACTGGAGGGCACTAAAGACATCTGCTCTAATGTGTCTCCTCCTTGCCGTGCTGAGTCAGAGTTCATACTCTGCTCCCTCTTCTGAGGCATCCAAGGCCCCTCCCTAATTGTGAATAAAACTCGGCAGGGGTGATACAGTCATCACGGGTCATTAACACTCAGGTGCAAAGCATGTTATCATATTCAAAGCCAAGCAGAATCCTGAGAGTTGGGGCCCCCAAACAGGCAAATTGTAGACAAAAGGAAGGGAGTTTAGGGAAGGTGTGTGACTGGAAGAGTTGCCTGGGAGAGAGAGGCCTGACAATGACCACAATGACCATTCCTGAGTAGTCAGGGATTTCATGTGAAAATACCGGGTACCTGGGGCACAAGGCCCCATCAGGAGAAGTAAGACTATGCTGAAGACAGTTGTCACCTCCTTCCTGGTTTGGCCCCCTGGTCTGGCTTCTCAAACTAGCCCCAAGTCAAACCTACAGGAGGAGAAGCTCCCAGATTAAAGAATGAGGCCCCTGGTGGTAGGTGGATGTCCGAACTCAAAGTTGCCCTCATCATGGCTGTGACACTCCCCAGTGAAGTCTGCTCCCAGCTCATCCACGCTGTGGCAGCATTTGAGAGAACAAGGTGACAGCAAAGCATCCAGATCAGAAGGCACAAGGAAGCCCTGTAGTGGTCTGAAAAAGCCAGGGTTATTGACTGTGGCAGTGACACGCAGATCCCCTAGGACATCTTGCAACCTAGACTTCCAGCTTGTGGTGGCTGCACAGCCCACATGTCCAAACCACTCAGCTCCTATCATTATGATGAATCTTCCCTTTATCAAACATCTGATATTTGCCAGACACTGTCGTGTTTTACATGCATTAACTCATTTAATTTCACAGTAACTTTATTAAGTAGTTGCTGTTATGAAGAAGAAAACTGAGGCTCGCAGAAGTAATTGATAAAAGGTCACATAGCTAGTAAGTAGCAAATTGGGACTTTCTGTTTGTCCCCAAATCCAGCTTCTCTGTTTCTAAAATACAGTAGAGTCCATGCAAAAGAAGGTGACTTCTGAATGACAGTCTATCAATCTATTTCTCACATGGAAATACGAAGGATTCCGTGGCAGGCCAAGGACCCAGTAGGCTGGGGATCAGGGAAGAGGTGGGCTAATGCCATTCAAATCATCCACCAAGGCACCCATCTCCTCACTTGTATTCAATCCAGGCCCTCCTCACCGGGATAACTAACATATGGGCATGTGTTTGGTGGTTTTCAACTTGGATGGAGGGCCTACTTTCTTCGTAGGGTACCTTTGGAGTACAGCTGGACACTTTATGAGACAGAAGATTAGCAGGGAATAAATCGGACACAGAGCTGTTCTTCGATGAAATTCCTCTCCACATTTGTACCCCTACCACCCAAATGGTTAGGCCATGTTAAGGGGACTCCTTCACTTTGGTTCTTTGCTATGGCCTGCCCAAGCACTGGTTGACAAGCAGACCTTCCCTGCTGCACTTGGACTGAAACCACTCTGATTCCTGTAGCTCCAGACTATTCATTTGTCAGAGTGACCCAGTTGGAGAACCATAGAGCCATTCAAAGGCTTTCATCTCCGACGAGGATCACCCAGAGTGCCTCTGTGTCCTAATAAGCAGCTTAGGAGGAACAGGGCCAAGGACATGCTGAGAATATAGGGGAGGCTGTAAGTCAAGATAATGAATCTGTTACATACTTGACCAATTTGTACTTAGAAAGACCTTCAGGATCTGAAGATTCTTGGGCATGGAAGGAGGGAGGCGATTGCTGTGTACTCTCTAGCTCCAACTCGTGTAGGTACTCCATTTCTAAAGAAAGTAGATTGGAGGAGAGTTTACTTTGCCCACCTTTATGCCCAGAAACAAACTTTAAATAAATCTCTCTCAGGGAGGAAAAAAAACATAGCTTCATGGCTTAGCCAGAGACCAAATCACATACGAGACAGCATCTAATATGAATTAATAGCATTCACACTCATTTAAACACCAAGCACGCAGGTGAAACCGTGTAGGTTTCCAAGGCAAATTTGTCAATTTCTCTCTCAAATTAGCTCCACTTCCTGAGCCTTCCATTCTGTCATCTAGACTTGATCTCAGAGTTGTCACTGAATACGGGAGGTGAAAGAGACAGGAATGTTCATGAAATCTTGTGGAGTCTAATTTCCCACTGAGGCTGTCATCCATCCTTTTCTTTCTAGCCCTGGCCACCAACACCACCCCAGTCCTTAACTTTGTCCACACCCTGCCCCCTTCTGCCATTTAATGACTTCCAGGTTGTCTTCCTGTCTCCAGAGCTGGCTTCATGGGCATGCTGTCTCATGGGACTCACACTTGGTTTAAGACTCTGCTCTCACTGTCTTGAAAGTTTTAATTTTTTTTTTAATTTTTTTTAACGTTTATTTATTTTTGAGACAGAGAGAGACAGAGCATGAACGGGGGAGGGTCAGAGAGAGGGAGACACAGAATCTGAAGCAGGCTCCAAGCCCTGAGCTGTCAGCACACAGCCCGACGCGGGGCTTGAACTCACGGACCGTGAGATCATGACCTGAGCTGAAGTCGGCCGCTCAACCGACTGAGCCACCCAGGCGCCCCAAGTTTTAATATTTTTTTAACAAAGTATCCTTCATTTTCATTTTGCAATGCGCCTCGCAAATTATGTAACCAGTCCTGCCTGTCTCACCCCATCTGGATCCATCTTACACATATTTCTTGCAAGAGTATTTTGCTAATGCCAATAATGATGCCAGTAATGTCTCTAATACTTCTCCAGTGCCCCTAGAATCAAACCCAAATTCTTCAGCCTGGCCTCTGTCTAATCTTCCATACATCCCCTATAAATTCCAGCTGGGCCAGAATGTGGGATGGTTCTATCATGAACTAACTGCAGCAGAAATGGTTAACAGCTCACATTTTGGAGTTAAGCCTGGCTTAGGGGCCTGTTAGTATACTTACAGTATACTGTGTGACTTTGGGCCAATGCCTTAACGTCTCTGAATCTCAATTTCCTCATCTATAAGAAAGGGCTACCACCAGTGCCTATCTAATAAGGTCAGTATAGGAATTAAATGAGATGATAGAAATAAATCTCTAAGCCCAGTGTCTGGCTCCTAGTAACTCTCAGTGAATACTAGCTACTAACACTGTTGTTTGTTCGTATAAGTGTTACAAAGCTGAGTGGTTCTACCAGTCACCATGCCTTTGCTCCCGTCTAATCAGCCACATTCCTGGCTGGATTTCAGGTATCTCATGGTGACCTGCCATGTCCCTCTACTTCCCTCTCCTGTACACCCCCATTACCCACCTCTGGTTTTAGATCATCATAATTTGCATGCTGTTGAGCACTCTTCCTCCTTCTGCTAGTGTGAAATCAACCTGATGGGTCAGCATTGGCCAGTGAGGGCTTGTGAGGGAAGCAGCTTTGGGAACCAACGTTCAGGCTTCGAGCACCACTTCTTCTCCCAGCCAAGGCCTATCCATTTCCATAGCCAATCCCATGGTGGACCATTGGGGGATACATAGAGATTCTGGGTGAGCTTTGTCCAGGCATCTGTATGAAATGGCTCTGGGAAAGTCCCCTCAATCAGATCCGGTTTTGCAGCACAGATTTATCCGGAGCTCCTGAAGTGATTCACAAAGTAGTCAGGGAAGTGGCCCATATGAAGAGTTAGACCCCGGCTTGGGCCTTATGCATGGGTCCTTATGCATGTGATGGCCCAGCTGTGGTGAGCACGGTCTCCAGCAATGTTACTCCCTGTTCCTTCCCATCCACTTACAGATGTGCTTTATCCTTCTCTTGGAACAGGGGTCCTCAACCCTGGCAGACTTGAGAATGATCTGTGGAACTTCTAAAACATACCAACATTCGGCCACCCTCAAGACCAATTAAATCTGAAGGTCTGGGAGAGGGGCCGTGCTGTTGGTGATGTTGACATGCTTTCCATGTGAGTCTAGTGTGTCACCAAGGCAAAGAACCACTGGACTAGACAAGATTAGCAGCGTCATTTTTTTTTTTAAGTAAACTCCACCCCCAACATGGGGCTCCAACTCACAACCCTGAGATCAAGAGTCACATACTTTACTGATGGAGCCAGCCAGGCCCTGCTCCGCCTCCCCCCTTCCCCCACCCCGTCCCTAGATTAACAGCCTGTCCATCAATCTCCTGGTTTCCATGTTTTTCTCCTCCTTGAACACCTCTATGTCACCTACTGCTTAAAATATAAAGTCTAAGATCCCCCCAATATGACCCTGCTTGCTTTCCTGTGACCTCTACCCATGGACTCTACCCTGTAGCCACGTCTGCTTCTTTACACTTCACAGAGACACCCCCTGGATTAATCCCATTAAAATTTGTTCACATTGTTTCCTTGACTTAGAATGCCTCTCCTTCTTTGCTTAAAACAGTGGTTCTCAAAAATGAGGATTTGTTACAACACAGATTGCTGGGCTCCACCCAGGAATTTCTGATTCTGTTAGGTCCAAGGGGGACCTGAGATTTGAATCGCTAACAAATTCCCAAGTGACACTGATGCTACTGGTCAAAAGACTACATTCTGAGAACCACTGATCTAAAAAAAAAAAAATTACCCTTTAGGCCAGGCTGGCTCAAATGCTGCCTTCACTACAAAAACTTCTTTTACCACCCCCACCCCCACTTCCCAGGTGAAAGTGAGCATTTCTGCTCCGTCCTCCCATGGGATTTCATCTGTGCCTCTGTTGATTATATGTGGTTATATTTGTCTCCTCCGTTAGACCATGATGCCATTGAAGGTGGGTTTATGCGGTAGGCACGCTTGCTTCCCCTATAATGCTTAATGATGCATTCATTCTGAAAGAGCCCTGGAAATATGTCTTGAATGAAACCATACACTTTAACCTGTAGAGGAAGCCTGGGTGTATGGGCAGCCCCTGCAAACTGAACTCAAGTCACATAGGATAACACCATTCTTCTCTGAATGCATGGTGTAAGCCCAAAAGGCTTCAGCTTTCCCTTATAACTCAGTCAAAACTTCTCTCCCCTTCCATAATTTCCAGAAGGCCCCTTTCAAATTGACATTGCAGTACCAGGGAAGACATGACTCTAGCAGGACTTGCCCTTGGCAAATGTTAGAGGAACAAATTTGTGTTCAGCATCTTTCCAACTCTCTGTAGCGTCTTCTTATCCCCACCCTTGTATCCCAAGCACCCAGGGTATTCATGCTGGTCACCAGCTCTTTGAAATGCTCCATAGCAAAAGTTCTTGTGCTCCACACAGACTTCAGCCCGGTTCACATGCCCTTTGGTCTCTGTACTCTGCTACGACGCTCTGTTGATAATACAACATCTAGATATAGCACTGTGGCTAAGAGCATGGGCTCTGGGGTCAAAAAGTCCTTATGGACATCTGGATCTACCACTTACCTGCTAACACTGGGAAAGTCACTAAAGTCCAATGCTACATTTTCTCATCTGTAACATAGGGATATCATTAATACTTTGCACTGTTATCATAAGAACAAAATAAAATAATGTGTGTAGAGCACATACCACATACGTGGCATATATTAAGTACTCAATAGGCAGTTGCTATTACAAATGCAGTAAAATGCTACCATTCATGTCTGGTGAGAGTTCGTCCAGTTATCCCCTCCACCACCCCTCTGATCCTCAGGCAGCCTTTGCATGCTAGCAACAACCTAATCAGAGAGGGTCTTTAGGGAAACCCTCCAGTTTTTGCACTACAGGCAGAGTAATCTTTCTTTTAAGGGACTTTCTCCTCTTTAATTCCAGGAGGATATCTGAATCAGATCTTCATCCCCTACCTTCAGTATTTCCACAGTGATCCTGCTGGCATTCCTTTGCTTTTTATAAGACATTGACTTCGTTTTTTAGAGTGGTTTTAGGTTCACAGCAAAATTGAGTGGAAGGCACGGAGATTTCCCATTTATCCCCACTCATGCACAGCCTCCCCCATTATCAACATCCCTCACCAAAGCGGTACATTTGTTATCATTGACAAACCTGCACGGACGCATCATAACAACCCAAAGTCCATAGTTTACATTAGGGTTCACTCTCAGTATTGTACGTTGTATAGGTTTGGACAAATATATAATGACACCTATCCACTATTACATTATCATACAGAGTAGTTTCGCTGCCCCCCCCAAAATCCCCTGTGCTCCATCAGTTCATTCCTCCCTCCCTACTAACGTCTGGCAACCACTGATCTATTTATTGTTTCCATAGCTTTGCCTTTCCCAGAGTGTCGTATAGTTGGAATTAAACAGTATGTAGCCTTTTCAGACTGGCTTCTTTCACTTAGTAATATACATTGACAAAATGATCTTTCCAGAATACAAATCGGGTCACGGTCTTCTTCTGCTTAAACTGTTCCTATTGTTTCCCCCTTGCTTGTAGGACAAGGCTTTACATCCAGTAGTTCTTAACCGGGGGCTGTTTAGAAATTTAGGGACTTCTTGGTTGTCATAAATGCCAGGGGGATAATTTGACAGTTAGTGGGCAGAGACCAGAGAGGCTAAACTTCCTGGAACTTCGCAAATACGAACTAGCACTCCCCGCCCCCATGTACAATTGTGTTCCAAAGCTAGTGGTACACCATCGAAAAACATCCCCACTGAATTCTCCAGCTTCGTCTCCCACAGCTCCCCTGCTGGGTCGACTTGCCGCCCTGACCTTGTTTGTAGTCCTCCACAGCACCTTGGACCTCCATTCTTCCTAATTGGAATACATTTTTTTTTTTTTTGATCAGTCACTTAACTCCTGCTAACCCTTCAAATCTCAGTTTAAGCACTATTTCCTTGTGGAAGCTTCATTAATTCCCTGCTATAGTGTACACTTCCTTAGAACTGTTTCTTATTTCAGAATATTCATCTCAGTTTATAATTATATACTCATTTGTGTAATTATGTGGTTAATGTCTATCTTACCCATGAGATCAGAAGCTCCAAGAAAGCAGGCATCACATCTGTTTTTGCTCACCGTTGTATACCCAACACCTAGCCCAATGCTTGGCTGGTAGTAGGCACTCACTCTCTCTGAAATGAATGCCCACATAATTACGCCAGTCTTACTCAAGCCCTAAGAGAGAGGGGTGGCTACCTACATGCTGTGCTTTCAAGGGTCTTAGACCAGCTCGCTCGCACTGAACTCTTTGAGTGGGAGGAGGAACTGGAAAGAATAGAAAGAGTCTTCTCTTTAGTTATTCTGCTTGCATTCAAGCTTATTAGAATGGAGTCACGATGGTTATGTTTCCAATTTCTTCCTGATTCCAAAATGCTACACATAGACATTCTGATTGATTGCCTACTCCTAAACCTAATTATATTAAAACAAATGAAGGAGTGTTTAAAGCATGTTTGTTTATTCGCTCGTTTGATACTTTCAAGATGTGCAGGGTATCCCTCTCCAATTTTTGGAAAGTTTGGAAAACACTCCGTCAAGGGTCTAACAGCCTTGGAACACAGTACTATAAGTGGTGGAAACATTTAACACCTCAATTTTCCCGTGAGCTCTGCATTGAAAATCAAGACAAGAGATTGCTTCAGCTCTACGTGGTTTGGAATTGGAGGTGGTTTGTCTTTTCAGTGTGATAGTCTAGGTAATCAGAAAGAAAAAAGGGCAAGAGATATGTACAAGTGTGTGATGGGAGAGGGGCTGCTGAGAAGAGCAAAAACATACTCATAGGCACCGGAGCCAAGGAATGGTGGTGCTGGTCAGAGGAGAATGTGGTGTCATAGAGCACAGAAGGTCTCACCTTGACAGTATTACTGGATGCAGGGGAGGCTTCGTCTGCATTATGATGTCCTTACTGGGTTGTCTGCTACTTGAGGACCTCTCCTGGACCTCTAAGAAGTAGTATGCAGCTGAGGTCAGGGTTAGAAAAGTCAGCTCCCACGTGCTGTCCCCATGCTTACCCCCAAGCCTGAGTTTTGGATGACGGCCTTGTCCCTCCTTCCTAGTTCTTAGGTTACAATTTGGGCTAGAACCAAAGAAGCTGGAGGCTCTGTCCTGAATCATTCACTTGGACACCTTAGGGCTGCTTCCTGACTGTCAGCCACTGTGTGGAAAACATAAAAAGTGGCTCAGAGAGTTCTGGTGGACATGTGCTTTGTAAAGGCAGAGAGCTTCCCCCCACCCACCCCCACCCCAAGCTCATTGTGACTCATCTGATTATATGGATTTAACACAGATGGGAAAACCAGAGACTTTCTCATTTTTAAATCTCCTCCACTTCAGAGCATAAATTCACAGCCCCAAGCAAAGATCTGTGAATTAAACATCTTATACGGGGCTGCAAGTTCATAAACTTAAATACTCCAAAGCTTCGATAACCTTGTCTAGAGCTTTTACATTTTTTTTTAATTTTCCTATACTTGCCTACTATAAAGGTTTTTTTTTTTAAGTTACAATGTTATCAATTTTTTAAAATAGGAAGAAGTGCCATTGATTGATATTTTCCAAGGTTTTTCTCCCAAAAGAAAAAAAAATCAGAATAGAGAAGATATTTTTATTTTAAAAAGATTATTCTTGCTCCATGTTAAAAACTTAATAATACAGAAGTACATAAAAATAAAAGTCTACTTTTCCCTTCCCTTGTTCCCCCAGAAAAAAATAATAATAATAACACATTTCCCAGAAGACACTGTGAATAGTTTGAGTCTTTGGAAAGATGTTATTTTATGGAAATAAAAGAACAGACTTTTCAGGATGATTTTTAAATGCAGCCAGACGGAGACTGGTAACACTTTGACCAGACCCATAGAATGGAGGAGTGATATTACAATGTAATATCCAAATTTCCATCCCCAATGGCTTTTGTAAATATTTTCCCCCATGAGCCCAATGTTTTCCTATATGTTGTTTACCAAACTGATTTTGTGAAGGAAAAACTCATTTTCCTCACTCCAATGATCAAAGCTAAATGGAGCTGGCCCTCGAAGGAGGTTATCGTAGACTATAAGCTGCTCCTTAGAGTAAGAAGATGATAACAAGGGACATTATTTTTTAAAGACCATCTATCCATTCATTCATCAAATACTTACTGAGGAATCAAAATATTCCAGGTACTATTCTAGGCACTCGGGATACAACAGGGAACAATGAGGATACAGCAGCGAACAAAATCACCAAAGTCCCCTCCCTGGTGGAGATGACATTTTGGAGAGATGAGACAGACCATAAGTAACAAACAAATAAAGGATATGTCAGGTGGTGAAAAATGCTATGGAGAAAACTAAAGTGGAGTGAAGTGTTGAGGGAACAGTAGAGGTGGGGATGGTGTTTTACACAGGATGATTGGGAACAGTCTCTCTAATGGCCATATTTAGGTAGAGATCTGAAGAAAGCGAGAAAGTAAATTAAAAGTGCTCCTGGGAGGGGCGCTTGTGTGGCTCAGTCGGTTAGGCATCCAAATTCGGCTCAGGTCATGATCTCATGGTTCGTGGGTTCGAGCCCCGCGTCGGGCTCTGTGCTGACAGCTCAGAGCCTGGAGCCTGCTTCAGATTCTGTGTCTCCCTCTCTCTTTGCCCTTCCCCGGTTCATACTCTGTTTCTTGCTGTCTCTCAAAAATAAATAAAGGAGCACTGAGTGTTGTATGGAAGCCAATTTGACAATAAATCATATTAAATGAATATAAATAAACATTAATTTTTTTAAATGAGTGCTCCTGGGAGAAGGTACAGGAAGTGCAAGGATCCTGAGCAGGAGTGTGTGCATGGTATATTAAAGAAATACGGTTCTATTCCAGTGTGACTGACATACAACAAGCAAAGGGGAAAGTAATACAAGATGAGATCAAAGAGGTAACTAAGAGCAGATCAGATAAAAATTTCGCCCTTTCCTGTGAATGAGCAGGGGGTCACGGGAGGATTTGAGCAGAGGAGCAGTGTGATATAAGGCTTAAAAAGGATCAATCATTTGTATGGAAGTGTTAAATCACTATATTGTACACGTGATACAAATATTACACTGTATGTGAACTAATGGGAACTTAAATAAAAACCTTTTTTAAAAAAGGATCAAGAAAAAAAAGGATCAATCACTTTGAGTGTGATTTGAAGAAATGATTCTGGGCAAGGAGAGGGAGGCAGGTTTGGAGCTGAGGAGGGATGGGGGCGGGGAGGGCAGTGGTAGTAAAGGAATGAAAGACCAAGGTTAGTTAGGATGAAGTTGTAATCATTTCGCTGAAAGGAGATAGAGGCTATTGGCCACATGGTAGCAGAGAAAATAGGCAAAAGTGGTCAATTCTAGATATATTTTGAAAGTAGAACTGATGGATTGAATATGATGTGTGAAAGAGAGGAACTAAGGATTCATTCATTTCTTCAACAAATATTTACTGAGCATCTTCTATATGTACCATGTACTGTTCTGGCCGCTTGAGACACGGCAAACAAAAATCCCTACCCTCATGGAGCTTGTTTTTTTAATGGATAATAATAGCTAACATTTTTTAAGCACCTCCTATGTTCTAAACTCTTTGCTTTCTTAACTCATTTAAACCTTACCACAACCCAGTTAGGGTATGTGTGTATATATGCATGGAATCTTCTCCACGAGGTAGACGATTGGCCTCACAGAGAGAGTGATTAAGGTTTTTGCAGTCTCACAGCTGGTAAGGAGCAAAGCTTTGTTTCGAAATCAGGAAGTTCTGCTCAAGAGTCTGAGGTCAAACTACTACATCCTACTGCCTCTTTACCAGGCTTGTACACCCACACCAAGAGTCAAAGCTGGACCACCTGGGTGCAAACCAGGACCCTGACTGCTAGATGACTCCAAGTTTTGGGGGCCCAAAAAATGCAAGAGTGAACTTGCCATTTACTTAATTATGAACAGAAATTAGTATCCTATGGAGTGAATTTTGTGCCCCCCCCGCAAATTCATATATTGGAACTCTAACCCCCAATGTGATGGTATTTGAAGATGGGGCCTTTGGGAAGTAATTAGGGTTGGATGAGCTTGTGATAGTGGAGGCTTCATGATGGGAATAGTGCCCTTATAAGAATAGACATCAGAGCACACTCTTTTTCCCTCCCTCTCACCTCTCACTCACTCCTCCTCCCCTTCTCCCTTTCCCTCCCCGCCTCTCTCTATCTCACTCGTACTCTCACTCTTCCACTCTGTGTGTGTGTGTGTGTGTGCGTGTGTGTGTGTGTCTTTCTGTGTCTTTCTGTGTCTCTCTCCCCCCCCCCCCCACCATGTGAAGACACAGTAAGAAGGAGGATGTGGGCAAACCAGGAATGGAATCAGCAAGCAACTAGACTTCTAGTCTCCCTTAATATGAGAGATAAATCCCTGTTGTCTGTGGTATTTTTTATGGTAGTCTAAGCTGACGAATAATATACCTAGGCACAGAAAGATTTGGGGCCGTGTGTCCTCTTCCTAAAATGTCCCATATTGTTTGACACAAAATGTTGTGTCATAGGACCATGTAAGTGTTAGCTCTAATTATCCGCTGGAATGGCTAAGTGGAATTCAGAAGGGCAGAAGTCATCAGGCCTGCCAAGAACCTTACCTACTGCCAGGCAAATAGGAGGTTTTGGTCAGTGAAACTGCCCTGGGATTCCTCTGTGGAAATCTCCCATCAAAATAGTAGAAGGAAAGATGTGGGAACAAAAAAGTGGAAAAGAACCCTCAAGTTTGGAGATACAATTCTAGAAATTGCTCTCGTTTTTGTTGAATGCTTGCTGTGCTGTAGGCTCAGTGCTGGTGCTCAAACATGCCTCATCTAATCTTCACAAAAACCTTAGAAGGAAGATATGAGTATCTCTATGTACGAAACTAAGGTTCAGAAAGTCTCCGGGACTTACCCAGGCTCTCCCAGCTAATAAATGGTGGAGGGGGGACTCAAACCGTCATCTGTTTAATTATCAACCACCACTGTTCCCCAGTGAGCCCTGCCAGATCGTCCACTCACTATTGCTTGTATTGCTTCCCCTACTTAAATCAGGACTTCTCTGTATATTTCCATACATGCTTTGGTACAGTCTCCCTCATACGTGTGTCCCATCTCTCCCATTCATTCAATCAGCTCACTGGGGGGTCAGGGGCTCTGATTTGCATATCTTTTTACTTTCCAGCAGTTTCCGTTATGGGGATCTAGCCACAGGTGAGTATCTAATAAAGGTAGCTGATTGACTGCAATCAATAAACTGCTTTAGGAATCTGCTGGGGATTCTGCATGCATTCAGCCAAGACAAGGTTAATATCACATTTACAGGTACAATAATAGCTTCCATTTCTTTAAGGCTTAATTAGTGCTCTATACTGTGCTAGGAACTTTCCATACCTTCTCTCATTTAACCCTGAACGTGTGAACTAGTTGCTCTCATTACAATCTCTATTTTTCAGATGGGAAACTGAGACTCAGAGAGGTTAAAAAAAAAAAAAAAACCTCCCAAATTCATTAAGCTAGTAAATGACAGCGCCAACTCCAAAACACATTTTCGTAACCACTGGGGCTAAGGTGAAAATTATGAGCTTCAAGAATTTGTCTCAGGGAAGGAGTGTAAAACTTGAAAATGGATATCTTTAAATTATTTTTAAAAGCCTTATTGAGGTATAATTGAAATACAATAAGGTCCGCATATTTAAAGTGCACAACTTGATTAGTTTTGACATATGTGTACACATATGAAACCATCACCACAGTCAAGATAACGAACATACCCATCAACCCAAAAGTTTTCATGTTTTTTTGTAAACCCTCATTCCACCCCTCATTTCCCCCTCACGCTGTCTCCAAGCACAAATTATTTTTTGAATATGCAAGGCAGGAACTTGGCAGAGATTCTGCTTGCCAATGATCATATCAGCTTTGTCCCTAATAACTGGGCTCATTTGATTAGTGTCATAGTTTACTTAGAATTGTCAATGCTGAACTTCAGCTTTAGGCTGACATCCAAACTAACTACAGGAAGAAGAATGATGATAAATTCTCTCTGAGTTAGAAAGCTAATGTAAGAAGTTAGCTGAGCGGATTGATTTCTTCTTTTTAGAAACAAAAGATGCATATTATTTATCAGATAGACCGAAACCCTAGGGATCATTTTGGGCTTCTGTATATTAGGAAAAATGAGTTTGGCTTTTGAAAAATCCCGAGTTTACCCAGTAGACAGTTTCTCAGGCTATGACAAAGTCAGCAGCAAAATTCATTTTTTAATAAAACCTACTCAACCTATTTATTTGATGAATGGACCTAGAGGTGATAGATTGCTGCCTAGTTATTAGAAAATAATGCATAGGAGCCCTAAAGGCCTTTTCTTTATCAAATTGATATATCTATCAACATCGCTCATTTGCTCAGGTGTATTCTCCACCCGCACATTAACCTACCATTTTCACTCTAAATGGGGAGAAATAAAAACCTGGGAATGAGAAGAAGGATCAAATGAACATTGGGGCCCTAAGAGACCACTGCCCTTGGCCACTGTCATCCATCCAATGCCCAGGCTTTATGAAATGGGATGACAGGGAAAGAAGACATCGTTTAAATGGTGAGAGAATTCAAAGCAGTATATTATATGGATTCATCTATATGGTACAGCTGATATGCCATAGGAGTACAGAGAAGAGAGGTCACTGTGCAATGAGGTGGTCAGGGAAGGCTTTGTGAATGGGAGCTGGACATAGGTCCAGAGGAGAAGGGGGAAGTATTCCAAATGCATCTAACCACTGTGATGACTACTGCATTAGAGGCAGGAATAAGTATAGCAAATGCAGTGAGTATAGAGGGAAAGAAAGACTCCCCAAGTGTTCAGGCCTGAAGGTATCTAACAGGCCTGTATTACTGTCCTAGAAGGGATAGAAACACAAGAAAGGGAAGCGGAAAGAGACAGACAACTGGTGGGGGTGAGAGAGTTGCCAATTAGTTCTTCCGTCTTTTTACCACAATAAGTAGCAATCAGATGTCTGGGGTTTTTAATTTCAGACAAGCCCTTGTCTACTCATCAAAGATAAAGCAATTTCTGCTTAGAGCAGCTTCTATTAGCAGCAGCAGTTAACGTAAAAGAAAAAGCAAGCAAGGGAAGGAAATTCTGTAGGGAAAACATTTTCCCTTGACATTTCGGACAAAGGATAGAAGTATTCCATGGTGGCAAATGTCCAAGACAATTCTACCTCTCTTTAGTAAGCCTTGTGGTAACCAAGTCCTTCTGACCCTCAACTCCTACACTGAAGTCAGGACATAGTTCATGCAAGAGCCCAGAAAGGAATGAATCATATAAGAGAGCTGAGTCCATCTTCACTTGTTTTCATAGACACTCAGTGCTGGAACAGATCTTAAAGGTAGTCTGCTCTGATCTCCCAGGGGAGAATTTAGCCAAAGTGAGCTAAGTGAGACTGTTGCAACCTTCCACTACTGAAGTCTTCCTTTCCTTTTAGAGCTCTAGAATATCACAGCTCAAAGGGACCTGAGGGACTACCTAATCTAACACTTTCCATTTTTTAAAATGGAATATTTAGAAATTTATTGCAAACATATTTTAGAAATTTTATTTTAGAATATTTTAGAAATTTATTCTAAAATAGAGAAAGTTAGAAAAAGTTTTTAGTTTAGGACAGAACATTAAAGATAAAGCTGATGACCTCCTCCCAATCTAGGACACCTCCTTGTGCCCTTCCATTCCCCTCAGGTGCAAGAACTATTATTAGTTTCCTGCTTTTCTTTTCAGACCATATTTGATACTTCTACATACATATAAAAGTGTAGTATTGTTTTTGTGTTTTGTTTAAAAGTTATCATACAATATGTATCTGGTTTACTTCGTTCAGCATTGCTTTGAGATCTAGACCATTCCTTTTAACTGCAGTTCAATATTCCATTGTATGAAAGCACCACATTTTCTTTATCCTCTTCTGCCTTTATGGAACTTTACAAATCTTCTTTGTGGAGAGAGAATTGAGTCTCAGAGAAGTTACAGGATTGGCCCAAGGTACGTTTTAGCATAGCTGGAACTAGAATCCACATCTTAGATAAGAGGTAGATGAGTCTCTCAAAAGTTGGCTGTCTAGGCTCATTTATGGGAGTCTTCATTGGTCTAATATGGGGTTGGAGTATTGAATTGAAGAGTATGAAAAGTCTGAGCCTTCATACTTCCCAGAGCTGGTAACCTCAAGACGCCCTAACCCACAGCCTTGCATGCTAAAGAGCTTCAGAGCTCGTAAATATTTCCTCTACCTTTGCTCATAGTGGTCTGAAACACCTTCCTTTCAGACTTTACAGCTTTAGATCTTGAAGGGTTTTCCATCCATAAAAGTTCCCTGAACCCACCCTGAGAGTTAAATTAGGGTAATGCTGGCCAACAACAGACAGTTGGTAATTTGGTTTTTCAGTTCACTTATTAGAACAAGGTCATTAAGGAAAACGGATTCAGGACAAGCATCCAGGTAGGTGGTCAGGATGAAGCAAAGAGAAGGAGAAAGGGCAAAACATGGACATTTATTGATTGTCTGCTATGTGCCAAGCAATGTGCTAGGTACTTTACATATATATTATCACAATAATATTATTAGTGCTACTTTCCATATTAGGAACCAAGAGCTCAGAAAGATTAATAACCTTCCCAAAGCCCATTTGTATATTCATTCATTCATCCACTCAACAAAATTTTGCCAGGCTACTATTGCTATGTCACAGATGCTATGCTAGGTGATAGAATATGGAGTAAGAGAGGGGGAAACAGGTAAAAAATGACAGAGTATCAACTACCACCACCATGAAACTGCAGTGCTATGTAAAATGCTTCAATCAACAAAACTAGGGACAACAAACCAGTTTTTGTCACCAACTAACTGACAGGGTTAGGGTTAGGGTATGGGTTAGGGTTAGGGTTAGGGGTTAGGGTTAGGATACGGGTTAGGGTTAGGGTTAGGGTTAGGGTTAGGGTTAGGGTTTATTTACACAAAGATTATCAAGTTCTTATTCTCTGGCTAGAAGCAAAATGGCAAAGGAGTTTCCACTGTGTCTGGGTGTGGGCTCGTTTTGTTTTTCTAAGATCCACAGCAGAGAAGTATCTGTCTTAGAGGTAGCAATTCCACCATATAAAAAAGTTACAATAGTATACCCCCATTTTTTCCAATCCCAGCATTTGTGCTATTGCTGCCAAAGGCTTGACTTTTATTTTTTATAAGCTCCACAATACATTGCTTAAAATTATTGCTAAAATAGTCTGTTATAATCAAGAAGACTTAAGTAAGAAAAAGTAGCTTGTATATTTACCCATGAAGCTTCCAATTTTATTGCTCATCATTCCTTTGTATAGATCTATATTTCTATCTTACATTATTTTCTTTTTGTCTGAATATGCCTTTAATATGTCTCATGGTGTGGGTCTGCTGGTAGTGAGTTATTTCCAGGTTTTTGGTCTGAAAAAACTGTTTATTTCATTTTTCTCGTCTTAAGATTTTTTCTGCGTGTAGGATTTGGCTTTTTTTTTCCTTCACCATTTTGAATTCCTTTTCCCTCTTTCCTCTAGCTTGTGATGTTTTGGAGGAGACATCACTGTTATTCTTTTCTTTGATCTTCCGAACTTAAAGTGTTTGTATCCACTGAGAACTTTTAAGATTTTTCTTTTATCAATAATTTTGAGCAATTTGATTAAGATGATTCTTGGAATAGTTCCCTTCATGTTTCTTGTACTTGACGTTCTTGGATCTATAGGTATATATATTTCATCAAATTTAAAAAATAGTTTACACTGAGATAGCACCTCACGACAGTCAGAGTGGCTAAAATGTACAAATCAGGAGACTATAGATACTGGCAAGGATATGGAGAAATGGGAACCCTCTTGTACTGTTGGTGGGAATGCAAACTGGTGCAGCCACTCTGGAAAACAGTGTGGAGGTTCCTCAAAAAATTAAAAATAGATCTACCCTATGACCCAGCAATAGCATGCTAGGAATTTACCCAAGGAATCCAAGAGTGCTGATGTATAGGGACACATGTACCCCAATGTTTATAGCAGCACTCTCAACAATAGCCAAATTATGGAAAGTGCCTAAATGTCCATCAAATGATGAATGAATAAAGAAGATGTGGTTTATATATACAATGGAGTACTACTTGGCAATGAGAAAGAATGAAATTTGGGCATTTGCAGCAACATGGATGGAACTGGCGGGTATTATGCTAAGTGAAATAAGTCAGTCAGAGAAAGACAAATACCATGTTTTCACTCATATGTGGATTTTGAGAAACTTAACAGAAGACCATGGAGGAGGGAAAGGGGGAAAAATTTACAGAGAGGGAGGGAGGCAAACCATAAGAGACTCTTAAATACTGAGGACAAACTGAGGGTTGATGGGGGCTGGAAGAGAGAGGAAAGTGGATGATGGGCATGGAGGACGGCGCTTGCGAGGATGAGAACTGGCTGTTGTATGGGAACCAATTTGACAATAAGTTATATTTTTAAAAAATAACATAGAGGCTGGAAGAAGAATGAAATCTTACCATTTGCAACCATGTGGATGGAGCTAGAGAGTATTATGCTAAGTGAAATAAGTCAACCAGGAAAGACAAATACCATTGGATTTCACTCATATGTGGATTTAAGAAAGAAAATAGGTGAACTTAAGGGAAGGGGAAAAAAGAGAGAGAGGGAAGCAAACCATAAGAGACTCAATGGTAGAGAACAAACTGAGGGTTGTTGGAGGGGAGGTGGGTGGGGGGATGGGCTAAATGGGTGATGGATATTAAGGAGGGCACTTATTGTATTGAGCACTGGGTGTCATATGTGAGTGATGAATCACTAAATTCTACTCCTAAAATGAATATTACACTGTATGTTAACTAGCTAGAATTTAAATAAAAATTTGGGGGAAAAAAAGTGGTTTGTCCTAATGGAGTATTCCTCATTGTAGTCTGGGAATCTACTGGTTTCCCGGTTATAGTCACATTTCAAATGTCAAAATACCCAGATTTTTTACTCTGGCATCAAATTATAAGTAGTATGATATTAAATTTTAAAAATATGTTCTCTAAAATTTTTTTGAAAAATATTTTCGTTACTATTTTTCAAATACTTTCTTTGCCAACTCCTTTCTCTTCTCCTGTGGAACTCCAATTACACATATGATGAAGTTGTCCTGTTTTGTTTTGTTTTCTTTTATGTCTCTGTGCCTCACTTTACGTGGTTTTATTGCTGTGTATTAAAGTTAGCTAATGTTTTCTTCCTCATCATCTAATCTCTTTTTCTTGTCCATCAATTCCATGCAGTGTTCTACTTACCTCGGATATTGTACTTCTCAAATCTAGAAGTTCAGATATTGTACTTTTCAAATCTAGAAGTTCAATTTGTTTTTATATCTTCAATGTCTCTGTTTAATTTATATCTTAAAACAGCTTTATTGATTGATAATTCATATATGGTGTGCATATAAATAACGCACTTAACGTATACAATTCAAAAAAAGCATCATCATTGTTTTTTAGTATATTCACGCATATGTGCAACCATCACTATAGTAAATTTTAGAACATTTTCTTCACCTTAAAAAGCATTCACAAACCCTTTTGCCAAGTTCCCCATCTCTCAGCAACCACTAATTTACTTTCTGGCTCTATAGATTTGCCTATTCTCCACATTTCATAAAAATGGAATCATATATTATGAGGCCTTTTTTGACTGAGTTCTTTCAATTAGCATGATGTTTTCAAGGTTCATCAATGTTGCTGCATGTATCAGACTTCATTCATTTTGTGGCCGAATATTTTATAGTATGGATATAACCATATTTTGTTTATCCACCCATCAGTTGATGGACATGTAGGTGGTTTCCACCTTTTATCTATGACGAATAATGTTGCTATAAACATTTATGCGTAAGTTTTGTGAGAACATATGTTTTCATTTCTCTTGGATATATACCTAGAAGTGGAATTGCTGGATCATATGGTAACTCTATTTTTAACCATTTGACAAACTGTCAAAGTGTTCCACAGTGGCTGCTCCATTTTGTATTCCCAGCAGCAGTGCATGAAGGTTCTGATTTTTCCACATCCTCATCAACACTTGTTATTATCTGACTTTTTTTTATTATAGTCATCATAGTGAATGCGAAGTGATATCTCATTGTTTGGATTTACATTTTCCTGACAACTAATAATGAGCATCTATTCATGTGCTTATTGGCCATTTGTATATTTTCTTTGTAGAAATACCTATTTCAGTCCTTTACATATCTTTAATTGGGTTATTTGTCTCTTTATTATTGAGTTACAAGAGTTCTACATCTGCTAGATATAAACCCCTTATCAGATATGATTTGCAAAAATTTTCTCCCATTCTGTAGGTTATCTTTTCCTTTTCCTAGTAGCATCTTTTGAAGCATAGAAAAATTTTCAACTTTGACAAGGTCTAATTTATCTATTTCTCCTGCTGTTGCCTGCACAACAATCTTTTGCCAAATCCAAGACTTGTGAGACTGTATGAACCATCTACAGCACACTACTGCCTCTGTCTCTGGAGATTAGAATCACTGAAGAAGCATCACTATAATCTGTATGCAAGGAGCAGAATTCTTCTACCTAGGGACATGTGTGTGTGCTCCCTGCTCACTAAGGGTGTTAGGCCACCCGAACAAATACATAATGTAAGCATTTGACCACCTTTTTCTCCCCAGAACAAAAATAGCTATTTTCAAAATTACACCATTAAAAATTCATTACTATGGATCTTGAAGTCTTTTTCATTTCTAAGAATTTTAAATGGCAAGGTATTTCCTGTAAGCAGTAATACTTTAAATCTTTTAATCACCTAACACCTATGTGGATATTAGACAGCTAAGTGAGAAAAAGGCCCCGTGTCATTGCCCCGTAGGCTCTGTGCTTGTGTAGGCAGTAGAAATAGATGTTGAAAGGAAATGAAAAGGAAAAATAGAAATATGCCCAGGAAATTGCCTTTTCTATAGTCTTTCAGAAGGTCAGCTCTATTGTACTCACATATGGGACTGAGTTTTTAAATTTTAAGAGAATAGCTGGTGTCCTTCTTCTATCTTGACCTTGCTGTCCACTAACAGGGAAAGCTGCTGGCTGTTCTGTTCTGTCTTACCCATCCCCTCAAGAACATTCTTACACTGGGGAAATGGACAGAAGACAGGAATAGATACTTTTCCAAAGAAGATATCCAGATAGCCAACAGTCACGTGACAAGATGCTCAACATCACTCATCATCAGAGAAATACAAATCAAAACAACATTGAAATACCACCTCACACCGGTCATAGTGGCAAAAGTTAACAACTCAGGAAACAACAGATGTTGGCAAGCACGTGGAGGAATGGGAACCCTCTTGTACTGTTGGTGGGAATGCAAACTGGTGCAGCCACTCTGGAAAACAGTGTGGAGATTCCTCAAAAACTTAAAAATAGAACTACCTTATGACCCAGCAATAGCACTACTAGGAATTTACCCAAAGGATACAAGAGTGCTGATTCATAGGAGCACATGTGCCCCAATGTTTATAGCAGTGCTGTCAACAATAGCCAAATTATGGAAAGAGCCTAAATGTCTATCAACAGATGAATTAAAAAGATGTAAAGAGGGGCGCCTGGGTGGCGCAGTCAGTTAAGCGTCCGACTTCAGCCAGGTCACGATCTCGCGGTCCGTGAGTTCGAGCCCCGCATCAGGCTCTGGGCTGATGGCTCAGAGCCTGGAGCCTGTTTCCGATTCTGTGTCTCCCTCTCTCTCTGCCCCTCCCCCGTTCATGCTCTGTCTCTCTCTGTCTCAAAAATAAATAAATGTTAAAAAAAAAATTAAAAAAAAAAGATGTAAAGATGTGGTGTATATATATACACCATATATATATATATGATACTGTATACACACACACACACACACACACACACACACACACACACAATGGAATACTACTCAGCAATGAGAAAGAATGAAATCTTGCCATTTACAACAACATGAATGGAACTGGAGGGCATTATGCCAAGTGACATAAGTCAGAGAAAGACAGATATCGTATGTTTTCACTCATATGTGGGATTTGAGAAACTTAACAGAAAACCATGGGGGAAGGGAAGTGTAAAAAAATAGTTTCAAACAGAGAGGGAGGCAAACCACAAGAGGCTCTTAAATACAGAGAACAAACTGAGGGTTGATGGGGGCACAGGGGAGAGGGGAAAAATGGGTGATGGGCATTGAGGAGGGCACTTGTTGGGATGAGCTCTGGGTGTTGTATGTAAGTGATGAATCATGGGAATCTACTCCCGAAGCCAAGAGCACACTGTATACACTGTATGTTACCTAACTTGACAATAAATTATATTAAAAATATATAAATAAATATTAAAAAAAGAAAAAGGGCAAAAAATATAAAGAAACATTTCCCAGAAGAGGATCTATGGATAGCAAATGAGCACATGAAAAAATTTTCTACATCACTAGCCATCAGGGAAATGCAATATGAGATATGACTACAATGGTAGATACAACCCATCAAAACAACTAAAATAAAAAATAGTGACAATACCAAATGATGGCAAGGATTCTGAGAAACTGAGTTTCCCCTATATGGCTTGTGGGGATGTAAAATGGAAAATAGGAAGTTTCTTTTAAACAAAAACAAAAACAAAAATGAAACATGCACATATAACACAGCAATCTTACCCCGGAAATTTATCCCAGACAAATGAAAGCATAAAACCCATCTATGATTGTTCATGCCAACTTTACTTGCAATAGCCAAAAACCAGAATATCCAAAATGTCCTTCAACGGGTGAATGGTTAAAACAAACAGGGACACAGCCATACCATGGGATAGAAAGAGGAACCAAGTACATGCACTGAATTTAAAAAGTGAACCTCAAAAGGTCACTTCTTGTATGGTTCTATTTGAACAACATTCTTAAAATGATAAAATTATGCCATGGAGAACAAATTAGTGGGTGTAGATGTTAGGGATGGTTAGGGGAAGGTGGAGAGGTGCGGAAGGAGGATGAGCATAATGGGGTAAAACACAGAAGACCTTTGTGGTGTGAGAATAGTTCTCTGTCTTGATTGCAGTGGTGGTTACACCCATCTGCACATCTGATAAGATGGCTTGGAATGAAAGACATGGAATTTACGAATGTCAGTTTCCTGGTTTTGATACTGTACTCTGGTTATGTAAGAAGTAGCCATTGGAGGTAATTGAGTAAAGGGTGCAGAGGACCCCTCTGTACTATCTGTGCAAATTCTTTGGAATCTGTAATTATTTCAAAATAAAAATTTTTGTGAAAATAAAAAAAAAAAAGAACATTCTTACACTGGGGAAAAAAAAGAAAGAAGAAAAAAAACCAAGACTATCCATATACTTCAAAGGTTTAAAACACCCTTATGAAATAAAATAAAATACATTTACAACAATAGCCATGCCAAAATAGAAAACATCTAGGAATTTTCAGCAGTTCATGTAAGTAGAGAAAAGGAATACAGTAATGAGCAACCAGAGAAAAATGAGGAAAGAGAAGTTACTATGTAAAACAACGTTTGTGATGAAATTGTTATTTTTGACTTAAGTTCAAAATAATACTTTTGCTCAGGATTAAAAACCAAAATTACAGGGCGCCTGGGTGGCTCAGTCGGTTAAGTTGCCGGCTTTAGCTCAGGTCGTGATCTCGTTGTTTGTGGATTCAAGCCCCACATTGGGCTCTGTGCTGACAGCTCAGAGCCTGGAGCCTGCTTCGGATTCTGTGTCTCCCTCTCTCTCTGTCCATCCCCCATTCTCTCTCTCTCTCTCTCTCTTTCTCTCTCTCTCCCTCTCTCTCAAAAATGAAAGTTTTAAATTAAAAAAAATTAAAAAAAAAAAACTAAAATTACAGGGGCGTCTGGGTGGTTCAGTCAGTTGAGTGTCTGACTTCAGCTCAGGTCATGATCTCATGGTTCATGGGTTGGAGCCTGGAGCCTGCTTGGGATTGTGTCTCCTTCTGTCTCTGCCCCTCCCCGACTCGTGCATTGTCTCACTCTGTCTCTCAAAAATAAATAAATGTAAAAAAACACCAAAATTACAAATGGGTGATGTATAATAATATATAATAAATACATAGAATGTATATAACATTTTTAACACCTTTGAATAAAAAGCGTATTAAGAGCCAGATCAAGATGCCTGGGTGGCCCAGTGAGTTAAGCGTCTGATTCTTGGTGTCGGCTCAGGTCAGGATCTCATGGTCCATGGGATAAAGCCCTGTGTCAGGCTCTGCACTGACAGTGTGGAGCCTGCTTGGGACTCTCTCCCCCTCTGTCTCTGCCCCTCCCCAACTCCCATGCGCATGCATGCTCTCTCTCAAAAATAAATAAACATTAAAAATTTTGCAATTCGTATACAAAGCTGTAGGCCAACCCACCAAGCAGTCAGTGCAAATTACTGGTCCCCTAAACTGAGTTTCAAGCGTTTAAGTAGAACGCTACTGACTCCCTCCCCTAGTAAAAAAAAGGAAAAAGAAAAGAAAAGAAAAGAAAAAAAGTTACTACCCCACACCAAGTCATTTAATAAAGCCACTCAGTTCCTTCTAACTCCAAATCCAGGGCAACCTCTCAATGCCTACTACGAGTGGATTCTATTAATTTAAATGTATCACCTCAGAAAGAAATAATTATAATCGACCTGCCCCATGTATGCAACTGTTGGACTGTCAAATCCAAAAAGTCCAAAAGGCTTTTTAATTTTTTCCAAGGTAAGAAGAAACCTAAATTGGATGTCTTAGTCTGTGCAGGCTGCCATAACATCTACAGACTCAGTGGCTTTAAACAACAGAAATGTATGTCTCAAAGATCCGGAGGCTGGGAAGTCCAAGATCAAGGTTCTGGCTGATTTGGTTTCTTCTTGGTTGTAGGCAGTATGTCTTGACATGGTGCAGAGAATGACTGAGCTCCTTGATGTCTCTTCTTATATGGGCACTAATCCTATCAGGACCCCACCCTCCTGACCTCATTTAACCTGAATTACTTTCCTACTCTAAATACAATCCTAACTGGAAGTTAGGGCTTCAGTGTGTGAATTTGGGGGAATATAATTTAGTCCATATCAGTGAGGAAGGTTGCTGACACTTAAAAGGATTATAAGCATAGTTCAACTTGGTAAAGTGTCCAAGGGCAGAATCCTCTCCAGAGCTCAGCTGAAACGTGGTGACTCTGTCTCCCAATACAATGTGCAGTACAGCCTTGGGATCACTTTAATCACTGTATTTCACAGAGTATTCCTCACTTTTCCATTTTACACTGAATGGACCAGGTGGAAAAAGCCCAGAACCTGGAATTAGAAGACTTGGGTTATAATTCTGACTCTGCCACTTACTAGTCCCTGGATGGTATAGCAAACTCTTCAGTTCTGTGATGCTGAAAATATTCATCTATAGTTGACTCTTGAACAACGTGGGCTTCAACTGCACGGGTCCATTTATATGTGGCTTTTTTTTCCAATATTGTACCGTACTGTAAATATATTTTCTCTTCCTTAGGATTTTCATAGCATTTTCTTTTTCCTTTTTTATTAAAAAGTGAGTTATTATAATAAAGATTAATTTTTGATTTACAAAATATGTCATGTGATAGCTAATCAAATCCTAGAAAGATAACCTGATAAGGAGAACTGTCCACGTTTGTAAATAATCTCAATCATATTAAAACAATTTTAGAACAAAACAATTTTTTTAATTTACTCTTACTTTTTAATTTTTATTTTGTTTCAAATTTTTATTTAAATTCAAGTTAGTTAACATATAGTGTAATATTGGTGTCAGGAGTAGAATTTAGTGATTCATCACTTACATACAACACCCAGGGCTCATCCCAGCAAGTGCCCTCCTTTTCTTTTTAATAATAGTTTTTTAATGTTTATTTATTTGTGAGAGAGAGAGTGACAGAGAGAGACAGAGTGCGGGGGGGGGGGGGGCAGAGAGAGAGAGGGAGACACAGAATCTGAAGCAGGTTCCAGTTTCCGAGCTGTCAGCATGGAGCCCGATGCGGGGCTCGAACTCAAGAACTGTGAGATCAGGACCTGAGCGTAAGTTGGACGCTTAACCAACTGAGCCACTCAGGCGCCCCACCAACAAGTGCCCTCCTTAATACCCATCACCCATTTAGCCCATCCCCCCACCTCCTCTCCATCAACCTTCAGTTTGTTCTCTATAGTTAAGAGTCTCTTCTGGTTTACTTCCCTCTCTTCTCTTTTCTCTTCCCCTATGTTCATCTGTTTTGTTTCTTTGAGTGAAATCACATGGTAGTTGTCTTTCTCTGACTAACTTATTTCACTTAGCATAATTACATTCTAGCTGTGTCCACGTCATTGCAAATGGCAAGATTTCATTCTTTTTGATGGCTGAGTAATATTCCATTTACACACACACACACACACACTCACACTCACACACACACACCAACTCTCTTTATCCATTCGTTAGTCGAGGGACATTTGGGCTCTTTCCATAATTCAGCTATTGTTGAACATGCTGCCGTAAACATCAGGGTGCATGTGCCCCTTGAATCAGTATTTTGTATCCTTTGGGTAAATACCTAGTAATGCAATTGCTGAATCATAGGGCAGTTCTACTTTTCACTTTTTGAGAAACCTCCATACTGTTTTCCAGTGTGGCCTGATAGTGTTTTCCTAAGCTGACTTTATTGTGAGAACACAGTATATAATACATATAACATACAAAATATGTGTTAATTGACTGTTTATGTTATTGGTAAGGTTTCTGGTCAACAGTAGGCTAATAGTAGTTAAGTTCTGGGAGAGCCAAAAATTATGCATGGATTTTTGAATGCACAGGGGGTCAGCACCCCTAACCCTTGCATTCTTCCAGGGTTAACTTATATTTTAAGAAGTAAATGATAGCAACTCAGTGAGGTAGGCAAGGATAAGTAAAATAATTTAATGAGATGATGTATCTAAAAAAACCTTTGTAATCAAATAAATGTTAGGGACCACTAAACCATAGAGAGAGCCTAAAAGCCTCCTGACTCAAGACATATTTCATCTGGGAGAGACAATGGCCAAGAGGAACATTTTTAAATTTTTTTTTAACGTTTATTTATTTTTGAGACAGAGACAGAGCATGAACGGGGGAGGGTCAGAGAGAGAGGGAGACACAGAATCGGAAGCAGGCTCCAGGCTCTGAGCCATCAGCCCAGAGCCCGACGCGGGGCTCGAACTCACGGACCGTGAGATCGTGACCTGAGCCGAAGTCAGATGCTCAACCGACTGAGCCACCCTGGCGCCCCAGGAACATTTTTAATAAGCTACTAGTATCCTAAGATGCTAGTATTTGAGGATAAACAAAAGTCCCACATTGTACAGTAAGTTAACATAACCTACAGAACTGCTTACTGTAAGTAGTAGTACAGGATGACTAATTATATTAAATAACACTTAAGATGTTCTGTTCAATGGTATTCATCAAATTACAGTTCCACACATCACTGGTGTTCTTCAGGTTGAATCAAGGGATTGTGCCACCAAAATCAATCCGTGGCAGGCATTTCTTAATTTGCAAACACAATTTTGGTTCATGGGGAAAATTTTCTCCATTTCAGGTTTTCACTCCCAGATTCCTCTTAAATCATTTAGTGACTGCAGCAGACAGCAAAACAAATGAACCTGTGGCCAAAGAACGCCTAGGACAAGCACATCAGGTGTCACCAATGGCTGGCTTTTCTTCATTTGTGGTCACATACTTGTGTCTGTATTTTAAACTGCTAGTAAAAATACCCTGTAGTCATACGATGGTCTGAAACATACTGTCTCAATCCCGCTTGTAAGAATAAGTTGCCCACAAAAGAATGTAGTGGGGATGCAAGACAAGGCAATTGCAACTTGAGGCAGTCTTGGAGGCAGGAAAATATGAACAGAAGCCAAAGTTTGAAGCCAAGAAGAACACAGTTCACATCAGCATTTAATCCAGAGAGTAAGGTGTGGATAGGATAGGTAGCAGGGAGAATAGACCACATGAGAGAATAGGGTTGGATTGAGTTGAGAGATGAAAAATTGGCTGAACAGAGCTTTTGTATGTGTTAGTATGCCCCTCTATTTACATGGTGCCCAGTGCATATTGAGGTAATAGATGCAAAAGCTTAAAGAAGTCGGAATATACTTATAGCAATATTTTATAGGATCCACAGAGAGCATTCTGACTTCCAGGTGATCTGCTATCCAGATTTCAGAAGCACCAATGTTAACTGGTGAATAACAGATTCATAGGGGATCATTAGCAGGCAATAGAGATACTCTGGCAATAGTCTTAACTCTTAGACGGGGCACAATGAAGTAAGAGCCTCTTTTCTGACAACCTACTCCTTGGAATCTCTATTAGAGGAAAGATCTTGGGCTGGTCTCCCACCTTATGATAAAATTACTAGGATTCTTTAAGATGGCTCTGTGCAGTATGACTGCTATTTCTAGGAATCAGCACTCCAGAGGCTGTAGACAGGCCTCAGAAAATCAAAGCAATCCCCTCTTTGTGTCCTTTTCTATTCTACCTTAGGAGAACAGGCATATAATGTTGGATTGGATTCCAATGTGAAAGGGAATGGTGATCCAGTCTGAATGATATAGTTTATTTTATGCATAAAAATGATCCAAACCAGTAACTGAGTCTCAAACTTCATTTCTCTCAACCTGAATCATCCTGTTTTGCTTGTCTAGGGAGTAAACACATTGGCTAACCAATAAATGTGGCCCTCACTTGGTGCTCTATCTAACCCCATGGTCTCTGAGTATCATGAATGTTACTAATACTGTGCAAACTTTGTTTTAATAAATAGCCGGTTTTAGGGCTGGCGTTGATCTTACAATCATCATTTCTATCTTTCTCATTTCACAGAAAAGGAAACAGACATAGAGAAGAGGTAAATGTGACTAGTTCAAGTTCATACTTCAATTAGCAGAAGAGCTGACATTAGAATCCAAGTCTCCTATTCTTCAAACTGCACCATTTTACACATACAGGTATGTACCATTGTTTCCAGGTAAGTCCCCAGACAAATTTTTAACTTTTGTTCTGGAAGTGTACAATTGTAACATTGCAAGTCCTAATCTTGTGTGTTATTGAGTAAGGAAGGGAGGTGAACTAACCAACTTTGCAGGAAATATATCCTTGTTACAAAAGTACCAATAGTACCAACAAAGGTGACCTGGTTTTGAGGATCCCAATTTGCAAAATGAGAAAGTTACAAAACAGTCACATTGAAGGAGATTGCATTATAAGGGAATACTCAGCAGAACTTCTTGAGTTCATTTAAGCATTTACGATTATTACTTGGCAGAATCCTCTGGGACAGAGAAAGAAAGTTAAAATGTTAAGAGCCACTGCCAGATGAAGACCAAGAAGAAGGCAAAATAAGCATCTTTGAAGTAAAACTGAAGTGATGAAGAAATAGAATCTGTTGGACAGAAACTCAGTTTCCCCTGAAAGTATCAGGGCCCCAATAGCCAGCCTAGTGAAGAGTCTTTCTCAATTACATGGATAGCACCATTACCTGTGTTTTAGTCACTCAGGCTTAAAGTTGAATATCATCTTGAGGTTCTTTCTCTACCTCATCCCCTATAATGTATAGATTACCAAGCCCTGTCTTTCTCTTTCTTTGAAATAACTCTAACATTCTTCCCTTCTCCCATCTGGCGGCATTCCAGATGGGACTCCAATATCTGATGGGAAAAGTCCTATTCTCTTCTACTCTAATTCACCACTGGCACAGCCATAGAAGTCATCTTATAATATACAGCTTTCTTGATCACATCCTGTTTAAGAACCTAGAGTGATTCCCCAGTGCCTCCAAGATCAAGATGTAGCTAGTTTCTCAACCAAATGTTCTATATCCTCCAACAAATGGGCCCAGCTTAGCTACGTCTACATACTTCCCTCTCTTCCCAAATACTGCCATACCCAGGGCATTGCCAAGTCCCACCTTTAGCTTCCATCTCCACCCCACGTACAACAGAGGTGCTTTCACAACTCTCCCCTCTGCCTATCTAAATCCCACCCAGTTTTTCAGATCCAGCTCGGGTTTACCCCTCTACATTCCTTTCCTAACCACCTCCCTAAAACTCCAGCTAATCTTGATCTTTACTATTTTAATTAGTGCCAGCTATGCTCAAGGCACTGATCGTCTTCCTCCTTTAGAAATGAGAAAAACTAACAGGTAAAATTTGGGGCCCATTTTTATAAAGTCCTGTTCTGAAGCAGAGGATTGGAACAATGTGCATGTTAGCCCTTAGTGTCTGTTACTGTAGAGAGTTCCAGGGCATCAGTTGAAGGACTCCCCAATCTTTCTCCCTCCCAAGAGGAAGGTAAGATCTGTTGGAACATCCAAAATGTACTTCATTCATGACACATTACCCATTTGTTGCAGAATCACAGAATCTTAGAATACATAAGAGAAAGGGGACTTTGGATCATTAACTATACATTATACATGAGAAAACTGGGGTCCATTTCTGTTCTGTCCATTTCTGGGAATTGTGATGTTTTCTTTCACTTTAAAAAGCTACTACTGGGAAATAGCACCATTTTAAAAGAAATTCAGCAGTACATATCTTTAAAAATGCTCCTGGTCTTTGACCCAGTAATTTGACTTCTAGAAACTACACTGAGAAAATTATCTTGAATATTTTTTAAAAATTATGTACAAAAATATCACAGCTTCATTTTTAACAATGGAGATAAATTGAAGACACCCTAAATATCCCCAAATTGGAGACCAGTTAAGTACATTGATATACCTGATCTGATCTAATAAAATATTACATAGCCATTTAACATGATATTTTAACATAAGATGGCAGAAACCATACACCCTCAATCTCACCTAGCAGAGTCATTTCTACATAAGGGAAATTGGTGGCAGAAAAGGCAGAAGATTTAAAGAGTGTGTGGGATAATAATAACGTGTGGGAAATTCTTTTAAAAAAATATTAAGTGAAGAAAACTGGATAGAAAATGTATATGTAGGATGAACTCATTTAAAATGCATGGGGAGGAAGACTGGAAAATTTTATTTTAAGCCAATTGTTTGATTTTTTAATGAAAATTTATGATTTGCTGGTTTAAGTAATTTTTTTATTTTAAAATAATTTCAGACACATAAAAAGGTACAAGAACAGTACAAAGAACTTCTGTGTACCCCTCACTCATATTCCCTAAATATTAGCATAAATAAACTTTCATTTATTTATTTCCTTATTACAGTTTTGAGGTCTTTTATTTTTTTTTAACATTTATTTATTTTTGAGAGAGAGAGAGACAGAGCACGAGCAGGGGAGGGACAGAGAGAGAGGGAGACACAGAATCCAAAGCAGGCTCCAGGCTCTGAACTGTCAGCACAGAGCCCGACGGGGGGCTCGAACTCACAAACCACGAGATCATGACCTGAGGTGAAGTCGGACGCCTTACCAACTGAGCCACCCAGGCGCCCCAGTCTTTTATTTTTTTACACTTATCATGCCATGAATTCATAGGGAATGGGTTCCAGCAGCTCAGGCCATTTCCATTGGTTCTCACAAAATGTGCTTCTCTGGGTGGGGCAGGCTGGCACTTCAGTTGAATCCAAGTACCTTTCTCTTTGGCTTTCTTTTTTCCTGATCCCTTCACATGCTTCAGAAAACTCTCTCGGCTCTTTGAGTCCTTAATATGCTCAATACGTACATTAATTCTCGAGCAAGAATCTTGCCCTTGTTTGTTTACAACAATGCCAACGGTATGCTGGGTAACGTTGTAGACTCTCCAGTTTGGTCATGGTAACATTTGTGGGGCATTCCGTTTTGAAAAGCACCCTTTCCTCTGATGTCAACAACATCACCTTTCTTGTAGATTTGCATGTATGGGGCCAAAGGAACAACTCTATGTTTTCTAAAAGGCATAGAGAACAAATAGTGGGTACCTCTCCTCTTTCCCTTTGTTAGTCATTTTGGTGAATTACTGGGAGATGGCAGTTCTGGCCAAAAGGGATAAATAAACTTAAAGAAATCCTTCTGCCCCATTTAAGGATTGTTTGGCCAGTAAGCTCCTATGTGAACAATGTCATGTTAGATTCCAAAGTGAACAGGTAACGGTAAGGAGACAGACACTCATTTCTGATGGCCTGTGGGATCTAAGATGAAAGCCAGTCCCAAGACTAATAATCAGATGCAACACTTTTAACCAATTACACTGCCTATTATTTGCTGTAATCAGTGCCATCCATTCTGCCTTTCCCTTGACTACTTCAAGGAATATCATGCAGACAAAGTGATAATGAGTGTTGAGCAACAGAGTTAAACTTCCCGATTCAGCTGAGTGACTTGAGGGAGACAAATATATATTTTTTGTTCATGTCTTCACTTTAGTGAAAGTGAAAAGCATTGATTTAATTCAGCTGCCAGCAGTTCCACATAACTCTGCTGGACATCAAAGAGAAGTTTAATAAAGATTTGGAGACCTTACAAAAATAAAAACACCACATGGCCATAGCCATGAAAATGATTATGCAAACTAGAGTACCTACATTTTAGCATAGATACTATGTTGTTCTACGCTGAATTTGAAAAAGTCCTCTGTGTTGTAGACATTGTGGAGGTAGAAGAGGCATTTGGGTGATCCAGCACTGTCCAAGAGAACTTTCGGTAATGATGAAAGTGTTCTGTATCTGTGCTGTTCAGCATGGTAGTCATGAGTCACCTGGGACTAGTGTAACTGCAGCACTGAATTTTTTTTATTTCATTTCATTTTAATTCATTTAAATTTACATAACTGAACGTGGCTAGTGGCTACTACACTGGACAGTGGATATCTAAACCTTTCTCCACACTAAGTAGAAATTTCCTCTCCAGTCCCCCTGATCTCTGCACTCTCACTGAAAATCATATCCATTCCCAACAGTTCCAGTTAGCTTATAATGATGGTACTCAATCTTGGCTGCATATTACATTCACCCAGGGAGTTGTCCTTAAGTGTCAGTGTTGGGGATGAGGATACTATGACCCAAGCATGGATATTTTATAAAAGCTTATCAGCTCATTCTAAGGTACAGCGAGATTTGAGAACCTTTGATCAGTATTCTGATGACTCCCAATTCTACATCACCAGATTTCAATGCCGTGCTCCACATGCTGACTGGATCTTTCCTTCCTGATTCCCCTCGACCTCAGCCCCCCCAAAACCCTCAAACAAATGGAACAAGCCAAATGGAACATCATTATCTTGCATTGCTTCCACCTAAACCCTTCAAACTATAATTACTGGACTTACTTCTGCCATTTTGCTATTTGTTTTTTTATGTCTTATATAGTTTTATTTATCAATTCCTTCATTTCAGCCTTGTGTTTGATTTACTTCTCATTTCCTATTCTATATATATATATATATATATATATATATATATATATATATATATTTTAAGTAAACTCTACCACCCAACGTGGGGCTCGAATTCATGACTCCAAGATCAAAGCCTCATGCTCTACTGACTGAGACAACAAAGCACACCAAGAGGGGTCTATTCTATATATGTTTTTAATTATTTCCTTGGTGGTTACCCTGGGGATTAAAATCAACATCTTCAATGTATAGGAAGCTTGTTGCAGTTAATAGTAACTTAGCTTCAGGGCGCCTGGATAGCTCAGTCGGTTAAGTGTCTGACTTCGGCTCAGGTCACGGTCTCGCTGTTCATAAGTTCGAGTCCCACGTCAGGCTCTGTGCTGACTTCTCAGACCCTGGAGCCTACTTCAGATCCTCTCTCTCTCTCTCTCTCTCTCTCTCTCTCTCTCTCTTTGTGTGCCCCTCCCCCACTCATTTCCTCTCTCTCAAAACTAAATAAAAACACTTTAAAAAATAATAAGTTAGCTTCAATAGTATAAACACTCTCTTCCTATGCAGCTCCATTCCTCCCCTTCTATGTTGTTTTTGTCACAACTTGCATCTTTATTTACTATGTCAGTTAACATAGATTTCTAACTTTTGTTCTATGCATTTGTCTTTTAAGTCACGTATACAAAAAAGAAGACTTATAAACCAAAAGTAGGATACTGGCTTTTACATTTAGCTATGTACTTCTCTTCACCAGTATTTCTTTATTTCTTCATATGGTTTTGAATTGTTGTCTAGCCTGAAGGACTCCCTTTAGCATTTCTTATAGGGCAGGTTTACTGGCAATCAACTCCTTCAGCTTTTGTTTTTCTGGGAATGTCTTGATTTCAACTTTATTTTTGAAAGATAGTTTTGCAGGATATAGAATTTAGGTTGAGAAGGTCTTTTTTCTTTCAACATTTTAAACATATTACCCACTGCCTTCTGGCTTCTATGGTTTCTGAAGAGAAATTGGCTATTAATTTTATTGAAGATTGTTTGTCTACGACAAGTCATTTCTCTTGCTACTTTCAAGATTCCTTCTTTGTCTTTGTCTTTTATAGTTTGATTTTAATGTGTCCCAGTGTGGAATTCCTTGGAGTTTAGCCTTCTTAGAGTTTATTAACCTTCTTGGATATATAGATTCATGTGCATCATCAGATTTTGGATCTTTTTGGCCATTATTTACTCAAATATACTTTCTGCCACTTTTTCTCTCTCTTCTCCTTCTAGAGCTCCTGTTATGCATCTGTTGGTACACTTGGTAGTGTCTCACATACATCCAAGGTGCTCTTCATTTCTTTTTACTTTCTGTCCCTCAGACTGGATAATGTTAATTGAGATGTTTTCAGTTTCACTGATTCTTCTACTTGCTCAAATCTGCTGTTCAGCATTTGGCAAATACTATTGGGGAGGGTGCTCTAACTCAGAAAATTCCAAGGGGGGAAGGCGTGTAAAAACAGGCAATCTTCTCAGCTGGTCCCTTTTTTTCATGCAGCAATTCAGTACATATGTATTAACCAGTCAAAATATAAGACCACAATTCTTTGAGAACAAAATCCATATTGCCCTGCCTGACACCAGCAAGCCACAACTAGGAATGGGAGCCACTGTCTCCATAGCTTTATCCAAGCTGAGGAGCAGGAGATGGTAGACAGTTCATTAGAAATGCTACAAAATTCTCTCGCCAAAATTTAGTAGCTTCTTTCTTCATTAAGCACTACTTTTATTGTTTTAAGTTTTTTATTAGATACCAGAGTTCAGAAAAGTTGATTCTGATGGTCTTTGTTATGATGGTTAATTACTGCATTAGTGGAGACATGGGTTTTTAGAGTTCCCTACTTTGCCATTTTATACAATGTCCTTTTTCCTTAATCAAAAATTTTGTGGAAACATTACACATTTATCCCTTTATTTAAACTTTATTTTTTTTTGTCCAGCTCCATATAAAACCTGAACGACATACTTTTTGTAATTTATATCTTAATTTAATTAAGAAATTATATTTTTCTTAGTCTGAGTCTTACTGTTCAGCAACATAATGTGCTTCCCTATTCTCTTTGGTCCTGTTTTATCCCCTTTAATAACTTCTTTTACATAGACCCTGTTCCTTGCTAAATAAATTAATTCCTGGATATCTTAAGATGTCACTATTGTGCCCTGGGTTTCTTCCATTTTAATTTCTGAGTGATGGTGATGATTATGGCTACATTTTTTAAGCTATTGATATTTGTACATTTTTCTTACATTCTGTCACCTTACCAAATCCCTTGTTAACTCTAACAGATTTTTGTAAAGTTTCTTGGGTATTTTATTACAAAATTACATTATGTAAATGTAAAGGTAATGATTATGGTTAAATTTTTAAGGCTATTGATATTTATATATTTTTCTTATATTCTCTCACCTTACCAAAGTACTCTGTTAGTTCTAACAGATTTTTGTAAAGTTTCTTGGGCACTTTATTATACAATTACATTATGTAAATATAAAGGTAATTTTGTCTCCTCTGTTAAATATTTATCATATTTTCATGTCTTCTTACTACAAAAGTCAGAACCTTAAAATTGAATAATAGTGCTAATAGTGGCAAACCTACCTTGTTCTTTGGTTTTTTTTAATTTACTGTGAAATTGGTTTCCATACAACACCCAGTGCTCATCCCAAAAGGTGCCCTCCTCAATACCCATCACGCACCCTCCTCTCCCTCCCACCCCCCATCAGCCCCCAGTTTGTTCTCAGTTTTTAAGAGTCTCTTATGCTTTGGCTCTCTCCCACTCTAACCTCCTTTTTTTTTTCCTTCCCCTCCCCCATGGGTTTCTGTTAAGTTTCTCAGGATCCACATAAGAGTGAAAACATATGGTATCTGTCTTTCTCTGTATGGCTTATTTCACTTAGCATCACACTCTCCAGTTCCATCCACGTTGCTACAAAGGGCCATATTTCATTCTTTCTCATTGCCACATAGTACTCCATTGTGTATATAAGCCACAATTTCTTTATCCGTTCATCAGTTGATGGACATTTAGGCTCTTTCCATAATTTGGCTATTGTTGAGAGTGCTGCTATAAACATTGGGGTACAAGTGCCCCTACGCATCAGCAGTCCTGTATCCCTTGGGTAACTTCCTAGCAGTGCTACTGCTGGGTCATAGGGTAAAACCTACCTTGTTCTTGATTTTAATGACAATGGTTCCAGTATGTCATAATTTATTATATTTACTCTTGTTGTAAGGTAAATAGTCTCTTTTTTGGATAAGTAGTTTATTTCTGTTCCACTGTTACTTTAGTTTTTTTTTAAAAATAGGTGCTGAGTTAAAGCAAATTATTTTTTTCATGTATTGATATAATCATGTTTTCTTTCCTTTAAGTTATTGACTTATTTACCAAATTGTATTGACAATTTCCTCCTATTGAACCATGCTTGCATTCTTAGGATAAATTCCTTTTGGTCATAAGGTATTATTCTCCAAATTCGCTACTGTGTTATAATTTGCTAATATTTTATTTAGAATTTTCGGTATTATTTTCATGATTAAAATAGTCTATAGTTTTCATCTTAGGTTATCTTGATTAAATTTTGATCTTAACATTATGCTGGCTCTGTATAATTAATTCTTTTTCCATAATCCAAACTATTTTTAATAACAAGATGATCATCTGTATGGTTTTTTTTAACATTTATTTATTTTTGAGACAGAGAGAGACAGAGCATGAACGGGGGAGGGGCAGAGAGAGGGAGACACAGAATCTGAAAGAGGCTCCAGACTCTGAGCTGTCAGCACAGAGTCCGATGCGGGGCTCAAACTCACGGACCGTGAGATCATGACCTGAGCCAAAGTCGGTGGCTTAACCAACTGAGCCACCCAGGCGCCCCTCATCTGTATGTTTTTAAAGCTCTATATATGCAGCTGTGAAACCACTGGAGTAGAAAGACTTTTAATTGGTAGATATCTCAAACTATTTTAATTTCTTCTATAATTATTAATCTGTTCAGTTTTTCCATTTATTTATGGTTTAATTTTGGTAATTTTTCAGAAATGCAGTCACTTAGGATGTCTTCAGCTTCTTATAACAGAAAAGCATGCTTAAAAGTGGGTTAATAAAAAGGGAGTTTTTATCTCATACAACTAAAAGACTAGAGATTGAGCAACTCCCAGATTGGTTAATTAAATGGCTCAAAGACCTCATAAAGGAATCAATTTATGCCATCCTCAGCATGTAGGCTGAATCTTTTAGGTTGACTGTCATTATAGTTCCAAGGTGGCTACCAAAGTCCTTGGTGTCACAAGCAAATGACAACATTCAGAGGCAAAAAGGGAAATATTTCTCTTTTTACATCTCTTTTGCAGAACAAAGAAACCTTTCTCAGAAGTCCCCTAGGACATCGCATTGGCCAGAGTTGCAACAAATACTCAAACCTAGATCAATCACTTGCCAAAGAAATATTGGAATCACCAATATTGACTTAGTCTTAGACCAGTTAAGACTCTTTCCTTGAGGTGAAGGAGGGGCTTCTTGCCTGAGCACATGGCTGTATGGAGGAGAGGAAGTTAAACATACAAACAAAAGCAGAGCTCTAGTGACAGAACATTACCCCATCTCTATCCTCATCATTATTTCATGTAATAACTCAATACAAATTTACTGAGAGCCTACTATGTGCCAGGCTCTGTGTATAGAGTAGTAAATATTATAGGTAAGGCTCTTGCTATTATGAAGTTTATATTTTGGTTGGGAGAGCTAGTTGTTAAAATAATAAATATAAATATGATCATTTCAAATAGTGATAAGTTCTTGAAGAAAAACAAGTCAGGGTAATGAGATGGAGAGGAACATGTGAGAGGTTCCATTAGAAAAAGTGGTCTAGGAAGGCTTATTGAGGAGATGACATTTGATCTGAAACCTACATGTTAAGAAAGAAATTATGGGATTATGGGGTTGCCTGGGTGACTCAGTCAGTTAAGCGTCCAGCTCTTGATTTCAGCTCAGGTCATGATCTCACAGTTCATGGGATGGAGACCCATGTCGGGCTTCATGCTGACAGCATGGAGCCTGCTTGGGATTCACTCTCTCCCTCTCTCTCTGCCCCTCCCCTGTGCTCTCTCTCTTTCCCTCTCTCTCTCAAAATAATTAAGTAAACTTTAAAAAGAAAGAAAGAAAGAAAGAAAGAAAGAAAGAAAGAGAAAGAAAGAAAGAAAGAAAGAAAGAAAGAAAGAAAGAAAGAAAAATTGTGGAAAGAAAGAAAGAAAGATGTAGTGGAAGAGGGTTATAGGCAGTGAAGCACATGTGCAAAGGTCCCCAGGTGGCACATGCTTGAGAGGTATGAAGAATAGAAAGTTAACATTCTCTTAAAATACCATTGTGCTTTATACATCTATATCTGAGCACATGCTGTGTCTATTGCCTCGGATGACCATCCTGACATTGCTATGTAGTGAACTCCTATCCACTTTACAAGACATGGCTCAAATATTACTTTCTCTTCAATTACCTCCCCAGGTAGAGTTGAACGCTTCATCCTTTGTGCCCCTACTATATGTTAGAATCCTCATCATACCATAGTACATTTGACTTATTTTCATTTGTTTCTCCCTCTGGATTTGGCGGTTGCTTAAAAACAAGGTCTATATCATTTATATGCATAGAATATTATATATATATATATATACACACACATTATATATGTGTATATATATAGAACATTATATATATATATACACATTATATATATATATATATATATATATATATATATATATACACATATTTGTATTCCCCACTACCAAGTACTCTGGGCCTGACAAATAGAAGGTGCATAACAAGTATTTGTTGAACTGAAACAATGAGTATCTACTGTTCCTGGTACTATTATAGGGATTATGGAGCATATAAAAGAGTTTACCTTCATTGAAGTAGTTAAAAATGTAGACTCCGGAGTCAGAAGCTTGGCTCTAATCCCAAACCACCACTTACTAGCTGTGTGAACTAAAACAATTTACTTAACCTCTCTGTGTCTCAGGTTCCCTATCTGTGAGATGGGAGATTATAATAGGAACTGTCTAAAAGTGAGAAATAATGAAATAATGTAAGTGAAGCATTTAGGGCCATAGTATCTGGCATCTGATAAGTGCTTAATGTTAATTTATTATTATGTATAAATTAATAAAATTCTTGAATTGATAAATTTTATACACATGAGAAGCAATCCTGCAATACACCACTATGCAGGCTGGTTTAAAAAAAAATTTTTAACGTTTATTTATTTTTGAGACAGAGAGAGGGATGAACGGGGGAGGGGCAGAGAGAGAGAGACACACAGAATCCGAAGCAGGCTCCAGGCTCTGAGCCGTCAGCACAGAGCCCGACGCGGGGCTCGAACTCACGGACGGCGAGATCACGACCTGAGCCGAAGTCGGCTGCTTAACCGACTGAGCCACCCAGGCGCCCCTGCAGGCTGGTTTAAAGTGCCTCCTGAAACAAGATGCTATGGTACCTTGACCTCAACTAAGCACTGCTGAATGTATGAATGAAGAAAAAAATAGGTGCACTGTAATCTGTGCCAGCCTGACCATTCTAGAGCACTCCGTGCATTTCTGAGCACGATATTTCAAGAGAAACAAAATATAGTGTAACTAGAAGCAGACCTCTAAAATGATCACAACTCCTGAGAAGGGGAGACTCAGTGCAGAGAGAGACACGAGAGCTGAAATTAAACATTTGAAGGGTTTTGCTGCTCTAGACAAAACAACTAGGGCAATGAGATAGGAGTCACAGGCAGAGGATTTCAGGTGAACATAGAAAAGCATTTCCTGAAAGTCCGCATCCACCACACTGGTAAGAAAGTGCTGAGTTTCCCATCAGTGGAAGGGCTCATTAACTGAATAGTCACTTAACAAGGATATCGTCAAGGGGACCTTTTCATTGGGCAGGAGAGTATTCTAGATGACCTTTGAGGTCCCCTGCAGGAGGTTCACGATCTGGTTCACCTTTCTGGGAAAGATTAGAATTACTACATTAAAATTAGGACGTTCTCAAAGTGGTACTCTGAAAGGAGCCAAAATGCTCTCAAAATCAACACTCCACCAAACACACGGGTGCACACACACACACACACACACACAGTCTTCCTCTCACCAGCCCACTCCTGTGCCTTTGTACGTAAAATTTCCATTTTAGTCACTTTTTGGATTGGGCATTAAAGATTCCTTTTTAAATGTAATTTTTTCCTGGAAGACGTATGGCCTTAAGCCCCTCGGCCATTACCATCATCTTCTACCACAGTGCCTGGTACATATTCACTAAATGTGCTTATTATCCACCATTTATACTTGAGATTGTACAAGTTTATCAGATTAAATTTACCTGTCTTAAAGGGCTCTGAGGAGATGCAGAAGTGGATAGATAGGCTTGGATAAGGGTGAGAGGTCACAAGGGTTTCGCTATTCAAGCTCAATCCTCACGGCACAGAGTGAAAACCACACACAGATACCATGTCCCTCTAAAGGCACATTTTTTTTTAGTTGGGTGGGAAGCCATGCTCTCCTCCTCACAAAGTCCTGAGTTGGGCAGTGATCTGGGCTGGGATTTGTGCCCTGGCCTTCTGCCCAGCCCATTGATTGAGCTCCTTAAATCACATCATTTAAGCCTACAAATGTCACAGATCCCATTAGACAATCTCCTCTGGCTAGCAGCACAGAAAAGAGAGAACATGAGAAGCCCCCAGGGGCACCCTGTTAGACCATTCCTAATGTTCCATACTTGGGGGACTACACTGGGAGTAAGGTTCACTTGTAGAATGGCATAAAGTGCTGGCTGGTTTTGTTTCGTTCAGTTCAGCATATACCTCAAGGCCAGTGCGGAATGATGGGAAAGCCAACCTCATCTCTTGGCTTAGGTTAATGGCAAATGAGTACAACCTGCCAAGTATAAAGGTGACGGGAAGGAACCTTCCCAATAATACATCCTCAAGAGATGCCAGAAACTCTATCATTAGCTATTTGTTCCCAGAATAATGGCAGAGTAGGACTAACAGCAAGCATATGAAGAAAGGATTGGTCCCAGAGCCTGGAGCAAAGCTGAAGCTAAAGCTGTAAGCAAGGGTAAAATGGCACCGGCTGAGGGGTTGGAAGAGAGCAGGGCACTAGACAAGTCATTGGATGTTTACATAAGCCTACATATAGTCAGACAATGCAGGGAACCCATTTTATAGCATTGTCAATGTGTAGTATAGAAGTGGGCATGAAAGAGATTTCCAAGGGTGGATACCAGGCCTCTCTTTTCCCCTTCATCACACCTTTCCTGCCCTAGACACATGTCTCTGTACTTCGAAGGCCACAGCAACTTCCATAATCAAAGAATACACATTAAGGTGTTAATAGCTGTTGGGGCGCCTGGGTGGCTCAGTCAGTTAAGCGGCCGACTTCGGCTCAGGTCATGATCTCATGGTTTGTGAGTTCGAGCCCCGCGTCGGGCTCTGTGCTGACAGCTCAGAGCCTGGAGCCCGTTTCAGATTCTGTGTCTCCTTCTCTCTCTGCCCCTCCCCACTTGTGCTCTGTCTCTCAAAAATAAATAAATGTAAAAATAAGTTTTAAAGGTGTTAATAGCTGTTAGCCACGTGATCTTTTATTCCTTCTGGGGGTAATTTTAGAGATGCAGTGCCTTAATGCAAAAGAGTGACTCTCTAATAGTATATTCTCAGGCAAACCTCTGGAGGAGAGATTTTTCTCTAAGGGGAATACTGTGAGGCTTCTCATAGCATAGCCCACTGGAAATGCAATAGACCAGATCCGTTTCAAATGCAAGAGATGAAAAGTAAATCTAGACGCTGAATTGACTATATATAATCCAATTATCCTTACTTCAAGTCTCAAATTACCATGATTTTACTGCCCTCCCCCCATTCACTACTATAACCCACACATCTGGCACACAGTGAAAGTTCAATGAATGGTCCTGCGTGGTGCCTCCATTATTATTACTATTAGCACCGGAAGCAGTAGTGGCAATAGTTCTGCCCTGGCACAGTGCCTGGGGCATATTAAGTATTCAAAGCTATACTAATTATTTTGTTGCACCAGCTCCTGGCATAGTGCCTGGCACATAATAGGGCACCGATTTAGTTAGCTCCCTTCCTTCTCATCTTGCCCTAGGTTACGTTTGTCTTCAGTTTACCCCACAGCTTTGCCTTACTCAAGTGGGCACAGATCTTCCTTTGGCAACAGTGCTTAGCACAGCATCACTCGTGACTCCATCTGAAAATACATCTAGCCTTTTCTCCCAAGGTAACTTCTTAAGTGGCAAATGGACAGCGAGCATTTAAGATCATTTTGCAGATGGGACAACCGAGGTTGTGAGCACTTGCCTTTTAACTCACCTCTCATCTTTGTATCTTATCATAGCCTGAAAACTGTGCTCCTATCAATTTCTCCCAACTAGGCCATGATCCATCTCACTACTATTGTTCTTATGTTATGTAGGGCCTGGACCACCCTCACATTTTCACATTGCCTTTTTTTTTTTAAGGTTTTATTTTTAAGCAATCTCTATACCCAACATGGCACTCAAACTCAACCCCAAGATCAAGAGTCACAGGCTCTACCCACTGAGCCAGCTAGGTGCCCCCACATTTGTCCTTTTAATTCATCCTTCAAGAACTCACTAAAGAGCTACGTCCTCCATGAAACATTCTCTGAGTTCTCCAGCCTTCACTGAGCCCTTCCTGAAATCCCAAAGTAACAAATCACTACCACATAATTTAGCCCTTCATTCCATGACCATGCCAACCTTTCTCAGCTAGATTGTATTTGTTCATTAAACATTCATCTGTTGAGCACCCGTCATGTTCTAGACCCCATTGCAAGTGCTGGGAAGACAGGAATCAAGGTACTCAAACCCTAGTGGCATAAAGACAAACATGCTATTAGGTGACATTGGAGAAACGTCATCCAAGTACCAGTGGAGAACTCAGAGGGAGATTGGTTAACCTTCTGAAGGTGTTGGGGGTGGGGTGGGGGGACTTCACAGAGGAGGAGAACTATGAGCAAGGTGCTGAAGCCGAGAAGGAATTTGTTAAGTAGAGAGAGTAGGATGAAGCTATGTGCAAAGACATGGTCAATAAAGGGCCACTCAGAGAGCATGGCTCAGTATGGCTGGAACTTAGGTTGGGATGGAGAAAGATGAGAGAATATCATGGAAGGTTTACTCATTCATTCATCAAGTATATATCAAGTATCCAGGGTGTGCCAGGAACTTGGCTAGGTGCAGTGCTATAAAAACAGGACCGATGCAGTCCCTGAACTTGAGATTTAAAGCAAATTGGACAGAAAAGATGATTATCCAATAAGACAAAGAAATATGTCACTACAGGGGCACCTGGGTGGCGTCTGACTTTGGCTCGGGTCATGATTTCATGGTTTGTGGGTTCAAGTTCCACATTGGGCTCTGTGCTGACAGCTCAGAGCCTGGAGACTGCTTCCAATTCTGTGTCTCATTCTCTCTCTGCCCCTCCCCCACTTGTGCTCTCTCAAAAATAAAGAAATGTAAAAATGTAAAAACAATTCAAAAAAGAAATATGTCACTACAAATTGTGATAAGCATTAAGAAGGAAAAGAATACAAAGGAGAGAAGACTATGAAGGCACCACTTTAGAAAGAGTGGTAAGTGAGGGCTGCTCTGAGGAGGTGACATTTGATTGAGACCTGAAAGATTAAAAGAGCTGGAGAAGAGTGTTCCAGGAGGTAATCAAAGGTCTTGAGGTGGCCAAAAGCTTGGCATGTGGGGGGACTCAAAAGCAGCTGCACAAGGCTAAAGAATAGTGGATGAGGGTGAGAAGTTGGAGAGGTAAACACATGAACCGAAACCAAGCAGACCTCAGAAAGGAATGTTGAGTTCATCACAACTAATCAAGGAAGAGCGAAATGGAACCAGATTTGTGTTTGACGGGATAACTTGGGGATGGTGCGGGAGGCTCCGTGGAGGGGGAAAGAATGGAGTCAGGATGATCAATTGTAAGGTTGTGGAATGGTTTAGGCGAGAGATGAAGGCATGCACCTATTCTTTCATACCCTCCCCAAGTGCTAGCACAGCACTAGGCCTACTGATGGCTTCCGGCGTGTTCATATAATATAAATAAATGCACAAATATATATAAATAAATAAATGCAGATAAATAAAATAAATATAAATAAATATAAACTGAATCCAGTTGTTGAGTCTCTCTTCAGGAGATCACACTGTCTCTTCTTCCTCCCCTCTTTTTGTTTATAATGGAGATGGGGAGGCGGGGAGGCAGTCTACAATTAGGATTATTAAAGTCATTAGCTGTTTAGTGACAAATGCTTACTCTAAGTGCCACTTTCCTCAGCCACTGCTGAGTTACTTGAAAGTAGCACAGAATATCAGTGTGTATCAAGACAGCCAAACAGAGATGTGGATGCAGAGAGAAATTTGTCCTTTGGGCCTGTTCAGGGTATGAGGTGACACTCACCTTCAAATACTAACTTCCCAGAAGACCACAGGCACATGAATTGCAAATGCCACTCGGTATAATATATGCTTCTCCCTTTGCCAAAGCAGGGATGTAATTACCTGGAAGACTGAGGCATATGTCATGTCTTCATCTTCTCTTCCACCCAGCAGATGACACAAGTGGCCCTTTATCACATTTGCATTTCCTTTTGCTGGCAAAATACTTCAGTAATGAGACACTTCAGTGGGTCCAGCCAAACTCAGCCTCCAGAGGGTCCTGGAGGTCCCCGGGGTGGGAGGGAAAGGGGAGCCAATCACCTTATGGATCTGAGCCTCATCTTCTCCCCTGGGGAGAATAAGCATTCCTATCTCACAGGGCTAGTAGGAGGAGGTCAGTGAGGAATGTGCATGAATTTGATCTGAAACAGTATAGAGGCAAGAACTCTATACTGCCGTTCATTCTATGCAACTGAAGGCCAAGACTGTCTTTTTTTCTTGGTTTCCCGGAGAAAGTTAAACACATTGTAGGAATTCAGTAATAGGTTTTACTTTAAAATCACTTCCATTGAAATCGGGCTTTAGATGTGGTGCATGTAAAACAGACCATTCTCTTCTCAGAACTGAATCGAACAGATTAGCGGATCCATAAGCTCCTTGGTTTCGAGCGGTAGAGGAAAAATCATGAATCGGCAGGGGGGTATGTGACTTTGGCCTATCAGAGCCAATACCCATTCCCCACTGAGAAGCAGCAAAAAGCAGGGCTTCAGGTAGCATGAAAACTGGATTTTAATACAGGGTCTACATCTGGGGAAGCTGCAATGTGACACTGAAAATTAGCACCGGCCCATAGGTCCAGGGTCTAAAGAAAATTGGCCAGTGATCGCTCTGACAATCAGCAGTATTATCATGAGTATCTTCAGACAGCAGAAGGGAAGGGAGGAATTAATTTGCGCCATGTCTTGGGAGGTTTACACACTGCCAGTTGCTCTGATAGTATATTATCTCATTTGACTCTCACAATAGCTTTATGAGGAAGGAATTCTTTAGCACAGAGCCTAGTTCACAGTGAGCTATAACTAAATGATAACTGCCACTAATGCTATTAATATATTGATAACATTAATAATAATAGACCGAAGCACAATGGGCTTGAGCAACTTATCCAAGGTCACAGAGCTGGAAAAGGCAGGATTTGAACCCAGGATTTGAACCCAAATGTCTGGGCTTCTTTTGCTATACCACTTTGCGAGAAGAGAAAGATCGTGGGGGGCAAACAGTTGAGGATTTTCCAACCGCTTAGCCATGCTGCCTCCATAAACTGACCAGTTGAAACCTTCAGGCACCTAAGCATCTCTTTGGTCTCCCTCTCTCTCACTCAGGTTGCTAAGTTGCTATGAACCATGGCCCAACTGTACTACAAAAAAGTCAACTACTCACCTTACAGAGACCGTATCCCCCTGCAAATCGTGAGGGCTGAGACAGAGCTCTCTGCAGAAGAGAAGGCGTTCCTCAATGCTGTGGAGAAGGGGGACTATGCCACCGTGAAGCAGGCCCTACAGGAGGCTGAGATCTACTACAATGTCAACATCAACTGCATGGATCCTCTGGGCCGGAGCGCCCTGCTCATTGCCATTGAGAATGAGAATTTGGAGATCATGGAGCTACTGCTGAACCACAGCGTGTATGTAGGCGATGCATTGCTCTACGCCATCCGCAAGGAGGTGGTGGGCGCTGTGGAGCTTCTGCTCAGCTACAGGCGGCCCAGTGGAGAGAAGCAGGTAAGATAAATCCCTACAGGCTGGGAAATAGCCGGGAACAATAAGGCCCCGGGATCAGAAGCCTTGAAAATAGGGAAGGTTAGGTAGGCTGGCATTAAGTAGCCCTAGCATGGCAACCCTCTGCTCTCAGAAATCGCATCACTGATCTCAGGTGGCATCCTAGAGCGACCCTGCGTGGCCCACACTAGGTCTTCCTCATTTGCCTTTTCTTTGTGAGCATTTGCCCATATACATTCAATACGTGGCAACCCAGAAGTGTGCTCTCCATTTCCAGAACATCCAAGCTCCTTCTACCCTCCCTGGCCTCTGCTCTCTAGCCTCATTTTCTTCCTCTACTCAAAGATTACAATCTAGAAAAGAAGAGGCCAACCACAGACCTGGGAGTTTTCCTTCTCACCGGTCTCTCTCCCGGACAATGACAGAAGACCTTTAAATGTGAATACCGTGGTGCACGTGCAAATGGATATAGGGGTTCATGTATTTTCCCAGTACCTGTGATATGACTACATTCCACCCCTAAATGTTTGGGGGGGTTGCCTCTGTGACTCTCCTATCCTCCAAAGCACTTAGGTTTAATACTCTGGAGTCATCTTTGAGTTCTTCCCCTTCCTTGCCTCTATGTCCAGTCCCCAAGCCCTGTGGTTTCTTTCGCTCCAATCTCTTACATACTTTCTTTCCTCCCACCACTCTCCCTGTGTTCCTCATCATCTCCCTCCTAGCTGAGGGATTCTCAAAGTGTGGTTCTTGGACCAGCAGCATTAGCATCACCAGGGGAACTTGTTAGAAATGCAAATGCAAATTCTGAATCAGAATCTCTGGGGGTGAGGCCTACCAAGCTGTGTGTTGACCACCCCTCCAGGGGATCCTGATGCACACTCAGCTTTCAGAATCACTGCCCCAGACTGACATGAAAATCTTCTCACTGGATTCTCTGCCGATAGCCCCTTTCTTTCTCACAAGCCTTCCTGGACAACGATGCCGGCTTGTTCTTCACAGCACAGCATAACAATCCTGCCATTGTTACCCACCCTTTCAGTGACTACAAGCTCTCATTAGAAGAGAAACCAGTGCATGAAGCCTAGCGCTCAATACCCTTCAGTAATGGTCTTTTCATGTCCTGTCTCCTGCAGGTTTCTCCTAAACCCCTCAAGTCAGACAGGTCTCTCCACTCTCTTCCTTTGGAGCATAGTAGGGACGAAGTAGGGAGAAAGATATAGTAGGGACAAAGAAAATACAGTATCATCAAACATGGAATACGACAATGCATTAAAAAGCAAAAACAAAAAACAAAAAACAAAACAAATAGTGGCGCCTGGGTGGCTCAGTTGGCCGAGCGTCCGATTTCGGCTCAGGTCATGATCTCACGGCTCGTGAGTTCGAGCCCCGCGTCAGGCTCTGTGCTGACAGCTCAGAGCCTGGAGCCTGCTTCGGATTCTGGGTCTTCCTCTCTCTCTGTGCCCCTCCCCCGTTCAGGCTATCTCTCTCTGTCTCTCAAAAATAAATAAACATTTTTTTAAATTTTAATAATTAAAAAAGCAATAAAATAGTAAAAATCAAGCCCCAAACTGCAAAGTGCTCAGATAATGAGAACACTTCAGATCAAACCTTATGGGTCATGGCCAAAGCTCGGCTTAAAGGGAAGTGGAGCTTTACTGTTTGCCTGCCTGGTTAAACAAAAAGAATGAAAGTACTTAAGTGATAACTCTCAGACTAAGAATTGGAATGGATAGAACAGGAAGAAAGACAGATGAAAAGTTCCTTGAATAAAGGGCCTGAATGCCTCCGTTCTCCACCAGCATTTCATAGAGCGCAGCTGTAACCCCACACTACGAAAGTGCCTGCAATATCACAGGCACTCAATAAACACTTATTTCATGAACAAATAGTATGCAGCCAGCACCATGCTAAGTAACTTACACCACTTGGCTCATTTAATCCCCCCAGCACCTCGGTTAGGTAGACACTATTATTACCCATAAGAAGAATTGAGTCACAGTTAAATCAGTTGTCCAAGATCACAGTTCAGTGTCAGAGCCAGGATTCAAATCCAGGCCACCTAACCCCTAAACCTACCCTCTTAACCACTTGGCTATACTGCTTCTGTGGCAATCTAAGTCTTGGGATTCGCAGAACAGAGTTCTGAGACAGGGTAGACCCGTGAAGGATCAAGAGCTCTCTGGAAAGGACAGGCCAGAATTTGGATGAAGAGCAAAGCAGAGAGGTATGAATATGTTCCCTACTGAGTCCACATCACCATTCCTATCAAAACTGATTTGTTCTCTGCCCCATCTCACCACAGCCCTGCTAAGGGTCGGAGTGATTTAACTGCGTTACTCTGCGGGCGCCTGGGGGGCTCAGTCGGTTAAGCATCCAGTTTCGGCTCAGGTCATGACCTCACAGTTTGTGGGTTCGAACCCCGCATCGGGCTCTGTGCTCACAGCTCGGAGCCTGGCGCCTGCTTCCGATTCTGTCTCCATCTCTCCCTGCCCCTCCCCCACTCGTGCACTGTCATTCTCTCTCTCTCTCTCAAATATAAACATTAAAAAAATGTTTTAAAAACTGCATTACTCTGAACTAAGGCTTACCCAGACACCCTACCCTGTGATGATCTTGCCCACCCCTGAGATTATGCGGTCATTAGCTCTATCCTTCCTTTGACACCACTCACACACAACTGTGTACTATTGGTCAGCCTCACTTGTGTAAATGTCTGGTCTCTGTAACTAGATTGTTTCTTAAATGTCAGGCATAATCTAATGCCCAACTGTTTCCATGTTTCCCCCAGTAGTACCTAACCCAATGCCTAGTATATAATGGGTGATAGATAAATATTTGCTGATGAATAAGGAAGAGCTATGTGTATCTCTCAGACATCCTGCACATTCAGCTTCATAACTGTTGCAAAAGAGAGCAGAGCACAGGGGGGTTTCCAAAGAGGGGACTAGCAATACTTTCGGAGTTTTGAAAACAGGCCATGTCTTTATTTGATGACCCCCATTTCCCCCATCTTTCCCCCAGTGCCCTGGCAAACTCTGGGGAAGAAAGGCACCAGGAAAACTCACTCCAGGGTACAATCTAAGGCGTGACCTCCCCTGGAGAAAGGCAGAGCTTAACTCACAGGAATGAACCACTAATGGTGAAATGTCAGGCGTATGGAACAGGGGTGAAGCTGTTTGGGACAGGCTGTCTTTTCCCAAGATCTTTTCAGACACCGCCAGTGTAAGACCTCCTTTGTCCATACTTGAATATCATACCATATGTACAAAGGCACACAGCCATCGGCCCCAGCTCCAAGTCTTTTCGGCACGTTTCCCTTCCTCCTCTCTCTCCCAACCCCCACCACCAGCCTCTGCTAAATTTTATTTTCTCCCATTGCTCTGACAATCACTGTGGCAAGTCATATGTCAGTAACTATAACAACAGGCCGCCACCGTGCTGAAGTTCTGCCTTTCTGGGAAATAGAATCAGGATGTGTTTACCTGGGAGCAAATCAGGGATGTGAGCAAACACAGGCCTCCTGAAGGACCGCAGGTCCGGCTGGGTAGGCCACTCCCAGGAAGGTACCCCTCCCACACCCAGAAGCCAAACACCTGGCCTTTTTCACTGGCCCTCCCACATGTCGCCAAGAGATTGGGCACAGCTGACCTCCATCAATCTTGGATGGATAAACTGGGGCCCTCTTTGGCTTTACTTGGCCAAGGGCTTGGCCTCAGGCTGGCAAAGAGACCCCCTCTGCTCAGCCCATCCTGCTCTTCTCCCTCTTCTAGCCTATCAAAAGTGCTCTCAGGTATCAGCACTCACATGGAAAACTGCATTTTTAATAGGGACCAAATCTTAAAGTCAAAATGGTGATGCTTTATCAGAATTCTCTGCACCAGACAAGTATAAGACTGCATGTGTGCGTGCGTGTGTGTGTGTGTGTGTGTGTGTGTGTGTTGTTCTGGGGTCTTCTGGCTGCTCCAAAAATCTGACTCTCTTGGCAGATTTTGTGACTCCTTCGGGTAAACACTCTTAAATAATTCTCAGAATTCAAAATTTTTGCACTACAGAAGTCTTAATACCAGCCAATTTCTTGTACATCAAGCCTTTTTCCTTTGGTGCACTGACTCTGGGAGCAGAGTCTTGTACCTGTGTATGGTCAAAACCAGCTCAAAGATTAATCATTGTGCATATGGCGAACTTGTCAAAATACAGACTCTTGAGCCCCTACAGGTCCAGAGGCTTGGGGTTGGAGCCTGGAACCAACATTTTAATAAGCCCGCCCTCACCCATTTCTAGGTGAAAGGTCTATGGACTTCTCTGTATCTGTTTCCTAGGCTGCCATAACAAATTCCCACTAACTGGGAAGCCTAAAATAAAAGAAATGCATTCTCTCATGGTTCAGGAAGCCAGAAGTCTGAAATAAAGGTATTGACAGGGCTGGTTCCTCCTGGAGACCCTAAAAGAGAATCTGTTCCATGCCTTCGCTTGTAACCGCATCACTCCAATCTCTGCCTCCATCGTCGCACAGAGTTCTCCTCCGTGTCTCTTCCTTGTGTCTCTGGGTCCTGATCCCCCTCTCCTTTCTAAGACACCAGTCATTGATTTAGGGTCCACCCTAATGCACGATGACCTCATTTTAACTTGACATCTGCAAAGACCCTTTTTCTAAATAAGGTCACATTCATAGGTACGGGGGGTTAAGAGGTGAGTATATCTTTTGAGGGGACTCCATTCAACCCACTAAACTCTCCATGAGAAATACTACTAGGGAAGTGGTTTTCAGACATTTTCAGAAGCAGAGCCTTTCATTAAATGAAATCCTTCCCAGAAGTAAAATAGGCAAACAGACCCAAGCAGAGCTGGCCTAGTTTAAGTTCAGATCAGGGCCCAAAGCCCCACTTGTTCACACACACACACACACACACACACACACACTCCTATCCCTCCGTGGTCCCTGAGGAGCAAGCATAGCTGGACAGCCACTCGTCTAGAAGACAGGATGACAGAGTCTAATTCAGAGTTTGAGGTACTAACCAGCTTGCAGCTAACAGGATGACCTTGGGCAAGACCCAAGGTGTTTTACACCTGTCCAGTTACAGAATCACCCTACGACTAAATTTCCTCATGTATAAAATGAAGGGAACAATACCTAATCTAGGGGCTTGTCATTAGGATGAAATAAGGTACATTAAAGTCTTTTGAAAATAAATTTAAATGCTAGACAGAGGTCAATGACTATTATTTTCAGCCTCACTCTATCAATTTGACTTAGCCGGTCGTATTGTGTGGAGAGACCAGCTGGCAAGTGGCAATCATCACAAGAAACGACTAATACAATGAGAGAGAGGCTGGTGAGCGGGCTGGCTCAGTTCGCAGATTACCTCCTTCTGCCCGGCCTTAATGACAATGGTCTCCCTTCTGCTGTTAGGCAAGCTGTATGACCTCAAAGTCATCCCTCCTTGTTCAGTGGTGTCTAAGGATTTAAGCAACAGGGAAGTAGAACTGCTGGCCTTTGCATCAACAGCCCACCCAAAGAATTTTCTTTCTTGGTCACTTGCGTCAGTGCAGGCAGGCGGAAAGAGGCTAAGCCAACCTTCTCCCCAAGGCCCACCCCTCTGGGCTCTGCCATAATTACTCATTTGTCTGTGGCAGATGGCTCCAAATTAAAATTGGTCTCACAGATGAGCTAGTGAGATTAAGTTTCAACAACACTGATAAGTGTTTGTGTTAAGATTGTAGAAAATCAGCAATGAGACACTACATTTACTCCCTTCTCCTGCCTGCCTCTTGGTCTCAGGGAGAGATTGCACAGTGTGGAGGGGCACCCTGAGGGCCTGGGCAAAGGTGACTGAGGCACAGAGAGAGGACCTAAAGAGTCTAACCTCTAAATCTCCAACCCTCAATATGAGAGCAGAAAGTAAAGGAGAGAATTGCCGTTTATTGGATAGGTTTCCTTAATCTCTCCAGACCTCAGTTTTTTCATCTGTAAAGGAGAACAATAATGGAGTCCACTTCGTAGAGTGATAGCTGGAATTAAGTGGACTAATGCACATATAGTACTTAGAACAGTGCCTGACACAGAGTAAACACTCGATGAGTAAGTAGCTAATACTGCTCCTACTTCTACTAGCTGAAGCCATGCTGCTATCACATGCTGGCTAATCTTATCTACTCATTGTTTTTTAAATGTATTAAGCACCCACTAGCACATCATAGCTGAGAGTTCAGACTGAGTGACCTTGAAAAAGTTGTCCACTGTGACTCAGCATCAGTTTTCTTACCTGTATAACGGGGATAATGATATTGCCTGTGTCACAGATTGTTGCAAGATTTACGTGAGAACTATTTTTGAACATTTGGCATAATTTGTGATCCATAGCATTTGCTATGTAATACCCATATCATTAGCATTAATACAGAATAGTAGTAACATTATTAACTCTTTGTTACCTGACTTGCCCAACAGTAGGTATCTACCTTTATAGTAGTCTGAGTAACAGCTTTCATTCTCTGATTTTCATTCCAAAGTCAAAGTTCTAGATCAAAAACATGGAGTGTGTCGATCAACTCAAGAAAATAAATCAGCCAAGGCATCTGGGTGGCTCAGTTGGTTGAATGTCCAACTCCTGATTTCAGCTCGGGTCGTGATCTCACAGTTCATGAGTTCGAGCCCCACTTCGGGCTCTGCGCTGACAGCTTGGAGCCTGCTTGGGACTCTCTCTCTCCCTCTTTCTCTCTCTCTAAATATATGAATAAACTTTAAAAAAAAGAAGTCAACGACTTCTTTGGAAGAAAATTTCAAAATGACTGCATCACATCATAGTGGCCAAGCTGACAAACTGAGTTACTTCCTCTCGTGTATCTTTGTTGATTTTCAGTAGACAAGGCCTACTGCACTCACAGAGCAGAATTATAGAGAGTTTGAAAATCATGTGGTCTGAAATTAACATGTCCAAGGTCACTTAGCTGAGTCCACACTGGCACAAATGCTTCCTGTCTCCCAAGCCACTCTTTCTACTACTCCGCTCTGCCTCTGAGGGATCATCAGAAGTGGTGACAATTACAACAAAGCTGAAAATAAACAAAGCAGCTCCAAGTCGTGTCTCTCTGGAACAACTCATTGATAACAGAGTTTCAGCAAATGATTAACTCTCTTCAGTTCAATTCAATTGTCTAAGTATTTTTGACTGCTAATTATATGCCTCACAGTAAAACTGAAAGATACAGTTAGTGCCCTCAAGAAATTTATAGATTCGTGTGGAGAACAGACGTGTACATGGTGTCCAACCAGCCCCTGCCCCTCTTAGTGAGCATGGCCTTCTGTGTTCCAAGGGACACAAAAGATATGATAGTGATATTCACCTCTCAGAAAGAAAAGAAAAACATAATTACTTAAACCTGGTTTCAAGAAGCCCAAGGGAGCTGGCTGCATAACACCTCACAAAGAAGAATCCCTAAAGTAGTGTAAAAAGTAAATCACTAAATAAAAACACATGCGACTTTTTAGCCACGCTCCCTCCCCCCCTCCCTTCAGGGTTACCACCAACTCAGGGCTTCCTTTCTACAGCTTTACGCTCATGGTCGACATACGTATGTCCAGTTAGGAAGTTTCTTATTCTGCTCTGTCCTAGGGCAGGTATATCTCATCTGCGTGTGATATTCTCCACCCCCCTTCACCTAATATGTTCAGTTGTCTAAAAGGCAGCCAGTGTTTGTCTCCTTTTCACCCCAGGCTCCTCTTCTCACTGCTATTGGTTTTTCCAGCTTATACCTCTTGTTGCAAATTAGTTCAAGTGTGAAATATCGGTGCAAAACTCAGAGCTCTCCTTCCATCTCCCTTCCCAGCTGTCCTATCCCAGTGCACCAAACACTACCTTGTTACTGTGCCTTTCCATATGCCAACAAAAGCCACGGGACAGAAATAGAACAGTGCAAGCAAATGTATGCTACATCATCTAAAATGTGTGATGTGGACAATACAGGAAGACACTCCAGACACAAGCAGACACAGGGGTTTTAAGGGAGGAACATTTTTAAGAAATAGGCTTTGAGCTGGAAAGGAAGAAAGGGATGGCACGCTGGTCAGGGGGAAGTGAATGAGTAATGTTGGGGGAGTTGGAATGACGGTGGCCTGTTCACAGTGGCTGCTGGAGTGAAGGGTTGGTGATGAAAGCAGTGCTTGGGACGCCATTACCCTCATGATGGAAGGTGCCAAATACCTCACTCAGAGTCAGGGCACTGGGCCAGGTATGCCCTGAGTCTTATCATAAACAGCAGTTGTTGGGTCCCTGTGCTCATGTATCTGCCCTCCTTCTTTTTTTCTCTGATCCTAGTTGGAGTAGAGGGGAATTCGTCTGTGGTCACTGGTTGAACCACTCCTTCGTTGGGACCTTGGTGAATAGTCACCATCATCCCAGCTCATTGTCACTGGTCCTCTGACTGGAAGCTGGGGCAGAGGGGACTGAAATGGGATGAAGCCAGAGGGGTGCCTGGGTGGCTCAGTCAGTTAGGTGTCTAACTCTTGATTTTGGCTTAGGTCATGATCTCACAGTTCATGAGATGGAGTCCCCCGTCAGGCTCTGCACTGAGTGTGGAGCCTGCTTGGATTCTCTCTCCTTCTCTCTCTGCCCCTCCCCACTCATACTCTGTCTCTCGAAATAAATAAGTAAACAAACAAACAACAAAAGAAGCTGGACCCACCGATAACCCAGGGGACTGGTTGAACAGTGCTACCCCTCAGCAAGTATTTGTGAGGAGCTGGCCATACGGATCTTTGACTCTTTCCCCTTTCATCTATCTACTTCCCCAAATGACATTCTCTCCCTCCTCTCTTCCAGTCCCTCTCCATACGCACAGTTCCAATGTTGGTGTCCCACTTTAATTTCATTGGCTGACGACTTTCGTAGCTTCCATGATATCATGCCTACATGGTTCCTCCTCCTTCTCTGCCCACTGCCTTTTAGTCTCTTTTTCAGAATCCCTATTTTTTTCTTCCTTCAATACTGGTGCTGCCTGGAGTTCTATCACTTCTCCCTTTGTAGCTCAATATCTATCATGTGATCTATAATTTATTTCCCAAGTTTCAGCTAGACATGCCCGCCTAGATGTACCCCAAACATTTAAAATTCACTATGTCTAGGGGCACCTGGGTGGCTCAGTCGGTTAAGCATCTGACTCTTGGTTTCAGCTCAGGTCATGGTCTTGTGGTTTGGGGGTTCGAGCCCCACATCGGGCTCCATGCTGATGGTGTGGATCCAGCTTGGGTTCTCTCTCTCCCTCTCTCTTTCCCCCACTCACTCTCTCTGTCTCTCAAAAATAATCTTTTTAAAATTTTTTTTAAAAATATAAAATAAAATTCACTACGTCTAATAATAAAAGTAGTAAGCACCAATTTGCACTTACTGTGTGCCAGGCCCATTCTACATACATAAGCTACATTCACTTGTCTGATACTCACAGCCATCCTGCGAGATAATTCTATTACTCATTTTTACAAATGGGTGCGTTAAGGCACAAAGAGGCTAAATAGCTTTCCCAAGCTTATGCAACTAGTAAGTAGACCAACTGGGATTCAAACTGAGGCAGCATGGCTGCAGATTCTGTGTTCTTAATGCCGGCGCTAGCCTCACTTTGCCCTCTAGGTCCTCCTCGGCATCCAGTGTATCCTCTCTCAGGTGATGGCACCCATATCCCTCCCGTCATCCTTCCAGTGTTCTAGATTCGAAACCGTGCTGTTGTCTTCATCTCAACCCTCTTTCAGCCACCACACCAAGTTGAGTACTAAGTCCCTTTCAATAACTTAATTGAAGAGAGGAGGCAAACCTATCAACAATTAGTCAAAATATAAGTGCTGTTAGAGGTAAGAAAGTACTGTATGTACCCAAGCATTAGTATCTGATCATGTCACTCAAATGGTCAACGTTCCTCCTTATTTCCTATAGAATAAATTTCAAAATGTGGGTGCAGGGTTGAAGGTTTGAGGAGAGAGGGTTGGCAATTCATGCTGAATTGTCACTGATAAATCCAGCCCTAAGCGTGGAGGCAGAGTGAGTCCAACAGACAAGGCATGTTAATGAAAGGAATCATGAATAAAGGAAAGCTTGTTTCACCATACTATCAGTGGATTATTATTGCCAGTCCGTTCGTTTAAAAAAAAAAAAAGGTGGGGGCGGGGGGGGGGGGCTGTGAGCCAGGTAAGCAAAAGGCACTGAAAGAACTGTCCAAAGAAATACAAGTCAGAGAAGGGAGAGGAACATGGTACCATTGACAAATCTCCTGTGAGTCTACCTCCTTTAACTCTCCTCCAGAAAAGGGGGGTGATAACCCAGAGCAAACACTTCTGCAGCAGGAGAGTGGAATTTGTGAATTCTCTTCTGCTCTTCTGCTCTTCAAGGGCAACCGGGAGTGATTTGATGTTGGGCAACATCAGCTCCATTATCTATATGAGAATTGTGGATAGAACTGTGGAGCTAAAAATGGCCTCGAGATCCTCCAATCCACCCCTTGTCATCGAAGAGCCTGATAGTCTCTTCTCACCTGCCAATGGGCCTAAATGGGGAAGGCGTCAAGCCCTACTAGGCAGCCAGAATGTAGAGCAGTTTGGGCTCCGTCTACCCAAGCAAAATGAATATGTGCCCTATTTACTCAAGCAGTTTTCTCCCTTTCCCCCTCCATTATTTCTCGACTCTCAAACTGAGGTTATTCAAGCACCCGGGCCCCAGACCACCACCACCCTTCTCCACAGCCATGTTCATTTTAAAGTTTTTGTTGTAAAAATAATACATGTTGTTACTCTCAAAACTCACTCCCTAGAAGTCATCATTATGAACAATATAGGTGTGTCCTCCTAGGTATTCTCTATGCATATTCAAACAAACATATACACAAACACACACACACACAGACTTCTTTGCACGAATGCTCTGCAACTTGCTTCTTTTTCTTTAACGACACACGGTGGACATCTTTCCCTCTGAAGGTATTTATCTTTACCATAATCTTTTTAATGGCAATATTGCATTATATCATACAAATGTGCCATATTTCTTTAACCGGTCCTCTATTAATGAACTCTTAAATTGTTCAAGGATATTTAGGTTTTTGATTTTTGATTTAGGTTTTTGAATTTTGTTTTTTTCTAAACACTACTGTGATGAATACCCGTGTGTGTGTATGTGTGTGCATGCATGTGTGTCTTTGAACACTTGTGTGATTATATCTGTAAGGGAAATTCTTAGTAATGAAGATTATGGAATCGTAGAGTATGCGCATTATTTAATTTTTATTTCTATTGCCAAATTGCTCTCCTACCAACAGTGTGTGAGAATGCCTGTTTCTCACATCCTTGGAATCAGAGACTGCAAAAAAGTCAATGATTTGGGGAAATCTTTGTCAATCGGACAGTTAAATATGCTACCTCATTATTGTTTTACATTTGAATTTTTATTATAAGTGGGATTTCACATGCTCTCATATTGTAAGCAATGTGTTCTATTCTGTGAATCAGCTGTTCATTTTTGAACCCATTTTCCTACTAGTGTCTTCATCTTTTTCTTACTGATTTGTCTAAACTCTGCCTATTAGGGTCATTAGCACTTTATTCATCCTTTAAAATTAACACTGATGTATTAGAGAATAGTGGTTTACTCAGTTTTACAGCAAGTCTGAAGCGAAGAGCAAAGCTAATTGTATTCGAGATCTTTTAACTTTTTTGCATAAAAGTATACAATTGTTTAAGTGATGCTTAAAATGTCTTAATGTTTCTCTGGTATAAGAAAGCCTGAATGAAAGAGTATTTATGCTTAATCATTCCTTTATTTTTAAGTGTCCAGTTTAGTGCTTAAGTACCTTTGTTCAAAGGAAAGAAACTCTTTATGGCTCTTATAGCTAGGATTCACCAAGTTGGAGGCATAAAAGGGACCAGACAGGCTTATACCTCAAGCACAAAGGAAGTAGAAATGAAACAGAAACAGGAAGAAGGGTTGGTCTTTAGCAGAGGAATGAGTTCTTATACCCAAGCAATGACAAAAATCCATTTAATCCATTCTTTGCCCTGACTCATTGGCAGCATAATAGCTACTTCAGAAAAAAAGGGAAGTATCAAATTATACGGGAAAACATTTTCCCGAATTTCCTTAGTAGGGAGGAAACATATGAGAGAGGAAATGTAACATGACAAGCCTATACTATTTCTGGTCTAAACTCTTCAAATTGTCTACATTGATTAGACAAATAGGATAGTTTCCAAATTCTTTACTCGATGCCATGCTGACGCAATCATCTAGATTAAGAATGTTTTGGGGACACTGAGAGAGTACACAGTACCTGTGTCAAAATAAGATGGTCAGACAACCCTGACGGATAATGCCAGCAGAGATTCTTGATAATGTAGAAGCTTTTAGTGTCATCTTGCCCTGCAGTCAATAAAATGGCATTTAGCCCTAGAATAGAACAACCTTACCAAGTTCAAAGAGGAGAAGCCCTCACTAGACTGATGGTACCAACGACCTCCATTGTTACTCAGAATATTTTTTTTTCCACTTTGATTTCAGAAGAGCTAGGAATTTGGGGAATTCGCAAAGGGGATAAACAAAAATTTCTTGTGATTGAAGTACATAAACTGCAATTATAGACTCATAATATCTGGAAGGGGCTCAAAGAAAGAATAGAGGAAATCATGAGATTTCCACGACAAGAGCTTTTAAACCTTGAATCACTCCAGACCACCCTAGAATCTGACCATTTCTCATGACCCCTACCTCCTCACCCTAGTCCAAGCAACCATTACCCCTTACTTGGATGATTATCATAGCTTCCTAACTGGTCTCCCTGCTTTCCCTCTCAGCCCCACACAATCTAGTCTTTTCCCAGTGGCAGTCACCTTTTGAAAATCTAAGTCAGACCATGTCATTCTGGTCAAACCCTCCAAAGCCCTTTCCAATGCCTCCAAGGCCCTGCATTATCTGACCCCTGCTCTTTTCTCTCATCTCCTACACTCTCCCTCACTCGATCTGCTTCAGCGATAGTCGCCTCTTATAAGGAATGGTCTAGCATGAGTGCCTTTGCCTGAAATGTTCCTTACCCAAGTAGCTACATGGTTGGCTCCCTTCTTTCCTTTAGATATTTGCTGCAATGCTACCTTATCAGGCAGACCTTCCTTGATCTCTCTACGTAAAAATGACACCTTCCCCATTGCTCCCTACCCCCTTTCCCTGCTTCAAGATTATTAGTAGCACTTATCACCAGCTAACAGATATGTTTGTTGCCTGTATCAGCCTCTCTAGAGAAGTGGCTTTTTGTATTTTGTTCATTTTTGAATCCCCAGGGCCTAGAATAGCTTTTGGAACATGTCATGTACTCCATAAATGTTTTCTATTGAGATATAATTGACATAAAACAGCACATTAGTTTCAGGTATACAACATAATGATTTTATGTTTGTATATGTTGCAAAACGATCATCAACAAAAATAAGTCTAGTTAACATCCATCACCACACATAGTTTGCACTTGTTTCCTGTGATAAAAACTTCTAAGCTCTACTCTCTTAGCAACTTTTAAATATACAATCCAGTATTAAATTATATTAATCCAATATGATTAACTATAATCACCACACTGTGCATTATATCCCTAGGACTGATTTATTTTATAACTGGAAGTTTGTACCTTTTGGCCAACCTCATCCATTTCCCCTACCTCCTACTCTCTGCCTCTGGCAACCATCAATCCGTTCTCTGTGTTGATGAGTTTGGTGGGTTTTTTTTTTTTAAGTTTACACACATAAGTGAGATTATACAGTATTTGTCTTTCTCTGTCTGAGGTATTTCACTTGGTATAATGCTTCAAGTCAATTCATATTGTCACAATAAGTGGTTTTATGAATGAGCGAGATGAACAGAATGTCCGACCTGGAAAGATTGTCTAGTCCACCTCCTCCCCATTTTATAGATGGGGACAGTGAGACTCACAGAGGGAAGTGATTTATCCAGGCTCAACAGACTGACTTATATAGCAGAACCAAGATGCATAACTTCGACTTTCACTCGAGCGTTGTTTTCACTACATTAAAATTACTCTGTCTTTAGGGGCACTTGGGTGGCTCAGTGAGTTGAGTGTCTGACTCTTGATTTTGGCTCAGGTCATGATCCCAGGGTCGTGGGATCAAGCCCTGCATCAGGCTCTGTGCTGAGCATGAGTCTGCTTGGGATTATGTCTCTCTCCCACTGCCTGCCTCTCTCTCTCTGTCTCTCTCTCTCTGTCTCTGTCTCTCTCTCTCTCTCTCTCTCTCTCTCTCTCTCTCTCAAATAAAATTTAAAAAATCATTCTGTCTTTAAAGCCACCCAGAGTAAATTTTATGGCATTTTATAGTCACACATTCTGGAGTCTGTCTTCCTTGCATCTAACCTAAATCCTTCATCTTATAGGCTAAACAAATTTCAGCTCTTGGTGAAGAGGAAAGACATTCCAAAGATATACAAACCTTCTTGAAATCAAATATTTGTTATTTTAAGGAGCTGGTATTTGTTGTGAACAAAATTCAAGGCAAGGTTTCCAATCTCCATGGTGCCCCAAAAGACTTATACCAATCCCATGAAGCAAACCTCTCTTGTTAGATGACAGGATCTACAGACCCAAGGAAATAAGGCCACAAAAATGTCGCAGTGACAATATCTTTGACTCCACATTAGTACATTTAGTGCAGGAGAGCATTAAAATATATTCTCTAAAACTTAAATATATTTGTGTCTAAAAACCAAGCCTAACAACCCCTAATACTGAATCTGAAATATTCATCCATTATATAGATGTAGTCATAATTCAGAGCTTTTACCAACCAAATAGCCTTCCCTTGGACTACTAAGGGGGTACACAGTGGTGAGCCCTGGCTTGTCTTTTGTGCAGCTATTTTTCTGCCTTCCCTCCTGAGAGCTTGATTTCTTTCTGCCAGTGTTAGAATCTCCATCATTTTAATCAGAGACTGCCATGGTTTCTAAATCAGCTGGTTCCCATTTGTAAACCGGAAACAGAACAAGATGAACTCATATATTCTGCCGTCAGTGCTAAGCTTCTATGGGCAATAGCTTGTCTGATCAGAATGGAAACTGTTCTCTGGATCCTAGGACTGACTTCGGAGAAAATGCTATAGATCTCATTTAGGGGAAGTAGCTCAAATAAGCAAGGCTGTCTTTACCTGAAAATCATTCTTTGGCGGTTCCCACTACTTTGGTTCATTTAAAGCACCGAGGAAGAATCCTGAATTCATAATTTCAACTAAATGATTCAACTGGTAGCATCAATTCCATCCTTCTTGGTCTTCAGGACTGGAGAACACAACCCAGTAGGCAGACAGAACAGTGTGGCCTAATAAAAATACCAAGTTGGCATTCTCAATCCTGAGCTCCTTCTTTGGGAACTGGGCTGAAATATTTCCTTGGGCCAGCATCCATAAATTGATCCGATGAGCGAGAAGCCACCTTGTAACAGGAGGGAATGAAATATAAGATAGGAAAGGATGCTTTTTTTTTTTTTTTAAGCAAGGCAGACTGAACCAAATGGCTTCATTCACAAAAATCAGTATCACAAAGCACTTCAGAGTTAATACTGGTGAGGGCGCCTGGGTGGCTCAGTTGGTTGAGCGTCCAACTTTGGCTCAGGTCATGACCTCATGGTTTGTGGATTCGAGCTTCACATCGGGGCTCTGTGCTGACAGCACGTAGCCTGCTTGTGATTCTCTCTCTCTCCCTCTCTCTCTTTCCCTCCCTGACTTGTGCTTTCTTTCTCTCAAAGTAAATTTAAAAACTTACAAGAGTTAACATTGGTGAACTTCTTCCCAATGGTGGGTATAACATGGATGAAGCAACACTGCTACATCCATTGCTGATACAGCCCATTATCATCTCCTCCTCTCCTTCCTTTTCCTTTTCCTCCTTTTTGGTTACTCTGGGAGTCTGGCTTCTCACTTTCTCAGCACAGGCCAGGGTACCATGGACTTCACCTCCATGCATGTGGTCAGCCACTTCTGGAGGTCCTGGCCTCCACCCCACACTGACCAAGGGTAGCCTCCTCCTCCAGAGGTATGCCTGCAAGAAGTACCACTTGATCTTCCAGAGTGATGTCCTCCAGTGGGGCTCCATAGCCTTGATCTGGGCAACTGTCTCCTAGCCAGTCATCTTGAGGATGGTAGCTCTTCAGTATTGACAAAGAACTACAGGTCAGCTACTGAACCAACCACAGCCATAGCTGCCACTCCCTTGAAGATGAAGTCAGGAAATAGGAAGGAGTACATCCTCACCACCTGCTGCATGTTGTGTCACTACTCAAGAAAACATTCTTAATAAAGGGTTCCATACTAGAATGGGCAGCCCATGGGTGCTGAGTCGTGGTTGATGGGGAGGAAGGAAATGTTGCCACCCAATTTCAAAACCATAATATCAGTAGTGAAGAGAAATGAAATGGCATATCACCCCAGGACATATGTGAGCAGAGGCAGAATGGCCACTGGGCAGGAGTGTTAGCAAAAGGATTAAACATCTATTACGAGGCTGGGCTATGTCATCTCCAGCATGTCTTCCAACCCTGCAATTCTGCAATGTGTATACAGGCTGTGGCACATGATATGTTGAACAAAATCTTAGAGTGGAGTTCACTCTAAGGACGTCTGAGGACGATTCCATTCCTCAACTGTTTATGTAGCCTTAGGCAAATTACTTAACCTTTTTATACTTTAACCTCTTACCACTGTAAAGCAAAGGGATAATACTAAATATCACAGGGATGCTGTGAGGAAATGAACAATATTTTGAAACTATTCTAAAACTACTTTATAAAGCCACATTAAATAGGTACTGTACCTGACATACAATTGATATAGTACACAGGCAATAATACAAAGTCCCAATATATATATATGTAAACCATAGGGGAGTTCACTAATAATTCTACAGGCAGTGATGTCATTGATACATTTCTAGAATAAAACTTTTGAAGTTCTGGTGGGTATCTGTTTGGGTGGAGCGCACTTACTTAATCATAGAATCATCAGGATTAAATGAAACATAGTAGCAATCTAGACCATTTCTCTGTCACTGCAATCGATCCAAGGTGCTGTAACCTCTAGCCTCAGAAAGAGTTAAGCACCCCAATGTTAATTTGATGGAGCAGAACCTTTGGCAGGGTATGAAAGAAATACCAAGGCTATTCCGTGCAAGTGTCAATTGCCCCAGACTCTTCAAATGTATGTCGGGGGCCCCCAGGGAGTCTGAAATTTATGAATGAATGACATTTACGAGACCACAGATGAAGAAGGGTTTCCTGGGGGCTAAGCCTCCTCCTATCATACCTGATCACCTTTGCTGCTTTTATCTGACAATACACAAATCCCCCACATCTATGGAGCTGAGAGCTCCAATTACACACTGGGGAGTAGAACAATCAAACATCTGGGAGCCTCAATCACTGCCTCTTGCAACATTTCAGCACTCTTTGGGATTCTTGTCCCCTATTAACTGAATATGAAGGAGAAATTTAAGCAGTAGTGAATTTAATCGAGAGCCCCAGTGCCTTCTAAGTTCCTTTCATTAGCCCTGGCCTGCATTCCTGAAAAGGTGCCGCAGAATGAAAGACTTCATTGAAGCTCTAAGATATCTGGTTACATGGATCTTTCAGAGAGAGGGGAATGCTTTGCAAGAGACTGAAAGGTCATCCTTACATTTGAAATGTCTGTGCCTTTCCACATTTCAGATTTCAGGCATGTTTGACTTCAGGGAAACAAGGACAAGGCAGTTGATGTCCTCCTAATTCAGTAGTGATCAGCACCAACTTAGCTGTCTCTAGAGAGACCACAACCTACACCTTTAGCCTAGGAGTGTACTGGGAGAAAGACAGACAAGAGACAGAAGAGACAGTAGCCATGCGGTAAAAGCCCAGAGTAGCTCTCCCTTCTCCCATTTCCAACCAGAGGCAGCCAAGCTCCTGCCCCTTTCCTTTAACATTTGGTCTGTTCTGACAAGAATAAAAGGCATTCTGCCTGAGAATGCACTATTGGAAATGCAGCTGCAAGCTCAAAGCAATAAAATTAAAAGTAATGCCAGAGAGAGGAAGAAATTATGGCGGGGGGGGTGACATTTTTCTTGAGTTTTTCCTCTCAAAATTCAACAAAGGGAAAATATATGAGTAAATGCAGTACATTACATGGATATTAGTAAACCTCCGCTTGTCAAAGACTGTTTGGAAAGAACTTGCTTGCGATTGATGGTGTCAGCATGATGGGCATAGGTTCAATCATACAATGATTTAAAGCTGCTTTTCCTATCAACCAAAAGTTACATCTTTTTTTAAACATGACCCATTTCTTATTATGACCCCATAATTTAATCTTGGCCATTGCATACTGCGTAATCACCCATTCCTCGTGATGCATGCTGCCACAGCCACCCCAGACTTTTGAATCCTGTGTTTCTGCTAAAGAAAAAAAAGAAATATTCTTGAAATGAGTTTTGCCGAGATGCCTGTCGTAGGTGGACCCAAGCTTCTTGCCATTATGCGGGCTCAAGCTTCTTTTCTCAAAGGCTTCCCAACCTTAGCCAAGTCCTGCTACAGAGGGAGGGGCTCCTTGTTGCATGGGTGTTTCTGAGAGAAGCCACTCGGAAATCCCTGGTGGGGAGTTCAAGAAACAGGGGTCTAAATACAAAATTCCCCGGGGTGCCTCCAGCAACACCAACCATAAAACATGTTTCCTGCCAGGAACAGCATTGTAGGTTTGTCTCATGTTTGCCTGGCACATCCATAACTCATGGACTTTCCATTTGGATGATAACCAAAGACCCTGACGGTGCTGATGCCATGAGATGCGTGTGCTAAAGATAATAGAATAATAGTGTCGTGCCATGGGAAGGTGATCTCCATAATGAGCTGCCTAGTTCCCTGCCACCGTAGCCCTTCAGTACCACCACCCCTAAAGATACTTCATTCCCATGGGGGGACTCTTCTAGTACAGGCTCTGGGACTCATCCTGTTCCTATTCATGGAGACTCTTAGACCTGGGGTCCAACAGCTCTGCAGCTCATTGTCCGGTCAGCCAAGCTGCTGGTCCCCTCTGAATCTTGTATTTTGGTAGCTATACGGAAGCCCTTGCCTTACTGTCATGTAACCAAGACTATGCTTTTACGCTCTACTTTTCTAAACTTTAGGCAGTTTTGTGCCTCGGTGGATATTTGGCAAGGTCTAGAGATGTTTTTGGCTGTCGCACTTGGGGAGGAGTTGCTACTGGCATCAAAGGGGTAGAGGCCAGGAATGCAACTAAACATCCTACAATGAACAGGATAACCCCCACAACAACAACAACAACAACAACAAAAATCATCTGAGCCAAAATGTCAAGAGTGCCAAGATTGAGCTTTGTTGGACGAATTCCAGGAAGTGAATCCCAGTACCCTCTTATATATATACATATCCTATATATCTTATATCCTTCCCATTACCCCCATTCATGTTTCCAAACCTGTACAATACCAGCCACCTGCCTCCTAGGCCTCTGTGTCGATCCACACCCTCCAGATACACTGTTCCGCCCACATATGAAGAAAACTCTCTTGTCCACAACTAGCATGTCTTGGCTGCTTCTGATGCCAGACGGCGGTCATTCTACCACCTTGAGTCCATATCGCGTGCTTGTTAGCAACCCAAGCTCTGGATCGAAACCACTTGGATTAAGGTCCTGGCTCCTCCATTTGATAGCTGTATAGCCTTAGACAAGTCGCTTCACCTTTCTGAGCCTCAGTTGTCTTCTCGATAAAATACAAATAATGGCAGTGCTTACCTCATAAGCGAGATAATACACGTCAAGGGCTTAGCAAAGTTTCTAGCACGTTTTTAAGAATTTAAGTATTTTTAAGAATCGGGTGATTATCAACCTCCTAGAGCAGTGCTGTCCAATAGAACTTTCTACCATGATAGAAATGGTTGTTTGTTTGTTTTTGTATCTACTCTGTACAAAAGGGTGGCCAACGTATGGCTATCGAGTAGTTGAAATGTAGATAGCGTGACTGAGGAACTAAATTTTTTAAATATTACTCGAAAAATAAAATATTATTTAATTTTAATTAATTTAAGTAGCCAAACGTGGCTAGTGTTCACCATAATGCACAACACGCCTCTAGAGTTTTTCAAACTTAATATTCTCCTGAAAATAAAATTCTAGTAACCTCTCCTGGGGAAAGGAGTGGCATTCTCACTCCCTGTCCTTCCAGGCATTGAGGATTCTTGCCCCCGTGAGCTAGTGTACCGATGGGAGTGTGTTGCAATCCTCAGGTGGATTGGGATAAAAGAGCCTAAGACTGGTGTGGCGAATTCTAGCTAGTTCTGCCTCTCCCTGTTCCAGTCAGCCCACTGCCAAAGAAGCCTCGTAGCCGAGCAGTGATTCTTAACCAGGGTGATTTTGCCTCCCAGAGGACACTTGGCAATGCCCAGAGATATTTCTGGTTGTGAAATCTAGGGGAAGGGAGAGCTGATACTGGCGTCTAAGGGGTAGAGACCAGGGATGCTGCTAAATATCCTACAATGCACAGGACAGCCCCCACAACAAAGAATTGTCTGGCCCCAAATGTTGAGAAACTCTGCTCTGGGGGCATTCTGAAACAATCTCAGACAGGGAAGCATCTATTCTGCTCTTAACGATCTTCTGCAATGTTTACACTAACTCTACTGTCTTCGAATTACCTGGAAGGAAATTGTTCCTTTCCATGGTAGGGACAGAATTTCAAAAACAATTTTTTTAATTTTAATTTTTTTAATGTTTATTTATATTTGAGAGAGAGAGAGTGCCTGTGTGCAAGCGGGGGAAGGGCAGAGAGAGAGGGAGGCACAGAATCCATAGAGAGAGCTGTCAGCACAGAGCCCGACGCGGGGCTCGAACTCGCAAACCGTGAGAGCATGACCTGAGCCGAAGTCAGACGCTTAACCAACTGAGACACCCAGGCGCCCCCATGCAGTAAGTCTTAAGCGTCCGACTTCGGCTCAGGTCATGCTCTCACGGTTTGTGAGTTCCAGCCCCGCATCGGGCTCTGTGCTGACAGCTCAGAGCCTGGAGCCTGCTTTGGATTTTGTGCCTCCCTCTCTCTCTGCCCCTCCCCCACTTGTGCTCTCTCTCTCTCAAAAATAAATAAATGTAAAACAAATTTTAAAACAACAATTTTTCCATCTGAATTGCAAAGAATAGAAATCTCTAAGTGATTGAGGCTATGGAGAAGGAAAACTGGGAACTAGGTCCAGTTCACTAATTAATAGGATATTGGAAGGAAGAGAGACTTTGAACCTGCCAAAGTTTTCAGATGAATGACAGATTGTGATTTCAACAGTATGTAATAAAATGACTGACCACATTAACCCAAAAGACGATACAGTATAAAAGGGTAAAGACATTCTCAAAAGGCCTTGGATTGAGCTATGTTTACAGCTTCTAAAATCATAAGGGACTATTTAGAGGAGATCAGGGCCACGCTTCTTTGAAATTGAGAGCATGGAAGGAATTCATGCTCTCTTCCAACACCTCTTGTGCCTCCAAGACCGAAATCTTGGCTATAAGGCCCATGGGCCTGAGACAGTCATTGGACTAGATCTTATATGTCAGGACTTCTGAATTTCTCCATGCTGCAGTTTACATACATTTTCTCATATGATGTCTTCAGGGAAAAGTTGAAAAGCTTCTATGTGCATTCTAGAAAACGAAACTAGATAATTCAGATTTTAAACCCATTTTTCTTCTGCTAACTCTGAATTTGGGGAAACTCTAAACTATACTATATAATGGCGGCCCCTCACTCTTCACTGCACTTTGTCTAACTATACAGCAAAATGCAAAATTCAACCTTGCAGATGTTTTACCACTAGACAAAAGGGAATTGATGACCTTATAATGTTTGCTTTGCTGAAAAGATCGAAGATAGTCATGTAAAGGAAAAGCTCCCCACCTCCTCAGGGACTATGCCGGCATTTAAAGTAGCTGTTGTGGGGTACCTGGGTGGCTCAGGCAGTTCAGCATCCCGCTCTTGGTTTTGGCTCAGGTCATGATCTCACGGTTTGTGGGTTCGAGCCCCATGTTGGGCTCCGCGCTGACAGTGCAGTGCCTGCTTAGGATTCTTTCTTCCTCTCTCTCTGCCCTTCCTCTGCTCCTTCTCTCTCTCTCTCTCTCTCCCTCTCTCTCCCTCTCTCTCTCAAAATAAATAAATAAATAAACTTAAAATAAAGTAGCTGTTGAGCACTAGTATTCTACCTCTGGAGGCTAGGGCTAGCTACCTGGTTTGCCTCAGGTGTGGATAACTAAGAGAAGCAGGAAAGTGGGGTCAATAATTGCTTCATGAATGTGACATCTCTCTCAAGCCTTGTCCTTCAATTATATAACCCTTCAGTCCAATGCCTGAGCAGGAACTGAGCAGCCTTAAAACAAAACATCATTGGGGCCCCTGAGTGACTCGGTCGGTTGAGCATCTGACTTAGGCTCAGGTCACGATCTCACGGTTTGTGGGTTAGAACCCCACGTCGGGCTCTGTGCTGACAACTCAGAGCCTGGAGCCTGCTTCGGATTCTGTGTCTCCCTCTCTCTCTGCCCCTCCCCCGCTTGCACTCTCTCAAAAATAAATAAACGTTAAAAAAACTAAAACAAATTACATTCAAAAAAATGAACCAAGAACAATGGCGTTCCTAAAGAGATATTTGCATCGAGCTCCAACATAGGGCTCTGTGAAAAGCTAACTACACTCACGTTGGCAGATCCAGGCTCCATTTCTCTGTGCCATCATAGAGACACAATGACCACCCTTCCCTTCTGACATGTTTTCCATCTCCATAATAACGGACATCTTCTGATTTACTTATTTTTGACTCACTGCATCATTTTCACTATTTTGCTGAGAAATGTCATATCTCAACGGTACATAGAATGCCTTCACAGAGGGCTGGCTTCTCAAAAGCCACCCACAGTGTATGCACTTAGCATCTTGGCTTCTTTTACCTCCTCCTTCATTTGCAATATCTATCCAAAGGTGCACCGTTTGGAGTCATTGGCTCCCATCATTCATTACAGCTCAAATTTTGCAAAGAAAAGTGTTCGGAGTGATTCATTTACACTTTGCGACAATCTAGATTTGAGAAAAACCTTCCCAGGTTTCCTCTAACCAGAAAACTAAAATCACCAACACTCACAACCTATGGAATTAGCTATATATTTTTTCTCACAGACTTAGCTCTTATCTTTTCGAAAAATTAAGAGCCCCCATCTGATGAGAAATCAAGAATGATTTTGTAGGCTTCCAAACATTGAGCGGTGCTACATAATGTTTATCTATCTGGGTTTAGAGTAGAATACTAGTCGATTAAGTTAATTAATGCCCAATAAAACCTATAATATATACTTACGATATATCTGAATATTCAGCGTTAGGATTGTAGATTTGTTTATTGATGTCATAAAATCAAACGGTTGGCATTTTGCTTGTTGGGGGTGAAGTGGTATATTGGTTAATGGTACAGACTTCGGAGCCAAACTGCCTGGGTTCAAGTTCTGGCCACTCTACTTCCTAGCTTTATGACCTTGGACGACGCACTTATCTTCTCTAAGACTGAGTTTCCTCAGGTGTGAATGGGGATAATTACTATGCGTATAGCATAGAACCATGGTGAGGACCAAATGAGATAGTCCAGCATGGTGCCTGGTATATGGGAAGTGTTTGATAACCGGTAACCATTAGTATCATATTTACCCCTGCTAATCAGGCTAATGCTGGCCATGGTTATATATATTATTGATTTTTACATATTAATATTAACTTTTTAAAAATACCACCTGAGGTCTGTAACATTGTCCCCAAATAAGGTTTTTTTTTTCATTTTAGCCTTCCAATCTAGATTATATATAGTTTATCCTTGAAATCAGCTGAGACGATCCAGCAAATCTTAATTCTTACAGTTCTGCTTTTATCAGCCTCTGGGAAACAGATTATTTCCCATCTGATGCCAATGGCTGCTGCAAAGTAGCTGGCATATCACCACTACTAGCTAACTGACCTCACAGGTAAGGCAGAGTCATGTTGGGGGCAGGGAAGAGGGGATCCAGCAGGTGGAAAAAGAAGTATTGCAGTTTCACCAAATCCAGGCATAAGATGGGAGGTTCATTTCCAACATGATGCTATCAGGCCAGCTGCATGAGGAAGTGCCAATTATGGAGAGGTTTGGCCTATGACCAGACGGCATTGTGGGTATGAATGAGGTGGCTCCTGATAAGGGGTCTGCCCATTAATTACAAATGAGGGGTTTAATTTCAGAAGCTTGTGATAAACTCCAGCAAAGGCACCTGCCTAAGGCTGGTAACAATAGGGTTCAGAAAAATTCCAATTAGCAGATTGTGTCCAGTGATGAGGTTAATGGAAATGAATGTATCATTTGGGCCCCTTGAGTATAATAACCTTGTAAAAGCTCTGGCCAGTCCTGAGAGTGGGCTAGGTGGAGCATTTTCTATCCCTCTGTATCCTCTGGCAATGGAATTTAGGTGAAAATAAGAAAGAAGCTGACTTTAGCTCACTGTACTGCATTTTATGTGATGAGGGCTGAGCCTAGCACAGCTCTGTTCTGAGCTCATTAATCCAAAAGGATCCTCGAATACAATGCTAGCTTTTCGACAGGGAGACCTCGGGCAGATCCAGGAGCAAACTCATTAGGGCCTGAATGCAAAGCCCCAGGGAAAGGCAGGCAAGGTAGCTTCTTTAGGGGCCATGGCCTGAGCCCACATCATTGCAAATTTTAAAACTCAAGTCGGTTCATGCACCAGGTTTCTTTAGAAATACAGTTGTAGGTAATATGAACAAAATCTAATTTCTTCGTGTGTTGATTTCCTTCCCCTCCTTCCTTTTTCCTTTTAAAAATAATACTTTTTAATGGGAAGCCCAAGATCCATCAGTATAATTTTGGAGTTGAAAGAGAAGGCAAAACTTGATAAGAAAAGAATAAAATTGAATTTGCTACCTGACCTCAATCTGAACACAAAATGGCTGTTAAAGGATTACTTAAAAAAAAAAAAAAAAAAGTTAAATCATGATCCTTATACAAATTTAAACACGTGTCAAAGATTTTATTTAATTCATTAATTAGTGAGGGATCCAGGAGGCCAGGGATCTGCATTCTCTGGCCTGCAAGCCAAATTCAGCCTGTCACCTGTCTTTGTAAAGAAAATGTTATGGAGTACAGCCACACCCATTCATTTCACATCGCCTATGGCTGTTTTCCTGCTCCAAAGGCAGAGTTGCATGGCCCATAAAGTCTAACCTATTTACCAGCTGGCCTTTTACGGAAAATGTTTGCTGACCCCTGATATAGGCTATCAGAAATGCTGAAAAAAAATTACAAATAGATGCAGAGAAATTTACAAATAGATGCTGCATAAGGCACTGATCAATTCCATTTCATTAAATATTTGTATTACAATTTACAGACTTGTATAGCTCAAAGACGAAGCATGGATAATCCAGAAAATACACTAGATCTGGACTATTAGGCCAGTTACATGAACAGAAACTCAGATTATGATTCAGGTAGAAATCTTGTTGAACAATGGAGGGCACACGTGGGGAAGAGGCTGGGATTTAGAAACTAACAGAACAAAGAGCGTCCTAATGCAGGGCCCCAGTGATTGCAATTTGGAATGGAGGAGACAGAGACTGGCCACTTGAGCACATCCTACCTCAAGCTTCACTTGCTCTGGCAACGGGCTGGGCCCAGTCCTTGGAGTAGATCAGCAGACAGAGCTGTGCAGGAGCTGGGGCAAGCTGAGGCTGATCCTACTTATTCCCTTGGTTTCAACTACTTTTTTTTTTCATTTTATTTGTTTTTGGTAGACAGAGAGAGACAGAGCACAAGTCGGGGAGGGGCAGAGAAGGAGACACAGAATCTGAAGCAGGCTCCGGGCTCCGGGCTGTCAGCACAGAGCCCGACACAGGGCTCGAACTCACAAACTGCGAGATCATGACCCGGCCGAAGTCGGACGGTCAACCGACTGAGCCACTCAGGTGCCCCAATGACATCTTTTAACTAGTCTCATCTCTCTGATACTCATCCAGTGATATGCTGGAGCTGGCTTACACAGGCTGGTAAGAGCTGGTTGTACGCATCTCATACCAATTCTGTGCTCTCTGGTTGTATTGGTAGCGTGAAATTGGCTGCAATGGGAGTACTCACACCACAGAAACAGGCAAACACTACCAATCAAGATTTTTTTCATGGAAAGCTGCTTATTAAACATTTACCAGCACATTTAATACTGCTCATTCCCCCTACTTGTAACACTGCTCATTCCCCATACTTGGGCCATACTGACCTTTGTAAGACACTTGTTCAACTATGCCACTCTTCCTTGATTAAAACTCTTCAGTAGCTCCCCATCGCCAACAGACAACATTAAGTTCCTTAACATACCATATGAGGCCTTTCATCATCTGGCCCCTGACTAAATGTCCAGCTTCCTCTCCTACCCCTCCATCTCACAATTTCTATGTTAGCTCGAAGGTCACAAACTGATTCACTCCAGCCTAGATCGCCTCATATATGTATTTTGTTTGGACTGCACACTATCTGTAGCTTTTTTGAGCCAACATTTACAACTTTAAGAAATTCTACCCTGAAGGGGATTGAGAGGTATAGACTTCCAGTTAGAAAATAAGGCATAGTGGGGCGCCTGGGTGGCTCAGTCGGTTAAGCATCCAACTTCGGCTCAAGTCATGATCTCGCCATTTGTGAGTTCGAGCCCTACGTCACGCTCTGTGCTGACAGCTCAGAGCCTGGAGCCTGCTTCGGATTCTGTGTCTCCCCCTCTCTCTGCCCCTCCCCTGCTCAAGCTCTGTCTCTATCTCTCAATAATGAATAAACATTAAAAAAATTTTTTTAAAGAATGTATAAAAAAAAAGAAAAGAAAGCATAGGAATGTAATGTATAGCATCAGGAATATAGTCAATAATATTGTAAGTTTTTTAAAATGTTTATTTAAGAGAGAGCCCCGCGCAGGAGGGGCGGGGAGACAAAGAATCCCAAGCAGGCTCTGCACTGTGAGCATAGAGTTCAACGCAGGGCTCAATATCATGAAACATGAGATCATGACCTGGACCAAAATCAAGAGTTGGACACTTCACCAACCGACTGAGCCACACCCAGGTGCCCCTGTAATAACTTTCATTGGTGACAGATGGTAACTAGACTTATTGTGGGGGTCATTTTTAAACACTTCAAAATATCAAATCACTATGATGTACACCAGAAACTAATAGGATTTGTATGCCAATTATACTTCAATTTTTTAAAAAAAGAAGTGAGCCAACAACAAAATAAGAAATTCTACTACAAAATCCATACTTCTGACTTCGCTTGAGAACCCACAACGTCGGGCCTTTGTGCGTGCTTATAACAACAATTTTATGACAACAAGGAATGGAGCAGCAGATACTCCCTTTGAGAGGATATGTGTTCTACAGTTCACTAGTTTCTATCATTCATTCATCCAAATTATGCATATGGACCCACACACAGCCATCATTTCTATTACCTATTACCTGTTTGGCCCCTGTTGTAGACCATATCACAAAGTCTTGAGTATTATCAGAAATCTCTGACCTTCATTATTGAATCTCTCTTTCCTTACTATGGCTATCCTGATGCTTAGCCCATAGTCCCTACAGCTGGGGAAGGGAAAAGCAGCAGGATGAGAAAAGAAGAAGCAGAGAGGGGAAGAGTAGTATAGATCTGTGGTCTTTGGGTCAGAGTCTCCACTTTGAAACAATAGAATTGTGAAAATGGCAGGTACAGACTGTCCTATGATGGGGGGAACTCAAATATTCCCTATAAAGCCCATTTGCTATCCCTCCTTAGTCTTGGAATGTCTACCTTCTCAGCTGGACATTAGAAGGAAAGACCCAAGGAAATTGGCTCACATCGACTCAGATTATGGGAGCTAGGTCTGTAAATGAGTCAATTTCTTAAGCTGAGACTAGAAAAAAAATTTTTTTGGCTGGTGCCTGTTGTGGTGTCTCCCACTGTGCTATAGATGCTATAGGGAAAACAAAAGCAGTCTAAGACAGCTCTGTGTTAGACTCACACAACCTCATCGATGAGGCAAGAAATGTGTATGTGAAATAATTAGAGAACAACATAAGACAGCATCAGAAAAGTGAGATCTTTGATGTAACCTAGTGTCCACAACATCTGGGTGGTCACTAAGGGGTAGGATCAAGTTAAGAGGAGGAGTTATTGAAGAAGCCAGGGCTCACAGTGGCCCTTCACTTGCAGAGAAATGAGGAGAGGCCATTACACACAGAGGATCCCACAAGGACATACAGACAGAGAGCAATGAATGAGATGAGTGTGGCCACCTGTGAATAATATTGACGGGAGAGTAGGAAGACACGGTTGGTCACCGTAGACCAGTTTTCCTTTAAAATTATTTCCTCTCTTGTGTCATTTACTCAGAAAGCCAAAGAGAGAATCAGAGGCTCCTTGTGGAGCACCACGTCAAAGACAATGGAATCAGATGGCTCCAGAAAGCATTTCACATTCTAAGCATAGACAACAACCTTTCAGTTCCATGACACAAGTGGGGCTAAGCAATATTCACATGTACCATCGTCTGTCTTGGACAGGCCTGTCAGCATTGGAATAGAGGGAAAGAAAGAAAAAGGGTAAGAAAAGGAGAAAGAGCAAGGAAGTGAGGAGAGAGAGAGGACAGGAAGAGCAGCATGGTAGGGAGGACACATTCCTCCAATACGACCCAGGGAATCCTGTGCTATAGGCTATCTTCCCTCCACTCACCACATACCCTGCCTCTAGATCATAGCAGAGACTGAGAAATGCTTCTGCCCAGTAGGAAGGAGCAGATTTCCAGAACTGAGTTGCTTTCTTCCTGGGCAGAACATTACTCATCTACCATCTCCCCCAACTCAAGGCTTTGTGTTGGTTGTTGTGTTTATGTTTGTTCCTGGGCCCACTCAGAACTACTTCTTCCTTAGCCAGGAGGCTTATGTTAATTTCTGAGATGATTCTTTCCTGTGTCCAATTTACTTTATGAGCCAGTTGCTCACTTCCTGCTGTCTTGTTTGTAGCTGCTTCCTCTAAATGTTTAACAATGCTTTCTCACTGCTCTATCCAAGTAATTGATGATCAATGTGCAGCCAGTTCTCAACTATTTAGAGACCGATGCAACCACTCCATGAAAGAACTAGATTTCTTGCACACTCTTCCCCTCCTTCTCCTCTACCTCTCTCGCACTTCCTGTTTTCTTGTCGCTTTCCTGTTTGTGAATCTTTCATCCAAAGCGAGAAGGAGGCGAAGATGATGAAAAACTGCTACACATCGTTTTGTCAGTTCATCAGCAACTGCAATTTTCTAAAAAACATTTTTAAGAATAAAAAGAAACTTCTGAGGGGTGCCTGGGTGGCTGGGTCAGTTAAACATCGGCTCTTGGTCTCAGCTCAGGTCATGACCTCACAGTTTATGAGATCGAGCCCTGCACCAGGCTCTGTGTGGACAGCACAGAGCCTGCTTGGGATTCTCTCTCTCCCTCTCTCTCTCTCTGCCCCTCCCCTGCTTGATTGCTCTTTCTCTCTCTCTCTCTCTCTCTCAAAATAAATAAACATTTTTTTAAAAAAGAAACTTTTGAGTAAAACAATATTTGTCTATTCCATGAGAATCTCAATCATCCATGTTTTGTTCTCCCCAATCCAAATGAGTATTTGGAACTATTCTTTTCTAAGTGTATGAAGATCAGTAGTTCACAGTTTCCTGGAATCCTATCCATGCTTTGAATGCTCAGCTCCACCCCTCCATGAAGCCTCCTCTGACTATTTCAGTCCTCCTCATTCCTTAGCTCTAGATCCTACCACACTGAGACTCTTCTGTGGGTATAGAGCTGTCTCCATTTCCCTATTACACTGAGAACAGACTGGGTCCCAAAACACACAGTTTATTTTTTTTTCTTTCTTTTAAAGATTTTTTTTTTAATTCAAGTTAGTTAATGTACAGTGTATTATTGGTTTCAGGAGTAGAACCCAGTGAATCATCGCTTACATATAACACCCAGTGCTCATCCCCAAAAATGCCCTCCTTAATACCCATTACCCATTTAGCCCATCCCCCACCCACCTCCTTCCATCAACCCTCAGTTTGTTCTCTTATTCAAGAGTTTCTTATGGTTTGCCTCCCTCTCTGTTTTTCTTATTTTTCCTTCCCTTCTCACATGTTCATCTGTTGTGTTCCTTAAATTCCACATGAGTGAAGTATATTTGTCTCTCTCTCTGATTTATTTTGCTTAGCACAATACGCTCTAGTTCCATCCATGTCATTGCAAATGGCAAGATTTCATTCTTTTTCATTGCCGAGTAGTATTCCAGTATGTGTGTGTGTGTGTGTGTGTGTGTGTGTGTGTGCGCGTGTGTGTGTGTGTATCACATCTTTATCCATTTATCAGTTGATGGAAATTTGGGCTCTTTCCATAATTTGGGTCTTTTTTTTTACTATTTATTTAATAATTTGTTGTCAAGTTATGTAATATACAGTGTAGTCTTGGCTTCAGGAGTAGATTCCTGTGATTCATCACTTACATACAACACCCAGTGCTCATCCCAACAAGTGCCCTCCTCAATGTCCATCATGCATTTTCCCTGCCCACCCAACCCCTCACCCCCCTCAACCCTCAGTTTGTTCTCTGTACTTGAGTCTCTTATAGTTTGCCTCCCTCTGTGTTTGTAACTCAGTTTTCCTTCCCTTCCCCTTTGGTCTTCTATTACATTTCTCAAATTCCACATATGACCAAAACACACATTTTAAAGCCAAAATATTTTTTTTATTCATTGAGCAATGATCATTGATCATTGCACTTTCTGCAAGCTCACCCCAAAATGCTCGTGAATACCCAAAGAACCCCATGCCTTCCACCAATAACTGCTACTTACAGCAAGCATTGCATCATGGACATAACAGTGTTATCAAAGGTCCCTTTAGCTATTGGTAACCCTTCACCCAAGCCAAGAGGTCTTCATTTACACAGTACTTCTTTCTGACAATAAGAGATTCTCTCTACCTTGCTGAGACCTACAGGAAGTTGGAAGAACTCTATCTGGCCTTGGTCTTTGGTCTCTGGAAGTCCTATATACATACAAAGCCAATGTAAACACTTTAGATTATCTTTTCTTTAGCCTCCAGGGCTTGATTTAGTGGCATGGTCTTTAGGATTCATTTGGAACTGAACACATGCTACCGTGTACTCCTACTTACCAATTTTATGTAAGTCTGACCCACTCAACTAAACTCCAGAAGGTTAGGAAAAAATTTCCCTCTCTTCTCTATATCCCCCATTGTGCCTCAGATGGAATTGGGCATATTGTGGTTGCATAAATGTAAGAACCAAGCTTTAGAGTCCTATTGCTTGGGTTTGGATCTTGGCTCAGTTACTAAAAGCTATGTAAGCTTGGGTATGTTATTTAACTTCTGTGTGCCTCAGCTTCTTCATTTGGGGAGAATATTTGCCTCACAAGGTTATGGGGATTAAATGCGTAAATACATGTAAAGTGCTGTATGCCTGGCATATAGTTAGTATTCCACAAATAGCTACGATGATGAAGGTCATTGGCAAAAGAAAAGTGACTCCAATTCCTGAATCACTAACATTTAATGCCCTGTGCTCCCTCTCTCTCCTAGCCTTAATCCTGGCCTTTATGCCTTTATTTTATTGCACCTAGGTTCCCACTCTGATGATGGATACCCAGTTCTCTGAGTTCACACCGGACATCACTCCCATCATGCTGGCCGCCCACACCAACAACTATGAAATCATCAAATTGCTTGTTCAAAAACGGGTCACTATCCCACGGCCCCACCAGATCCGCTGCAACTGTGTCGAGTGTGTGTCCAGTTCAGAGGTAGACAGTCTGCGCCACTCCCGCTCCCGTCTGAACATCTATAAAGCGTTAGCAAGCCCCTCACTCATTGCCTTATCAAGCGAGGACCCCATCCTTACTGCCTTCCGTCTGGGCTGGGAGCTCAAAGAGCTCAGCAAGGTGGAGAATGAGTTCAAGGCCGAGTATGAGGAACTCTCCCAGCAGTGCAAGCTCTTTGCCAAAGACCTGCTGGACCAAGCTCGGAGCTCCCGGGAACTGGAGATCATCCTCAACCATCGAGATGACCACAGTGAAGAGCTTGACCCTCAGAAGTACCATGACCTGGCCAAGCTGAAGGTGGCAATCAAATACCACCAGAAAGAGGTAAGCTGAGCTCTTCTCTGCTTTAAGGAAACCTTACACCCTCCAGAGTCCAGCACAGCAGAGTGAGAGTCGGCATTTTTCTACTACTTACCCCTCCACAAACAAATGGTTCAACAGGCCTCAAAAACAAAACAAAACAAAACAAAAACAGGTTCATTTATCCAAGGTACACACAGCCTCTGCATATTTTCTTTATGGACAGATAAGTAGGGGAAAAGACTGACCATCTGATTTGTTGATGAAATAGTACTCATTCTTTCACAAAATGCTTATTAAGCACTGTTCTAGGTGTTTGGGATACAGAAAATGGGCACTGACCCTACCTTCATGAAACTTACAAGCTAGTTGTGGACATTAAGTAAATGATCACATCAGTGAATATATAATTACATGCAACGTAAGTGATCTGAAGGAGAACTTCTATGAGAACACATAACAAATGACTCCACCCTTCATCCTGGGGCCATGGTGGTCAATAATCATGGAGGGCTCATGGTCTGGATGCTTTTTGAAATGAATTATTTTCGTTAATAGCATGTTTGATTAAAGGCATCTGAAACACTAAAGTTGTGTTTCATAACTGCAGCTCCCTAGTCCACTTTACGTGAATACTTATGTCAAACTAAAAAATACTTCTTGAAACGTTTTCAGTATTTTACTAAGGTCTTTAGGATGAAATTGTGACAAGGGGTAGAGAGTTCAGTTGTTTTCCTTACCTTGCTAAAATGCATTAACATCCTTCAGAGGTATAATGGAGATCACCTTCAAAGATTCTTTATGACCCTGAAGACATTTGAGACTGATAGGTAGCTGTGTCTGTCAATACAAATAACTGTCAAAGAACTAAAGGAACTAAGGGTTATTTTTTTCTTCTTTTTTATGTTTCTTTTTTTTTTTTTTTTTTTTTTTGGTTGGTTGGTTGATTGGCTTCTGAGCTAAGGGTTATATAGGCAGAAGAAAAACAAGTTTTAAATATGGACTGGGGAAATAGGGTCTTTGAAAAGATAAGTATACCCAAGAGGAAGAGGAAATGGCTAAATACCTCTAATCTATTAAGATAAGGCTATTGATATAAGAACACAATAGTCAACTTTGATTTAAAAAATCATTATAAAAATCTAGTTGGGTAATAATGGGGTAATAAATGTTCAGAGTTACATAACCCCGTCAGCAACAAAATCTTAGCCTTGAATGAAATATAATTTACTGTTTCCTAGAAGGCTTTTTCATTGTTGGTTTTTCCTCATTGTTATTCCTACTAGAACTTAAGTGGACCCCCAGAAAGAATTTAATTTTATGGTTTAAAGAAAAAGAGCTCAGAAGAATGAAACATAAACCAATTCCAAACTATAACTTTGACATGGAGCAAAATAAGAAAGCTCTAATCTCTTAGAAAACAGGTGTAAAACTATTGGATAATCTTTACATGTCACATAGACTCTCGGGTATTGTCCTATAGACATTTTTCAGATACTCCTAAAAAGTGCTGATTTCATGTATTGTCCCATTGTCAGATATTCATACAAAAGTCTTTGAAAACTTTATCACTTTAGTTATTCCTTATTACCATTGAAGGTGGGCAGAAAAGTAATTATAACTCATTTTACAGACAAGAACGGACCATATTTCAGAGATTTGTTCAGGATAATCTGACAAAGCCAGGACTAGAATTTCAGGGACACCTGGGTGGCTCAGTTGGTTAAGTGCTGGACTCTTGATTTTGCCTCAGGTCATGATCTCGTGGTTCATGAGATCAAACCCCACAATGGGCTCTGTGCTGACAGCATGGAGCCTGCTTGGGATTCTCTGTCCCTCTCTCTCTTCCCCTCTCCCCCACTCACTCTCTGTAAATAAATAAATAAACAAACCTAAAAAAAAAGGAACTAGAACTTCAGACTCCCGGTACAATATTTTCTCTGTGTATACTCCATCTTCTGTTGAGTGGGGTTCCTTTATGCTGGTTTGGTAGCCTCCAAATCCACCACCAGGTAATTTAAGAGGAACACATTATTTGACTTATGAATGAAATTTTATTAGTTAAAATCTGTTAAAACACATAGCAATAAAATGATGTGCATCAATAGCAAATAAGGATTATACAAACTGTAATAACTGGCGTTAATCATTACATAAAGATATAACTATGTGGGGCGCCTGGGTGGCGCAGTCGGTTAAGCGTCCGACTTCAGCCAGGTCACGATCTCGCGGTCCGTGAGTTCGAGCCCCGCGTCAGGCTCTGGGCTGATGGCTCGGAGCCTGGAGCCTGTTTCCGATTCTGTGTCCCCCTCTCTCTCTGCCCCTCCCCCGTTCATGCTCTGTCTCTCTCTGTCCCAAAAATAAATAAACGTTGAAAAAAAAAAAAAAAAAAGATATAACTATGTAATCACAACTGCTCATTGCACATTAGCCAAAACACACAAGGATAGACTTGTGCCTTCTAATTGCCATCTATCAACCTAACTCCCTTGGTTTTCACAGCTTTAAGTTTGTCTCAAATGATGAGCCTGTCTCTCTATCCGTCCATGCCATACAAGAATTGCCTTTGGTGTTAGTCTCAAGAAGATCCAGAGAAGGGCTAGTTTAAATAAAGGGCCAGCCACTCTCTCCAGTCTCCTGGAGGAGAAATCCAAGATTCCAATCAGAAGCCCAATCAGGGGCACCTGGGTGGCTCACCAACTTCGGCTCAGGTCATGATCTCACGGTCTGTGAGTTCGAGCCCCGCGTCGGGCTCTGTGCTGACAGCTCAGAGCCTGAAGCCTGATTTGGATCCTGTGTCTCCCTCTCTCTCTGCCCTTCCCCTGCTCTCTCTCTCTCTCTCTCTCTCTCACTCAAATAAAATAAACATCAAAAAAAAATTAAAAAAAAAAGAAGTATCCAATCAGTGGACTGCTGAGTTAATGTATTTCCCTCTAATTGTCTTTTAAGTGCATGACCTGTGTCAGCTGCCAAGCAGCTATTTCTATCAATATCACCAACTTAGGGTTGGCTAATTTGCATATGACAAAAACAGGGACTTGTTCATAAACCTTCTTCGGAACTAACTATACCATGGCTTTCCACCCTAAACAGTTGCATGACTATTCACAACTCTATTGCTTTTCTTCTCTCTCCTTGAAAATACTTCCTTACTGGCTCTTATTCCTAAGTATTTTATTATTTCCTACACTTATTTCTTATCACTATCAACTCTATTTCTAATCCTAATGTCTAATTCTGTTCTGTAGAGCAAACATACTTAATACAACTACTCATTGTTTGGAACAGGGTTGCATCTTAACAATTTCTAAACACATATAATCACGCAATCAGAGCAAACAATGGGATATATTTTATCTAATCCTAAGGTGCCATTATAGTACAGTCTTTCCACATCTAGTCAGGAGGCGAGCCAGCTTCACATGTTATGAGGTTGTAGCATCTTCCAGCTTTGACACGTAAGGACCATGTTGACCATTAGTTGTTTTATAGGCTGGTTCAAGCTTCATCTTGTTTCAAGGCCTGGAGTAGTCCCACATATTTCTCATGATGTATTTGAATAACCTGCTTGAGTTGGTATGGTTGCTGGTGTTTTCTCATTAATATTCACGTTTTCAAGAAGCTCACACTAATCCGTCGTGGTGTTGTTCTGAAGTCTATATTCCAGAGTTCTCCTTGGGGGACTAGCTACCCTTCAGCATCTATCATATTTGAGGAGCACCAGATCTGTCCATTTACAGTTAAATCACTCGCTAAATAGAATTTGTAGCAGAATGGTGGTCTTTCCTTGGATGTTTCCGGATCTTGTCGAAGTACTCATGCTTTGCGTTTTATTTTGACACAAAATTATAGCCCAATTTCCTAAAGTCCAAATTCCTAGTGGGAGAGTATATAGCTTCCCTGGCTGTTTCTAAACCTTTAATTAAAGCATAAATTCTATCTTTTCACTTTTATCCAATTTCTCTGTTATTCTTCTTGGTTGCTACATGTATAGATTTCCTTGTTTAACTGTTACCACTAATCTTCCTTTAGAAAAGTGCTCCTAATGGAATGATGGGATGAACCATTTCTTCTTGTTTTCCCAGCGCTATATTTTAGTTAATTTGGCACAGTCCCTTTGCACTGCATCTCTTATTTTCCATTTTGGACATACTACATAGTTAGAGTCCCCTACCCAAGGAAAGTAATGCTCAATTTGTCCAATTAGTACAGCAGCAAAGTCCCTCAATCTGTTGTCTGGTATGGCTTGTCATTATCCACAGTAGTTGCTTGATGATAAAACTTGGATTTCTCCTCTTTGTCTTTGTTCATCCATCCAAGTGTCCTGGATCCTCCTCTACTCTTTCAGTCTTTCAACATAGCAGTCTTCTGTGGAAATTTCTCATGCTAACATGTTTGAGTAGCTCCATAAGTTCTTCTGGTTTTCAAAAGGGTCTTTGGTAGCTTTTTTTTTTTTTTTGATACAGCAGTCTTTTTCTTCAATTTGTTACATGTACTTATCCTGAAATTCTGTGGCAAACTGATTTATGTCCCTCCTGCTACTGCTCATCCAAACAAGACCTGGCTGTGTAGTCTATAATTTCCACCCTCCATTTGCCTTTAAAAGCAGCTAATTGTCTATGTATGTAGACCTCGCTTAGGATTAGATGCAGCATCTGTATTTTAATCTTTTTGACAATAATATGCTTTACTACTCTATATGAATTGGTATAGTGTGGTTTCCATCCACATGGATGAGCTTCTACATGTCATTTCTTCACAATTTGCATATGTCAATTTGTCCTAGCGACACTTTTATGTCTTTGCCGAGTTGTTGGCCGTGTTAAGAGATGCAAAGGCCATTCCCTAGGAAGGAGGACCACAGTGTCCATGCGCTTGTATGAAGGGTAGCTGTTTTTCCAAATGGAAATGAGACTACTGAATGGCATGGGAATTAATATGACCAGTGAATTCCCCATAAATTTATTGGGTCTCTTTCTGTTTTGATATGGGGGGGGGGGGCAGTCCTCCAACTACTCCATTTTACCCTTCTGGTATTTCTAGAATTATTGTGGCTAAATACCAGTCCATATTTTATTTAAGTTAATTATTGCTCCCATATCGTAATAGTTAAGATTTCTGTGTCAAGGTTGCAGCAGGTTAACTATAATAAGCCTATCAACTATTCTTTATAAATCTAACTATACTAAAGAAGATATACTTTATCCCCTTCCATTTGTGGACCATCATCTCTGAGCCTATGCCATAAAGCATTTGATTCTCCATTGGTGAATAGCCCTTGTAGGGCTTTGTTTAGGCCTTCCAGTGATAGTACTACTCTCTTTGTTATCTTGTATAATTTGTCCTTTCCATTTGGGAAACCATATGGAAGACTCATTGTAGTGTGCATTTGAGGGAACAATCGTGCATCGGAACCTCTTGGCCTCAGCTTTTTCAAAGGTTTCTCCCTGACAAAAGTTATCCAAAAACTTTTCTACAGTTTATCAGCTTTTTCAAAATTGCACCCTTTAGTTGACACATCCTCTCCTCAAGGCCTAGCAAGTTATATCTTTTCCAGTAAAAGTGTCCCAATGTTGTTCTGTCTATGTGATGTATTCACTATAATACCATCGTGGGGGATATTCCTTTTTTGGTTTCCATTCATAGAACAGTGAAATTGGGTTCCAAAATGTGATCTATCCATGAGGTCTTCACTCCACTGTTAGGTGAGAAATTTCTTGTTATGCTATTGTTTGCTTCTGTTCTTAGGAATTCTAACAGGTGAACAAGTGCAAGCAGGGAAGGAATCATAAGGCTCAAGTCAGAGCTTTTAAAAGGAATATAAAGAGGAAAAGAGACCAGCTTCTACTGGCAGTAAATCTAATATTACTTGTTCTATAAGGTATTAATAATGAAAATGTACGGAACTAGGAGAAAACTCATTGCTAACACTCAGAAAAATCAGAATATCTTTAAAACAGAAAAACTATCTGTTCTCACATGCCGGTGGGGGCATGTGGTTTTATCCACTTCTTAAGTCATCGTTTAGGCCAGAGAGAACATCTTCATATAAGTCTTCTATGTCTAACATTGCTTGATCTATGTCAAGGATTAGGTCTTCATCCTCTCTTGGTGTAAGTATTGATTCTAAATCTGAGAGCTCAGCGAGCTCTGGCAGCGTATCTTCTTCTTGAGGAGAAGACGCAGCTGCTCCCATCACTTGTGCTGCACCATTTTGCCCTGCACAAGGCATTTGCTCTCGTGCAATCAGCTGTAAAAGCTCTTCAGCGATCCTTATTAGCTGGGCAATACAATCAACAAGCCCATCAATCAGCACAGAGATTGACACGGACTCCATACCTCAATGACCTCCGCAGTAGATAAATATTATTAAAAGCTGTAGCTCTTGGTGACAACGGATCCTGTGGGACTGGCAATGGTACTATGGTTGGAAAACAAAGCAGATCTAATAATAGAAAAGAGAAACATAAAGATTAGTATCCTTGAGCCTTTATCTATCCCACAGTTTCTGGCTATAGGATGAAGTTAAAAGAGCATCCCTAGTTACTGATCCTCCTTTTCGTTGGCCTTATGAGGATCTACTACTCCACTCTCTTTCCTTTATACTTCTCGTTCTCTCTTCATAGAGGAATTGAGGGCAAAGGGAGTATAGGTTACTTGTCCGTCTTTCACGAACATCTCTATAGAGGAAGTTATATCCAGTCAGAGTCTTTCAATTAATTCTGTCTTTATTAGCACTTCACCCCATTGCCACTTATATCTGGTGCTGCTAATTCTTTCTGTGTTTTTAGCATCCCATTCATTAAGGTTTCCAGCTGCCCCTCCAGCCTGGGGAATTTGTGAAATGAAAGTCCCACAGCCGTTGTCTTTTGTCAAATTTTGGACAACTTCTGTTATAACGCTAGTTCCTTGGTCATTTCCTATTACTGCCAATATTTCACATCTAGCAGCTAGTTCCTTCAATTTTGTCTAAAGCCGTGGACATACGATTCTCATCTGCATGTCTGGCGTGCTCTGCAAAACCTCTTCCTCAGTTTATACTTGTATGAGGCAATATTCGTTGTTTCAAAAAAAGCTAAAGATTGGCCCAGTATAATCTACTTAGCATATGTGTCTGGTTTAACATGACCTCTTAAAAATGAGTTTGTTGCAGATGCAAGTTTTTCATAATTTGACATGTCTCGTCGTATTGCTAATTCGTTTGTTTGATTCATACTTTTCTCCCCACTCTTCCTCATCTAGGACATTCATGTCCATAAGTCCTGAGGCTTCACATGCTCATTTTGCAACCTTAAATTGAACTGACAAGGGAGCTGAGTTGGGACTTGGAGTCCCCAAGACTGTAGAGTCTACATTAGTTTGGGGGGTCAGATTACCTCCTCTTTTAATATTCCGTCTTTCCATTCTGATGAGTTGGTATATATCCTACATAAATTGCTAAATTTCTTTCGTTGATTTATTTTCATATCTCCCTTCACCAGATTGTTTTTCCTGCAATAGTCCAGTCTGTAATTTTCCATTTATTATGGCATACATCTCCAGTCCATGGCTGACCAGTTTAGCTATATACCTTTGACCAATTATTTTCGCTGGTATATATACACATTGAATTTCTAGCCACCAATCCTACAAATTGGGCTGGTTTTAATTTCTCCAGCCTCAGTCAAGTGTTTCCTAGTAGAAAGTATTAGGGAGCAGCTATCTGTCTCACTCCTTTAGGATATTGCCAAATCTATCAATACCCTTTTCTAACAATTCTGACCAGAGCGGGGCCCAAAAACCACAGGCATTACCTCCAGCTAACTGTACTCCTTAGACCTTTATCAGAGTACAGTAAACCACTGGCGAGAGGATCTGTGATTTTCACATGGAGCTTGCTGGTCTCCACGGGACCTGCTTTGACCCACTCCCTTATATGCTATCTCCATTTAGCATAAGTTTTTTCAGAACCACACATTTTTCTTTGTCCAAAAATCCTGACAGTACACATAAAGTTTGCCCCGGTAAGGATCACAGCCATGATGACCAGAAGGCACAATTATGGTTGGAGGTAACTTCCCCTCTGAAATATGGGAGAATGGATATTAGAGGTTATTTTATTAACTTAAAGAATCTCTGCTTTTCGATTAGACAAAAAGCAGTTTGGTGGAAGGAAATAATGGAAAGAAATCATGCAAGGAATTTGGCATTACTGTAGAGCATATATCAGCTCTTCGGAAGGGAAACACAAAAGAAAGATGTGTGTTAAATATTACTAGAGAGTACCATCACATTTTTCAAAGGAAGCAATAACCTATTATGACACCTTTAGCCCAAGGGCACAAGACAAATATACTCGCACAAAACTTATTTGACTTCTGGCTTCTCTTTTACCCATTTTGTTTCTCAGCTTCTCTACCTCCCACTAGAACTCTTTTTATTTCTCCTCTTGCTCAATATACCTCCATTTATTCACCTCTGTGTTTGATTCTACTTGACTCTATCTGTATCTCCATCTTCCACTATCCCTTCCCATCATCTTTTCTTCCATCTCTCCCAAAACTGGGCAAAACTGCCAAAATAGATTGTATCTCACTTAAATGAATTGATATTGATTTGACAAACTTTTACGTTCTACAATCTAAATGTAAAATGCAGAGAGGTAGCACATTTCATATTTTGCTGTTTTATAAAGATAAATGTAGCTACTTATTACATACGCAAACCTTGATTTATTTCTTCTATCACTTGGTCACCTTTAAGGGGGAAAAATTCCTGACCTAGCCTTAACCCTGTTGACCATCGTGTTAACTAATCCACAATTCCTATCTTCAAAGCATCTTGAAACCTAGGACCTGGGGGTTTAGGGAAGGCAAGGAGGATGTTGAGAAACTACTAAGTACTGTAGTACTAAGAAAGAGGAAGAGTATAGCATCAGGGTATTCCAGTTGTGGTAATTTTTAAAGCAACCAACTTCTGACACCTTAGTTTGCTTAAAGGGGTATTTTGGATAGTTTGTGCCTAGCCTCAACTTACATTAAGGGCCCTTTTTTTAATGTAACTCTTACGTATTTCGTTTTTTATTTTTATTTGTGTTTTATTGAGGTCAAATTGGTATATAACATGAAATTAGTTTCAGGTGTACAACATAATAATTCGATATTTGCATATATTACAAAGCGATCCCCACAATGAATCTAGTTACCACCCATCAGCATACAATTAACGCCCTTCACCCTTTTCACCCAACCCCCAACCCCCTTCTGCTCTGATAACCACTGATCTGTTCTCTGTATTTATGACTTTTGCTTTGTTTTGTTTATTCATTTGTTTTGTTTTTTTAGATTTCACACATATAAGTGAAATCATATAGGATTTGTCTTTCTCTGCCTGACTTATTTCACTGAGCATAATACCCTCAAGGTCCTTCCCTGTTGTTGCAAATGGCAAGGTCTCTTTCTTTTTATGGCTGAGTAGTATTCTATCGTGTATATATACCACATCTTCTTTATCCATTCATCCATTGATAGACATGTATGTTGCTTCCAGGTCTTAGCTATTATATAATGCTGCAGTGAACATGAGGTGTGTATATCTCTCCCGATTCGTGTTTTTATTTTCTTCAGATAAATACCCAGAAGTGGAATCACTGTTATCATAGGGTAGTTCTATTTTTAATTTTTTGAAGAACCTCCGTATGTTTTCCACAGTGGTTGCACCAATTTATATTTCCACCAACAGTGTTATGAAGGTTCCTTAAAGGCCTTTTTATTAGCTATTCCCTCTACCTGGGATCCCTTTTCCCCAGGAAAAAAAAAATGGATGGCTTCCTGTCATTCTGGTCTCAGTTTAAAGATAATCTCCTCAGATTTCTGACCCTCAAGCCTAAAAAACTCCCCTGACCATCCCTTTCTCAAGCATACGGTGTATTTTTGCATTATTGTACCGATAGGTTGGAGGGAGGGACAACTACTACTAGCTCTTTCATTCAGTAAATATTATTAAGTTGCAGCCGGGGTAGCAAGGGGTAACAAAGATAAACCGATTCATCAAAACACACCAGAAGCAAAATGAGCAGCAGTCCACAGTCTGAGAAAATATTCACAAAGCAGATATCTGACAAAGAACTTATAACCAGAATATACAAAGAGCCCCTACTGGGGGATGGGCTGTGGGGGAAATGGGTGAATGGAGCCAAAAGGTACCAACTTTCAGTTGTAAAATAAATAAGTCATGGGGATGTAATGTACAACATGAGGACTAAAGTGAATAATATTGGATTGCATATTTGAAAGTTAGTAAGAGAGTAGATCTCAAAAATTATCATAACAAAAAAAGTGTTTTGTAACTATGTACGGTAACCAGATGTTAATGACATTTATTGTGGTGAATATTTTACAATATATACAAAGATCAAATCATTCTCTTGTGCAGCTGAAATTAATCTAATGTTGTATGTCAGTTATACCTCAATAAAAAAAAAAAACAGTGCCCCTACAACTCAATAATAAAAAGATATAAACCAATTAAAAACTGGGCAGAAGATATGGACAAACATTTCACAAAGGAAGAAAAATAAATAGCTAATAAGCACATGAAGGCATATTCAACATCATTAGTCATCAAAGATATACGAGTTAACTTCACAATAATACTCTAAACTGGCTAAAATTAACGACTGACAACACCAGATGTTGACCAAAGATGTAAAGTAACCAGAATTCTCACACATTGCCGGCGGGAGTGTAAAAGGGCACAACCTCTTTGAAAATGTCTTGCAGTTTCTTATAAAACTAAGCAAGCACACACTTGATCCCAGCAATTCCACTCCAAGGTATTTACCCCAGCAAAATGAAATTCACAAAAAGACTTTCAGAAGAATGGTTATAGCAGCTTTATGCATAATAGTGCATAATAGCACAAAAAAACAGCTGTCAATCAAAAGGAGAACGGACGAACAAAATGTGGTATATTCGTACAATGTAATACCAATCAGCAAGAAAAAGAAAGCCAATACTGATAGGGACCACAGCATGAATGCATATCAAAAACATTATACTTAATGAAAGAAGTCAGACATGAAAGAATGCATGCTGTATGATTCCATTCATATGCAATCCTAGAGAATACAAAATGATCTATGATGGAAAAGAAAAAACAGAATAGAGGTTGCATCTAGGGGAGCAGGAGCAAAATTTGCCTCACTCGGGCCAGACCTGACATCTCATTCTAAGCAGGGATAGAATTGAGAATTCTAAACAGGGATAGAATTGAGAATGTTAATCTCATTTGCCATCCCTGGAAACTGGCTGAAATCCAAGTTGACTGTGAGTCCTAAGGCAGAGGGATGGAGACATCCTGAGCAGTGCCCTCAGGGATCCTCATCATCTGTGAAAAAAAGGTTGTGTCCCATTTAATCTGCCCTTCCACTGACCTACTGAACTGGCCCAAACACTCATGAACTACTCACCTGTGATAGAGCCGAGATGGATGAGAAAGTCAAGGTTCTATGGAATGTTCTCTGGACGTTCACGTGGGATGCGAATGGTCCTGTCCGAACTAAGAAAGAAAACAAAACAAAAAGAAACTGCAAAATCAACAAGTAAAGATATCCCTGATCTGTGGAAACAAGAACAAGATGAACTAAAATTTCAAAGAGCACAGAACCCTTCCTAAATGACCTGGTATTCGAGAGTTTTTTGCCTCACTGAGACGTCTGCTAATTCTGGGCACAAGTTGAAGATGAGTTTTGTCCACAAGGCAGAGGGACTCGACAGTGGAAAAGGAAAATTCTGCATAACATTTGAGGTTAGTGTAATGGATTGGAAATTAGAGAAGCCTGAAATGCAGGGCTAGTTTTCTTCACCTGGAAGTCAGCTGAATTAGGCTCCTTTCTGAGCAGGGAAAAGCTGGGTGGAATTTCCCACAGTCTCATGGTACTTCAGAGCCAAATTCTCACTCGAGGGAAGGGGACTGCCACAAAGCACACTACCAGTGCCTCCTTCAAAATGTTGCCTAGATTTTGAAACTGTGAGGGCGTGGGGTGGCTAATGAGTCAAGAAGCTCAAAACCGTCCCCAAAGAGCACTCTGGATAAAGAGATTCTAAAATATTCAAGGAGGGGCGCCTGGGTGGCTCAGTCGGTTGAGCATCTGACTCTTGATTTCAGCTCAGGTCATGATCCCAGGATCATGGGATGGAGCCCCGCGTCAGGTTCCACCCTGAGCATGGAGCCTGCTTACGATTCTCTCTCTCTCTCTCTCTCTCTCTCTCTCTGCCCCCCTTCCCTGCCCGCTCTCTCCCTCTCTAAAATAAAATAAAATCAGAATAGAAAAAATAAATAAAATAAAATAAAATAAAATAAAATATACAAGGGTATACTTAGGGCTTAGTAGAGCCAAAACATCTTGAAGATGAACAAAGTTGGAAGACATATACTATCAGATATCAAGGCTAGCTTTACAGCAACATAATTTTAACAGCGTGGTACTAGCACAGGGACAAAGAAATCAATAGAAGCATGACCCTTACCTCACATCACATACCAAAATTGAAAATAATTGTAAATGGATCCTAGACCTAAATATGAACGATAAAACAAGAAATCTTCAAGATCAAACTGTAAGCAAATATCCTTATGACCGTGGTAAGCAAAGATTTCTTACCTGACACGAGAAAACATGAACTAGGAAAGAAGACTGATAAATTAGATTTCATAAAAATGAAGCACTTCCATTTATTACAAGACACCTTAAGAGGGTGAAAAGGCCAATCACAGACCGGGAAAAAATATTCACAATAAGTACACATAATGAAAGGCTTGTATCCAGTATATACCTATATTTTTATACTCTTTCAAATCAATAAGAAAAAAAGAGAATCCGTGTTTTAATGTTATAAGAATTAAATGGCACCTGAGAGAAGAGAACATCTGAATGACCTACAAGCATATGAGTAGGTTTTCATTACTGCTCATCAGAAAAATGCAAATTAAAATCACAATAGGACACACAGAAGCCTACCAGAATATTTAGCTTTGAAAAAAAAAACTTAACAATACCAAGCATTGAGAAGAACATGCGTTGGAACCCTCATACATTGTTGGTAAAAGTGTTAACTGGTACAACTACTTTAGAAAACGACTAAAACCGGGGCACCTGGGTGGCTCAGTCGGTTTAGCATCTGACTTCCGCTCAGAGGTCATGATCTCGTGGCTCGTGGGTTCGAGCCCCTCATCAGGCTCTGTGCTGACAGCTCGGAGCCTGGAGGCTGCTTCAGATTCTGTGTCTCCCCCTCTCTCTGTCCTTCCCCTGCTCGCACTCTGTCTTTCAAAAATAAACATGAAAAAAATGAAAAAAAAAAACTACTAAAACCAAACATACCTCTATTGCATGACCTTGCAATTCTATTCCTAAGTATACAGCCAAAAGAAAAGTGTACAAGTGCCCACAAAAATGCACGGACAAGAATGTGGAAAGACACCAGATGTATAAAAGTGCATATTGTATAAGTCCATTTACATGAAATTTTAAAACAGGCAAACAAATCTATGGAATGGAAGTAAACGAAGTAGTTACCTTTGGGTGGGAGGATGCTGACTAGCAAGGGATATGAAAACGCTTTCTAAGGTTCTGGAAAGGTTCTGTGTCATGATGTGATTATATATGTTTAATTTTTTTTTAGTGTTTATTTTTGAGAGAGAGAGAGCATGAGGAGGGGCAGAGAGAGGGAGACACAGAATCCGAAGCAGACTCCAGGCTCTGAGCTGTCAGCACAGAGCCCAATGCGGGGCTTGAACTCACAAACCCGTGAGATCATGACCTGAGCTGAAGTCGGATGTTTAACCAACTGAACCACCCAAGCGCCCCTGATTATATATGTTTAAAAAAAACATTCAGCTGGGGACGCCTGGCTGGCTCAGTCAGAGGAGCATGAGACTCTTGATCTCAGGGTCATAAGTTCAAGCCCCATGTTGGGTGGAGAGATTACTTAAATAAGTATTTTCAAAAAACACAAAAAAAATCAGCTGCACCCTTAAAATTTGCGTACTTCACCATATGTATGTTATATCTCAAAAAAATTGTTTTACTTTTAATTTCAGGTCTCTTTCCTATAACACCAGTAAGGACAGCAAGACAGTGATGAGGGTCTCGCCAGGGTTTAGCAAGCCAGTCATCACAGCCAATGAAAATGGAGTGAAGTCCGAAGGTACAGAGAAGGGTCCTCATGTCAGTGCTTAGTAAACCAAGAGAGCTTTATAGCAAGATGGAGTTATAAATTGACACAAGATGACATAACCCACATCTTACAGAAAGACAGCTAAGGGCAGAGGCCATGCTAGCCATCTGATAGCTAGGGTCTTTAACCCCACAGGTTTTTATTCATCTCACTCTTATGACATTTTTGTCAGCCTAACGAATCAACAGCCATCATTTTTCTTTTAGCTGATAGTCCTACCCTGCTATTTTGTGATGCTCATAACTAGCAAACCGGCAATAAGTGTCTAACAGCAGGATGGAAAAGGAGCAAAGGAATCCAAGTCCTCTGGGTCTATGTTTATAGTTGATAAGCTTCTCTGCATCAGGCAAGGTAAATTAGTTCATAGCCAAGGGGAACAGAGGCAGCTATGTGGGAGAGATTAAAATGTGCCTTTGGTGAGTGTAGGTGCCAGGTTCCTATCTACGAACAGTAAACTTTTATTATTTTAAATTTTTTTACTGTTTATTTATTTTTGAGAGAGAAAGACAGAGCACGGGCGGGGGAGGGGCAGAGAGTGGGGAGACACAGAATCCGAAGCAGGCTCCAGGCTCCAAGCTGTCAGCACAGAGCCTGATGCGGGGCTCAAACCCACAAACTGTGAGATCATGACCTGAGGCGAAGTCTGATGCTTAACTGACTGAGCCACCCAGGGGCCCCTGAACAGTAAATTTTTTCATAATGTTTTCTTCTCTGGTGCTGCAGCACCATTTGGATACATGCATTCAATATAGATTTAAAAAAAAAAAGCACCCCCTCAGACATTACTTCTCATTGCTTTCCTCCCCACTCCTGAGGAAACATCAAGAGGTCCTTGTCCCCAAAAGTCAAATTTTATAATTTTGACATAGCTGGTGCTCTCTGGGGGCGACAATGAACAGTGCGACAGTATTTACCCTTTAAACTCCTTTTTTAAAAAGCAACAAACCTTTGCCTTTAAAAAAAAAAACTGTGTGCAATAAGGCATTTGCCTGTTATAGGATCTGACATTTAAAATCCCCATGAACCATCTTTAATTTATCAAGAGAGAAAGGAAAGGATTGTGCAGCTGAGGAGCTAAACATGGTCCCTTCTTGAAAATATATGAAAAATTCAAAACAGAAACTGGAAAAAGGAGGGAGTAGGAAATGTCCTTATGGTCAATTTAAACTGAAGTCTACTGAATTTCTTTCCTCCTCCTCCAAATTTGCTCACTGCTGCAGAGAGAATCACAAATTCTTGCTTACCCTTCAGAAAGACGACTTAGTCACCGGAGAAAAACAACCACTTTTGAAACTTATCTCTTCGTTATTTTCCTAGACAGACAAATAGCTTCCTCAAAACACTATTCAAACGTGAAAACAGGCCCCCCCATCTTGACTTGGTGGGACCCTGCAGAGGCTTGTCCCTGAATCTTGGCTGCTGTGAGAAGCCCCCAGGCCCCCCAGAGAACCTGAAAGGAGCTGTAATACTTCTAAAAAGATTCTTGGCTTTCAAATATTATCAGTGCAGAGGACAGGGTCTAAAGTAAGGAAAATTAAAACAAAACTTGGGAGTAACAGGAAAAGGGATTCTATTTCCACATCTTTCCCCAGATTTGTGAGAAGGAAAAAGGCAAATTGTTTTTGTTTGTTTACTTGTGTATTTTCTTTGGGAGAGACAGTAAAATGATGCCAGTGGTTGTTAAGGGTACGATCTGTGTCAAACAGGTCTATGTTTGAATCTCAACTTTTCTACTTACTAACTGGAAGGTTGCTCAACTCCTCTGCCTTAGTTTCCTCAAAATGAAGGTAATAACAGTTGTGAGAATGAGAGGAGTTCATACATGCAATGAGTTTAGAATGGTGCCTGGTATATAGTAAGCTCTTAATAAATGCTAGCTAATGTAATTGTTCTGGAGAAATTCCAGGATCCAGGAAACAGTGTGTGGTGCATCCTGAGTACTGTCTAGTGACCCCTGGAAGGTAGGAGGGGAGATAGCTGCAGGTATTACAAAAACTAGAAGGAGGGCACCCGGGTGGCTCAGTCAGTTGAGCATCTGACTCTTGATTTCCGCTCAGGTCACGATCCCAGGGTCGTGGGATCGAGACTCATGTCCGGCTCTATGCCGACTGTGAAACCTGCTCGGGATTCTCTCTCACCCACTCTCTCTGCCCCTCTCCTCCACTTATGCACTCTCTCTTTTTCTTTCTAAAATAAAAAAATAATAATAATAATAAAAACTGGAAGGAAGTACCAGATTTATCTCATAGATAGAACTGACATGACTTTGAACTTGGGTAAAGATATGAGAAAGCGGGACTGTCTTGTAACTCTTGCTCCCACCTAACCCTTTCAGGAGACCTGAGACCAATCAGGTAGGGAATCCTTGAGGATTAGTGGATCTTCCTAGCCTAACTCCTTCTTGCCTTTGAAGCACGTGCTTACTCTGGCTTCTAGCTCTGGCTGGTAAAAGCTGGCTACACATCAGACTGCTCACTGGCTATTATTCCTCCAGTGTATTTGCCAGCTGTGTGGAGAAGTCCCTCCACTTGACCTTATGGCAATGAAGCTTTCAAAACATTAACTAGCGATTCCTTGGAAACGCTTGGAAAGTGATTGGCAAAGTCTAAGGCAAGATAATGACGGCCATTACCCCGTGTCTGGCATGACTTCACCTGAACCAGCCCAGACTTCCAGATCTTCTCATGTGAATCATTTGGGTGAGAAAGGGGGCATGATATATATATATATAAATATATTTGTATACTTTTTATCCTCTACCATCCTAGCTTGGATTTAGCACTGAGTTCCAAGAATACTTCTCAGAAGTTTGACACAAGCAAAACTAAGCACCAGTCAGGGCCTCCTCTCTGTTTCTGTGGCAAATGCCCGCTTGCCAGAAGAGACCCGATTCATTTCTTTTTCCACCTGGAAAAAAGATCAGAGGTCATATAGTTCTTCCTGCTGCCTGCAAACGTGCTTACTGCTTATCCATCAAAGGAAGAGTGTTTCTGTTTTTAAGGATCTCAAGATAAGAATCCATAACCTCCCTTGGCAGTTCATTCCAGTGTTTCATGGTTTCCTTCTACTGCTAATTACATCCCCAGTACCTTCACATACATTAACTTATTTAATCCTGATAACATCCTGTGCAATAAGGATTATTCCTTTTCTTACGACTGAGGAAGTGAAAGACCCAAAGATGATAAGTGAGTTGCCGGGATTACCCAGCTGGTTAGTAGCAGAGCAAGAGTAAGAATCTGATTCTTTGCTCTCTCGACCCTCTGTGCTGTCCCTTACACTGGGGTCTACCTAGTAATGCTCTGGGAGGAGCTCCCAATCACCAGCAGAATAAGAAGCAGTGTTAAGAAGGCAACAAGAACACAAGATGGCCGTGGTGGGTGGCTGACCAAGTGGCTCAGAGGACACAAGTCCCCTTGAGGAGAACCATTTCATTGTCCTCATCCTTACATACAATTGTTCCCAGGGTGCACCTACAGTTAGAACACTCTAGTGAAAAGGAAAGATGCCAAAAACCTAAAGGAACAGTAAAATCACCCAAAGACCATATACTGATCCATGGAAATAAAAAAATAACACTTCTCCATTTTTGACCTCTGAGACAGATATAATCAGAATAAATTGGAGGAAGGGAGGCAGAGAAGATGCTTCTTAATACCCTATAAAGAAAAATGCTTTGCCCTCGGGCATGAATTTCTTATTTCCTTTGCCTCTGAAGATTTCAAACCTCCACCACTCGAGGTTCCCGAAGGGGCCAAAGGTTAGCATTTTAAACATGGGTGAATAGTTCATCCCATTATCTATATGCTTGGCACTCAGGAAAGCACATCAGGGCCACAGCTCTTTGGTCTGGCAAGAGCCCTCCCAATAGGAGACCAGCCTGCTGCTCAAGTGAAAGCGAAAGGCTGGATGAAGTTGTCCTTTCAGGATCAGTCGCGGAATTCCCTTTTTAATATTAGCTAGAGACAGGGGAATCTCAAGGCACGCTTGCTCGATATTACCAGGTTAAATATTTCTGTTCTAAAACACACACTTTTCATTAAATATAATGGCTACTCCACTTAAGTACCCTTGTCCAGGTCCCCAGTGGCTTCCACACTTGACATGGCTGATCACTCCCCAAGTCGTTCTCTTCTCCACTGATAGCTACTTCCTTGATGATCTCCTACAGGCTGTAAATAACGCCTATATGCAGATGACTCCCAAGTTTATTTAGCTACTTCAGACTCTTCTCCAGAATTTCATCCTTGTATATCTAATTGCCTTCACATGTGGTATCTAAAACTCAGTATCCCCAAAACTGGATCCTTGGTCTTCCCTCCCAAACCTACTCTACCTATAGCCTTCTCCAGGTCAGTAGATGGCAAGTCTATCCTTCTAACTACTCAGGCTAAAAAATCTTGAGTTTATCTTTGACTCCATTCTTTCCCCCACAGTCCACAGCCAACATCCTTTTGGTCCTACCTTCAAAATATTTTATTTTAAATAATTTTATTTTAAATAAAATCTAGGGGTGCCTGGGTGGCTCAGTCGGTTAAGGGTCTGACTTCGGCTCAGGTCCTGATCTCACGCTTCGTGGGTTGGAGCCCCGCGTCGGGTTCTGTGCTGACAGCTGGGAGCCTGAAGCCTGCTTCGGATTCTGTGTCTCCCTCTCTCTCTGCCCCTCCCCTGTTCATGCTCTGTCTCTTACAAATACACATTACAAAAAATTAAATATATATATTCAAAATCTAATAACTTGTCATTGTCAACCACCACCATATACCTCTCACCTTGCTTATTTTGACAGCCTCCTGAGAGGATGTCCTGCGCCTCTCTCCAGTCTCTTCTCAACACGACAGCCAGAGTGATCTCTTTAAAATACAAGTCACACCATATCTCTCCTCCTCTAATGGCTCTGCGTTTCCCTCAGACTAAAGAGAGCCCAGATCCTTATAATGGCCTGCGTGGCCCTCCCAGATGTAACCTGCAACTTCATTTCTACTTCTCTCCCCCTCCCTCTGTTCCAGCCCCTCTGGCCACTTTGCCATTCCCCAAACTCTCCCAGCCCACTTCCTCCGTAGGCACTTTGCACTGGCTGTTCCTTCTGCCTGGAATGTTCTCAGGTCAGGTATCTGAATGACCAAATTTCTCACCCCCTTCAAACCCTTTGCTTACGTCTCACCTCCTCAGTGAGCACTACACATGCCACCCTTTTAAAAATTTAACTTCCCCTCCCCCACCTGGCATGCCTGGGTCTTCCTTATTCCTTATTCTGTTCTATTTTTTCGCGGTTCTTATAACGTATCACTTTCTATACATATCGTACAGCTTACTTATTTATCATGATTATTATTTTTTTAATGGCTCCCCTCTCTAGAAGGTAAACCCCAACAGGACAGTGATCTCTGTTTTGTTTAAGGGTGCCTAGTGGGTACTTAATAAATAGTTGTTGAGTGAATAACAGGACTAATAATCCTTTGACATCTTTATACTTTTTCTATGTTTTCACATTATTATTTCGTCATCTGATCTTCACGGTTACCATATAGCATAGACAAGGGCAACACAGAGTTTATTGCCTCCATTTTACATGTAGGAAAATTGACATCCAGAGAGTGAAGACGATGTCACATAGCTAGAATGTGATAGAATCAGAAACCTAGTTCTCTGCTCTTTTTCCATAGCCTCCAACGTTACATTGCAGAGCCCCCAGTCCTCAAGGAAAGGCCTTCCAGATCTTTTGTTAGGAGAGAGATATGCCCTGCCTATGCCACAATGCCTTGAAGCTAAATGTGTTTCACCAGCTCATGGAGATACAAACACATGAAGTCATCTAAAGACCTGAGTTCATGTGGGGAAGCACCATGTGAATGTCAGAGAAAATAATGCCATTCCCAAATGGCGCTCTCTTCGAGAAAGAAAGCAACGTTTGAATCTACCAGCTGCTCAGCGGAATAAATCATTTGTTTCTTGCTAACCAGCTCTGTCTTCCTCTCGCATGAGACAGTAAACCAAATCGTTCTCCAAAGCAACTTAACAGCAGAAAGCAGGAAATCCCAGTCCAAGAAAGCATCTGCTACCAAAAGTGCATCCGAGTGGCCTCGTCCACAGTGCCACCATCCAAGCCACCGATCACCCACGTTGAAAGCTCTCACCCTCTATCACTGCCACACAAGAAGAATGGAGGCTGTCTCTTTAAATGTACCACTGAAGAGGAAGCTGGTGTTGCCTTGGCAGAGGTGGGGGGAACAGGATACTTCATGCTTGGCACATTGCTACCATTGGCATCCAATCCAGAAGCTGCTACATTCTGCGGGGGTGGCAACTATTTTGTCCTCAGGATAACATAGTGGAAGATACAGCTATATTTACATACAGGCTTTTTCACAGAGACACCTGTCACCCCTGGTAGGCTTACAGGAGGCAACAGAAATGGCACAGCCAGGAAAAGGCAAGCCAAGTTCTCAGTGCCTTCTGGCAGCTGAATCCACGGTAACGGAGAGGGAGGCCTGATCTCTTTCCCTAGTCCCCAAAATGTCATTACGACATGGATACATCAAGTCGCCCTCCCAAGAATTACTGAGCAGACCAAGTTTACCTTCAGTGTCTCCATCCTTTGATCACAGCAGGTCAAGTACTTGAGGCTTGACTCTACTACCAAAGTCAGCTCTGCTGCCAGACTCAACAAACACCCCCCTGATGAGACGACAAGCATCAGTTCAATAAATAAACCTCAGGCTGAAACCGGAAGTGTCACTGCGAGTACAGCCTACCAAATGCCTGAGGGACTTCAGATAATAGACGTAGGTAAGCACCTCTGACCCCTGACAGACACGTACTGAAGTGTTTGACACTGAGGAAGGAGGGAGGATGGAGGAAAAAGAGAGGTTATTTTTAAAGGGGAAAGAAAAAGAGATTCGGAGGCAGAAGAAACTGAGTTCAAGTTTAAAAGGTTTCTTACCTCGGGCAGGCCACTTCAGCTCACAATAGATAACTCACTTTCCTGATCTGAAAAATAAGGATGATGATAACACGTTGAGCAAGTATTACTTTTGTAACTTAGACAACTGTTAATTATGGGGAGATGCCCCTTTGCTGTAGCTTAAAAAAAAAAGAACAACCTGACTTTTGAATTCAAACATTTTGAATTTTGATTTCAACTCTGCCTTTGACACTGACGGGACAGCATCAAGGAAGGCACTTCCCTGTAAACTGGAATTTATTCATCTGTGTATTAGGGATGATGATAACAACCATCTCAAACAGATGCACTAATAATAAAATGAAATAATGTTGAAAATCTGTTTTGTAAACTATAAACTAAAACTATACACTACAACTATGTTTTGTAAATTCCAAGGCAAAGAAAAGTTGTTTTTAAAGACCCCGACTAGAGCGACCAGTCTGGTTTACCAGAGGCTAAGGGATTTTCTAGGACCCAGAACTTTGCTAAATATGGAAAGTCTTGGGCAAACTGGTATAAATTGGTTACGCTAGTCTTGACTAGCCTTGAACAAAGTGAAGGCCTAAATAGGCCTTAACTGGGATGACTAGGCCTTAACTAGATGTAGGCCCTGGCTTCCCCATAACTAAACTCTAACTAGGCATTAACTAGGCTTAATTAACTAGACTTAATTACACTCTGATTAGGACAAAGCTAAATTTAACCCCTTCTGGGCTTTAACTGGGTTAAATAGACCTTAAACAGACTCAGGCCCTTGTTATGCCTTAAATGAGACTCTGGCTATCTATGTCTTCTCTAGACTTAGGTCCTGGCTGCGCCCTAACTACACTCTGACTATATGTTAATGAGGCTTGGTCCGTGGCTAGGCTAAATGGGCTCTGACTAGGCTGATTAAGTCTTAGCTGGGCTTAGGAACTTGATGTCCCTTAACTAGACTCTGACTATGGCTTCCCTAGGCCTTAATTAGACTCCAACGACACCTTGACTATACTTTGACCCTGGCTAGGATTTAAATAGGTTCTAGCTAGGCCTAAACTATGTTTATGTGGGCTGGCTAATCTTTAACCAGTCTTAGGCTCTGATTAGGCCTGAACTGAATGAACCCTAAGCCTCAGATGAGCCCTGACTAGGCCTTAACTGAGCTGATGAAGCCTCAACTGGGCTTTGGCCCTAGCTGGGCCTTAAATAAACTCACTAGGCCTTAATTTGACAAACTATCCCTTAACTAGTCTCAGGGTCTTGCTATACATTTACTAGACTCTTCGGTTCTGAATAAACCTTCACTGGGCTCTGACTAGGCCTGAACTAGGCTTTACCCCTAGTTAGGCCTCAACTGGGATGGCTAGCTTTTAACTAGGTTTGGGATCTCTGAATACCTTAACAAGACTGACTAGGCCTTACTAGGTTCTGACTAGGTTTGAATAACCTTAGGCCCTGGATCTGTCTCAAGTAGTTTCTGACTGAAACTTAAATAGAATTTGGCCCTAACTGGTCTCTGACTAAACACAAACTAGGCTTAATCCACAGCTAGTCCTTTTCATACTCTGAGGAGATCTTACACCATGTTGGTTAGCTTTTAACTAGGCTTAGGCCCTGCCTATATCTTAACAGACCTCTGGGTAGGCCTTGACTAAACTTAGGCCCTGGCTATACCTTAACTTGTTTCTGACTAATATTTAACTAAGGTTAGGCTTTATCTGGGCTCTGGACAGACCTTAAATAGGCTTAAACACTGACAAGGCTTTAACTAGAGTTTAACAAAATCTAAACTAGGCTTACATCCTGGCTGGGCATTCACTGGGCTCTAACACTCAACTAGGCTGAAGCCCTGACTAGAACTTAACTAGCTCTGATTATAGTTTAACTAGGTGTCGACCCTAGCTAAGTCTTAACTAAGCTCTGACTAGAACTAAACTTTTTTTTATCCCCTTACTAGGACCTAAATAGACTAGGACTAGGACTTAACTAGGCTTGGGTCCTAGCTAGGCCTTAACTGGTGTTTGCCTGGACCTAAACTAGGCTAGGGCACTGATTGTGCTTTGACAACACTCTGATGAGGCCTTAACCAAGCTAGCTAGCTTTTAACTAGGCTTAGGACTTGGCTAAACTTTAATAAGACCCTAATAGGCCTTAACCATGCTCTGACTAAACCTAACTATACTCTGACTAGTAATTAACTACATTTAGACTCTGGCTGTGCTATAACTAGACTCTGACTAGACCTTAACTATGTTTAGGCCCTGGCAGGGCCTTAACTGTGTTATCTAGACTTTAACTGGGCAACTAGGCCATAAGTAGGCTTAGGCTCTAGTTTTATCTTATCTGGGCTCACTGGCCCTCAGGCTGACTAGGCCTTAACTCAGCTTTGAACCTGGCTGCGCCCTGGTTAGGCCTAACTATGCCAAGGCCATGGCTTAATTAGGTTTGAGCCCCAACTAGGCCTTATCTAGACTGTGCTCCTGGATAAGCCCTGACTTTGCCTTAATTAACCATTGGTTAGACCTTGACTAAATTGCAGTTAATAGGACTGGACATGCCTAAGGCCTCTTTACTAAAAGTAACTTCAATTAAAAACTCTCTTCAGCTCGAGGCACCTGGGTGACTCAGTTGGCTAAGCGTCCAACTTCAGCTCAGGTCACGATCTCACAGTTTGTGGGTTTGAGCCCCACGTCAGGATCTGTGCAAACAGCTTAGAGCCCGCAGCCTGCTTCGGATTCTGTGTCTCCCTCTCTCTCTGCCCCTTCCCCGCTCCCGCTATGTCTCTCTCAGAAATAAATTAAAATGTTGAAAAAAGTTTTTTAAAAAACCTCCCTTCAGCTCTCAACCCCACCCCCACTAGTTTGCCTCTGCTGTTACCTCAATTATCCTGCAGTTTTAGGCTGCACTCTTGGACATAAAAAAGAACGGACATAATCCTACCTTATCCAACTGTAACAGGAAATAAACTCCTTCTAGCCTCACTGCAGCCAGATGTATTTATACTGTAACACAGGAAGCAACCCCTGAATTGATAACCCCCCAAGAAACCAGGGGACCCTCTTTTAGGTAACACACGACCCGGAACCTTTTTGCTTAGTCAAGGTGGTCTTGCGACTCCTTCTAGGACACTTACATTTTGTAACAAGTTTGTAACAGATATAGAAGAAAGGGTTCTCCAGTACAGGAGGTACTAGGCATTCTCACAGCTTTTGCACGCAACCAAGTCCGGGAGGTACATCAACAACTTTGCATGTACCTCAAGTCCGGGAGGTACATACATCAACAGCTTTTGCTGCAAGTGCAAGAGATACACCTGCAGCTTTTGCATGTAACTCAAGTGCAGGAGATACCCCTACAGCTTTTGCCCTTTCGTGCAATTGGCAGTTAAGAAGAAAGATGTCAAACACACCACAACTGCACTAAAGGGAGTATAAATAAGCTTCACAAGGCTGAACTCAGAGCATTTGTTCACTTTGGCTCAGCTAATCATTTTTGCCATCCTTCTCAACTTAAAGAGGCCTGTACAGTCCTATTAACGCTGCAAGTACAGGATGACTCCGTATCAGCCCTGAATGAGCTAACTGAGATCTGTGGGTACTATCCATGGCAAGATTCACAGGCTAGTGCCTGAACAGGGCCTGATCTTGTAGAATATAACCACTCCTTATATCAGGCTGTGTACCACAATAGGTCAAAGGGACTGATCTGGGCCCTGGGATCTGGAAATTCATTCATTCATTCATTTATTCATCCATTAATCCCATAAAAGTGGATTGATTGCCTGCTATGTGCCTGATATGGTCCTGGGTTCTGGGAATATGACGGTAAGCACAAATAACCACAGCCCTAGCCCTCGTGGGGTTTTCATTCTAGAAACAAAACCAAGGGCAGGTCTTCACAGCAATGAGTTGAAGTGTAGATAAGAACAATCTGTAGCCTACAAAATCACAGGGCAGAGTCAAAAGTGATGGGAAAAGCTCAAAATGAAAGAATAGCTGAAGGAATTGGAGGGAAAAAGCTAGGCAAATGGCCGGGTGGTCAGAAAAACAGACAGCAGCAACAAATGAATACCATCCTCACTTTACAAAGATGGAAACAGATTGTTGCTGAAGATCACATGGCTGTAACTGGCCGAGATAGGATTCCAGCCCAGAACTGATGGACTCCAGAGCCCAAGTGCTTTCCAGGGTCACCACACTACAGGACCGATGTCTGGCCTTAGAAACCTCAGAGAATGAAGGAAAGAGCTTTAAGGATCTTCAGATTCCTTTACTAAAGCCACTCATCACCAGCTCAGTCTTTATTATTCAGTTCTGCCCACTTCATGAGGATGGGAAAGAGATGATTTTGATGGGAAAGAAAGTGTGAAAATTTGGTGACAGACCTCCAGGCGTGTGGCATGGACAATGGCTGAAAAGGAAAAGATGGTTACAATTGTATAAAACCTCTGAGCTATGACCACTTTTGTGGGAAAAGAAGCAAAATAGGACACTTCATGAAGATTCTTTCCTGGTAAATTACTGAGAAAGGGTAAGAAGAACCAGGTTTATGACTGTTGAATGTAACAAAATTCTCTGAGGATTTACAGTAATCCCTGGGGTTGTGAGAAATGATAATGCTTAATAATCCACATTCTGCAACAGAACAGTGAATTCTTGCATGTAAATACGCTATCTATATCAAACAAAAATAAAACGAAGTCTCCGGGAAACAAAAGCCTACTAGCCCTATCCCTTTAATTTATTCACCTTGACCCAATGATGGGAGGGAGTTCGTTGCATAAGGGCATAGAGGGGAATTCCAAGGTTATTCCAGGTACCCAGCCATCACTCAGTTAAGTCTTGGGAGATGCCAGTTGGTTCTGCATTTCTCCTCCCTCTCTCTCCTCAAAGTGACTCAGAAGCAACTTAGTAATGTTACAGAGAACCTCTCTTTTGGTGGCAGCTAAATTCTCTAGCCCCGCTCTCTGGTCAAAGTGTATAGTATATTCTTTCAATATTCTCCCTTCTTATTTATATTCTATATATTCAGTATAGTCTTCAATCCTCCTGGAAGATCCTGAAGGGACGCAATGTACTCTCCCCTCAAAGCCTGCTGGCAGGCTAACTCCAATATCCATTATCCAATGGGAAAGAAATATCTCCAATATCCATTGGGAAAGAAAATGGCTCCATCACCTGATTTGTCAGTGCCACAGAATTCAGAAATTCAATATCACACAATCAATGGCAGGCTTCCCTTTCTAGTTCTTTGATTGTTTCCTAGAATGAGAGGTATCTTGTCTTCTAAACCAGAAATAATGTGATAAGGAGAAAAAGCACACGCAGTGTAAGAAACAAAATGTGTTTTTCTAGCTTCTTCCACTCCTACCCCCACCATCACCACCACCACCACCACGTCATCCCGGGCAAGTCATTTATACTTTCTGGTCCACAGTTCTTCCTTCTATAAAATGGAATCGCTTACCCATTTGAAAAACAAAATGGAGAGAAAGTGGACCAGATAAATGAATCACATTAGCATAGTGTATAGGAGCACAGACTTTGGAGTTAGAATGGGTTTGGACCGCAGCTCTGTAACTTTGTAGCTATATGCCCTTGGCATGTGATTTAACGTCACTGAGCCTCATATTTTCTGTCCTGTAAAAAAGAGGCCAGATACTGATAATATCTATTCCATAAGGCTGTCATGGAGCCAAAATCCAAGAATATATGGAAAATTCTTAGTTCAATAAATTAACATGCTCCAGTAAGAACCAGGAAGAATTAACTATGCCTTGCTCAACCTTACTCCTTTTATTCATAACATTTTTTGGTGTCTTAAGAGTATTTATCATGTACTCGATAAAAATGTACTGACTGGTTTATTGCACTTTCCCAGAGAGCAGCAGTAGGAAGATTCATAGGGCACTACCAAGGAACCTTCTGAGGTTCTGGAAAATGGTGATAGAACAGGACAAGATATCAGTTTTTTTCCTTATCCTCACCCCTCAGTCGAGCTCAACCCACATGAAATGTCTTTGGGGAACCATGGGGCCCACTGGGATGATACATAAAAATGTCAGGAAGACACTTCAGGTTTAACCTAAAGAATGAGAGCCCAGGACTCCTGGGTTCTCCACTCTGCTCAGGCACTGAAAACTCCTGTACCTTTATTTTATACATCTTCTCTTTCTCCGAGTTCCCCAACCTCTGACCATTCTCTGAGGAGGCTACAGACAGAGTTATAATATAAATATTTGAAAAACACTTTGAAAAGAATGAGTATTATTAACTACTAGTTACACGTTGTGAACAAATTAATAAATGCTTCGCTTACAGTTGTAGAAACATTACAAACCACTACTGTAATTAGATGTCTCTGGCTTTGCTTTGATATTCAGGATCATAAGGGAAGTGTGTTGACATCATTTCAGTACTTTGTGTTTAAGTGCGAGCACTGAGCCATTAACTCACTCCAGGGAGAGGCAGAGAAAGAAATGAGGTTAAGGGTTTCAGAACTGAAAGTGAGTAACCAGGGAAAGTTATACATCCCCTTTGGAGGCTGTGAACTGGACACCAATGTTTTTCGATGGGAAACGGCTTTGGATTGCTGCTGCGGAAGGACAAGGGGGTAACTAAGCTAGGCTCAGGTCACCTAGATTAGTGGATCTCAACTGAGTCAATTCCCACACCCTTCCTGGGAGACATTTGGCAACCTCTGGAAATATTTTCGGTTGTCACAACTGTAGGGTGGTGATAAGGAAGTGCCACTGGCAACTAGTGGGTAAGGGTCAGGGATACAACTAAACACCCTAACAGTGCTCGGGACAGTATTCCAGAACAAAGACTTATCCTGCCCAAAATGCAAATACCGTGGAGGTCGAGAAGATGTGAACTAGAGAATCTTTCCACCCTTCCCAACTTAACAACTAGCAAATATTCTTGAAGGCCTTTCTTGTGGGCACTATGGGAGATCTAAGCCATGGTCTCTGCCCTAGGGAAGCTCAGAGTTTAGGAGGGAGACTAAACACACTCACTGAAGCTACTAGAAAATAAAGAAGTACATCACACATAGTTATATTTTTTCCTACATAGTGTGGTATAGCCCCTGGTGCTGTGGGGACTTTGAGAAGGAGGAGAACAGCAGGCATGGCAATAATTCCGCAAAACTTAAGAAGAGTTGGATCTTGGGGCGCCTGGGTGGTTCAGTCGGTTAAACGTCCAACTCTTGGTTTTGGCTCAGGTCATGATCTCATGGCTCGTGAGTTCCAGCCCCACGTCAGGCTCTGTGCTGACAGAGTGGAGTCTGCTTGCTATTCTCTCCCACTCTCTCTCTCTCTGTCCCTCCCCAGCTTGTGCTCTCTCTGTCTCTCTCTCTCTCAGAAAATATACATAAAAAAAGAGTTGGATCTTGAGCTAGTATTTAAAGGAGAAAACTATTCTTTCTCTTCCCCTCATTGGTGGGAGAAAGACGAATCTATGCTACTCACACTTCCTTTCTTCTCTTTCTCTGATCAGCATCTTATAATCTGATTTCAGAACGCCACAGACTCTAGGACTCCACAGAAACTGTTGTCTTGTAGGTGATCAGTGGTACATGAATTACCAGAACCAATCTCCTGTCCTCAATATTAATCTTCCTAACCTCCACCCTTTTGAAATTCCCTTCCTCCCTGACATTTTTTCACATCATCATCCCTTCTGGTTCTCTTTTGCCCTCTTGTGGCTCAGCCTCAGATTTCTTTCCACAACCAACCTGTACAGGTACAGGTGCCTCAAAGGGCAGCCTGCTGTCTTATTCTTATTCACTCACCTCTTACTCTTAGTCAATGATGTTATTCATTCATTTATGTTCACAAGGATCTAGAATTGCACAGGGGATTTGAGAGAGGTATAATCTCATGCTGTGTATTCTCCCTTAGTTATTATCCCCAGTCCTGTAGTGTCACCCATCTTTTGTCATAGGCAACCCCCCGAACTATGCCTCTTGACTCTGATGTCATTTGTACACACCGCTTCTACATGCCCAAACACCTCCCGGACACTGTCTGCATACACCTCCAATCCAACATATCTTTTTTTTAATCTTTTTTTTTTGAAAGAGAAAGCAAGCAGGGGAAGAACAAAGGGAGAGGTAGAGAGAAACTTAAGCAGGCTCTGTGCCTAGCGCAGAGGCTCGATCTCACAGGGCTCGATCTCACAACCCTGAGATCATGACCTGAACCAAAATCAAGAGTTAGATGCTTAACCGACTGAGCTACCAGGACCCTGCCCCCAACCCCCCCCCCAACAGATCCTAAACTTAGTGTGACCAACTCATCTCAGTTTTCCCAGGACTTTCCAGGTTTGAGCACTGGAAATCCCATGTCCTGGGAATTCCTTCGATATCAGACAAACCTGGACCATAAGTCAACCATACCTAAAACGAACTTATCAGTATCTGTCCCAAACCCAGTCCTCCACCTGTTCCCTTATATGACATAATGGCAGAGATACCCTCAACTCTCCTTTACCTTACACCCCTTCGTGCAGCAGAGTGCCAAATATTGTCATATCCACCTCCAAAATATCTCCATAATCATCATCTCCTTTCAACTCCCACCACTCTAATTCAGACCCTGTTACCTCTCACTTGGAAAGTTACAACAGACTCCTAATCAGCCCCCCACCATCTCCAACCGTTCTGCCACCACATCGCCATCCCTTTTGCCAGTTAATCTTCCATATGGCCAAGATTGGGAGAGCATTCTGCAACACAAATCTGAGCACGCATAGGTAATCGTCTCAGCAATATGAGGTCTTGCAAACTGAATCCTAAGAATAGTGTTAAACCAAAGCTCCCCGGTATTTGGGCATGGTGACTACACAGTGTGATACCTAAGAAATGTGGCTGTGAGTGACTACAATGCCCCCAGTAATATTAAGAACTATAAGAAAAAGGGAAAAGCAAAGCAAAGCAAAACCAACCACCATATTCTTCAGAAGCCCAGCATTTCTGAGTCTGTTGGTTACAATTTTGTACCTCATTTCTTCAGAGAAGCATATGACAACCACAGTTAAGGCAAGTAAGCATTGCTAGGGAAGCCTGGGTAGTGTAGATCAGTTATGACCTTGATCCTCATCAGAAACAGAATCATCTGGAAGTTACATTACGCAGAAACTAAGATAGCTTGAGAGAGAATCCACTTGCTCCCTTAGGCTATTAGGTCTTAACTTGTCTGTGGTTCTCCTCCAAATTGTGGTTGCAAGAGCCATAGGCTTTCCACCCCTGGCTGGCAAGAAACAAAGAGAATTGGCTTGAATGGTATTTCTGTCAGTGACAGGAAATATGTACCCCATTCGAATAATGGACACAGGCTCCAAATATAGATTATAAGAAGTGAAAACTGACATCTGAAAGAGAAGGGCAAGTGCTTTCCCCAAAGGGGAAAGAGAGCTCATCCCTTCCTCCCTTAGCAAAACATATCTATGCTCAGTGTCCTCTCCAACACTTGCAAGTGGTGAATTGTTTATGAAGGAACTCATCTTGGGAGTGAAGGGTTGCCCTTCACAGAGTCATTAGAAAAAGATGGCCCTCAGAAATAGAAATGCCATATCCCAATGGCTTACCTGTCTACTGTAGGAGCTTCTATCACATTGCAAGTAACTTCCTCTTTCGTCTGGGTAATTAAGAGATGGTGGCCACCGAGCAGAAGGTCCCCTGGCTAAATCCCTGCCTTTCTCTTCCCAAGTTCTCTTCTACAGTCCTTCTGTTGTTTAGGAGGACATTGAAACATTGAAGCATTTCATTTATCTCCCAAAGACCTTGCTTCTGATATTCATTATCCCTTCACACACACACACACACACACACACACACACCCCTTCTTTGTTTAATAGTAGCAAGACCTTCTTTCTCCCTAAACCTGGGAGATGCAGGTCATGGTCTCTGCCCTACAGGAGTTGAGAGTCTAATCAGGGAGACCAACCAAGCACAACTGAGAACAAAATGTATCCCAAGTCTTCTTTTTGCTTTTTCTATACCTGCTACAGGAACTTGGAGAGTGGGGAGGTTAGCACACACTGAAATCTTGAAGAAAATTTCAAAATTTTCAAAAAAAAAATGGAATCTGAGTCCATTTGAGGGTAACACTGGGAGAGAACTTTGAGGATTAAAGAAAAAAAACCCACAGAATGGGGGTGCACATTCTCTCTTGCTCTCTCTTTCACATACACACACACACACACACACACACACACACACCTCACTTTGGTCACATATTATGGTTCAGGCTTATTCAGGATTAAAGCATTAAACAGCTTATCCCAGAGTAAATCCTCTGCTGACAACCATCCTCTAGGCCAAAACCACTATCTATGTTCACTGCCCTGCCCTACTGATGCCCCACCTCTCCCTCCAGCCTCAAACTTCAGTCTTTTATTCAGCAAACCCAAGGCCCTAGAAAAGTCAGCAAGAAATAGGAACAAAACAAATTCAAATATTTGGTATTTAAGTGACACTCACTATGTGCCAGGCACAGAGTTCTGTCTGTCTACCCACTGTCATTACTACTCCAAATAATTCAACTATCATTTTTTAAGAGTTTACCATGTGCCAGGCATCCAGTCACTGTGCTAAATACCTTCCACGCATCGTATCTCATTTAGCCCTCTCAGCAATCCTAGGAGATACTGTTCCCATTTTACAGATGAGGAAACTGAGGCACACAGACGTAAAAGGACTTGTCAAAGGGCATGCTGTTCATAAATGGCCAAGCCAAAGTTTGACCATAGCTCCAACTCCAAAGTCTACATACCAGAGACCGTGTAGTATGGTGGGTAGAATGAGGGGTCAGCAAGTTTTTCTGTAGTAAAGGGCCAGAGAGCAAATATTTTAGGCATTGTAGTCCATATGGTCTCTGTTGTAATTACTCAACTCTGTCACTGTAGCACAGAAAGAGCCATACATAATATGTAAACAAATGAGTAGGCTGTATTCCAATAAAACTTTATTTACACAAATAGGTAACACCCTGGATTTGGTCCCCAGGTTGTAGTTCGATGACCCCTGGGTCAGAGCACCCGCGGTATACTCCGATAGGCCTGGGCTCAAGACCTGGTTCTCACCACTTACTAGACAAGTTCTTTCGTCTCTCTGTGTCTCCATTTCTTCATCTGTAAAATGGAGCTCATACCTCCCTCAATGAGTCATTCTGAGAATTCAGGATGAAAAGAATGAATAAATACAAAGCTCTTGGCATATAGGAAAGCACTCAATAAGTCATTAATAAAAGCCCACCATAAGGCTGGTCCCTAGAGAGAAGGAAGAAGGACAGGGGTTAGGATACATGCTGCTGTCTTTAAAATCAAGCCACCAAGGCTCCAATGGTCTTGGTACTCAGCAGTAATAAGGAACCCCCTTAGGATACCAGCTAATTCTGCTCCCCTCCAGCTACATTAACCTTGTTCCTTTATGAGTTTTTACATTCCTGTTTTAGTCATTAGTGATAAAGTCTCCTGGTTTCATTATAGCTCTTGTCAGGCCCTGGGAACCACATCATGGTGGGCGGGGGAGGGAGGCAGGAATATAGTTTTGTCTTTATTTGTTAGGTGTTTCCTTCAGGGATGAGGTTCTGGCTGCTTATGTCCCAAGTACCCAGCACAGGGCCTGGCACGGAGTAAGGTGGTAAGGAAATGCCGCTGGTTTCATTGAACTGGCTTTGGAGCAATCCTGCCTGGAAGCAGAAGGGAAGTGACTTGGTAAAAGCCCTCACAGCACTGACGATCCCTGTTTTCTCCACAAAAGGGAGAGAGAACATGTGCATGTGGCGGGGGAGGGCATGGGAGCGTGAGGGTTGGTTGAGAGAACAGAGAAGTGCAGAACATCCTGTCCCTGGGTTACATCAAGTACACAGGAGCCATGTTGCAATCGTCTCTCCAGGCCACCCTCCTCAATAATCACCCGGGGCAAGCCACCTGGAACAAGTTTTTTTTTTTTTTAATTTTTAATGTTTATTTATTTTTGAGATAGAGATAGACGACAAGCAGGGAAGGGGAAGAGAAAGAGGGAGACACAGAATCTGAAGCAGGCTCCAAGCTGTGAGCTGTCAGCACAGAGCCCGATGTGGGGCTCGAACCCACAAACCGTGAGATCACGACCTGAGCTGAAGTCGGACGCCTAACCGACTGAACCACCCAGGTGCCCCTGCCCGGAGCAAGTTTTGTGCTTTGACCCCAAACCATACTTAGAGAATCTTCCATCTCAGCTTTAGAGAGTCCCCTGAGATACCTCAGCTTGGCAGTCAGCCCCCCCAAAAGCTACCCTTCCTGCAATCCTGACTTGCCAATCTTTCTCAATCAGTAATTCTCTCCTTCAGGGCGCCCGGGGGGCTCAGTTGGTTAAGCATCTGACTTCACCTCAGGTCATGATCTCGCAGTTCGTGGGTTCGAGTCCCGCGTTGGGCTATGTGCTGACGGCTCCGAGCCTGGAGCCTGCTTCCGATGCCATGTCTCCCTCTCTCTCTGCCCCTCCCCTGCTAGCACTCTGTCTCTCACTCTCAAAAATGAATTAAAAAAAAAAAAAGAAATTCCCTCCTTCATCTACCGAGTTGTCCGGCTTCCTCTAAAATATGTCTTGCATAATAATCCAGTTTTTCACCCTAGAATTTGTTAGAGTTATTTATGGGCTCTGACTATATGGCGAGGTCTGTACTGACTCCAGTTGGATGCACTGTCTAGGGAGGCCTCTGTCAAGTCACATAGACAGTCACTTCAAGACTATCCAAGAAGCAATGATTCTCCATCTCATAATAATGAGAGCCATAATGATGAAAATAGCTAACACTGAATGCCTCTTTGTCTAATTCTCAGAATAATCCATGATGAAAATGCTATAATAATGTTTCTTTCCTCGTTGCCAGGCACTGAGTTAGCTCTCTTCATCTTTAGAACAACCCTATGACATGGGTTACTAGCATAATCCTCATTTTTCAGATGGGGAAACTGGAGGCCAGAAAGATTAAGCAACTTGCCCAAGGTCATCCAGCCAAGAACTTGTGGAACTGGAATTTGCACCTCGGGTCTGTCTGTCTGACTACAGAGACCATGCTGTCATTTCACCTTATTAGAAATATCTTTATGTATGAGGCCTATATTGCACCGATGAGCTACCAAAGATGTATGAGGAATGCTATCTTCCTTTTGTTTAGTGTTGAGAATGTTCCCAAGCACTTTCCCACCCATGAGCCATTTGATTGTCAGGCGAGCCCTGTGAGGAAGGCAGGGTGGGTGGCGACCACCTATTGCATAGATAAAAACCCAAACACAAAGACTTGCCCCAAGACCCATCATGAGTCACACGCCAAACCAGAGGCATAGTTCAAGATATATGTTTCCAGGGGCTCCTGGGTGGCTCAGTCCCTTGAGTATCTGACTCTTGATTTTGGCTCAGGTCACGAACCCAGGGTCGTGGGATCAAGCCCCACATCGGGCTGCACACTCAGCATGGAGCCTGCTTGGGATTCTCTCTCTCTCTCTCTCTCTCTCTCTCTCTCTCTCTCTCTCCCTCTGCCCCTCCCCTGCTCTCTCTTTCTCAAATAAAAAAAAAAGATATATGTTTCTGAAATGTGTTTTTTCTTATAGCTAGGGGTTAAGTTTCCTCCACCACCTTAATTCTGATTTCATGCTGAAAATTTCCAAGTGGGCAGCTCACAGCAGGTCATGAAACCTCTAGCCAAGCCTTCTTATAAATGTGAAAACGACTTGGGTGTTACCTGACTTAGTCTCCTTTTTTGCCCCAGTTCTTCAGGATCTGCAATGCCTGAACATATTTGTGACCTAATGAAAAAGGAGGGACCTCGGCCCTTAAGAACGAGATACACTGAAGGCATGAACACATCTCACCATAGATCTCTCCACTGTTTTATGTAGTGAACAATTACAAGTCCACAATTCCGATATTGACCAAGTCCTGAACCAAAAAACAATTTTTTAATAAATTTCCTATCAAAATGCATGTGGTGGCAAAACATGAGACGAACTGATGCAAGGCGATTTATTGTCTTTGTTTATCCCGATGCGTCTAAACATTCACAGGTTTCACTGCTGACATTTTTTTAGATGTTTTCTAGGAAGAGAGAGTGCCTGCACACACGTGTGGGTGAGGGGCAGAGTGAGAGGCAGAGAGAGAATCTTAGGCAGGTTCCATGCTCAGCAAGGAAGCTGATGGAGGGCTCGATCTCACGACCCTGAGATCATGACCTGAGCTGAAATCAAGAGTCAGACACTTAACCGACTGAGCCACCCAAGCATCCCCCACTGCTGCAATATTAATGTGTTTGACTACAGTAGGATTTCCAGATAAAATACAGGCCACCTGGTTACATTTGAATTGCTGATAAACGGTGAATCATATTTTAGTACAAGTTTGTCCCCTTACAATATTTGGGACATACTTACACTAAAACATGTTTCACTGTTTATCGGCAATTCAAATATAACTAGATATCTTGTATTTTTATTTGCTAAATTTGGCAACCCTGATTATGAGTGCTGCCTTAAATCCCACTGGGGGTGTTACCTAATATATGGTACAAACAGCATATTATTGTTCTAAAATCTGGCAAATTTAGAATTGCAAAACACATCTGTCCTCAAGGATTTTGGAATAAGTACTGTGGATCTGTGGACCTGTAGCATCCTCCCAGCACTGGGCTTGGAACTGCCAGGGCACCCAGCTCTCAAAGACTCATGCCATCAGAATTGGTTGCCTCTTTGGCTCTCATTATATTTTGCCCCCATCTTGGCTTTAGTGAGTTTCCAGGCTCTCCTCTTCAATACCCTGCCATGCAGGTGCACTTGCTCCCTCCCAGGTGAGAACTTTGCCAATACAGCCTCCTCTTTCCTTCTAAAATAAAAAAAAAATTAATGTTTATCTATTTTTGAGACACACACACACACACACAGTGTGAGCAGGGCAGGGGCAGAGAAAGGGAGAAACAGAATCTGAAGCAGGTTCCAGGCTCCAAGCTGTCAGCACAGAGCCCGACAGGGGGCTTGAACTCACAAACCTCGAGATCATGACCTGAGCCCAAGTCCGACCCAACCGACTGAAGCACCCAGACACCCCTCCTCTTTCCTTCTAGAATTCCCCCCCCCCCACCACCACCCTTGGAAGTGGAAGTGAGCTCCCATCACTCTCTGCTGCCATCTCATGGCTAGAATAAGCCATTGTGATCGGACTTAATTCCGCACACTACATGCTTTCAAGAGCCTATCACCTCTAACACAGGAGAATTATGACACCTGCCAGGAAACCCCATTTAGCAAATTCCAGCTGCTGTGTATATGTGCAAATGTAAAACTATATTTTTTTAAATATGTATTCTAAAACCAAGTTTTCAGCATCTAGCTTCACCTTCCTCCAGTTAGTTCAAATTAGTGAGTCTTAGCTCAAACTTGAAATTAGAGGAATGACTGCCAGTTGACTTATTTTGTGAGACTGAACTTGTGTTGCCTTTGATATCAGTATCCTTGTTCAAGAACCATGTCCACTAGGTAATTGCAGCAACAGCCAACCGAGTACAAAATGTCTCAGTAATCCCTGGAGCAGTACCACATCTCCCTCTTAAAAAAAAAAAAAATCACCACGGATTAGTGATCTGAGTGAGTAAATATCAAATTGTTAGAGACTACATGCAAAATGTGGGGGCCACTTTTGAATTGTAACCTGGGCCTAATCTACTTGCCAAAACCTATTTCTTCGCCTCTGGTAAAAAGCTGAACCACTTGATAACAGTACGGCTCAGCGAGCTCACTGCAATGGTAGGTGTTTTGAACATTTTTCCCTCTTTGGAAAATTTTGTATCGTCATCGATTTCCTTTTTGGGCGTTTTTGTCATCAAAGCCCAGCTTGATTGGCAACTATAAAACAAACCAACAAAACCTGTTCTATCTCAGATCATTTTTGCCGGCTGGCTTTTTAAATACACCCTTATACACAATCGGACTCTGTTTTGAAGAACTGACATCTGATGCAGTGAAAGTTGGGCCTATTCCGATGTGCAGCCCCTCACTGAGGGAGAAGAAGGTTCTTGAAAGATCGGTAGACTTCTTCAAACCACCAAGAAAGGCCCTTCACTCCGATCCTGCCATAGTTGGGACCTCAATTTTTCTTGCAGATCCTTCTACTCTGGAAAGGGATGAAGGGGTGGGGGGAGATTCACTCTCACATTTCAGATTTTCTCATCCTTTGAATGTACTAAAGGAAGAAGTGTTTATAGCAGTAAATCCCCCAACTTGAAGTCAGCTGATCTCTTTTAGGAAGCAAAGATAACTCATTGCCAATCACTTCAAGGAACAACAGGCCTGTACTGTTTAACAAACCTCTAAATGCTAAACATATGTCAAGGTGACCTTTCTTCCGGTCTCATCTACTGCACTTTTATACACACCCAGCAGTTGACAATCATGTGAAAATCACCAGTGAGGTGACTCAGTGTGGGACTGGCTTGGTCTATCCTGATCTAATGTTTCTCTTGCTGACAGCCTCCATGGCATGGAACAGAGTGGATTGTGGGAATTAAGAAAGATTTTTCTCCTTTGGTCATTGCCTGTTCCTAGTAGAGCCACTGGAAACTCACTGCTACTGTCTTGTTTTTTCTCTGCCTCATGGTCTGGCTTACTTGTCAAGAGCCCACACCCCCCACCCCTAGATCCTCTGTTCCCACCAAGGGACTTCTTTTCACTTTCCATTGTATCTTCAGAGACTGGGGACTCAATCAATAACCAGGGAAGTGTATCCCTAGTTCACTACTCTTTTTTTTTTAAGACATATTGACTTTCTTTTTTTAAGTTTATTTACTTATTTTGAGAGAGAGAAAAAGAGCGTGAATGCAAGCAGGGGAGGGGCAGAAAGAGGGAGAGAATACCAAGCAGGTTCTGCGCTGTCAGCACAGAGCCCGATGCAGGGCTCAATCCCATGAACCATGAGCTCATGACCTGAGCCAAAACCAAGAGTTGGACACTTCAATGACTGAGCCACCCAGGTGCCCCCCTCGCTCACCACTCTTAAATGAGCACTTACTACAGTGCTTGACACATAGTAAGTACTCAAATGGTAATTGTTGTCTCATTAGTGTCTAACCTCTCTGAGCCTCAGTTTTTCTCATCTGTAAAATGGGTATAAAGGTAGTAGCAACTTCTTGAGTTTGTTAATACATATATAATGCTTTTAAATGTATCCCAAACATAGGAAGTTCTGTGTACATTTAATCTGTGACTATTACGCCCAGTATTAGAGAAATACCTTGAGGGCACACAGAATATGAGGTGAAAAGAGAAGTGTGTGTGTGTGTGTGTGTGTGTGTGTGTGTTTTAGGAGATTTGGGGGACAGAAAGTTCCATTTGGGTTATGAATCTGAAATGTCCACTGGGGATTGAACATTCAGGTCTGAAGTTTAGCAGGAAAGCAAAGAGGAGAACTTTCTCACTTTAACAAGTACAGTAAATATCTGCAAAGCCTTTTGAGCTATGAAATGTCACACAACAGACAAAATTGCCCCCCGCCCCCGCTGCTTCAGAAGCTTACCATGGGAGAGGGGCACCTAGGTAGCTCAATGGGTTAAGCATCTGACTCTTAATCTTGGCTCAGGTAACAATCTCATGGTTCATGAGATCGAGCCCCATGTCGGTGTGGAGCCTGCTTGGGATTGTCTCTCTCCCTCTCTTTGCCCCTCTCCGACATGTGCTCTCTCTTTCTCAAAATAAATAAATAAACATTTTTTTAAAAAAAGAAGCTTACCATGTAAGAAAGCCAAGTCACGTGTTCTACATAAAAGTAAGTGTAACACAGGTCAGGCTCTAAGAGGTACCATAAGAAAGGAGCAAAGTAGCCTGTGCTTAAGGAGGAGGGATCGCCTCTGGCTGGGGCAATCAGGGAAGGCTTCCAGGAGGAAGTGAGATTCTCTGATTTGAATGCTTCTCTACAGCCTTTCCTTCTGACTCTAGTGCCTGCTGATTTGTCCCTTCTCTGAATGCCCTGAGTTCCTAAGTTGCTGTGCCTCACAACAATGTAGTCAGCTTTTCCTAACGCTAAATGGATCCAGTTTGAATGACTATACTTTATTCCGGCCTTTCTTTTTTTAATGTTTATTTATTTATTTTGAGAGAGTGAGTATAAATGGGGTGGGGGCAGAGAGGGAGGGAGACAGAGGATCAGCAGCGGACTCTGCGCTGACAGCAGAGAGCCCGACGCGGGGCTCGAACCCACGAACCGTGAGGTCATGACCTGAGCTGAAGTTGGAGACTTAACCAACCGAGCCACCCAGACGTCCCTCTGACCCTTTTTTTTTATGAAGCAGTGTTAACAGAAAATCAAAGGGGGCATAGCTTTTATAATCATGTCTTTACTTGGCAAAATCTCCCGGTTTGGAAGGGAGTGGCTTTCACCGGTCTGTGGCCCCCGGCCATCTGAGAACATGACACTCTTACCACCTGCCCTGCTCTTGCAGGCATCTGAACACCAGCATTGCTGTCGTGTTACTTGTTTCATGTGAGTTTGGCTGGTCAATGAGATCCTGCAGGCCAGAATCACCATGGGTCCCTCTTGTTGTGACCCTCTTCCCACGCACCACACAGAGCTGGACACAGAGCAGGTGTACAGAAATACCTGTTGAAACGCCTAAGTTGAATCGTGTTGATCTCGTGTTCCCTTAGGAATGAGCAAGTCAGATTGTCTTCTGCTTTGTGTTCAGCATGCGAATCAAACTCGAAAGCTACATGATTATTTAGACCGCCGGAGGAACAGGGGCAGCTGGGTGGTTCAGTGGGTTAAGTGTCCGACTCTTGGTTTCAGCTCAGGTCACGATCTCACGGTTTGTGAAATCGAGCCCCATGTCAGGCTCTGCACTGACGGGCCGGAGCCTGCTTGGGATTCTCTCTCTCTCCCTGTCTGCCCCTCCCCTGCTTGAGCTCGCCCTCTCTCTCTCTCTCTCAAAAAAAAAACAAACACGTTTTTCAAAAAATAAACAGATGTAGGAACAAAAGTCACACACAATAGACTGGTGAGGAGCTAGGGAAACAATTCTCCTCACTGAATGAATGAAGTCAGAGGTCTGTTGAGGTGAAATCAAAACGGGTTTGCTAGTTGCCTAGGGGAGGGTCAGGCTCCTTCCAGTAGAAGCTGACATTATTCCTATCAAGAATTACTCATTTGGGGCGCCTGGGTGGCTCAGTCGGTTGAACATCCGACTTCGGCTCAGGTCGTGATCTCACGGTTTGTGAGTTCAAGCCCCATGTCAGGCTCTGTGCTGACAGCTCAGAGCCTGGAGCCTGCTTCAGATTCTGTATCTGCCTCTCTCTCCGCCCCTCCCCCACTCACACACTGCCCCTCTCTCTGTCTCTCTCAAAAAAAATAAACATTTAAAATTTTTTTAAAAAAAGAATTACTCGGGGCGCCTGGGTGGCGCAGTCGGTTAAGCGTCCGACTTCAGCCAGGTCACGATCTCGCGGTCCGGGAGTTCGAGCCCCGCGTCCGGCTCTGGGCTGATGGCTCGGAGCCTGGAGCCTGTTTCCGATTCTGTGTCTCCCTCTCTCTCTGCCCCTCCCCCGTTCATGCTCTGTCTTTCTCTGTCCCAAAAATAAATAAACGTTGAAAAAAAAAATTTTTAAATAAAAAAAAAAAAGAATTACTCATTTGAGGGGCAAAGAGCTATTGAGCCCCTCCATTTAAAATGCAGCTTTATGTCAAAGGAAATAAGGCAAGGCTTTTCCAAAAGTCCCATACAGTAAGGAAAAAATTAATTTTCAGCCCTTTCCCAAGAGCACTGGAGACACAAAGCATTGCAGAACTGCGGTGAGAACCCTAGCAGGTTGGTGAAGACAGGATTTGGACAGTTTGAAAAGGTGGGTCCCATACAGACCTGGCCTGGGGCTAAACCAGGAAGGTAAGATCTTCAGAGCCTCCCCCATGTCCTTCGCTATGCCCCGCCCACCCTGCCTTTCCCAGCTGCCACTCAAGAGCCCAGACCTGGGCTTCTGACCATTTGCTGGTATGCAGGTCCCTTGTAGCTCGTTAACCGGCTAATATGATACACACACTTAAAACCATTAAGGTTAGTTAATAGTTTCATATGTTACCCCTTCCTAAAAACACGAATATAATTTTAATAATTTCAATACCTTGACCCGAAGCAATAAGTGATGTGAGCATTTCAATCCCTGTGACAAGGCCAATGGGGAAGATCCTGGGGAATTCAGCTTTCTGCAGGCTCACACCGTCCACGGATTGCCAGAATGCAGTGTTTAAGGGCTTGGTCTATGGAGTCAACCAAGCCAGGGCTCCCATCCTGGCCCTACCGCATACCATGAATGTGATCTTGGGCTTAGTTTCATCACTTGTGAAAGGAGTATAATGCCAATATCTGCCTTTAGGGTTGCTATGAGGTGATGCGTGTGAAAATCTGATATAATGTTTGGTGCATTGTAAGAGCTCAATATATGGTAGTTAATCTATGCTAAGAGTAGTTCCTAATTTCAACTCCCAGGAGACTTGTCTTAGCTACCATACTTCACCCCCTCTATACATTAAGGAAAGAAAGCTTTAGAAAGAGAGCATTCCACCAAGGTTCCTCCATCGCAGACCTGTTTATTCAATCACTCATTTAACAGATATTTATTCAGTGTTTACCTTGTGCCAGCCGGGCATTTAGCAAAATATTGGGAATATAATGGAAACTAAGACATGCTCCCAGTCCTTGACCAACACCAGTCTTCTGGCTTTTAGGAAGCTCCCATACTGCTCAAACTTTGTTTTCTTGAAGCCCCCCGAGGAGGAAATTGGGAAAGGACCCTATCCTTTGGACTAACCCACAACCCAACAACCCAAATACAACATCATGAAAAATTAAAAAGTTACAAAGGGAAACACTTCCAGAATGGTGGAATAAGGACTTCGGGAAATCCACTCCTTCAAAAAACGAACAAGGCATAGGAAAAATGTTCCAAATAAACATTTTCATAACTCTGAAAATTAACCAAAGGCTCGCAACAACCAGAGGAGCATGTATTCAAGAAAAACAGCTGAATCTTGGTAAGAACAGCAATTTTTGTGATATTTTAACCTGCCTATTCCGATACCCCTTTACCCAGGCCCGCCGTAGTCTTGAAAACCAACAGCCTTGGAGCCACGGCAACTGTGAAAAGATTGGGTTTGCATCTCCCCCAAAAGACCCATCCCCAGAAAATTGTCATTATATGACCTGACAACTTCCTAGAAAAGCTCCATTTACAGAGCTGGTGTTTGTTTATGTGATATGACTCAGCACCAACAGCCCTTTTCCTAAGGGTGTTCGTTGAAAACTTGAGCAGCAATTGTTTAACACCATGGCTGCCTGAAACAGGGGATAGCAGTTGAGGCAAACAATAGGCTTAACAAAAAGCAATCCGAATCCAGAAATACATAAAAAGGATTATACACCATGACCCAGTGGAATTCATCTCAGTAGTGTAAGAGTGATTCACATAACAAAATCAATCGATGTATTTACAGTATATTCGTAGAAGGAAGGGAGGAAAACACACATAATCATTTCAATTGACATAGGAAAAGTATTTGACAAAATCATTTTATGATAAAAAAAAAACACTCAGAAAACAGATGAGAACTTCCTTAACCTGATGAAAACCATCTATGATAAAACCATAGCTAATATCACACTTCATGGAGACCAACTGAAAGGCTGTCCCCTAAAATCAGGAACAAGACAAGGACAGACTCATTGATACAAGGAATAGATTTAAGAGTCCAAAATAACCCCTTACATTTATGGTTAGTTGATTTTCAAAAAGGATGCCAAAACAACTTAATAAGGAAAGAGTAGCCTTTTCAAAACATAGTGCTGGGACAAATGAATGAAGTTGGGCCCTTTTCTCATACAATATGCAAAAGTTAATTCAAAATGGATCAAAGACCTGACTATAAGAGCTAACGCTATCAAACTTGGAGAAGAAAACGGTACAAATCTTTGTGACCTTGGATAGGGTGATGGTTTCTTAGGGCAGCAGCAGCACAAGCAACAAAATAAAACACAAATTGGACTTCATCAAAATTAAAAACTACCACTCTAGGCTCTGTACAGCTTGGCTCTTCGTGCAATGAAAGCAGACAACACTTACACACTCCACTGTTTTTCCTGCGATCTCTCCTTCTGAGGCATTCTTGAAATCAAGTAGAGATTGATTAAATAACCTGTCAAATTTGAACTTCAGTATGCAAACAGGAATCAGGATTGTGCAGTCAAAGCTCACAGATGTTTTGGGCTTCAATACTACATCGTGGCTTAATAAAAACTTCCTTTACAAATATTCTAATTGCAGTTTGTTCTACTCCTGTAAGATGTAAAAACAGAAAACAAAACCCTGTCCAAACATTAAAATTACCAACTTCAGCCTAATCAAAAATCAGAGCAGCAGCACTGAAGATAAAGGTTGGGCGATAATATCCACTATTAAAAGAAGCTTCACCTCTGCACTTTTTGCGTAAGGGAAAGTGATTTCTGGGGTCAGAGTTCTTAGGGATACACGAGGGCAAGTCCCAAGAGGTCATAAAGACCATTGCAGAAGTGGTCCAAATATTTGTTTGGTTCTGGCAGCAGCAGGGAGCAATATCATGGTACAGGGATTGGCAAACTACAACCAAAGTTTAATTGGCGCACACACAACCACACCCATTCATTTACGTGTTTACGCATTGTCTATGGCTGAGTTTGCACTAAAACAGTTGAGTGGTTTCTACAGGAACTATATGGGTTGCAAAGCCCCAAATATTTACTTTCTGGCCTTTTACAGAAAAAGTTTGTCAATCCCTGCTATAGCACATCAGTACATCAATCCAAATATCTCCATTCAGTGTCGCACAGACAAATCTAACTCAACAGATCTAAAAGTGCACGCATCTCCATAAACCTGTTCCAGCTTCAGTGTTCCCACTCTCAGCTGACGACACTGATGTCTACCACTTCTCCGCAAAGAGAAGCCCCCCCTCCCTTTACACTCAATCTCCACCTATTACTTCACTCCCCATTTATCGCCATATCCTGCCACTTCCCACCTCCTCCCTGTATTTTGCATCTGAGGACATCTCTCCATTTCCACAGTCATTACCTTAGTCTAAGTCACAATCATAGTATACCAGATTCCTAACCGGTCGTCTTCCTGCCTCGAGTTTTGCCCACTTTCTGCCCCCAGTTCATCTCCCATTCAATACCCAGAAGGATCTTTCTCACATCTAAGTCTGATCCTATGACATGCATAATAATATATGCAGCTAAGATTGAAATGAGCCCTTACTATGTGTTAGGCCTAGTTCTAAGTGCTTCGGAGGTAATAAGTGATCTTACTTCTCACACCAACCGTAGCTGGTAGATGCTGTTGTTATCTCTATTTAGATGAAAACGTTGAAGAACAAAGAGAACCAATGCAATCTAGCTCCAGAGTCTACTGTGGAGAATCTTTTTAGTCTACTATACTGTTTATAAACACACACACACACACACACACACACACACACACACACACACACTCACACCCACTCATACACATAAACATATTGCTTATGGCTCCCCATCGCTCTTAAAATGAGTCATACTAGGGGCGCCTGGGTGGCTCAGTCGGTTAAGCGGCCGACTTTGGCTCAGGTCATGATCTCGCGGTCCGTGAGTTCGAGCCCCGCGTCAGGCTCTGTGCTGACAGCTCAGAGCCTGGAGCCTGTTTCAGATTCTGTGTCTCCCTCTCTCTGACCCTCCCCCGTTCATGCTTTGTCTCTCTCTGTCTCAAAAATAAATAAACGTTAAAAAAATAAAATAAAATAAAAATAAAATGAGTCATACTATTTACAATAGCCAAAGGTTATCATTGTAATCTTCTGTAACACCCTGTCTACTTCTCTAGTCCCATTTCTTGCCATTCATGGCTTTGCATTTCAAGCCACAGCCACCCCAGACTGCTCTAGTTCCTCATACAAGTCATGTTCTTTTTTAACCTCTATGCCTTTAGTCATGTTATCCCCTCTGCCTTGGCTGTCCACTTCTTTCCCCTCTCCTCCCCTATGCTTAACCACCTTCTACACATCATTTAATGCTCCACTCAGGTATCACCTCCCCCAGGGATCCTTGCCTGTCCAGATTTGCTCTCCTTTATGTTCCCATTATGCTTTGTTTGTATCCATTTAAAAAGTTTTTTTTAAAGATTTTTTTAATGTTTATTTGTCTTTGAAAGAGAGAGCACGAGCAGAGGAAGGGCAGAGAGACAGAGAGACAGAGAATCCAAAGCAAGCTCCACACTGTCAGTGCAAAGCCCGACATGGGGCTCAAACTCACAAACCATGAGGTCATGACCTGGGCCTAAGTCAGACACTCAACTGACCGAGCCACCCACGTGCCCCTAAATTTTTTTTTATGTTTATTTATTTTTGAGAGAGAGAGAGAGACAGATTGGGAGCAGGGGAAGGGCAGAAAGAGAAGGAGACACAGAGTCCGAAGAAGGCTCCAGGCTCCACGCTGTTAGCACAGAGGCCAACACCGGGCTCGAACCCACGGATGGTGAGATCATGTCCTAAGCCAAAGTCAGACGCTTAACAGACTGAGCCACCCAGGTGCCCCTGTTCGTATCCATTTTAAATTTAAGCCCTTATTATACTGTCTTACAACCATCTTTTTTTACATCTATCCCCCTCACTAGACTGTGTACTCCTAGTGCTTTTCCCATGCATCCAAACATCTCGCTTTACCCTTCTACTTTTCTGTACTTTATTTGTTAGGACTTTTTCACCCCAGCCGCAGGCATGGGCGATAAGGCCAGGAAGAGTAGAAAGGGACTATAGGATTGTGTCTTTCTGTGTGACACAGGACGTGTTGGGGACCAGAAGCATCTTTGAAGAAAATGAGATCACAGGATAAAAAGATCTTAGAGCTTATTTTTGGTAGTTTCATAATAGTTAACTGCTTGAGGGTAGTCTAGACCCCCAAATATATAATGGCTCAAACATGCTGGAATCCTCTCAGTCAGGTAACAGTCCAAGACAGGTATCAGCCTGATAGTTCTCCTCTATATGGTCATTGAGGGACACGAGCTGACAGAAACTCCTAGGTCATCCTGGGTTACCACATTCCAGTCAGCCGGAAGCGGGAGAGAACAGGGAGGATAGCACAGAGGAGACCTCTATAGGCCAGGCCTGGGAGTACCACTCATCATTTCTCTGCACCTCCCATTATTAAGAATTTAGTCACACGGCCACATCTCACTGCAAAGGGAAGTAATGTAGCCCAGCTGTGTGCTCAAGGAAGAGCAGGACGGTTTTGGCGGGAAGCTAGTGATCTTCCCAGATACACTAACAGTAAGGTTGGGCTACTTTACCTGGGGTGTTAGGTAAAAGATGGAAGAATTTTATTTCCTTTGCGTTAGTAAGCTATACGGTACAGCTCTAGTTAACCATTTTTCCCCATGGGAAGCTGGAACAGTCAGATACAGGCAGTATTTAAAATCATGGCTGACAGTTGAGCTCCCTACTGAGTTGGGTACCAGGAAGTAGCAGCTTACGGATTACTTGCAATGATGACTCCTTTACTATTACTCACTGACACTTGGTAGATTGCCTTTAAGTAAAATCCCAGCTGGGTTAGTACACAATGCTGTGATTTGGGCCCCCAAATATTCTTTCTTCCTCTGCACGTCTAGACTTGAGAGGGTGTTAATAGATGGCAAAGCAGCAAGCTGATTCACTGCAAGCCAGCCAGGATGTGCTCAAAACCAAAGGGGAAGAAAGAGAAAATCAAAAAGGGGACTCATTTCCATTCCAAGCCATAGCCACAGGCATGAGCTTACTCCCGGCCAGTTTGTGTTTGCCCAAGCACAGTGCACATTTGTTGACGACCTCACGTAAGCTAGAGGAATGAGTAAAAGTGAACCAATTTGAAATAAAATATCCCCACGATTCTCTGCTAACAGACATGTAAACTCTGCCAAAGAACCTTGTAAAACAGCTGCCCAGGCTATCCTCCTCGGAGATGCTCATTGAGCCAGTCCTTGGTGTGACCTGGGAATCTGAATGTTTTTAATACTTATTTATTTTTGAGAAAGAGAGCACAAGTGGGGGAGGGGCAGAGAGAGAGGGAGACGCAGAATCCGAAGCAGGCTCCAGGCTCTGAGCTGTCAGCACAGAGTCCCACACGGGGCTCGAATTCACAAACAGTGAGAGACATCATGACCTAAGCTGACGTTGGACGCTTAACTGACTGAGCCACCCAGGCACCCCTGGCATCTGAATTTTGTAATGTTTGCTGGATGATTCTGATCCAGAGGCAAGGTTTGGGAACCATTTCTCTAAGATGATGGGAGGAAGAATAGGGAAGCATGTGAAAACACAAACAAAAATGTATTTAATATATGAAATAAATAGCCCTAAGGAAAATCTAGTCTCATAGCTTGACATGTAGAGCTGTCTCCAGGGTTAGATCCATTCATGGAAACCTGGAAAACAGGCCTCTTCTGGGGATTGGTCACGTAGCTGGCTGTAAACTAGAAGTATTATGAATGTAGACTTCCCCCTGGACACCCAAGATGCCTAACTTGTTCTCCTTTTTTTTTTTTCCCCAGTTTGTTGCTCAGCCTAATTGCCAACAGTTACTTGCCACCCTGTGGTATGATGGCTTCCCTGGATGGCGACGGAAACACTGGGTAGTCAAGCTTCTTACCTGCATGACCATTGGATTCCTCTTTCCCATGCTGTCTATAGCTTATCTGATCTCACCCAGGAGCAACCTTGGGCTGTTCATCAAGAAACCCTTTATCAAGTTTATCTGCCACACAGCATCATATCTGACCTTCCTCTTCATGCTTCTCCTGGCTTCTCAGCACATTGTCAGGACAGACCTTCATGTACAGGGGCCTCCCCCAACAGTCGTGGAATGGATGATATTGCCTTGGGTTCTCGGTGAGTCAAAGAAACCAAAAGCTATGGGCAGAGTGCCTGTTTCTCCTGTTTAAATAAAGTACTGGAATAGGCAGTTGGGCTGGCCCTGAATTAGGACATCTTTTTGTGCAGTGGGGAAGCCCTTTGTAGGGAGTTTCAGAAATCTGGTGCCTTCCTCCCCAGGCTCTGATCACTTAGTATTGCATGGTCCACAGTGAGATTGGCAGTGACCCCACGGCTTAATTGTGTTAACCTAATATCTTCAAATACAAGAAACTGCCTGTCGATTGGTTTAGAAGGAAAGCCAAGTATCAATCAGAATGGGTTTCAGGTAAGCTAGTCAGGCAAGTGCTGATCAGTCTATTCAAAGCCCTTCCTAAAACTCAAGGGCACTTGTATCTGCTGCGTTCTGTGGCTACTCCACACAACCCCAGTATTAATCAGGGTCTACATCCTATATAGATACAGATTCCACAGTCAGGAGGGGAACCTAGGAAATTCACACCATCCATGGTAAAAGTAACTTTACCCGTAGTCTCTAAGCATAGTTAGATTGCACTGGACCCTCCAGTGCATCACTATCCCCCCGGTTGTTACTACTCAAACTCTAATACGCAAATCAGCAATGTCAGCATCATCACCTGGGAACTTGTTAGACATACAGAATCTCAAGTCCCACCCTGGATCTATGGAATGAGAATCTGCATTTCAACATGATCCCCGGCTGATTGACATGCACCTTAAAGTCTGAGAAGCACTGCCACAGCCACACCTTTTACTGGTTTCCCAGTTCTAAGGTTCAGGAGACATCTATGTCACCAGACAGAATTTCACAAAACCCCCACACACACACACGCAGTGAAAGGAGAAAGGAGAAAAAAGGATTCTAAATTATTTTGGGTCCCTGCCCGGGTGGCTCAGTCGGTTGAGCAGCTGACTCTTGATTTCAGCTCAGGTCATGATCCCAGGGTCATGAGATTGAGCCCCGTGTCAGGCTTGGGATCCTGCTTGGAATTCTCTCTCTCCCTCCCTCTGTCCCTCACCCCCGATCATTTGCTATCTCTCTCTCTCTCTCTCTCTCTCTCTCGCACTCTAAAATAAATAAATCAATAAATAAATAAATAAATAAATAAATAAATAAATTTGGGCCCCATTGCCTAGCTTCGGTCTCAAAATCCAGTAATTTGGTTGACGGTCAGCTAGCTCACCTCAAAACTTACCAAGTTTTCCCTCTAGCACATGGTAGAAAGAAACTAAGGACTACAGGGTAATCTTGACCTAATTGATCTGTTAATGAAATTAATAAATTTCCTACCTCAAAATGGGAAGAGGGTAGAATCAGGCACCCCAAAATTGCGACAACATCCCAGTAACTATAACAACAGCACTAAAAGTGAATAGCATCCAGAAAAGTATAATGTACAGGCATCTTCAGGTAAAGCCTATTAGGTCTGGCAAGTTCACAACTGAGAGATGAAGTAGGAAAGAAAAAGAGCTATGTTATCATTACCATCTCTATGGGCTTCACTCCAGTGATCCCAATTCATTCATTGTTTCCATCTGCCTTTACTTGGGAGAATTGTACTGTGATGTCTATTCTGACCCTGTCTAGAAATAAACCTCTTGCCTCCACTCTTCAGGTTTCATTTGGGGGGAGATTAAGGAAATGTGGGATGGTGGATTTACTGAATACATCCATGACTGGTGGAACCTGATGGATTTTGCAATGAACTCACTCTACCTGGCAACCATTTCCTTGAAGATTGTGGCCTACGTAAAGGTAACTTGGAATGTCTGCCATTTTTCTCAAGCAATGATTTGGGTTACATTCAGCTTCAGCACTGGGAGCATACAGAGCTTAGGGGAAAAGTGCTGATGACAGTCCGATCCATGCGGGAAAGTACCATAGAAACAGACATTCTTTCAAAAGTTTGTAAGCAGTGTCCACCTAAGCAAAGAAAGTGGAGAATAGAGCAATTTACAAATGAATCTTCAGCTTCTTAAACTCTGACAGTAGAAGGGTCTTCAACCACCCACCCATCCAGTCAGTGTTTAAATCCTCTCTACAGTATCCTTACCAACAAGATGGCGCACCGACCCTTCCATAGGTCAGGGACAGGAAACTCACTGAATTCCCAATCTCCAAAAGCCTCTCTCCACCTTTGTCACTTCATTAAAAAGTGCTACTTTATGTTTTTCTAATATTATTCTCCTTGTGACACATCCATTAATAATCCTTCTTCCCTGGGGGGTCAAACAGAACAAAGCTGCTCTTTTTCTGTAATAGTGCTTCCGATGTGAAGTCATCTCTCCCTAACCGCTGAGTTGTCTCTTCTCAAAGCTAAGTATTCACACTTCCCTCAAGTGTTCTTTATATGACAGGTAGCAGAACCCTAGAAACTTCACTGCAGGAGACCGAGATCTTTAATCATCTCTGCCTCCCTCATACTTTCAGCACCAGGATGATCATTCAAGCTGTTATAAATCCAGCTTTTTGAGTACCACACTCAACCTATGCCTCTCTACCAATTCAGATAATGTACGTACACACACACACACACACACACACACACACAACCTTTATGCTTTTCCCACACAATGTACAGCCTACATTATCCTGAAAAATAGCTGCATGTCCAACATCTCACACTGGGTAGTCACAGGCTCTGAGTTCAGATTTGGTGCTCATTAGATAATAGAATGGCTGTGCTCCTACCCTGAGTTGAACTTCTCCAGCATGGGGAAAAGCTGACAATTCAGTCTCCGAGATTGTCTAGTCAGTCATGCTTTTTGGCACTAAATCCCACATTAAGGAGTTTTAGAATGGGAATATGGCTGTCCCCCAAATCTCCAACAACTTATTTTTATATCCCTAATATGCATATTGCATAAATTTTAAGACCTTGGGAGTTAGTTACGTGGAGCATGAATATTGAATGCAGTCATGAAACATTTTTGAAAGAATCCTAAGAGTATGCCTTATACTTGTGGTGATCGCTTAACACAGACTTACAACTTCCTTACAAGAAAAAGCTGGTGAGGAAAATGTTTGAATCTCTGGTTAATGTGCCTGGATGAAATCCATGTCATTCTGGCACTCTGCTCACTAAGTAACACTGTTTGCTTCAAAAAAAGTCTCTTCCTTTGGAAGTGGTATTTATACACTGGAGGGACAATAGATTATCAATCTAGAAATTGGTTGGTTTTGTTTGAACAGGAAAGTTTAGAATAAACGATCAAGAAAAGGATTTCTCTTAGGGATGTAAAAATGTGTCTGTAGATGCCCGACATTAGATCATTTTATAACCTGTCCAGTTGCACTGGCAAAGATTCCCAGGAGTGAGAACCTCCCCACCACAGTGTGTAAAGATAAATCAGCTATACTCAGCTGACTAAATGCCCCTCAACTGACAAACACTTAACCCAAGGGAGACGTTTACCAAGAAGTTGGATGTCTTCCCAAGAAAAAAGAGAATTGACAAAGCATGACATGCCACATGCAGATTTGGATTTGCAATGAGAAATTGCAAATGCTCAGTCTGGTCCACTCACCCACAGAGGCACACTAGTCTGAGATGAACTTCTCCAAGTAGGCTGAGACAACCTCTATGAGGTAAAGCCTCAAAAGCTGGTCACAAGGCTACTTGAAACACTTCAGATCACTATGGTACTAAGGCAGTACAGAAATGCCATGGGATAAGCTGACCTCAGAGAAGATCCTTTATTAGAGCAAAAACAATTGTCAATGATACATGTACTCCATCACACGTGGTCTGCAACAACAGAAATGAAAAGACACATATGAAAGCACTCAAAAGGAATAAATACACATAAGAGTGGCCCTCATTGCCCCCAGATAACCCTCCAAATGGAAAATAATTGTCCTTTTGTCTTCTAAGATGGTTCCACCTGCATTTCTCCCACCACTACCTTACTTCCATATGTTCAAACTAAATCCAAACTTTGACAGCCATTGAGTTGTGGTCCTTTCTTCAACCAGTACTTGGCTGAAGACAATCCCCGACTCCATCCTTATTATTGTTAAATCCCCACATTAAGCTGGCTTCCTTCATATTTTGCTTTTGAATTCACAGAGTGTGATGTACACCGATCTGAAAGACATGGAGGTCAGTTTTCAGTTGACTCCTAGTCACTAACCCAAGAAGCGGGAAACCTGAATGTAATCCCTGCTCTGACACAAGCTGGGTTACCATAGGCCATCCTTACACCTCTCTGAACCTGAGATTCTGCCTCTGAAAAATAAGCAGATTGGACTATATCAGTGGCTATCAGCCTTTTAATTTTTTCCATGAAATCACATCTTGAAGCTAAAACTTATTCAGAACTTCAATGTACTGAAGAGCTCAAAGACTGAATTCCGATTGAGGACGCAATCTTCCAGGCCCCCTCTATGGCTCCCACAGTGGCTACCAGTTGCCTCTACTGAACCTTCAGGCTTCAAGGAACACAATTTGAAAACCATTTGTGTTAGTCCAGGGGCCATCAAACTATGGTCTGCAGGCCAGATTTGGCCTGCTGCCATATCCACTTATTCACTTACTCCCTATGAGTTCTACAGGGAAGAGTTGAGTAGTTGTGACAGGGACCATATAGCCCACCAAGCCAAAAATGGCTAGTATCTCACCCTTGACAGAAAAAGTTTGCTGACCTTTATACTAAATGAGCTCAACCTTTATGCTAAATGAGCTCCAAGTTTAGTCCCTGCTATCATATTCTATAATATCTGCCTCCAAAGATGTATGTATATGCAAAACATAGATTTGCCATCAGGATCACTTTTCACATTTCTGAATGTGCTGCAAATCCAGACGCACTGTCCCATGGGCAGCAGACTTCCTTGTGCTTACAGTTGTGATTGTGGAGGGAGAAAGTCCTGAATTATGAGCTGTGCGTGCTCCAGTTGATAATTTCCAGTTTTACAACATAGGTCTGTTTCATTATCAGCAGTCTCCATCTCTCATGTATAGCTCAAAACTTTTAAAGGCCTATCTAGCATATGTGCTGTGATATCAACCAACATTTGAGGGAACATTTAGTAGAGACAACGTCCCTCTGCCTATCTGGACCTCAGCTCCTCCACTTGTAAAACAGACATGGCAATGCCCACCCCTCACGATGACGCAGCCAATGGGGGGTGTTTTTGTTTGTTTGTCTTTGGAAGGGAAAATGCAGAGATACAAGATTTGGCCAAGAGTGTATGAAGCGGATTAGCCACCTAAAGTTCATCTGAAACAGAAGCACAAGTGTGGCAGGGTTTCTCCAAACTCCTCTGACAGTGAAGAATATTGGAAGCACGCAAACGATGCTAACACCGGTTTTGTCAGTTGTTGGAACTGAAGCACATTTTAGAAATGCTAACAATATAATTTGGCCCCCAAATGCAACATTTTCTCAGAGAAGTTGTTTACATCTAGTTCTAAGAAATTGTGATATTTAGATGAGAGCTCAAGGCAATATGCTTCAGATTGAATTCCAGGCAAAATCTACTTCTGTCTTGGGGAAGTTAATAAGCAAATTCTTATATTTCCATAACATCTCTCCTTATGGAATACACACACTCTTACATATGGATACATAACCACAAACGTGTGCGGTGATTAAGAGTAGATATTATCCTCATTCTATGGTGAAGTTGAGAGATACAGGCAGTTTTAAGTTGACAAAGCCCCATTTGGACCTCGGGTCTCACAACCAAGCCATCTTTCTATAAAACTATTTCCAATGTTCCAGGAGCTAGAAGTCCAGGACAGGGCTGAAAAATGGGCAACCAATGCCAGAAACACTGGCTTTTTCCCCTCCTTCAGCCCCCGGGTTCTTCATTTGCACTAGAACTTGAACAAGCTTGTAGGGCTGTCAAAGGAACAAATACATGCATACATCACCGTGTGGAGCGGTACTAAATTCACTACCTGGAAGGTTGACATGCTATTGGTGATAGTATGAAATACATTACAGACTGCTGAAATTCCACAGGAAACTGAATAATGACCCTCTAAGATTGCTCTAGCAGTCCCAGACTACAAGTCGGCAAAAACTCAGGAAGAACATTGCACACTGAGGAGGCTGAACCTGTCCCTTGCCCTTCAGTGACTACAGGTTGTCCGTGGTGCTCAGAAGAAAATGGGGGATTGGGGAGGCAAATCTGATTTGAAATCTCATTAAGAAGCAGAGTAATTTGTCCCCACTACCTTGGGCATGCCAATCAATGGCTCTGTTCCAGTGACACTCCTCAACAATCTGGTAGACTTTTAGTTAGAAAATGTCTGTTGATAAACCACAGGTGGTTACTCCAGATGATGGCTCCAAACTTCATTTTTCTCTGTGTATATTCAGGGAATATATTTGGATGAGAGTGGGAGGAAAAGAGTTATTAGCATCATATATTGATTGGGGGGAGGAGACAAATAGTGCCATGCATGGGGTCTGTTGTGTAAATGAATGTTTGATGCTTACCTTGGTGGCTTTATTTAGGTGCAAACAGGAGAAAAGAGGGAAAAGTTGAAAATGCTCACTGTACCTCTCATCTTGTGCACTTGTTTCTTTCAGTATAATGGTTCTCGTCCAAGGGAAGAATGGGAAATGTGGCACCCGACTCTGATTGCGGAAGCACTGTTTGCAATATCCAACATTTTAAGTTCGTTGCGTCTCATATCCCTGTTCACAGCCAACTCCCACTTGGGGCCTCTGCAGATCTCTTTGGGGCGCATGCTGCTTGATATCCTCAAATTCCTCTTTATCTACTGCCTGGTACTGCTGGCTTTTGCCAACGGACTGAACCAGCTTTACTTTTACTATGAGACCAGAGCGATCGATGAACCAAACAACTGCAAGGGAATCCGATGTGAGAAACAGAATAATGCCTTCTCCACGTAAGACCCCCCTCTTTTTTTCCTTTTTCTGCTTTCTCCTTCTTTGCTCTATTTTCAGTCCACAGCTTTGTCACTACCTTTTGACAGTGCACACAAAGCTCACTCAGGGATCAACCCAAAGGGTCTGAGGTAGAGAGAGGGCCTTCTCTGGATATAGAGGCCTCGGAGAGGAAGCAGTTAGGTAAGGGAGGAAAGCGACACACACACACACACACACACACACACACACACACGGGCTCCCAGGAACTCATCTAAAGAGTTAGTTTTGAATTATTTTGGTAGTATCTCATATTTTTAAAGGAATTGATGGGAAGGGGATAAATAATTCCTCATTCAAAAAAGCATTGCTAACCAAGGAAATGAAAGAGCAAGGCTATTCCTCTGAACACGTGATTACCAAAGCTAACTTAATTATTCTGAATCAAGAACAAAGGAAAAGGAAAGATCAGAAATATCTTAATGCACCCTGGGATATGGTGATTCATAATAATAAATAAGAAATATTGGGGATTGTATATGAATAAGAAATATTCATAATAAGAAATCAGAAATACATATTTCTGGCACAGAGCTCCCAAAAGCCTTGGAATTTCCTAAGGGCTGAGAGCGAGAACAAGGGTGTCTTTTCTTATGTTAAGGAAGTGACTTTTGACCTCCACCTAAGGATGGAAGCTGGTTGCCAGGGGAATCAACCTTGCAACTAGAGGGTTCAAACATTGGGTCCAACCCCTCAACCACCGGGGAAAGGAGAAGAGCTGAAGATTGAGTTCAGTCACCAGTGGCCAATGAGTTTAATCAATCATGGCTGGGTAATGAAGCCTCCCCCCAAAAGGACAGGTTTTGGAGAGCTGCCAGGTTGGTGACCACATGGAGATTCGGGGACAATGGTGTACCTGGAGAGGACACGGAAGCTCTGCACCCTGTCCCCCTACTTTGTTCTATATGCATCTCTTCCATCCGCCTGCTCCTGGGTTGTATCCTTTTATAAGCCAATAATCTAGTAATTGAAAAGTTTGAGTTCTGTAGCCACTCTAGCAAATTAATTGAACCCAAAAAAGAAGGTTGTGGGAGTACCTAGTCTATAACCGGTCAGTCAGAAGCACAGGTAACAACCCGAACTTGCGACTGACATTTAACGTGGGGGATAAAGGGGCAGTCTTGTGGGACTGAGACCTTAATCCGTAGAATTTAAGATTATCTCCCAGTAGTGTCAGAATTGGGTTGGATTATAGGACACCCAGCTGTTGATTGGAGAATTTGTGATGTGCGGGGGAATTCTCCCCACACCCATACATTGGGTTCAGAAGCTCTTAGTTGGCATAAGAGAAATGGGATTTGCTAAAAGAGCCCTGAATCATGGAAACACGTTATTAGGGAAAAGAAAAGATAAAAGTCACGGGTCATGAAATTGGTTTGTTTGATGTGATGTCAGCTAGGGAGAGAGCATGTAGAGGAAAAGACAAAGAGACATCTAAAAATGTGACTGTGGGATCACAGGGGATTTCTGCATACTTAGTTTTGCTTAACTATTTTCTAAATTTCTCCATATTGTGGGATTTTTAACAATGAATCATGATGAAAGCTTTTGTTTTAAGAGAAAAGTGTCAAAAGCCCATTGCTTGCTTCCATTTGCAGAAGACCCCATACAGAAGACCCTATAAATCTAGGGGTGCTGGGTGGCTCAGTCTGTTAGGCGTCTGACTCTTGATTTCAGCTCAGGTCATGATCTCATGGTTCATGGGATCAAGCCCCGTGTCAAGCTCTGCACTGACAGTGTGGAGCTTGCTTGGGATTCTCTCTCTCCCTCTCTCTCTCTGTCCCTCCCCCATTCACTCTGTCTCTCAAAATAAATAAATAAACTTTAAAAAAGAAAAGAAAAGATAAAAGGGCAGGAGATGATGAACCTTTGATCCCTGGATAGCTACCTAGTCACCCACAGTGTGAAACTTCAGCTGTGCTGCGGTCAGTTACTCAAGGTAAAAGTCAGCAATGGAATTTAGAAATGATAGTGTTCGAGATGAAGTTTTTTTTCTACCCTCCAAAGGTTCTTATGGCTGGTCTAAAATTAAATTGACATGAGATGGATTAATAGGAGAAAATCAAATTTAATTTCATATGTACAGAAACCCCACATACATGAGAAGTTCAAAGACAGCAAGGAAAAAGAAAGTATATATGGCATCCCGAGCTAAGGAATGGGATAGAGGCCTGGGGTTTCAAAGGGTGATTCACAAGACAGTAAGAAGAGTAGATGTTTGGCAGTTGTTTGCCCTCCCATACAGAAGGATCACTCAGATAAAATTTATCTCTGGTAAAATTCCAATTTAAATTCTTCTAGGTAGTTAAAAGAGGGGCAAAAGTTTCTCTTGAGCCTTCCGGGTCTTGATTGCCTTCCGCTCAAAATAGCTCAGATGCCAAAATGGCATACTTTGGGGAGACTTGTTCTAAACCGCTTCGGTAATAAACCCAACTCTTAAGAAGGAGTTAGCTCATTGGATATATAAGGGAATGCAAAATAAGAAGAACTATGCTAAACATACAATCCCTCGGTTATTATCCATAAGAGCTACAATGAAAGTAAAAGAAAAGTGCTGGGTTGGGCCTTGATGCTAAACCAAGCTCAGATTTAGGTCAATCCGAGTTTGGGTCACTAGCCTCAAAGCCAGCCCTGAAGGTAAAAATTGTACAGGGACAACAGAAGGCCCCTATAAGACCTCTGGTCACCAAAAAGGTAGTCAGTGTGGGGGAGGGCAAAATCAAGAAACTATTGAAACCAGAGACTATAAAGAATTTTTTTCATTTCGTAGATCAGTATCATCAATTTCCTGAAGAACCTTTGCTAAAATAGATTATGAGAGTAACTAATTTAGGGGCTGCGTCTTTGGTTTTCAATACTGTGGAGTGAGTGAAAGGGCATGTTTGGGTTGACATAGGACCCACAGTTCACAACTGAACAATCACAGATGGCTATATGTGATCCAGATACACAGGAGGTTATTCCTAAAGGGAACGACCAGCCTGGTTAACTGGATAAAAGTCACTGTAGGGCCTGTTTACCCTGAGAAGGGGGACTTCTCAACTCCCCCTATGAATGTCAAGTGGAATACCCAAGATGAAGCCACTAACATGCTTCATGCACAAGCTATGTGGAACTGAGCTTAAGATGACTGTGATATTTGCCTACTGAATATATATGCCCATTACCTGGGTCATGGTAAATGCTGTGGTTAAGGGGTCTCTTTCACATGGGCCCCACATATAACCTTACTGCTGCAAAACCAAAACACAGTCTGGGAAGCCTTTGCCAATTTAAGGTCTCAGCTTTCCCTCATGGGTCTTAATAAAAACATTAGGTTAATTAACAAGAGAATAGGGAGAGGCCACAAAGGTGGAAGCTTTTAAACAGTTTTTAAGGAATGAGGTGAATAAAGCAAATATTGGTAGGAACAAAAGAAAGAGGAAACAGAGGAGTCCCAGGGCTCATCCCACAGGATGGAAACCCTTAGATGGTTATTAAGAAATGAGATGAATAAGACAGACATCGATAGGGTTAAAGATTTTAATACAGCACTATCAAAGGCTGGGAGGGCCAAAGGAACTCTGTGATGGTCCCCCCAAATTAAAGGGCCCCAAATAAGTCTACTCTATCTATCCCAGTTTGGAGAATTTTAAAAAGCCGGCGGGCAAAAATTACAATGAGAAACCGGACCACCAATCATTTGGGGCAGTGTTTGGGCAGATTAGTCAAGCTAAAGATTGACAAAAGGCCCAGGGTCCCTTGGCTCAAGAGTGGGTAAAATGGTCAGAGGGTGGAAAAGAGAAGTTTCCAGGCCCCATTAATACAGAAATCCTCCTAATGCTGGTACCAAAACCCATTGGTGAAGCCTTGACTCAGGCTACAATGGATTGAGACAATATAAATATGTAAGGGTAGGGCAGCTGGCTGGCTCAGTCAGTGGAGCTCCTAACTCTCGACCACAGAGTCATGAGTTCAAGCCCTACGTCAGGCATAGAGCTTACTTAAAAAGAAGTAAAAAAAATAAAATAAAAATGTAAGGGTTGATAGGATCATGAAAGATGGAATGTTTGAGCAGGCTTTATGTAAAAACATTGTGTCTCCTTTACCTAGATGTTTTTATGGGAATGGACCTCATGTCTGGCTGGGGAAAACTTCCACTACCTAGTATTATGAAACCAAAGCCTGTCAATGAAATCCTAATAGAGACTAGAGGTAGGAACACAAGAGTGGATGGAATTAAGGTAGAAGTTTGTAGAATGGGTATGTTTGAACAGGCTCTATGCAAAGTGGTTGCATCCCTTTTATCTGATTGTACTGTAGGGATGGACATTATATCTGGGGAGTGTTTCTCCTACCTAGTATTGTAAGACAGAAGGCAAGTAAACCCACCCTTCAAGCAATATTAATTGGGAATGCTTCATAAGAACCAACAAGATTGCCTGAGTCCACACAGTGTGGAATCAAAGCTGAAATGCTGGCAGGGACAAGTTCTCTGTGCCGTAGCCCAAGAAAAGCATAGACTGGGCTTATGGTAAAAGCCTGTGTGCACCTCCCAGTGACAACTGCACCCCTTTCACAGGAGCAAGCTAGAAAGGCAACAGGCTAAGGGCAAGATTCGAATCAATTCGCCTTCTGAGATTAATTTAAGGTTTCAGGTGGGCCAAAGGGCACTGAGCACTGATCAGAAATGTCTCCCTTTCCCACTTGGGATGCAAGAGACAGCTCAGGATCCTGTCCATGTCCACTGCCTCCAGACGCATGGAATTCCTATACCTTTTCTTTATAAACTCAACATCTATTTCTTTAGGACCTTCAAGCCTCCAGAATAGCTTTTATTTTTCTGACAGATCATTGTTAGGAGAAACAGACAAGAAGAAAATAGGCACGTGACAGGAAATTTGTTGGGTTCCAGGAGAGGTCTTGGGCTTACCCAAGACTCAGTGTCCTCTAACTTGTCCACCCCAACCCCAGTTCTGGAAAGTGCCCCTCATTACCACTGGTGTTCACAGTGATGACTCCAAGGTCACGAGAGGTTTTTAGTCATTAAAGTATGATACATTTTTCTCTTTAACCCTATAAACTAAGGCAGTTCAGTGAACTCAGACATTCTAGAAATGTGCTCAATAACAAAAGCCAGGGGAAAAAAAAAAGAGTTTCTTTGCACCCAAGTTTGCACCAGTAGAGAGGGGAAAAAACAATGCTATGTAGATTACCCCTATTATTTGTTTCTAGCAGCATTTCCTAAAATCAGTTACAAAACACCATAGTTCACAAGGATGTTAACAGACCAGACATATTAGAAAAGGATATATGATCCAATGAGCTTGAAAATGCTAGGACAAACTTTCAAAGGTTTCTTCACTGCAGGTCTTCTCAGAGACATTTCATTTTGGATACACGATGTAGGGAAAGATTTCCCCAAATGCATTGGCCAGGACGATGTACCAATGAACAGAGTTTGAAAAATGTTGGCTCACTCCAATGCCCCTTTTGCAGCACCCACCAATCCCCCTCCATTAGGCTACACCTCCTGCCTCTCTCCTCAGAAGGGGAAAAATCTCGGATAGGGAAATCAGACTCGTGTGAAAGGGAAAAGAGGCCAAAATGGGTTGACAAGAAGATTTTGCTGTTTTGGTTAAGCCAACCAGGAGTGTATAATGACAACTGGTCACCTTGCTAGTGCCTCTTGACTAGGACCTGCTTCCTCTCCTGCATTACTCTAGAGGCAGAACTCGCATCAACCTGTTTTCAATATAAAGAGCAATTCTGTAGTAGCTTGAGCACCAGGAGACTGCATGTGTTCACATCAAAGGGTTTAACAGGATTGAACATCTGAATGCAAGGTGCCTTCCAGGAGGCCAGGTCCCCTGCCAATTACCCTTTCAATGTGAACTCTGCTGAAGAAGTTTACGAAATGCCTTCTTGCAAGTTTGTAGTCATTATTAACACCCCGGTTGCCAACTGACATTTTGTTCCCATCGCTTGCCCAGCAGGGACAATTGACAAGAATGGGCACCTGGTATACACAAAAATTATACCTTGGGGCATTGGGTATGAAGAAGCATTGTCATACTAGGGCAAAATCAGCAGTAATGTTACCTCAACTTTTCCTCTAGGTATCAATTTGTTTCCTCCATAGAGGTCTGACTCAGCATTGTTTTCTTTTAAATACCTCAACTCGGGCATTTATAATACCTGTTAAAATACATACTACTTGGTCAGCGTAGGGAAAAACTCAACTTTTAGAGAAAGAGAAAGCGAACTCATTTATATACCTGACATAAATTATGCCATAAGCTTACTGTCATCCTTTTCCTTCTGATTCTCCAGAGATGCCTTTGCTATTCTTTGACTTAAAAAGAAAAAGAACAGATATTTTCCCCAGGGAACACGGTTCAAGAGGACCTCATTGTTCTTGCTGATAAATACATGACAAGACTATTGGCAGTTAAAGCCTTGTATTCCATCCTGGGAACCCCTGGCCTTCATTTACTGTTGAGAGTAGTGATTGGGAAGGCATCATCATTCTGAGGGCATGGGACTTGTGAGAGAAAAAGGGTAGAAGTGGCAGGAGCTAACTCGCAGGTCCTATGTCTCCTTCTGAGGTTCCAGCCCTCAATTCCAGATGCCTTCTGCACACACATGGCTGTGTTACGGGCCTCGCAAAACACAAAATGTCCCAAACTGAATTCCATTATCTCCGTATCCTCACCCCAAACCTACTTCCCCTTCAATCCCTCATCTTATTAAATGACACCAGTCCGAACCCTAGGAATCATCTATGACTTAACATCTTCTTCACACGACACATCCAGGCTCTCACTCAGCCCTATCTGTTGTACTTCCTAAGTATCTCTTGAATTCATCCTTTATATATATATAAATATATACACAGAGATACACACACAGCACTGGTCTCCTTGCCTCCAGTCTTCTTTTTCCTCCAAACAATTTCACACCTGTCTCACAGAAGTTTTTTTTCTAAATACCAGTCTCATCTTGTCACCACCCAGCTTCGTGCCTGCCCCGTAGTGGAATCTTCTCAAGTGTAAAACCCACCTCTTTACCACATCTCGCAGGGCCTTGGTACTCTGGACCCCAACTCTCCAGCCTCTCACTCGTCTTCCCCAGAGTCACCATCCTGTTCTCCCCAACTATAGGAGGACGTCTTGGCCCTATGGGTCTTTGCACATCCCACACCATTCCACCTGCCAGGAATGCCCATCCCTACCTGGCCAGCCTGGAAAACTCTTACCCATCTTTCAAGCCTCTGCTGAAAAATTACCTGGTCTTTTATGTCTCTTCTTACCCATTCCAACCCCACTCTCAGTTACAGGCTCCTTCTGTGTTTGTTCCCCATGGCAATCTAAGCACATTTCCGTGACAATATAACCTGTTGTGTGTGAGTCATTTGTTGTCTCTTTCACCCACCAGACCCCCCACTTTAGTAAGCCTTGCACCTACCACAGAGGCCTAAGACATAACGATGTTCAACATGCCTACCCTATCCTCGATTCTAGAAGGTTGACTTTGGCACTTCCCCCCTCATATGGCTGAAGTATCTGGCCATACTGAAGTATCTGAGAATCAAGTATTACAATACATGCAAAGCACTTAGCACAGTGTCACTCTGCTGATCCATTTTTAGCTTGCTGTCAGAAAGAAAATCCTTGGCATTTCTCCTACATCCCTCATCCTGAATTTGGGCACTTGGCCTAAGAGCAAAGCTCTATATTGATCCCTATCAAATTTCATCTTGTTAGTTCCAGCCCATTGCTCCACGCTGTTGAAACCTTTCTGAATCTTGATCCTGTCATCCCATCTATTAGCTATCCTTCCCAGTCTTGTGTCATCTGAGGATCTTAGAAACTTGCCATCTCTTCTTATCCAAAGCATGGATTAAAATGTCAGACAGGCTTGATATTCACTGGGTGGAATATGGGCAGCTATTAAAACGATACACGCAAAGACTCTGGATATACACCAAAAGTGCCGTACCCCAAATGTGTAGTTTTTAAAAACACAAAAATTTTACACACTATGACTACATCCATGTACAACCACGTATGGAAATGAATGACAATCTATAAAGACAAGAACGAAGTGTAAAGGTTAACAATAGTCATAAAAATATGTAATATATCCTGAGCGCTAGGTTGACGCACTAGTACAAAATGAGCTTTACATGGATTAACTCATTTAATTCTCACAACCATGCTATGAGGTAGGCACTATCATTATTGCCCATTCTACAGACAGAGAAATGAGGGTGCAAAGCAGTTAGACAGGCTGCCTGCAGTCATATAGACGGTAAGTGGCAGAGTCAGGATTTCAATCCAGGCATACAAGCTGTAGTCTGTGCTTGTATCCAGGGGCACAGTAGAAGACTGGTTTTGTAAAGTTACATAAAATTTGTTGCATCGAGTTGCAATAATCATGAATACAAGCAAAGCGATAAGACAGAGCCACGACCCGGAAGGTCACTTGGGACCTCCTTGTAGACCCACTCCATTTATTTGTGGCTATTCCTACTTAATCAGTGATGATTTCTCTACCTACCATTCAGCCCTTCTTATCCCATCTTATTTGCATGGATATGAACTCAGCCCCCATCAAAGGCTCTTCTTTATGTTCTGGCCAGATTTTAAAGGTTGTTATTGACTGTCTCCTCTTTTCCCCCCTATTTTAAGTTCATAGCCTTCCTGCTACTCTTATCACAGGATGATACCAATTATCTGTACTTTCCTTAGTTGTGCGCTTCTCCTGTCATCTCTATCAGATTTATTCAACAACGTGTTTTCAGCAACTGCTACGCGCCAGCCAATGAGGATACTAAGAAGGCACCTCTATCCTTAAGAAGCTCATAGTCTAATGGAGAACATGAGCAAATAATTCGAATAGCTGCCATTTTTAATGCTTCTGCCAAACACTTGTGCAGGGTGCATTACATGCAGCATCTTATGTAATAGAGAATGGTGGTTACGCATGTGGGCTCCAGAGTCAGAAGAGCCTGGTCAAAATCCTACCTTTGCCATTTCCTACCAGTGTGACCACTCTGTGCCTCAGTTTCCCATCTGAAAAAGATAAAAGAATAGTGCCTACTTCTCAGGGTTATTTTGAGAATCAAACAATACAAGACCCACAAAGCACTTAGCACATTGCCTGGCACGTAATGAGAGCACAGTAAATGTTAGCAATTAGTATTTATCCTACCAATAAACTATTCTAGAGGTGAGGAAACTCGAAGTTTAAAGAAGTGATTTAAGGGGTACCTGGGTGGCTCAGTTGTTTGAGTGCCCGACTTTGGCTCAGGTCATGATTTTGAGGGTTCCTGAGTCTCCCTCTCTCTCTGCCCTCCCCCCCACCCCCGCACTCTGTCTCTCTCTGTCTCAGAAATAAACATTAAAAATTAAAAAAAAAAGAGGTTATTTAACTTTGACAAAGTCAAATAGTTAACAAGGGGAGGAGTCTAAAGTTTGCTCTTAACCACTCCCCTCTACTGGGTCTATAATGTGATATATGTCTTTGTAGAATCAGGCTAAGGTGCTATGGAAGAACAAAAGAGGGGCATCTAACCCAACCTTGTGGGGAAGGAGTCAGGGCAGGACAAACAAGACTTGGGTAGAGAAGAAGACAGGATGAAAGTGGAGACTAGAAGTTGGGAGCATGGCAGGAACATGCCATCCAGAGTTAGAAGCGTGTTAAATCCATGATGGACTAAGAAGTTGCGAGTCTAGGAAACTGCAGAAGAAACTCCAGTCCTTCACTGGTTTGAATTAAGTCCAGAGGGGTAAACCCTCTCCGTGGTCCTTCTACCTTTTGAAAGATGAACTCCCCGTCTCAAAAATGAGACTTTCAGAAAGTGCCCGGAAGACTGCAGTTCCCATCTCTATTCTACTGTGCCCCTCTTAGCTTTGTGATCTATTTGTGGATGGTCTCAACATGCTCAGGTTCCCCCTTAACCAGCTGGGATGGATTTGTCTTCCATACATTTAATATCAACTCTCCTTGAATCTTTGTATCCTCAATTTGTGCCCCTCTTTGAACTAACAAGTCCCATATGTCTGTTTACTCTTTGCTTTATTTAGAATTTTTATTTAAATGGATTATCTTCTTTAAGATCATATGCTTTAAAATCAAAAAGACGTTCCTTTGGTATTAGGATTCTAGGGTTTAGTCAACAAGTCTTCCCATCCCTGTGATGATTTTATTATGGGCCTGGGCACCAAATAATGCCCACCCCCCTAGGTAGTGGCTCTTTCCCTGTGGATTCAATTGTGTCTAGAAGCCACAGGGCTTTCTACGAATGTATCACTAGAATGCTCTTATCTACCCCATACGTCAGTCATCCATTTTACCTGGGCATGCCCTTCAACAAGCCAGCTTCTCTTAGTGGCCAGGCCATAATGTGACATTTTGTGCCCCGTGTGGAAGGCATTCTCAATATAAAGTACCAAAACTGAGGAATGACCTTTTTGTCTTTTTTTCCTCTCTTGTACAATTGTACATATAGACTCTCCCTGACTAGAATATCACCATAGTTGCGGGAAGATTTTAAATGCTTGAACTTCCACTTTTAGGGAACCTTGATATCAGTCATTGGAACAGCTAGTAGTAAGCTCTACACTCAAACGTTAGCCATTGCAATTTTAATTGTTAATGGCGGTACAGGAGTATAATGCCATCTATTCTGGGGAAACAACCAATGACCTAAGACCCTGCCAACATATCAATGATACACTTGCCTCAGCCTCTGTTATTGGCTACCTGCTTGGGCCATTGCTGGCCTCCCACCTGCCCTGATTTCAAATGGACCCTGCCACGTCCGGGTTGTGCCCTCTTGGTACAACCAGACTCCTGAGCCCCGTATCTTTCCTTTCTTTGACCCTCTGCCTGGCTCTATAATGAACTGCATTGCCTGGCCCTGACTTTTAGACTCTCCTAGAAATTCAGATCCTGCGAGAAGTCTGACTTGCCACATTCTGGTTCTTGTGCCCTGGCCCCTGAACTCCAAGCTCTCGGCTTACTTTTGATTCTCAAATGCTTCACCAACTGGCCCTTTGTTTCTTCAAACAAAAAGCAAATTTCTTCCTTCTAGGCTAGCTCACAAGCAGCGTGCTACCGGAAGAATCATGGAAGTGACCTGTGATGATAAGAGAAGAGCCATTTAACAGGTTGAAAAGAACCATGTGCATGTTTCCCAGGCATGGGCTCCATGAAGGAGGCTCCGTGAGAGTCAGGCCAGTGCAGACAGAGCACAGCCTTCATCAGAATGACTAACCCCATTGTGCAGCCTACTGACCGTGCAATTGTCAGTGGACCTGGAGACTCCTAGACTCTAATCCCTTGATAAGAGTAATAGTAATAGTTAATAAGTGTTCATTCATTTATCCACCAAGTATTAGTGAGTGCCTGTCCTGTGCCAGGTACATTGTAGCTGTACGTCTCTGCCCTCACAGAGCTGACATTCTAGTGGGGATGGACAGAAAGTAAACATTTTAACAAAAAAAAATATTTCATATAATTTTAGGGAGTTTGAAATGCTACAGAGAAAATAAAACGAGACAGTATGATAGAAAAAAAAAAACTCGTGGAGCTACTTTTGGTAGAGTGACCAATGAAAGCTCCTCTGAAGAAGTGGCATTTGAGCTGAGACTCCAATGATGATGAGACAGTCCTGCAAAGATCTGGGGGAAGATCAGTCCCAGATAGAAAGAATCCTTAAAACATTTCCCATATTCCCCCCCACCGATGAACCCAAGAACGAATCCCTAAGTCTTTCAAAATACACTGCACTCTAAAAACAACATATTTTGAGCGATTGAAACAGGACACCTAATCTTAAAGTAGCATTTCTTATGTTCTGCACCTCAACCATGTGCTTCAGAAATGGCTGATTTGTGCCACCCAGAGCTGGCTGCCCTTTATTGCTACATTCACAGATTTCTGAATATGAGGCCAGAGAAACCCTAGACACCAAAAACATATCATTGCAGAGTTAGATATTTGGAGGTGGATACTACAAGAGGAAACGATAATTTGTGAAGCCATCTAAAATAATGCTGCAGTGGTTTGGGGAGGTGAGGTGGAATCGGATTTGAATTCTGGCTCAGCACTTGAGTGACCTCTGAATCTCGGTTTCCTCAGCAGGAACAATAAAGATTTTACAAGGATTATAATGATCAGTTATGGAAAAGTGCTTAACATGTTTATATATAGTAAATTCTCAGTAATTGTCAGGTAACATACCATTTAAAACAATCTACACAGGGGCACCTGGGTGGCTCCGTCGGTTAAGCATCCGACTTCGGCTCAGGTCATGATTTCTCACGGTTGGTGGGTTCGAGCCCCGTGTTGGGCTCTGTGCTCACAGCTCAGAGCTTGGAGCCTGCTTCGGATTCTGTGTCTACCCTCGTTCTCTGCCCTCCCTGGCTCACACTCTGTCTCTCTCTCCAAAAAATAAACAAACATTAAAAAAATTAAAACAATCTACGTGAGGCCTTAATTCAAGGGTCTCTGAGCTCCTCCACTGAGCTTAGCACCATGTGGGGCCCTGTCGGAACCACAAAAGAAGTATCAGAAATGGTAACTGGTTCACATCCACTCAGCTAGCAAATGACAGAGCTGAGATTTTTAACCTAGAACAATTTAACCCAAGCACTATATTCTCAACTACTCACCTACCGTCTTTGTGTAATTAGAAAGGTGATAAGTCATGTGGTCTCAAGATGAAAGAGGAAGTTTGGCAAAGGAAGTAGCCCTTGCAATAAGTCTTAGGAAAGTATAGGCTCTGTGTAGACTGAGAAAAGAGAAATGGTATTCTAGGTGCAAGAGGAAAGCGTAAGACATAGAAGTGGTAACAAGCAAACACACCTGATTGGTTTGTGTGGAGAAAGAGACCAAAAGGAGTGAGATCATCAGTCTGCCTGATGGGACGTAAGTCTGGCAAGTCCCTTATTAAGCAGATCCCGTTTTCTGTCTCTTTTTCTTGCTCTTCCTAGAGAATTAACTAACCTGCTCTTTGACCTCTTTTAGGCTGTTTGAAACCCTTCAGTCGCTCTTCTGGTCTGTATTTGGCCTTCTAAATCTCTATGTTACCAACGTGAAAGCCAGACATGAGTTCACAGAGTTTGTGGGAGCTACCATGTTTGGGACATACAACGTCATCTCCCTGGTGGTGCTGCTGAACATGCTGATTGCCATGATGAACAACTCTTACCAGCTTATTGCCGTGAGTAGTTTGCTTTACAAGGGTGATTGCTTGATTTCAAGGAGTGATCACGTTGGCATGGAGCCCATTGGAAGCTCAATGAAGCAGTCTGTCTGCATCAAGTATTTTACATTAGCCTTCTCAGTTGTTAAAGTATTTCTTTCTAAAGCAACTCAGTTTGGACTCTTAGTCCATTGACTCTCAGTAATTTAGAAGAGGATGTTCTAGTTAATAAGACTTTCTGGTAGCCTGTTAAAAAATGTGTTTAAAATTCTGAATCGATTTTCTTGCCTTACAAAGGAGAGCTTGGGAGCTATGAGCACACTTTGGCTATCATTTGTCGCCCCACGAATTTTTAGGGTTGATTGAGCTAATTGGTTCTCTAGGCAGGAGGGTCCCATCTCCCTCTTCACTGCAAGCATGTCCTTCACAAAACTGAACATTTCATTGCCAAAGGCAACATTCTCAGAGAGTGACTAATTTTCGATCAAGGATATATGAGTAATTGCTCTCCATCGTGAGACATGGCCTAGGTACAGTCAATCACTGAATCCTTTTTGACCATCATGTTACCATTTGGATCAGCAATATTACTCTAATCTAGAAATGGTGAAGGTATAGGATATGGGATCAGTCCAGGCCCTGACCTGATTTTTGATGTCATAGAAAATATCTAAACTTAGCTTATGTTCTTATAATCTGCCTATCATATTTAGAAATATGGTATTATCAGAGGAGTTCTGGCTATCTGAGGTGTAGTTGGGTATCAGTGGATTTGGATATTTAGGTCATATTAAGATGTTAGATCAAGCCCATGGGTCTATCTGTTGCTGAAAGTTTTTGCTGTAGCACAGAAGACAAATGGAAAGGCCCGACTCTTATCTTCCTTCATACATGCTATTTCTCAGATTTGGTCTGCTACTGAGGAATCTTTTAGCCTACAGAAAAGAAGCTTAAGTTATCGGTTATATAAATATAAGTATACATATAAATATATGTACGTATATACACACATTTTACACACATATATACACACACATATTGTCCATATTCCATAAATATTACTGGTAATAGTGACCATCCTGATCCATTTTGATTAGGGATAGACCAAAGAGGAATGAGTTTATGTTGCAGCAGGAGGTTTTTGAGTTATCTATTTGGAAAAATTTCCTAACCATAAATAACAGTGAGACACAACCTCCTCGGTGGGTTTTTAGAATTTCTTTCACTGGAAAGAACTTCTTTCACTGGGTGGTTTAAAAAACCAGCACATACATGTATCCACAAGGATGGCTTAGATCTTAAGTGCTTAGGTGGGGGCGTATGGTGGAAACATATTTTAAAAGTTAGAAGACCAGGGACTCTAATCCTAGTCCTGTTGTTTATAAGTATGACCTTGTGTAACTTATTTCCCTTTTGGGGCGTCAGTTTCTTCATCCAAAAAGTGAAAGGGTTGAAGTGGATGGCCTTTATTAAGATATAATTGGCATATAGTATTGTGTAAGTTTAAGGTGTACAACGTGATGATTTGATACACATACATATTGCAAAATGTTTATCATCATAAGGTTAGTTAACACATCCATCACCTCACAGAAATTATCTTTTTCTTTTGGTGAGAACATTTAAGATAGCAAGCAACTTTCAAGTATATAATATTGTTAACTATAGCCACCATGCTGTGCATTACATCCCCAGAACTTATGCAACTTCTACTTATAAATTTGTACCCTTTGAAAAACATTCCTCATTTCCCCCAACCCTCAACCCCTGGCAACCACAATTCTACTGTCTCTATGAGTTTGACTTCTTCTAGATTCCACATATAACTGAGATCAGACAATATTGGTCTTTTTCTGTCTGACTTACTGTCTTAGCATAACTCCCTCCAGTTTCATCCATTCCTTCTTTCTCATGGCTGAATAATAATATTATTTTACATATATAATATTCATAATTATGTATACACCATATTTTCTTTATCCATTTGTCTGTCAATGCACAGACAGGTTGTTTCCATGTCTTGCCTATTGTGAACAATGTCACAGTGAACACGGGAGTACAGATCTCTCTTTGAGAGAGTGGTTGCATCTTCTTTGGATATATACCCAGAAGTCGGATTGCTGGAGCATATGGTACTTCTATTTTTAACTATTTCGAGAGCCCTCCCGTGCTGTTTCCCGTTGTGGCTGCACCACAATGCACCAGGGTTCCCTTTTCTGCACATTTGCACCACACTTGTTACCTTATTATCTTTTTAATAATAGCCATTCTAACAGGTGTGATGTGATGGTTGCTTGTGGTTTTGACTTACATTTGCCTGATGATTAGTGATGCGGAGGACCTTTCATGCACCTGTTGGCCATCCGTATGTCTGATCCAGTGGTCTTTAATATTCCTGCCAGCTCTGACATTCCGTGAGCCTGCATGTCTAGATGAACAGGCTAAGCTTGCAAGGTCCCTTAGCTCTGAAATTCTGCCCATCTGCTACTTTTGACATGAAATATACTTCAATTTTACACTTTTCTCTCTCCATGATTCAAACCCAGCCAGATCAAGAACTCTGGAACGATCTATACTCACTCCAAATCTGTCTATATAAGGGGGACAGGCATAAAATCTCAGGGGGGTATCTTTCTGCTCCTATGCGTAGCATCCCCTTACCCCTGCCAACGATGGCAATATTCATGCTGAGGCATTTGTAATTTTCTCCCTGGTTATCTTGTAGCTGATTGCTCCTAATGGCAGTGGGAAACGAAGACATTTTCTCGTCACTTAATGCAGGGCTTTGGTATCTCCCACTGAGCTCAGTGACATTTTGCTAGGAAGGGTGGAAATAATCAACTCTGGCTTTCTTGTCACCACCTGCTGGTAGCAAGTTGCGTTTTAATGCCACCTACTGTTGTACCTGAAGAAAATATCTTAGCTTGGGAGAGGGCTGGGGGCAGAGGGGTGAGGGTTTGCTGGAAGGTGACCTGCATGGAGTCTATACCATCTCACACATATGGAGTCAGGCCAACCATTCTGAATCCTACTTGCTACTTCAGGATCCTCTGGTAATGTGTCTTTATCATTTGGATCTAGTGGGATCCTGACGTTGGGTAACCTGATTCCCAAAACTATCTGGATCTGGTTGAATGGTAAAGACCAGGAGGAAATGTTACAGGAAGGGAAGCCACTGAAGACAAGTCTCTCCTACTACAAAAGTTTCAACAGGCTGACTCGGTCTAAGAAGAGACTCAGTTGTTGACATGCCTTACTGGGAATATGTTTAGTGTACATTCTAGGACAGGGCTCAGGGATGTCAGCTAACAGCAATCCCTTGAAGGGTCGAGCTCTTTCTCGATGCTCTGTGTAGGATGCAGAGCTGCTGGTGGAGTAGATATATGGCTCTTTAGAAATTCATATTTCTATGCCAGAGGAGGCTACACTGTAGTAATAGTCAGCTTCAAGATACGGGGAAGCCAGGATCACTCCAGGTCTGTGCTCTGTGGTCCCAGCCAGCATCATCATTATGTGAGGCTGGCCATATTTCACATTATGGTTGTTTATGATGCACAGTGATTTACTCTCCTCGCTTTATCCTTTTATCTCCCTCACGTTGCTTATTTCTCTCTGTGACACTTCTTTCAACACACCCACCTGGTCACTGCCGTTCCTTGTGCGTGTACGTTCCAAGTTCCACCATGCGAAGCTGCCCTTGATACCATTTAAATGAAATTCACCCTTATGAAAATATTAGGTGGGAGGGACAGGGCAGTCCCACAAAATTCATCCACCCTAAGCCCCATTTCTACCTCCAACTCACCCATAAGGGGCATCTCTTTTGCCAGAGACTGGTCCTCACAAAACATGAGGCTGCTAATGATCTGTTGTGGTATGGCCTCATTCGGGAAGTTAATAAGCACCCTCGGTTTCACTGGCTACTGAGGAGTGTTCACTCCAAAGCTGAGAGTAAGTAAATAGGACTTGCCTCACTGAGCCACATCTGCTCCAAGGCTTGGGGAGAGCCCAAATACATAGAATCGATTGTCTCCCTTGGGGAGGCAGCATCTGGAGGCGCAGATAATGGATGAACTCTCCCACTGCCAAAGACAGCTTTGCCCATGGAAACATTCATCAGAAACAATGCCAGCGCTGCAAAGACAGTCAGCAAGGCTGGAGGGGGCCCACTGCACACCCGGAAGTGCCAAGTGTGGGGGGGGGGGCAGGTGGTCTTCCCGCCCACCCGCAGTCACCCGGGACCAACCTCAGACTTTCAAAGCACAGAGAAGACGACGACAGTTTGCACACTACGCCGTGATTTGTAACCCACTAACCAGGCAGGTAACCGACTCCTATGCACTGATACAGCACCCAGTTGTTAAAACATTGAAATATTCCCATACCAGTTGGTAAAAGCTGCCACTCCAGCTGTTGCCTCTGGGATGCCCCCCCAGCTCACCTCACAATCCAGCAAGTAAAAGGTGACGCCTGAAACATCAAGTATTTTCCATGCCTCTGTTCCAGTGCTAGTGCTGGCATACATTCTGATTGGTCAGTTTCTTAAACAGTATGAATATCCTCATGGCAGGCTCAATCCTAAGATGCTCCCCTAAGATTTCCCGCCCTAATCGTCAAGACAGCGAATATGATGAGATAGCACATGTGTGATTATGTTGCACCACGTGGCAAGGGAAATTTTTATGGATGTAATTAAGGTTACTAATCAGGGAGATTATCCAGATGGGCCTAATCTAATCATGTAAGTCCTTCAAAAGCAGAGTTTTCACCAGCTGGTAGCAAAAGAAGATGTCAGAGATTCGAAGCATAGGGAGGATTTCATGTGCCATGGCTGGCTTGACAATGGAAGGACACGTGGTAAGAAATGCAGGTGGCCTCGAGGAAATGAGTGTAGCCCCCGGCTGACTGCCTGCAAGGAGGTGGGGACCTCAGTCCTGCAACCACAAGGAAATGAATTCCGACAACATAAACGAACGTGGAAGCAGATTCTTCTCCAGAGTCTCTAGACTCAGCCACACTGACACTCGGATTGCAGCCTTGGGAAGGCCTCTGTGACTGGAATGGAGGACACACATCAGAGAGAAGTAGGAGATGATGTCAGAGAGGTAATGAGGATAAACAACAGGTCGCATAGCGCCCGAAAGACCTTTGTAAAGACTTTGGCTTCTACTCTGCCCCTCCTCTGCTCTCTCTCTCTCTCTCTCTCTCTCTCTCATTCAAAATTATCTTAAATAATTTTTTTAAAAAAAGAATATGCTGATTAAGAAAAGACAGAAGTGGGGCAGCAGCAAAGACAGAGGGACTAATTGTGAGATCATTGCATTAACCATAAGAAAAGCTGACGGTGGTTTTGAATAGGGTGGTCATGATGGATATGAGGAGCAGCGGTCAGATTCTAGGTATATTTCAAAGCTAGACCCAATTCTGATGGATCAGAGGTGGGGTATGAGCAAAAGGGAGGAGTCCAGCATGACACCAAGATTTGGGGCTTGAGTACCTGGAAGGGTGGCATTTTCCCTTACTGAGATGGGGAAGAGTAGTAAAGGAGCAGGCATAAGAGCAAGGCAGAGATCCAGAATTCGGTTTTAGATATGTGGACTTGGAAATGCCTGTTGGACATTTGAGTGGAGATGTCTGGCGGGCAGTGGTCTACGGGTCTAGCAGAGAGGTCCAGGCTGGAGAGAGAGAGATGTGGGAGTCACTAGCATGTGCACAGTATTTAAAGCCATGGGACTCGGTGAGGTGAGTGTGGATACAAAAGAGAAGAGGTCCAAAAGTGAGGCACTCCAATGTGTAGAGGTTGGAAAGAGAGGACAGATTGCCCAAGGAGACTGAGAAAGAACAACCAGGGAGGGTAGGAGAAAAATGAGGATAATGCACTGTATTATAATACTATACCATCCCCAGGATACTGATACCATCACATGCTAAAGAGCGGTGAGAGCCTGGATTTGAACTGAGGGAGTCTGACCCCAACACTCATGCACAGAACTGCTACCCTATCCCATCGACCTCAAGGCCAGGAAGCACAACTCCGAACCACCAGTCTCCTTGTCCTACCACTTCCAGTGGCTAAAGATTTCATTGGGATAGGAATCACACACACTTCGTCTAACATACCTGTATCCCTCCCTTAGCTCTCAAGACTGCTTCATAAGAAAACAGAACAAACCATAAACCCTGGCAGCTTTCAGTCCCGTAGAACAGTCCAAACTACAGAAACTGTAGTAAGTCTAAGGGATAGGACAGCCTCTTTCCTGGTGAAGGAGCTGCTCAATTCAACCTGTAGAAATTTCCTGACGTCGGAGCGGAGCCATTTCAAATTTTAATAACTGTCTCTTTCCTTTGGGAGACCCTCAGGCAATCTAGATATTGATTTTTCTCATTGCAGCTTGTGTTTTTCCCTGTTGCCAGACCATTCTCTGGAATCTGATCTGGGATTTCTGCATCTCACTAACAAGAAAGCAAATATTTAGAACCACAGAGGACATTTTAATAGTGCCCCCACTTTGGGTAATGTGGAACCCAGGAAAACCTGCTAATAATTCCATATCAATGAACAATCTACATTTTCTGGGCTTGGTGCTATAAATGATATCAAGGTAAAGACATAGTTGATGCCTTTGGGGAACTTAAAGTCTAGTTCAGAGGGAGAAGTCTGACATGAGTAAAATAACAATAGCATTATTACTATGAGTATATAATAGCAATGATGACAAGAGCGCCTGGGTGGCTCAGTCGGTTAAACATCCAACTTTGGCTCAGGTCATGATCTCGCGGTTGGTGGGTTCAAGCCCCGCATCGGGCTCTGCGCTGGCAGCCCGGAGCCTGGAGCCTGCTTCGGATTCTGTGTCTCCCCCTCTCTTCCCCTCCCCGGCTCGTGCTCTGTCTCCATCTCTCAAAAATGAATAAACGTTAAAAAAAAATTTTTTTTAAATAGCAGTGATTACAGAGAGCATGGGCACAGGAGTAGTCGGATGACTGGATTTGAAACCTGGACTGCGATTTACTGTGGTTTGGGGCAATCTGAACTGTTTCTGCCTCAGAGGACCTCTTCTGCAAAATAAGGATGATGATTAGGCTTTTTATCTGCTTCTGACTCTCAGATCCATTCTCTGTCCATTTCCTGCTCTGCTCTGTATCAAGGGTACTACATTCTCCATGGTCCATTGCCCTTTGGCTTCTGGGTAGGTTTGGCCAACCCAAAGGTAAGAAGAAGGGACTAGTGAGGATATTTCACTTTGGGGGTACCTGTAGCAGCAGCAGCTGTATTTCCTATGGGGCTCACCTTCCACCACCACCAGGCATCCCCTCCCTCGTTGGCCCCAGCTTCTGCAAGGCATCCCCACCTTGGCTCTAGCTCCCACCAGATAGCCCCAGTCCTCGAACTCTGGTAACACCACTCACCACCTCTCCCAGTTGTCCCTGTAAGTCTAGGGATAAGAGGGGCTTCCTGTGGCTGCTAATCTCTGAGTTGCCTCACTGTCCCCTGTCTGGCTTCTCATCTCGTCCATCATCGGCATACTAATCCCTGTGTTAAATTTTCTATGTCTGAAAGACCTAGCAGGATTTCTGTTTCTCTGGCTGTACCCCAATCTATCAGTACCTATCTGATTCGGTGGTTCTGAGGTTGATTCAGGAAGGACAAATGGGGCTGAGATTTGAAGGTCAAATTTGGAAAGACAGAAAAGTGGGGATAGCTTTCAGATCTCATTTCTGGTGGGGAAATGGTTTGTACACCAGCAAGGATCAGCCTGGAGTTTATTGAAGGCAATAAGGGTGTAGGAGCTGGCCTTGTTCTTTTCTGCCTCCTATTCTTTGATTTCCTATGAAAATATCTTCAAGTGAAAATGATGTTCTCTCTGTGCCAATAGGGAATATGCCCCAGCAATGAAAAGAAACATATAGAGGAATCATACCTCTAGGAGCTAGATGAAAAAGTTCAGAGTCTGCCTTTAGAAAAATAATTTTAAAAGATGAGGTCTGCTCTTGTGGCTTCTCACATCCCCATTCTGAGCCTTCATACTGCTGTCTACCTGGCTTGGCACAGCACCCTGGGCTAACTGCCTTGCCTTATGTGGACCTTACCTTTGACAAGCCCTTTCCCTCTATCTCTGGGCCCGAGCTGAGCTCTTTCTCAGTCCCCTAAGGCTTAGAGAAGTCGGTAATAAGAATGCAATGACTATCTAGCATATAAACAGCCTTTATTAAATCTTACAGGCGCTCAACTGTTTCCAATCTATTATCATTATAACTACCATCAATAATAACTACCAGGACACTTGGGTGCCTGGGTCAGTTAAGCGTCCGACTTTGGCTCAGGTCATGATCTTGTGGTTTGTGAGTTCGAGCCCCGAATCGGGCTCTCTGCTGTCAGTGCAGAGCCTGCTTTGTATCCTCTGTCCCCCTTTCTCTCTGCCCGTCCCTTGCTTGCACTCTCTCTCTCTGTCAAAAATAAACAAACATTAAAAAAAATATTAACTACATATGGAATACTACTTGGCAATGAGAAGGAATGAAATCTGGCCATTTGTAGCAACGTGGATGGAACTGGAGGGTAGTATGCTGAGTGAAATAAGTCAGTCAGAGAAAGACAGACACCATGTTTTCACTCATATGTGGATCCTGAGAAACTTAATGGAAGACCATGGGGGAGGGGAAGTGGAAAGAAAAGTTACAGCGAGGGAGGAAGGCAAACCATAAGAGACTCTTAAATACTGAGAACAAACTGAGGGTTGAGGGGGGGTGGGGGAGAGGGGAAAGTGGGTGATGGGCACCTGTTGGGATGAGCACTGGGTGTTGTAGGGAAACTAATCTGACAATAAATTATATTTAATATAAAAAATAAAATAAAATTATATATATATTATATATATTATATATATAAATTTATATATAAATTTATATATTATATATATAAATATATATAAATTTATATATTATATATATAAATATATATAAATTTATATATTATATATAAATGTATATAAATTTATATTTATATATAATATATATAAATTTATATTTATATATAAATATATAAATTTATATATATAATAAAATTATATATAAATATATATTATTAAATATATTTATTATATTATATTATAAATTATATTTATATTTAATATAAAAAATAAAAAATATTAACTCCCATTTAGTGAGCACTTACTATGTGCAAGACACCACACGAAGCACTTTTCATACATATTTCCTCGTTAAATTTTTACAACAACCATATGAAGCAGCGACTATTATTAATTCCATTTTATAGGTGAGGAAACTGAGGCACAGAGATCAAAGTGACTTACCCCAGGGCACACTCTCAGTAAGGGCACTGGCAGGTGTGTCTAACCTCAAACAATCACAGTACTGTACCTACTTCTTTCCTACCTGCGTTCCAATCTCCCAGACCCGGACACATGGCCCCCACCCCCCCCACCCCCCCCACCCCCAACCTCCGTCTCCCTCAGCTTTTTTTTTTTTTTTTAATTTTTTTTTCAACGTTTTTTATTTATTTTTGGGACAGAGAGAGACAGAGCATGAACGGGGGAGGGGCAGAGAGAGAGAGGGAGACACAGAATCGGAAACAGGCTCCAGGCTCCGAGCCATCAGCCCAGAGCCTGACGCGGGGCTCGAACTCACGGACCGCGAGATCGTGACCTGGCTGAAGTCGGACGCTTAACCGACTGCGCCACCCAGGCGCCCCTCCCTCAGCTTTATCCTCCCACTCGGTTCACTGACTCCGTCTTTTGAGTTTTAACCAGACTGTAAGGAGTCTTTCCCTTAGTTCTAGAGACTAAGTGCCCTCCATTTCCCTGAGCGGAGATTCCTTGCCCCCACCCCCAACACACACACACACACACACACACACCACACACACACACACGCCCAGTAGCTCTCTTTTCCTTCTTCTTCTGCTTTAGTGTGCCCGTGAGCACTTCAAACTTCCAGTTTCTTCTTAGCTCTGCCTTTTAATACTCCCAACCTCCTCACTGAACAAGCACACAGCCCACCTGAGGTATCACACCCACAGAGGGTAAAAAAGTTCGGCTCTACCCAGCTCATTTGCACAAGAATTCCTCATTCAACTTACACATCCAGCCTTGGGACTTTTCAGGGGTCTTCCTTCCCAGTCAGCTTTTGCATGCGGAGAGCCTCCCTTGAAAAGGGTATCCACACAAGCAAGCCGACTATCCACCCTCCAGCTTCACGGGAGGAGAGAGGAGCCTTGACTCCACCAGCGCTGCAGGGGGCACCAGAGGATGATGTTTCATATCCTCTGCATCTAGCCTGGGCTGGCGCCCCCTACCCTCCGTGGTCTAACCCGAAACGCATTCCTCGGTCATTCTGCTTCAAGGCCCGCTCATGGTTTGGTCCGCAAGCTGTCGAGAGCCCGCACCTGCTGAGGACGAGAGCTCTTCACCTCAAATGCTGAGGGTATGCTTTGGCAGGTCCCCGCTGAGCTGCAGCTCTGCTTCCAACAGCCCCCGGCAGCCTTTGATGCGTGCTGCTACCTGGCGATGATTTCCCTCACCCACAAAGATGCCAGGGGGAATAGGAAGAAGTCAGTGAAGGGAAGTGGGTTTCACTCCCCTGTGGGAAAAGGCCACCAAACAGGGCAGATGTCTGCATCCCAGATTCTCCTGTCCTGGGTGTTCATCAGGAACATCAGTAACTGTCATGGATACTTCATCTCGGGTGACTCAAATGGAAACAAGACCAAGGATGCAAGTGACAAGAAGGGCTTCACGCCCAAAGAATACCTCTATCCACCTGCTGGCTGGTGTCCTCTACTCTTTCACCCATTCACCTAGCAATAAATACCTCTTTTTAAAAAAATGTAATGTTTACTTCTTTTGAGAGAGAGAAAGAGTGAGCCTGAGCGGGGAGGGGCAGAGAGAGAGGGAGACACAGAATCCAAAGCAGACTCCAGGCTCTGAGCTGTCAGCACAGAGCCCAAAGGGGGGCTCCAACTCACGAACTGCGAAATCATGACCTGAGCTAAAGTCGGACGCTTAACCAACTGAGCCACTCAGGCGCCCCAACAGTAAATATCTCTTAGATGGATAAATAAGTAAATTTAACAAATATTTATTGAGACACTACAACAGACTACACTACATTCTTGTCACCGGGGATACAACAGGGTGACAGGTGAAGACAGATACAGTCCCTGTTCTTACGGGGTCTACAGTCATTGACCCACGGTTTCAAGTTTCACTATTTGAAATTCATGTGTTTACCTTGAGACTGCCCTTAACCTTTTTTGGGGTCATGGGTTGCTTTGATAATCTGTCAAACATGGACAAGAAAAATGTTCATGTGAGCAGACATGGTAAATTTTAGCATAAAATCTCAGAGGATTCACAGACATCCTCCCAGGGGCACCCAGAAACCCGTGCGTCACCTTAAGACCTGTCCCCAGTTATCATGCAAATATGTTTTAAGCTGTTAGCACATCACTTGTGACTTGGTGTAAATGAGTCCAATCCCTTACTGAGATCAGGTTTTCATATGGGGCCAAGCAAGTAAGAGAGACCATGAGGGACATGTAACTGATGAAGACTGGGGAAGGGACACCAACAAAAACAAAAGAGAGAGAGAGAGGGAGATTGGAGGCACAGAAGGAAAATGTCACCATCATCACAGCTTGGCAAACGATCGGCTCTGGGCAACAGTCCCCAAGCCAAAGGTGCCTTCAGTTGCTCTGTGAAATAATAGCTATCAGTGGACGATCTGTGTCCATATAAATGACTGTGTTTGCATTTCAAAAGATTTCTGAGCTGAGACTCAGGAGGAATTGTTCCTTGTGGAAGACCTGGCCTTCCTATGGACTGGTCTCTGAATGTTCTCTGCACAGGCTACAGATAATCTTTATGGACAAGTCAAATGCCCTTGGCCCAAAGTTCCTCACTGGGGAGTGGGATTCTTCTTGGATTCTGCCTATTCCCATTATTAGTGTTCTGGACACCAGGAATCCGTTGACTGGAAAGCTAAATGATACAAATGTTCTTTAATTTCTGAGCAGCTTGAGGTCCAGAAACGAAATGTGAGCTCTGAGTTATTAAGATTAATAAGGCCTTGCTCTTCCTGTGGTCACCAGAGCCCTGTGTTGTAGCCTGGCTCCATGTGAGACGGCATAGGCGAGGACGTGTCCTTTGGATACAACACAGAAGTCAAAATTCCCAGAAGGAGCATCAGAGGTAACGACCCACCGCATTACTCTGCCTTTGACTTGAGGCCCGACAGCAAAATGACATTACATCAGCTGTCAAAGCAAATCTGTGTTTGTTCGAAAGAGAAAAATAGAGTAAAAAAGAAGAGAAAGGGTAATTGTATTTCCTTCCTAACCTCCTTTCTTCTGTCACAGGATTTTGCTTTTTCCTCTGTTCTCTTTCCCAATGCTCCCTGGGTGTTTGGACTTATATACAAGTACCTGCGCCTATAAATTTGTGAGCTAATCACAAAAGGTTTATGACAAATATATTCATCTCAAAGCTGCTCCTTTTTTTTTTTTTTTGAGGGGGGTGCACAGAGGTAGAAGGAGAGAGAGAATCTCAAGCAGGTTCAGCACAGAGCCTGACAGGGGCTCAATCTCAAATCAAGAGTCTGACACTTGGGGGGCACCTGGGTGGCTCAGTTAGTTAGGCATGCAATTCTTGGTTTTGGCTCAGGTCATGTTTTCAGTTTGTGGGATCAAGTCCCGCATCTGACAGTGCAGAGCCTGCTCGGGACTTTCTCTCTCTCCCTCTCTCTCTGCCCCTCCTTCATTCGTGTGCTCTCTCTTCATGTGTCAAAATAAGTAAACTTTAAAAATTAAAAGAAAGAGTCTGACGCTTAACTGAGCCATTCAGGCGCCCCTCAAAGCTGCTCTTAAGGGGCACCTGGGTGGCTTAGTCAGTTGAGTGTCTGACTTCAGCTCCAGTCATGATCTCGGAGTCCATGAGTTCAAGCCCCACATAGGGCTCTGTGCTGACAGCTCAGAGCCTAGAGCCTGCTTTGGATTCTGCGTCTCCCTCATACAGGAAAACTAACTAATGCAAAATACTTTCTGCTAGAGTCCCTCTGTCCTTAACCAGGATACGGTGTCTGACACATAGTAGGCTCTCACTTCATATCTACTGACAAAATGAGCAAATTCAGGAATTCCTAACGCATATGACAAAATATTTCAAAGTGTGAAGACGTGCAACTGATAAAGCTGACGAAAGCTAAGTTTCTTGTCCTCTAGTACAGAGGTTGGCCAATTTTTTTTCTATAAAGGGGCAAATAGTGAATATTTTAGGTTTTGTAGAAACCTAAGATCTAAGATCTTTGTCACAACTATCCCATTCTACTATTATAACACAAAAGAAGGGGTTCCTTGGCGGCTCAGTCGGTTAAGTGTCTGACTCTGGATTTTGGCTCAGATCATGATCCCAGGGTCAATGGGATCGAGCCCACAGCCCTGCGTTGGGCCCTGTGCAGAGTATAGAGCCTGCTTCCGATTGTCTCTCTCCTTCTGCCCCTCTCTCTGGTTCCTGTGCTCTCCCTAAAATTAAAAAAAAAAAACTTTAACACAAAAGAAGCCATAGAAATACATAAACAAATGGGCATGACTGTGTGCCAATAAAACTTTATTTATGGGCGCTGAAATTTGAAATTCATGTAATTTTTGTGTAAAAAATATTATTCTACTTTTGATGGGTTTTTTTTTCAATCACTTAGAAATGTAACAACCATTCTTAGATCTCAGGCTGTTCAAAATCAAGTGGCAAGTCAGATTAAGGCTGCAGGACGTCTTTTGCCCACTCTTCTAATTGTATCAATATATATCTCTTTCCTACCTTTGTGGACTGAGGCTCTGTGAAGACAGGGGCTCTGCTCTAGGTTTTCTTTATATTCCCCTGGTGCTTAGTCACATGTGGGACACATAGTAGGTACTCAATACATACTTTTTCACTGATTGATAGGGAGAAGCTTGAGGAAGTCTCTGATCTATAGTGTGTCAACCATGCTTTTAAAAATGCATAATGTGGATTTATATCCATTGCAAGTGCTTGGCGTTTGGAGATGAATAAATTTCTATGGCAATGGGTAGGAGCATTATCTAACTGAAAAGAAATCTGCCTACATGATGGATTTCATAATTATAGTCACACAGTGCTTTATAATTCCCAAAGCACATTTGCATATATTGTCTTATTTGATCCTCACAAGGATTCTGTGAGCGTCGGTAATATTATTCACATGTTACAGGTGAGGAAACAGGCTTCCAAAGGTCAAGATTTGACCGAGGATACGTGGCAAGTTTGCTCGTGCATTAATTCATTCCTTCTACGAGGACTCGAGAGGCCGCCCTATGCAAGCAATTCGGTCAGGGTGAACCCAAGCCCAGTGACTCCTCGAGTGATGTTAAGAAGCAATCCAGAAAATAGAAACATGGCCTGGAAAGTTAAAAGTAGACTCCTGACAAGGGAGGCAGATGGGGACAGACAAGTAGATTTTCCCATGCCCACGACGCAAGAAGACACCCTTCTCTCTTCCGCCATCCAACTTCGGCTCAGGTCGCAATCTCGCAGTTCATGAGTTCGAGCCCTGCATTGGGCTCTGCCCTGACAGCTAAGAGCCTGGAGCCTGCTTCGGATTCTGTCTCTCTCTCTCTCTCTCTCTCTCTGCCTCTCCCCGACTTTCTCTCTCCCGCTCTCTCTCTCTCTCTCAAAAATAAATGAAGGAAAATTTAACAAAAAAGATGATATACTTGAAAAATATATATTACTGATGGTGGGAGCCTAAGAAGAAATAAATAGGGACAAGCCCATGAAAGTGGTTTGTGAGGATCGGTGTGAGAGGACACAGCAGGGTGCTGTGAGGTGGAGGACCAGAGAAGCTCACTCTACATTGGTTGTTGAGGGCACGTCTCTTTTTAAATTTTTTTTAATGTTTTAATTTTATTTTTGAGAGAGAAAGAGAGAGCACAAGCAGGGAGGGGCAGGGCGGCAGAGAGAGACAGAAGCCGAAGCAGGCTCCAGGCTCCACGCTGTCAGCACAGAGCTGGATGAGGGACTCGAACTCACAAACTGAGATCATGACCTTGAGCCGAAGCCAGATGCTCAACCGACTGAGCCACCCAGGCGCCCCTAGGGCACATCTCTTTGAAGAGGTAATAATTGAGCTGAGAACTGACAGGTGAGAATAAGCCAGCTCTATTCCCTGACTAGGAAAAAAAAAAAAAAAAACACAAACAGAAAAAAAAAAAATTCCCAAACCCCTTTCCGTTTACCCCGGTGGTTACATCTTCAGTCATTCTACGGAGACTCTTGGAGAAGTGAAGCCTTGAGCTGCAACTTAATTTGGGGGTGTGAGAGAGGGCCCAAGGAATGTTTGCTCACTGGGTATTGGTGAGCCCACATCCACGGCCCAGAAGAGCCAACAGGAGACTGAGAAGCAGGAAATGAGGACACAGTAGGGTCAGGCTACCCGGAGCTTCTGATGGTGATGGGGCACAGCAGGATTCTAAAGGTGGTTCCAGGGGCGCCTGGGCGGCTCAGTTGGCTAAGCGTCCAACTCTTGGTTTCGGCTCAGGTCATGATCTCACGGTTCATGGAATCGAGCCCCGCGTCAGGCTCTGCAATAAAAGCCTGCCTGGGGTTCTCTCTCTCTCTCTCTCTCTCTGTACCTCTGCTTCTCCCCTGCTCACGCTCTCTTCCAGTAAATAAATAAATATTTTTAAAATAGTAAAAAAAAAAAAAAAGATGTTTCCAGACATCATCCCACTGAATCCTTGTCTAAGCGTTATCCCCACAGAGAGTAAGCGAACCAAGTAAGTGGCACGTGTGGGTGGAAGCAAGGGGCAGAAGACTGAGACTCTAGATCTGCTTTACCACCAACTAGATGTGTGACCCTCTGGAAGTTTCTCTCTGCAGACCTCACTGGCCCTCTCTGCATTTCTCTCTGCAGACCTCACTGGCCACGTACAAAATGACAAGCAGCATACTGCCAATGGCAGGGGGGGTGTGTGGGGGGGTGGTGAGGGTCCAGTGAGAAAATGGGAAAGTGCTTGGAAAAGCATTAAGCCCTAGACAAATGTGAAGTTCTGTCTGTCGGAAGTCCCTTTCCCAGGGGCGAACTAAAGGTGAAACACTGGGCATTTTATTTTCTGGCCCATTGTGTTTGACACTAGCCAGAAAGCACTTATGTAGAGAAGACAGGAGCTCCAGAAAGCACGAAGGGAGTCCCCCTCCCATGACGGCCAGGAGCCCTTGTTAGGCTGTAGGGAGGACAATTCTCCCATCACTTGAGTTCAGTAGGACCTGAGAGGCCAGTTCGAGCTGATTTTGTTTGAGGACGACCTGAGATACCACAAGAATAATTTTTTTGCAGTGATAAACTGGAGGCCTAGAGAGAGTAACATGGCTTATTTCCAAGTCTCAACTATGATATACGTATGCTACACATATGACATACATATGTGACATACATATCCATGTGATATACATGCCCAGAGGCTTGTATGTTGCTGTCCCTCAATCAGAACTTTCCTATGCTGTGTGCTACTCCACTGAGGCCCCACTTCCTCACCTAACAACGGATAGTGGTAGGTGTCTACTGGGAAAGAACCACATTTTTAAATTTCCAGCACCCAGTCACCCTGAGCCCCCCTTTCGTTTCTTTTCCCCACACCCCCACCCCACCTTGTGGTAGGACAAGGAGGACAAGAACGAAAATAATCAGGGCGTTTGGGTGGCTCAGTCGGTTGAGCTTCCAACTTTGGCTCCGGTCAAGATCTCGCAGTTCATGAGTTCGAGCCCCGAGCCGGGCTCTGTGCTGGCATCCTGTCAGCACAGAGCCTGCTTCAGATCCTCCGTCCCTTTCTCGCTGCCCTTCCCCCTGCTTGCACTCTCCTGAAAATAAATAAATAGATAAACAAACAAACAAAAAGAGAGAAGAGGAAAATAATCGAAACTGGCAAGATGACAACAGAAAAGGTAGTAAAGGACTGCAATCCCACTGGTTGGTTTCTGCAAGAACTTAAATGGCTTAAAACCGCCCAAATGTCATTCTGAACCTCAGAAAGTAGACGGTTTCTTTGAAGGCAGCAGAGTGGGTCAGAGGTGGACCACAGAGGAGGGATTTCTCCTCCAATTTGTTGGCCACTTTTCCTGCCGTGATCCTTGGAATCAGAGAGAGAACCATGACGACACTTCGTTGTTTGTGACCTGCATTGTTTTTATGACTGCACTTGTGTTCCATATACTAAATGGTCTCTAAATAAAACCCAGCAATGTTTGTGAGGACCTTGCAGGAAGGACCCTTTTAGAAGATGGAAAGTAGACCCTTCTGGAGTCTCAGGGACCTAATGCACCAGGTCAGTTTGCGATTGTCTGTTTTTCTGCCACTTTTATTTATTTATTCATTTTTATTTTTTAAGTGTTTTTTTAAAGTTTATTTACTTTTGGGAGACAGAGAGAGATAGAGCATGAATGGGGGAGGGACAGAGAGAGAGGGAGACACAGAATCAGAAGCAGGTTCCAGGCTCTGAGATGTCAGCACAGAGCCCGACATGGGGCTCGAAGTCATGAACCATGAGAGCATGACCTGAGCCAAAATCAAGAGTCAGAAGCTTAACTGACTGAGCCACCCAGGCGCCCCTCTCCATCTATTATCGTCCTCAGTACAGGCAGCCTGCTGCCTTCTCATTAGATAGGCAACATGCATGGACCTTGAAAGCATTACTCAAAGTGAAATAAGTCAGGAAGAGAAAGACAAATATCATATGATCTCATTTCTATATGGAACCTTAAAAATTAAACTAAAAAAAAGGACTCATAGAAAAAGAGATCAGATTTGTGGTCACGGGAAAGGAAATTGGAAGGTGGTCAAAAGGCACAAACTTCCAGTTCTAAGATAATAAGTACTGGGGATGTAACGTAACAACACGAGGACTATAGTTAACACTACTGGATGGTTTATACTGAAAATTGCTAAGACAGTAGACCCTACAGGTTCTTATCACAAGGAAAAAAGCATTTTTTTTCTTTTTTTGTATCTTTACAAGGATATTAATTAAATGTATTGTGATAAGTATATGTAAGTCAAGTCATTCTGTTGTACACCTTAATCTTGTAGGGTGCTAGGGGCGCCTGGGTGGCTCAGTCGATTGAGTGTCTGACTCTTGATTTTGGCTCAGGTCATGATCTCACAGAAGTGAGATTGAGCCCCACTGGTGGGGTGCTGGGCTGTGGAGCGTGCTTGAAAGTGTCTCTGCTCTTCCACCCACCCCCGTGCACGCTCTCTCTCTCAAAAACAAAAGAAAAGAAAAGAAAAAAGATCTTATACAGTGCTACATGCCAATTATATCTCAATAAAACCAAAAGAAAAATAAGAAGTTTTGCAATGTTTAAATAGGGGCGCCTGGGTGGCTCAGTCAGTTAAGCATCTGACTTCAGCTCAGGTCATGATCTCACGGTTTGTGAGTTCGAGCTCCATGTCGGGCTCTGTGCTGACAGTGAGGGGCCTGCTTGGGATTCTTCTTCTCTCTCCCTCTCTCTCAAAATAAATAAATAAGCTTAAAAATTTTTAAATAAAGATAATAAAAAATGTAAAAAATAAATAACAATTTCTTCAGTGTTAAATAAACACTATCAGCTTCCCCCACCCCGCCTCCCCAAAAAAGAAAAACCAGAGCGTACCAAGCCTCAGTGACCACCAAATATCTTCCCCGCCACTATTTATCTCTTTGGCTGTGTTGTGCACACATTAAGAAAGGTGGAGACTGTCAGTTATTAATTCTGCCTCTGTCCCTCCTTCCCCCACCCTGTGATTCTCTCCATAGTAGCCTGATAAGCCAGCTTTGTGCATAATGCTGGGTGACCTAATGACATTTTCTTTGGGGGTGTACAAACTATACCTACTTCCTACCATCCTGTCAACACAGGGATGGAAGGGAGGGGTGGCCATGGGAAGATAAGGACAGATAGGGACGAGGCAGAGATGCTGGTCTGCTACTTTGGACTGCTGAATACATCTGAGCTAGCAGGTTGAATCCAAGAATTAGTGTTTCCAAAAGTGTGGTCGACAACCACCCGCATCAAGATCATCCACAGAAACTTATTAAACAACGTAGATTCTCGAGTCTCCCATCCCCGCAGCATCGGTTTTTTGTAGGTCTGAAGTGGGGCCCAGGAATCGGCATGTTGGCAATTTTGGCAATTTTGGCAATTCCCTACTAGACAACTACATATGTTCACGAGGGAGAAGGACCTGCTTGCAACACCCCATCCTGCAGTTCGAGAAGGTTAATTGGGCTATTGAGGGGGCATCACTGCTAGGGTGCGAGGGATATTGGGGACAACGGATGGGCAGTGAGTTGGCACTGGACGAAGGGCTCTCTTTTTATGCCCTGGTGTTCTGCAGCTGAGTTTGTGCACTTGACCTGAGGTTTCTACAAGGGCTCTAGAGTAGATAAACCAATATCAAAGTCAGTCCCAGCAGGCCCCAGAATGATTCGAACAGGATATTCTAACCATCTAGCAACCTTGCGGAAGAGAGGAGGACCACTGTCTTTAGTGACGGGGACCTGACTCCCCTCTAGACCACTACACATGTGTAATAAGCTGGAGGTGAGGGCATGGGAAGGAATGGTGATACTCACTGAGGGGACTATCTCTACTTCAGGGCTTCCAAGAGACCCGGACTTCCTCCACATTCTGAAGATTCCAGTATATATTTTTTAAATGTTCATTTATTTATTTTTGAGAAGAGGTGCAGAGAGAGAGAGGGAGACAGAGAACCCCAAGCAAGCTCTGTGCTATCAGCGCAGAGCTCAACACGGGGCTTGAGCCCACGAACCGTGAGATCATGACCTGAGCCGAAGTCGGACATTCAACCGACTGAGCCACCCAGGCGCCCCTATTTTTTAAATGAATCAAAACAAAAATGGAGTTGCAAAAACTACGATATATTTTAAATGCTTACATCTTTTTTAAAATTGCATTTTTAGCCCCGAGGCAAAACCACAATACAATGTATAACATTGGGTGAGGTCCAGAAATCTGCATTTTTAACAAATGCCCCATATGCACACCAACATTTGAGAAGCATGCCCTGAATTTTACCAGGAGGAGAAAGTGCTCCAAGTGAGGTAGACTTCCCTTGAAATGCCAGGAAAGTGAATTCTCTCGCCTCGATTTGGGGTGTGTATGCCACAGCAATTTGTGTTGCTTTCCCATCATAGGGAATCAGAGCTGGTCTTATGCCCAAATGAAGTAAGCAGCTACGAGTTAATGTGAAAAATGCCAAAATATCCCCTTACCCAAAATAACCCTCCGACAAGCCTGCCATTGGGCCCAAGATTCCCGGGAGTAGCTTTTCTCCTTAAAGGTTATTATTAGCTCCGCTCTGCTGTGTCGATGCCTGCCACTCTCCCTTTGCATTATGTTATAAAGCTTTCCAATTTGCTAAGGCAAGATGGTTGCTGGCAGGAGATCTACGGGAGTGCATAAGAATTTGTCAAAAGCTGGTAAGAAATTGGCCTTGTAGCTTGATTGCAAGGAAAAGAACCTTGAGCTTGGATTTGTTGAGAAACGTAAAATTGAACAGATATGTTCGTTTGACCTAGCTGTGGCTGTGTGTTCAGAATCTGAGCTAGTCAACAACATTTGAGGGTATACTCTTCAGTCCCAGTACCTTACACTGGGACAGTGAAAGGAGATAAAATATACAGAAGCCTTGGTCTGCTCCACAGGACCTGACAATCTCAAAGGCAATGCAGGGCACACACATGATCTAGAACACATATGTAAATCTATGTGTCATTAAGAGCACATTGAAAGCACATCGTGGTAGCACAAAAGTCCTGAAAATTTTGGAAAGTATGAAAGAGGAAGGACCGCTGCCTATGGTTGTGTAGGTATATCTTACACAAGGAACCCCGCCAGGGGCGGATCTTGGAAAATGTTTAATAGTAACAGTTGAGTGCAAAGGATAGGGCAGAGTAGGAGAACGCATCACCACCAAACACTGAAAATAGGCAAAGAAAAAGCCAATGTGTGATATGTCCATCACATAAGGTGAAAGGCTAGCCCCATGCAGATGTATAAAAATCTTTGAGGCATTGGGGCCCCCGGGGGGCTCAGTCGGTTAAGCATCCGACTTCAGCTCAGGTCATGATCTTGCAGTTCGTGGGTTCGAGCCCCGCATCGGGCTCTGGGCTGACAGCTCAGAGCCTGCTTTGGATTCTGTGTCTCCCTCTCTTTCTGCCCCTCCCCTGCTCCTGTTCTGTCTCTGTCTCTCAAAAATAAGTAAATGTTAAAAAATTTTTGTAAAAACCTTTGAGGCATTTAGGGATGTTTAGACAAATACAACCACAAGAACCAATCTATAATCTTGCAATTCACATTAGATCAAGGATTGAAAATAAAACAGATTTCTACATGCCAAATCATCTTTTTGTCCATATTGTTCACTGCTGCAATCGTAACACCTAGCATCTATATATATTTGATGAATGAATGAATGAATGAATGTATGAATGCATACTTACTAATCACTTTGCAACTCACACTGTTTAATCCTTCCAGGTGGTCTGTTATTTCCAGAGCTTCAGGATCCGGGTGTTAATTCTGTACACTAATTACATTCTGTGTGTTGTTCCCACCACCACTACTGGACAGTCATCACTCTATACCCAGAGCCTAGCAGAGTGCCTGGGATATAGTAGTTAGTTGCTCAACATAGGAATCAAAGAATGGAGGTTAGGTGGGCCATGAATTGATACATGATAAGCGAATGGAAAAGGACCATTGAGACAATAATTTGCAGTAACTTCTGTGCTAAGTAATTCCCAACCTAAGCCCACCTGAGCACTAGGGGAATGGAATGGCAGCAATTGGGGTCCTAAATGGAGTAGGGACAATGAGGGACACCAGAAAGCCTCCGAAGCTCAAAAAGATGCCTATGGAGTATAAGTTCACCCACCATATGACTCTATTACTTTGTTGAGATCGAATGCCTTTTTTCCCTTAGAATTTTAGACAACTATTTTCTTTTAAAAAGGACATTACTTCTTAGTGTTTAAAACACAAACAAAAAGCTTACCTCACCCAGGGGTTTAAAAAAAAAAAAAGAGCATTTCCAGATAGCAGGATCTCTAGGCAAGTTTGAAAATGTGACTCAGTTCATCTTAAGAAATACTTATTGAATAGCTACTTCATTTCCAGAACTATGGAAACATTCCATGAATGAGAGACTGGCTATTTTGGGCCATCAAAGGGTAAAATGAAAATTCAAGGTTTGTTTCTGGTGTTGTTGGCTCAGAAATGTAGTGGAAAGAACCAACAATTATATAGGTCTTACTACATAGCAGGCCTTGGCATTTTACATTGATTTCTCTTTTTGTTGTTTATGTATTTTTGAGAGGAGACAGAGTGTGAGCGGGGGAGGGGCAGAGAGAGAGAAGGCGACACAGAATCTGAAGTAGGCTCCAGGCTCTGAGCTGTCAGCACAGAGCCCACTGTGGGGCTCTAATTCACAAACCATGAGGTCATGACCTGAGCCAAAGTCGGACACAACCGACTGAGCCACCCAGGCACACCTTTATTTCTGAAATTCCACAGCAATTCAGGTTGGTAGATATTTTCCTCGACTTTAACATTTGAGAAAACCATCAGAGATTGGGATTGACGGGTCTGAAGTCACACAACTAATAGCAGAACAGTATTTTAAACCCTGGTCTGCCGAACTCCAAAACCTCTGCTCTTTCCACAATGGCAGGCTACCCCTCACGATTTCATGCTGCCCTTACCTCCCGTCTTCCTCTGCATGCCAGCTTGCCTACAGCACCATCATCTCGCAATGCAGGATTCCAGGGCAATGATAGTTACTATAGCGATAATTGTCTGTGTGTGTGTGTGTGTGTGTGTGTGTGTGTGCGCGCGCGCGCGCACGCGTGCGCGCACGCGCACGTGCGTGCATGTGTGTGTGCAATTTACATATTGAAGCTCTCATCAAGGGCCTTCAAGGGTTTGCCCAGCATACTTTCTAATGAGTTTGAAGGGAAAAAATCTATGTATCCTTTTATATTTTGGGGGTTGACATCTAGAAATGTCATCATAACTTTAAACAATTGCAAATGATATAATTTCAGGAATATGATAAATATAGATATTTAAAATAAAATTATCCTGGGGGAACTGGGTGGTTCAGTCAGTTGGTTAGGTGTGCAAATCTTGATCTCAGATCAGGTTTTGATCTCAGGGGCTTGATCTTAGGGTTGTGAGTTTGGACCCCGAGTTGGGCTCCACACTGCGCATAAAGCCTGCTCAAATAAAACAAAATAAAATAAAATAATAAAATAAAATAAAATAAAACTATCTAGTCACTCATTTAAATTTATCCAATGGAATCTGAATGCCACAGCGATTTGCTACTCATAGGCATGTATTTAAAAATTAAATGGCTATAATCTTTAAGGGCAGAAAGTTTACATCATTCCCTTTCTCTTTGAATTCTTCTTTCCATTCACATCCCCACAGGATTTTATCCTAATGTCATAAAATTTTTGTTTTAAGTATTTTATGACTATTGATCATGACAATATTTCTTCAGAACAAAAATATAAATTAAATTTTAATGTTTTATTTCCTGCAGCCAGAAGGTAATAAATGCTAAAACATTTCTTTTTTTTTTTTAAGTTTTTTTTTTTTTGAAAGAGATAGCAAGCGGGAGAGGGGCAGAGAGAGGGGAGAGGGGCAGAGAGAGAGAGAGGGAGACGGAGAATCCCAAGTGGGCTCCGTGTTATCAACGCAGAGCCCAATGCGGGGCTCAAACTCACAAACTGTGAGATCATGACCTGAGCTGAAACCAAGAGTTGGATGTTTAACTGACTGAGCCACCCAGGCACCCCTAAAACATTTCTTTTGAGTTTAGTTATGATTCAATGATTAGCAGTCCAAAACAGCTCAAGGAACACAAATACAATACAAATTTTGGTAAATAACTTTAAGACATAAACATACATTTTTATTGGAAATGCATTTCTTCAGTATGTGGTTAGGGTTTTTCATCCAACTAGTTATTATATTCATAGAATATTACATAATATTTAGGAACAAAATTCAGCTTCAACTATGTTTTTATATTTTTATGACAGTAAGTGCTAAGAAACCTTTTCATATCAATAAGTATATGTGAATGGACAGTTTTATTATGCCATTGTCATTCAATTTTCTTGAAAAATAATATTTTAACAATACCATCTGACAACTTGATTAGGTTCCCCTTATATTTTACATAAAGCAAAGATCTGTAAACTGTATTCCTTAGAAAAGGATTTGTTACTCAAGATTACCGCCATTCAGTTTCTCCATTTCTGGGAAGTAATACTGTGGTAAGAAGCCTCTACAATGGCCCTCCACTGATCCCCACTTCCTGGAATTTGACCCCTTATACAATCTGTTCTCCTTGAGCATGGGCTAGACGTAGGGACTCAATTCTAACAAACAGAATATGACAAAAGTGATGTCACTTCAGAGATTAGGTAACATGAAGATCTTGGCTTTTCTCATTGACTCCCTCTGAGTGAAGCCTGCTGCCATGTTATGAGCTGTCTTTTTTTTTTTAATTGTTTTAATGTTTATTCTTGAGACAGAGAGACAGAAAGAGAGAGAGAGTGCATGCGCGCGCGCATGAGCGGGGAGGGGCAGAGAGGGAGACACAGAATCCAAAGGAGGCTCCAGGCTCCCAGGTGTCAGCACAGAGCCTGACGCGGGGCTCGAACTCACAAGCCGTGAGATCATGACCTGAGCCGAAGTCGGATGCTTAACCGACTGAGCCACCCAGGCGCCCCAATGTTATGAGCTGTCTTTTTTTTTTTTTTAACATTTTTTAAATGTTTTTATTTATTTTTGAGACAGAGAGAGACAGAATGTGAGAAGGGGGGGAACAGAGAGAGAGGGAGACACAGAATCTGAAGCAGGCTCCAGGCTCTGGGCTGACAAGCTGCACCAGAGCCTGGTGCAGGGCTCGAACTCACAGACTGTGAGATCATGACCTGAGCTGAAGTCAACCGCTTAACCAACTAAGCCACCCAGGCGCCCCACCCAATGTTATGAGCTGTCTTAAAGAGAAGCCCGTATGGCAAGGAGCTGAGAAAGGTCTTCAGCCAATAGCTAGCAAGGGACTAAGATCCTCAGTCCAACAGTGATAAATTTCATTTCATTGAAATTAATACAGTTTGCTCTATGAAAACACCAATAAGAAAGCACTATGAAAAGACGCAGACTGGGAGAAAACATTTGCAAGTCACATTCCTGACAAAGAGCTTGTATCCAAGAATACAGGCATACCTCGTTTTATTGTGCTTCGAAGATACTGCTTTTTACAAATGTAAGGTTTATGGCAACCCTGCATCGAGCAAGTCCATCGGCGCCACTTTTCCAACAGCATTTGCTCACTTTTTGTCTCTGTCTCACATTTTGGTAATTCTCGCAATATTTCAAACATGGTCATTGTTATTATATTTGTTATGGTGATCTGTGATCAGTGATCTCATTTTTTTTGAGAGAGAGAGAGAACACACATAAGCGGGGGAGGGGCAGAGAGAGAGAGAGAGAGAGAGGGAGAGAGACAGAATCCCAAGCAGTCTCCATGATAACAGGGTGAAGATCAGAACTGCAAGATCAGACGTCAGCCAAAACCAAGAGTCGGAGGCTCAACTGACTGAGCCACCCAGGTACCCCGATGGTTACCATTTTTAGCAATAAAGTACTTTCTAACTAAATTATGTACATTGTTTTTTGAACATAATACTATTGCACACTTAAAAGATGACAGTATAGGGGTGCCTGGGTGGCTCAGTCGATTAAGCATACAACTTCAGCTCAGGTCATGATTTCGTGGTTTGTGGGTTCAACCCCCACACCGGGCTCTGTGCTGACAGCTTAGAGCCTGGAGCTTGCTTCGGATTCTGTGTCTCCCTCTGTCTCTGCCTCTCCCCCGCCCATGCTTTGTCTCTCTCTCAAAAATAAATAAACACTAAAAAAAATTTTTTAAGGTGACAGTATAGTGTAAACATAACTTTTATATGCACTACCAATCCAAAAAATTCATTTGACTCACTTTAGTGCAGTGTTAGCTTTATTGTGATGGTCTGGGACCAAAACCACAACGTCTCCAAGGGATGCCTATGTATAAAAAAAAATATCAAAATTCACCTGTAAGAAAAAAATGCAATACAAATGGACAAAGGGTCTGCACAGACGCTTCACCACAGACGGTATATAAATATCAAATAAGCATACGAAAAGATGCTCGACATCATTCGCTATTTGGGAAGTGAGTCTTAAAACCATAATGGGATCCAACTACTTATCTGTTAGAGTGGAGCAACTTTCAAAACCTGACACGTGGTTTGTCAGGATGAGCACAGGGTGACATTTGGAAGTGTTGAATCACTATATTGCACACCTGAAACTAATATAACACTGTATGTTCACGAGCTGGAGTTAAAACAGAAACTTGATAAAGAGAATAAACACCTGACAAGTGCTAAGGAAGTCACAGAGCAAGTGGTGGGAGTGAAAAGTGGCACAGCCACTCAGGAAGACAGTTTGGCAGTTGATTATAAAGTTAAATGCACACTTGGGGCGCCTGGGTGGCTCAGTCGGTTGAGCGTCCGACTTCAGCTCAAGTCATGATCTCACGGTTCATGATTTTGAGCCCCACGTCGGGCTCTGTGCTGACAGCTCAGAGCCTGGAGCCTGCTTCAGATTCTGTGTCTCCCTCTCTCTCTGCCCCTCCCCTGCTCGTGCGCTGTCTCTCTCTGTCTCAAAAATAAATAAAAACATTTAAAAAACTAAAAGAAAATAAAGTTAAATGCACGCTTACCACGTGACTCGGCAATACCACCCTAGCTTGTCAAGCTAGAAAGGTTAAACTTATGTTCAGCAATAACCTGTGCGCGAATGTTCCAAGCAGCTTTATTCATAATTGCTAACACTGAAAACAACCAAATGTTCCTCAAGAAGCGAATGAAGAAACCGTGGTACATCCATATAATGGAAAACCACTCAGCACTAAAATGGAACACAGATGAAGCTCAAAGCCAGTCTCAAAAGATTATCTACCATATGATTGCATCTATCTGGTATTTTGGGTTTTTTTTTTTAAGTTTTTTTTTTTTTTAAGAGAGAGAGAGAGCAGGGGAGGGGCAGAGAGAGAGGGAGAGAAAGAATCCCAAGCAGGCTCCATGGTGTCAGCACAGAGCCTGATGCAGGGCTTGATCCCACGAACCGAACTGTGAGATCATGACCTGAGCTGAAATCAAGAGTTGGATGCTCAAGACTTAGCCACCCAGGTGCTCCTAAAGTTTATTTTGAGAGAGAGAGAGAGGGAGGGAGGGAGGAAAGGAGGGAGAGAGAGAGACAGAGAGACAGAGAGAGAGAGAGAGAGAGAGAGAGAATGAGCAGGGCAGGGGCAGATAAGGAGAGAAAGAATCCCAAGCAGGCTCTGCACTGTCAGCATGGAGCCCAATGCAGGGCACAAACTCACGAACTGTGAGATCATGACCTGAGCTGAAACCAAGAGTCGGTCGCTCAACCAACTGAGCCACAGGCGCCCTCCCGCTGTTGGATATTTAGCCTGTTGCCAGTTAGTTTGCTAAGATAAGCTACAGCACTACAGGGAACGACCCAGAGCATACATCTTTTTGCAAGTATAATGATAAGTTAAATCTCTAAAAGTAGGATTACCAGGTCCTAGGGTATGTGTAATTTGAGTTTTTATACCTACTGACAGATTGCCCTCTATCGAAGCAAGCAGAACTTTTAGAATGAGTCATGTGTGCATTCTGCAGTGCCCCATCCCAAACTCTTGAATTCTCTCTTTCATAGGATCATGCCGATATTGAGTGGAAATTTGCAAGGACAAAGCTCTGGATGAGTTACTTTGATGAAGGCGGCACCTTGCCACCTCCTTTCAATATCATCCCCAGTCCCAAGTCATTTCTCTACCTTGGTAACTGGTTCAACAACACCTTCTGCCCCAAAAGAGACCCTGATGGGAGACGGAGGAGGCACAACTTGAGAAGCTTCACAGTAAGGCTTTTAAAAATTATGTTTTGGTTTTTTTAAACAGAACTGTTTTCTATCTCCCCCCACCCCCAACACCCTTGGTGACAGTCTGTATATTAAACATCAAAAAATCACTTCAACCCCCCGATGTTTGGGGGCTTGTCAGGCAGGAGCTCCTCCGTTATTCTCCAGCCCTAATATTTAGAAATATATTCGAGTGGATGGGTTGCTGGGAGACCACTGATCTAAGCTCTCTGTCCATTTTCAATTACAGGAACGCCATGCTGACAGCCTGATACAGAATCAACATTACCAGGTAAAGCTCGTCCCAGGGACTAAGCACAATAGTTCTTGGTCAGTTGTGTGACCTTGGACAAGTCACTTAACCTCAGCGAGCCTCAGTTTCTGCATCTGTGAAATGGGGGGGAACATTTAAGTCACAGTATTGTCGCGAGAATTGAGTGGTGAGCATGTATGTACGATGAAGTGTGCATGTGCACACGTGCCTGTGTGTACGTGTGGCCTGCCTGGCACAATGCCTGCCGCGTCTCATCACCACTACTAATACAAAGCGGAGCACATCCCCAGGAGGCTAAGTGAAAAGAGGCCATCCCTGTGAAGGACAGGTGATATTTAAGAAAAATATCTGGACTGGGGTGGCTGGCCGGCTCAGTCTGTAGAGCACATGACTCTTAATCTCAGGGTGGTGAGTTCGAGCCCCATGTTGGGCGTGGAGCCTACTAAATAACTAAATGAATATCTGGATTATGTAATTAGTGGACATTGAGATCAGTAGACTTTGTGACACCGAAGAATGACTTTCTCAATTTTCTAAAAGGAAGAACTCTCATCTTACTGGGAGGGTTAAAGCTTCATCCAGCTTGAAGGAGGAAGGGTATTGACCATGTCCCTTCAAGGATTATTCCATTCTCATCATTGTATAGATGGGAATCTGTGTTTGCTTTGTGTGTGGGCAGAAATTTTTCCCTTCGGGTAAAGCTGCTCTTATGAGCCCACTCTGCCACCAAATTTGGACACTTGCAGAAAATGACTGGATCCTGGGAGAATGTGCTATTGCAAAGACAGTCTAAGCATATTTTATTTCTTGGATGTGTTTCTTATTTTACTGAGAGCCTGAGAAGAAAACTGAATGCTTCTTTATGTGTGTTTTTTTTTTGTTGTTGTTGTTGTTGTTAATTTCCAGGAAGTTATCAGGAATTTAGTCAAAAGATACGTGGCCGCTATGATAAGAAATTCCAAAACGAACGAGGGACTGACAGAAGAAAATTTTAAGGTGATTTAATCACAAAGTGGTTGAATTTCTCATTTCACGTTTCTTAAGCATCTTTTGATCTTCACCAAGTTTGAGGTTTCTGGTGATAATTTCAACCTCCTATAACCCACCAACACCAGCTAGAATTTTTACTTTCTCTCCGAGTGGTCTGTCCCCCAGAAAGTGGAGAGATTTCACCAATGTCTCTTGCCACAATCAGCTTTATGAACGAAAGACGTTTGCCTTATTCTTTTAATATTCTGGGTGTCTCACGGTGTGGGAATTGAAATTGAATGATATGGCCTTCTTTAAAGATACAAGATGAAGACCAACCAATCCATTATTAAATCTTCCTTTTCATTTTTCTAATGCTTATCTATCTTAGAGAGAGAGAGAGAGAGAGAGAGAGCGCAAGCAGTGGAGGAGCAGAGAGAGACAGACTCTGAAGCCGGCTCCAGGCTCCGAGCTGTCAGCACAGAGCCCGACACAGGACTCGAACCCGCGAACCGCGAGATCATGACCTGAGCCAAAGTCGGACACTTAACCAACTGAGCCACCCAGGCACCCCTTCCATCTAAGATTTAACAAACCCTATCATTACACATTAAAACTCTCCTAATACTGGCATGAGCCCAAAGCAGTGGTTCTCAGTCAGAGGCAATTTTGTTCTTTAGGGCACATTTGGTGATGTCTGGAGGCAATTTTGGTGGTCACACCAGACGTGTGTGCCACTGGCATCTAGTGGGTGGAGACCGAGATTGCTACTAAACATCCTACAACGCCCAAGACGGCCCCCACGACCCAGACTCTCAACATGGCAAGTGACTGAAGAGCCCGACCTTAGAACACAGGTATATTTTCTAAGGAACATAAAAAGGCCGTTATCCTAACCCACAGATGGAAGTCATCTCGTGAGGGCCTGCTCCGTGCCAAGCACTCCCCTGGGTGCTGGGGTACAGTGACGAGCAAGACCTAACCAGCCCCCACTCTTGTGGTGTGGCACGCACTAATGATCGAAGGTGACAAATGACTGGATCTTCTGACAGGATCGACACAGGGCGCTGTGGAGACAGGAGAGACACTCAAGTGGGATTTGGGATGTCAGAGCAGCTTTTCAGAAGAAGCCGTGTTTAAGCTGGGGAGCCAGATAAAGGAGAGTTGCGGAGGAGAGTGTCCTAGGCAGACAGACCAGCACAGGCAAAGGCCCAGAGGCAAGAGATGGTATGTCTACGCAGGTGGACAGCAGGAGAGCGAAATGTTCCCACTTAAGCTTTGAGAAGGTGGTCTTTAAAGGAAAACTCTAGGGGCGCCTGCGTGGCTCAGTCGGTTAAGCGTCCGATTTCGGCTCAGGTCATGATCTCACGGTTCTGGGTTCGAGACCCGCATCAGGCTGCTCATTGTCAGCACGGAGCCCGGGGCCCGCTTGGGACCCTCTATCCCACCGTCCACGCTGCCCCTCCTGCACTTGCGTGTGCTCTCTCAAAAATAAACAAACACTAAAGGAGCAATCTAGCATCTAGGCAGTCAGAGATAGAAGAATTTCCTGGGGACCTGTGTAGACAGGGACCCCTGTCCTCAAACAGCAGTCTCTAACCTGACATGTTCTACTTCCCTAGTTTTATTCCGTGGGGTCCTAAAAGCTTTTTCCTCTGCCGCAGTCTTTGTATATGCAGATACGCCTATGAGAGCTAGTGCCCTAATCAAATACCTTAATCACTAGTTAACGTTGTAATAGGGACAGGTCTGCTGCTGTCCTCTTGATAAGGACCATCTGAAATCAGCGTTACTAATTGCACGATGTTGCCAATGGCCACCCCTGCCCACAGAATTATTAATATATTTTTCTTGTACTGGAATAATGTGAGATTTTGCCGGTAGTTTGTGTACTTTGTGATTTGCCATTAGGCAAAGCCTGGAACGTTTCGAAGGACACCCAGTGAGCCTATCTTGAACAAAAGGCCACGCTTCTTAACATAACGTATCTTCTCTCTTGCCCCAGGAATTAAAGCAGGACATCTCCAGCTTTCGATATGAAGTACTCGACCTCTTAGGAAATAGGAAACACTCAAGGAGAAGCTTTTCCGCGAGCAGCACCGAACTGTCCCAGAGGGATGATACCAATGATGGCAGTGGTGGGGCTCGGGCCAAATCCAAGAGTGTCTCTTTCAATTTAGGCTGCAAGAAAAAGGCCTGCCACGGGCCACCTCTCATCAGAACCATGCCAAGAGCCGGCGGTGCCCAAGGGAAGTCAAAAGCCGAGTCATCAAGCAAACGCTCCTTCATGGGTCCTTCTCTCAAGAAACTCGGTCTCCTATTCTCCAAGTTTAACAGTCATATGTCTGAACCCAGTTCAGAGCCAATGTGCACCATTTCGGATGGCATCGCTCAGCAGCACTATATGTGGCAGGACATCAGGTATTCTCAGATGGAGACCGGGAAAGCAGAGGCCTGCTCTCAAAGTGAAATTAACCTCAGTGAGGTAGAATTAGGGGAAGCCCGGGGCGCTGCTCAGAGCCGTGAATGCCCTCTAGCCTGTTCCAGCTCTCTCCACTGTGCATCCAGCATCTGTTCCTCGAATTCTAAACTTTTAGACTCCTCAGAGGACGTCTTTGAAACTTGGGGAGAGGCTTGCGACCTGCTCATGCACAAATGGGGTGACGGACAGGAAGAACAAGTTACAACTCGGCTCTAAGTCAGACCCCTACCACCTGTTCTGGAACTCAAGAGAAACTTTGTAATTTCCTTGCTCTCAAAGGTGACAGGCGTACACTCCCTCATTGCCCTGAGCCAGCCCAGCCCCACCCCTCCCCCACCCCTCCCCCACCGCCCCCCAGAAAGGGGAGTGAAACTCCTATTATTTTCACTGTCTTTTATAGCCACATTTTCCATGTTCCGTTCTTGTGATTATGATTCTCGTTACTGCTATTATTTGCCTTTTTATACCTATTAACACTAAGTCCATTTCACAACCAACTGAAGGGGTGTTTGCCCCTGGTCAGCAGAGGTGCAGTGGGTGCTTAACCCCTTGGCTTTGCTTTTCTTACCCTTGCTTCCTTGAAGCTCCAGGTGCCACTTTGCTACTGTTGCTGCCGCTCAGATTCCTGACCTTCCTCAGGGTCTCACCGCATTTCCCCACGAGACTGAGGGAGGTGCTCAGCAGTCCCCACCAGCTATCAAATAAGGCAAAGCAACCTGCCTGTCTCCGTCGCCCTTCAGTGCTCCACGCTGCCCATTCTGGTCCAATGAACAGCATCAAAGGGAGACTGAACAGACTCCAAAGAATTGTCAGCTTGTGGTTTCTAGGTATAACTGGCCTTCTTGTTGTTTTTGTTTTTAAACACAACTTCTGTGCTCGCTTCGGCTGCACACACACTTAAACACGACAACTTCTCCTGATCGTGGGGGCGGTTGGCTTCTTTGGTTTCTTAAAGATGTGCTAGTTGCCCTAATATTTACCACGTAGTATGTGTCGTATCTAATAAGTTAGTGAATTCCTTTCTTGTGTTTGTGTGTTTCCGTTCCTTACGGCATTTGAAAATGCGACAGTATTGAGATTAGTATTTAGGATGTGTCCTGTTTTTAAAAAACTTCTGCACTCTAACCAGTAGTCACTACATCTCAGAGGTTGGCAAGAAAAATAATTAGCTGGTACATTCATAGGGTCCTATCTACTGTGGATAGTTTTAATCATCATTGCTATCGAAAGCATTTCTAAGGTAAAAGTCTGGGTTTGAAAATGTTTTTTAATCAGAAAGATAACCTCTTGTTAAGGTGTTGAAATCTGAAAAGAGCATCTTCATGAAAAAACAATGTTGGGTCTAGATAACCTGATTCAGGTTGCAGTTTGAATATTCATGGGGGACAGTGAAATTGCATGTGTAAACTTATGTTAGACATATAACGTGACCTTAGTGAATTCATGGAACTATAAACGTGATCCGAATTCTACTGTCTTCAAAGAAAGCAGCATTTATTTATACATACAAATTATTTGCCACAGCTTGAGAGTACCTCATCAGATTCCAAAGGTTAAAAATGAAGGTTAAAAAATGAAGTCCATAGTACATATGGTTATCATGTTGATCCAATAACCCCTGAGAGATAATCTGCTGACCAACGGTGGGTTTGGGGGGGGGGGGGGTGTATTTTTTTTTTTTTTACCAACATTAGCACAAAGTTATCCCCAACTTACACTCTAACATATGATCCAAACAGCCCTAGGTCTGGGTACTAGAGAGTAAATTAACAGTGTGTAGCTCAGAAAACTCAGAAGGTTAGGATGTTCTGTTCCTGTAAATTGGAACAGTAACAGAAATCCATCTAAAACCATGTGTGTACTTTCTGGTAAAAGTAAGTATGATGAAGCATTTTCAAATAATGCCTATATGCCTCCAAGAGAGCTTGTGACAGTGTAGTTTCTGTTATTTGAACAGATTCCCATTTCCAGCCCTAGCTTTGGTGACTGATGGTCAAAATATTTCATATGAACATGAGGTTCACATGAACAAGAAGTGAGGAGGGGGAGAACAGGAGGACGTGTTGAAGAATAAAGCTCAGATCCAAGGAAAAACCATCAAGAGAACGAGATGCTTCAAGACCCATATGGCAACAGACTGTCCCCAAGTAATTCTCTGATCATATCTCAAGTGATTGTTTACAAATCCAGCTTCTCTCCTGCTTCACCAAGTGGGACTATCATAAATGGCCTTAACGTCAATAACAGGCTATTTTCCAGAAGGAAAGTTTCTAAATTTACAGATTCGACTTTTGCAATTGTCAGATTCACTTTCAATAATAAATAGAACCTGGGCTACATCCCTAATTCATGTTAATGGCACCCAAACCCAATACATGGCCCTACTTCATCAAAAGAAAAAGGTATCTCTTTCTCACAAATGCATGTACTTATGATAACCTAGGTATAATTGTTCTGGCAGTTACTCTATTGATTTGTCAGAAAACGAGGGTAGCCACACAGCCATGCTCCAAAACAGTCTTCTCTCGGTTAGGTTCTAAAGAGAGAATATGTATAAATTATAGCAGCCAATCTGTACTACTAAGAGAAACCAGTGTCATATTTCATGGGCAGTACATTTCTTTCCAGATCTCCTCAGGGTTATCGTCTTTATGACTTGGCTTACAACTTCACTAGCTACCTTGAGCCCTGGTTATGATGGGGATTGAGGACAGCTGTTAAAGCTGAAGGGCAATTGCCCTAACATTCATTCTGGTGACATCAACATTTTTATTAACTCTAACTCAGAAAAATAGGAACTCTTAACACAGAAAAGAAGGAAAAGAGATTTGTGTTCACCTCTGGACCTCTGTAGACGCTCTGGACCGGCTACTATCAACAAAGGCATTTCAAATACAGTGCTTAAATATGCCATCTGACCCTAGAGAAGGTCTAAGCTGATGTGAGAGTAAATTTATAAACAAAGAAAATTAGAGCTAAGAAAGAACCTCAAAGAGAACATACTCTATCGCAACCTCTTGTTTTACAAATAGAAAAAAAAAGGTCCAGAGAAGAATAATGACTTGTTCAAGGTCACAGAGCCAATCAATAAACCCAAACCTTCTAAATCACAGAAACAAGACATTTGTTATTAAGCATATATATTATATATTATACATACGAGATGTGAAAATGGAATAGCTGCTATATGTATGTTTTTGTCCATTTGCCTACAAACTTCAGAGTGACATATTTTTTAAAGTTTATTTATTTTGAGAGAGACAGAGAGAGTGAGTGTGTGTGTGGGGTGGGGGGCAGAGAGAGACGAGGAGAGAGAATCTCAAGCAGGCTCCACATCACCAGCGCAGAGCCTGATGCGGGGCTCGATCCCATGAACTGTGAGATCATGACGTGAGCCAAAAAAAAAGTTGGGCACTTAACCCACTGAGCCACCTCGGCGCCCCGAGGCTGACATATTTTAAATGTAAAGCTAAAAATGTGCCCCAAAGTCAAATATAATAATACATGGTATGTATGAGTCATTTACTACTTGTCTAAATACCTAATACCATGGTTCATCTCCATTATAGTTGGCCTTCTTCTCACTTCTAGACACCTGTACTTATTTGGTTGATCCCATCATAATTACATCAGAGTGTCCCTGATCATTAGCAAGGGTAAAAATCTTGCAATGAAAATGACCATTGTTGAAGTGTCTCTACCACGCCTAACTTTAAGTCCAGGGGAGTACAAATTCAGAGGAAAGATTTTAGCTTTAAGTCCAGGGGAGTACAAAGACAGAGGAAAGACTTCAAATTCAATTTTCACTCTTCTCTGGCCTAATTTAGGCTATTTAAGCTAAGTCCAAAACATCTAAACATCTGTCTGCAATTTGATTAAAGAACTTAAAGAAAAAAACCTAGGGCCTCTACCTTTTGTGAATGACTTCAATAATAAATACTTTTTCAGTAAGAACTTCACAGTTCTTAGGGCAGTGCAAACCTCTCCTGTAAATTTCATTGAATTTCAGTGAAACACATGAGTTGACACCTTAGCCAGAAAATAGCAGTGGCCATTTGATATTCCTATTGCCTTGTGAGTGAGACTCAAGTGGTATTTTGACTGAACAGTTTAGGTGGCCTAGACCTTGCTTTATTAAATCATCAGGTAAAAAGTACCTGAAGTTATTAGGCAGACATTCTTCCCTGTTTAAAAGTACATAAGAAAAACTGACCATATTATTTTGGTAATCAAGTTTTAAAAACTGCTAACAAACAGATTGTTTGTATAGACATAGCCAATGGAAATTGATGGGATCGTTCAGATCCTTTAAACAGTTTCTTCACATCTACTTGTCAGCTCCCTCTAACTCCTGTGGCTTTGCCTCAAATCTATGGGCATTTTAGAATGTTTCTCTGGCTTACTTTATCTAGATAATTGTTCCATATATCCACTTTGCTGGTGTATAACTAACCACTGGAACAGAGTACCACAGTTCAATGCGATCACACTTTACTACAGAGAAGTGCTATTTCTACTGTATCTCCAAATCACATTTTATCCAACAGAAGTGGGTTTTGGCTTGCATTGCTTTTAGGCAGAGGTTTGTAATAGTGAGAACCTTATTTGTGTTATACACACGCACACGCATACACACACGCGCATGCACACAATGAAACTTAATAGCATGTGATTGTTCTGTCCTTGGCTCTTCCTCTTCTTGGGTAATTATTCGATCATTTTTAAGGAAGGAGGAGAAGTAACTTCAATGGAAAGAAACTTCCTGAGATATGGTGAGGGATTTCTCAAGTAAGTTGCCACGACAGTATCTCCTGTAGCACAATTGTTAATACTGAAAGCCCTCAGAATTTCAGGTTTCTGGTTTGAAGAAAAATAAAGCATTTAGGTTCGAAAAGAACATACCTGTAAAAATAAAAATACACATTTTTAGTGAATTAAACCTGCATACTTTGGATTTATTGCATACTTGAGCTATTACTATTCATATGCTAGTATGTGGTTTTAGGATTTCCATCTGTAGGCTACATGGTGGTCCAGAGAAAAAGATACTGGTAGGTGGTTTTGAGAGCTTTACTCTTAGAAAATGAAACAAAGTAATTAGTTGCTTGGAATGATACAGGCTGCAGGCTAGGGTGCTCTGGCATTTTTAAGCTCAGTATTTGTTTTAGCCCTACTCTTGAGTGCACTTGTACCTGATACTTGTTAGTTTATTTGGTCTGAGTTGTAGTCATTCATTTTTTAAAGATCTACCATCAATGTCTGTGGTACTTGAGACTCATGTACATATTAAGGATTATAATGTTTTAATATAAAATTAAGTGGAATGCCCTTATGCCAGAAGCTGGCTTTCTCCTCTGGTGTGAAAAGCTGTGAAAGCTTTGTAGAAACTTCCGGTTACTACACAAATAAAAGGCAAGTTGTGTAGGAACGGGAAGAGCCCACCGCCTTTGACCGCTGTAATCAATCAACTTTCCTCAGTCCATAACTGTAACACACACTACCCTCATTCTGGACCCTCAAAAAGAAAAGCCTTTTTCAGAACTCTCCAAATGACTCGATAGAACCAAAAAGACCAAATGAAGAAGTAGCTAAGAATGGCCTTCAGTGTAAAGGTCATTTTCACCAATTTGCAGTATATTTTGCCCTCTGACGTCATCTATGAGCAGGTTTCAGGGAATCTAACATCCCAGGAGCTGCACCTCAGCACACGCACACACACGTAGCAAGGCCATACCCTTGGTGGCACTTGAACGAGCAGGTGGCAGTGTACCTTTTATTTTAGCCTAGGGTGGCCAACCACAGTTGAGCTGGGCTTGGCCACTTTATGCCTTTCCCGCAAAGCACTCATTCCCCAAAATACTCATTGCCACCAACTGCCTTCCAATTTAGAAACCTTCTTGACAGTTCTCCGGTCTTATACAACCCTTAAAACTGACCCTTGGAAGACAAGACAAACAAGAGGCTTTGAGGTACTTAGATGGTGAGGGTGTAGTAAGAGACAGATGCAAAAGCTTGTAAAGAATGAGTATGGACAAACACTTTAGAACATAGGGGGCTGGGGCGCCTGGGTGGCGCAGTCGGTTAAGCGTCCGACTTCAGCCAGGTCACGATCTCGCGGTCCGGGAGTTCGAGCCCCACGTCAGGCTCTGGGCTGATGGCTCAGAGCCTGGAGCCTGTTTCCGATTCTGTGTCTCCCTCTCTCTCTGCCCCTCCCCCGTTCATGCTCTGTCTCTCTCTGTCCCAAAAATAAATAAACATTGAAAAAAAAAATTAAAAAAAAAAAAAAAAAGAACATAGGGGGCTAAACCACCAAATTGTCAAACTCTTTAGATGACCAAACTGAGATGGGGTTCCCCAATAATTAAAAAAAAAATGTAGTTCCTTAAATAAAACACTAACATCACCATTTTTTCACTCAAAAAAATCCATAAGTGCCACAGTGTATGAAAACTAGCTCTGAATAAACTGTAATCCTTTTGCAAAGTTCGGGTCAAATTCCGTTTGAGTTTCAGATCACAGCAATTTCTCACCTTGTGATCACTGTGTTGATAAGCTCAACAGAGTGAGACTCAAAGGCTACATTTTAAATTGTGCACTATCACTGATTGACTTTTATAAATATGCCCTTCTGATCAGTTACCGGCCTTGATCTCTCCGAATTTTATCTAAGGAAGAAAATGACTTTGTTCAAACTCTACATCAAAGAGAAAGAAGAGGTCAAGTTGGGGGAGGGGAGTATAGAAGAAAGCTAGATTCTATACCTGTTATCATGTTTTAGC